>NC_071633.1:13178125-13791250 GCF_014839835.1 Dryobates pubescens
GACCTACAATAAGGTCTCCCCTGAGCCTCCTCTTCTCCAGGCTAAACAATTCCAGCTCCCTCAGCCTCTCCTGGTAGGGCTTGTGCTTGAGGCCTCTCACTAGCCTTGTTGTCCTTCTCTAGATATGTCCAAGAGTCTCAATGTCCTTCTTAAATTGAGGGCCCCAGAACTGGACACAATACTCAAGGTGTGGCCTAACCAGTGCTGAGTACAGGGGCACAATGACTTTCCTGCTGCTGCTGTCCACACTATTCTTGATGCAAGCCAGGATGCCATTGGCCTTCTTGGCCACCTGGACACACTGCTGGCTCATGTTCATACGTAACATAATAATTATACACTGAGTTTTCTACTAATTTAACTATATAATGATATACATACTTGTATTAGTATATTTTTAAATGTCCTTTTTTTTTTCTTCAGGGTACTTCAATCAGTTTTTCTGTTGTTATAGAGAATATTAACTGCTTTAATACTGGAATCATATGCAGAAAAAACCTTTTCATTAATGTTGGAAAATCTTCTTTAATATTTGATGATGAAACTGGAAATCTAGTAAGTTTCAGCACTGATCAAAAGCTAGTATATGTAGTTCTCTGTTTTTTTTTTTTCTTTCATTAGAAAAACTTGCTGTGCCACACAAGTAGTAGATCACAGTTGGATTGTTCAGTGGAAAGCTTAAAAAAAATCTTGTTGGTATTTCACAAAATATGAGAAGAGATGAATGTTTTTCTTTTGTTTAGACTTCGTTCCTGTATAATGTCTTTAGAGAAATCCAGATAATTTTAAAACAGCAGGAGTTTTGCTAATAATTTTGCTAGAACTAAGAGGTTCATCTGGTTTAGAATGTATAGGAAGAATATTACTTTACAGTCAAAAAAATACATTGCAGTCCCTGGTATATACTCCATGGCCTGAATTTAAGTTTTGTTTTGGCCAAACTGCAAAATTGCTGTGAATATTTAGTAATTTCAGTGTAAACAGTACTATTTACAGTTTATAGTCTCATTATGCAAGGGAAATTGTGTCTCTTCACTTTCACAAGTTATTGTACAATGATACAAATAATTTCAAACCTGATTGTTATTAGATGGAGAGACGAATGCTGTATGTAAATAAGACAATTAAACAATTCCTTATTTGATGCTTCATGCATCTCTATACTCACCTGTCTTAAAAAAGAGCATGGGGCTAAAGACCTGCTGAATGCAATGAGGTTTAACTAAGTGAAAATCATACCCAGGAATCTAAACTTAATTATTTTTTCAACCTCCAAAATGAAGCATTAACTTTTTATTCTTCACTCCAGTTGCTGTTTCCAATTCTGTAAATCTGATATGAACCCAACTTTTTAAAGAGGAAGATCATAAAAATTGTCCACAGTTCACAATCAAAACCCAGACCACTTTTGTTTAAGCACTTATCCCTCTGTATCCTTCTGTGTCAGTTTTTGGACTTCTGTCTGAGAATGATGTTGTTGATGTTATTTAGGTGTGTTACTTCCTGTCAAGTGAACATTTTGTGAAGACATTACTTACATTATAGCGCTCTTGTTTTACTTCCAACAGAGCTTGTCTAGTTACATAGATGAACTACAAAAGATACTGTTCTGGAAAGCTGGATTTTTCACTGTTATTCATTTTCCCAGTGAGCACATCACCATTCTTTGGGATCAGAGAACAACAGTTCATGTACAGATTGGTCATCAGTGGCAGGTAAGTGGAAGCCAACAGTCTTATGTGCATTTCTTTGAGGTATGTCAAAGGTATGAGACATGTTATCTTTCAGATAATGGACAATGTGTTATAAACTGTGTGTGAACTCAGTGGCAGAGTTGAGGAAAGAATCATTTGACTACCTTGTTAATTAAAATCTTTCTCATTTACTTATTTTTCTTTCCCAGTCAGTATTTACTGTCTAATTTCTCTAACAACAGAAATAAATATCTGAGACAACGTTCTTCTTCTGTACCCATTCCCTGTAAGAGTGGAGTAAGTGTTATTTTGCTGAAGCACAAAAAAGCACCTACCTAGCAAACAGGAACTTCTTTTCTTCAAGGATCAACTCCGTTCTTAAAGGCTTAGAGATAGTTAATTGAAAGGAAATAACATTGGTGTTGTCAAAATACTATATTTTCCATAACATTATTGTAAAGAGCTGAACTGTTTTGGCTGATATTTAGACGCAAAGGATCAAGTCCTGACAAATTTATTAAGCCTCTGAAGACAGGAATTTAAGAAGCAAGTTTTGCAAGCAGTCATGGCAAGTAGTGTTTTGTGTCACGTGGAAGTAGATTCTATTGTTAGTGTGTGTGTTTGTTTTTTGCCCAGGGTAAATTGACTGGATTATGTGGAAATTTTGATTTGAAGACAGTAAATGAATTCCGGACACCAGATAATTTTGAATTAACAAACTCACAAGAGTTTGGAAGCAGTTGGACAGCCGTAGAGGTATAAACTAAAAAGAATGCATTTGCTTGTAGATTTTTTGCTATTATATCATGTAATTTATCTAGAATGAAATCAGAAATGCCTTCCTGGAAGTGTCAGACAGGCAGCAATGCAAATGGTCATGTCAATGGTTTTTACAAATATCATGATCCATGAAGAAGTAGGACATTATTTTTTTTTCTGCACAGCACTACAGTGAAGAGAAAAATACTTCACAATATTCAGAATCTACAAGTGGTTTTGTGGCTGTTGATTGAACAGTTGTAATTTTTTACATAAAGGAAGAATTGTGGGTTCACTTTAGACTGTGTTGTCTCTTTGGCTGATCTTTGGTAGATGAGAAATACATAATTGTGAAACCATAGCAAAAGAAGGAGAAAATAATCTTTTCATGTGTTGTACTGTTGAAAATGAATGTATTGTGTCTAGTGGTGTTATAGACATGTTCCTTCTTATCAGTTTGGGTATGAAGATGGAATTTCTGACGCTTCTAATGTATGTTATCCAAATGAAAGTTGTTATTTATGTAAGCTACGCTATTCAGGTGTAAGGACTGCAGGTTGGAACTGCATGGCAGCTCTATTTAGACCTACATGTATATATGTGTCTTTGTGATGCACTCAAATGAAATATTTCTTCAGATTGTCTGCTTCTCCTTTTCTGCAGATTGCCATCCCCTTTGATTTGCATGTCTTAGGCTGGCTTTACTTTCAGAAATGATTTCTTTGTTTTTCATTTTACATGTCTTTTTAAAGAAGACAAAGCAAGTTTTTTGAACTTTGCAAGTTTAAATACAAAGTTGTTATCAAACAAGTTTCTCATCTTGATTTTGCCTTCTGGTTAAGTGTGTTGACAGCTCTGACATTCGAAATCCATGCAGTATGAATCCTCTTAGAGAGCCATTTGCCAAGAAGGAATGTGGAATATTGTTAAGTGAAGCATTTGAAGCTTGCCATCCAGTGGTGAGTTGGGGTCAATATAGAAAGATGTGAAAATAAGCATATCACTAGAGAGAAACTTTACTCTTCAATAGGCATCACTTTAAACTTTCATATTTTCTTGCATAACATAATAACTTTGAGTACTAGAGCAAAATAGAATGTGAAGAAAGTATAACCCATACCTCTTCTGATTCTCAAATGTGACTGGCCTATCTATGCTTAGCTGACTTAGACAGTCAGCCACCAATTTACTATTCTGTGATACAAGCAGTCCTATTAGTCCCCTTTGTAATTAATGCAGGCAGTTATACCAAATTCATATTATCTTTTTGCATCCCAAGCACTATTTGAATTGGTATAACCTGTTGCCTTATTTGGCTTTATTATTGCTTACATTTTATGTATATCTAACTTTTATAAAGCTTCTGAGATTTATTGGTTTTGCTTTATTTTTAATCCATTCAGAGAGAGTTTCTCTTGTTTCAGAAGCTTCTTTGTAGATTAGTATGGTTTAAATATTACACATGGTCACATGAACATCCTAGTGTGCATGTTTCTAATGGAGCACTGATTTAATTGTGTTACTAAGTACTGTACATGATTTTATGATATGTTCTAACAAACTGTTTTTCTTGTCTTTCAGGAAACATTTCATTTAAAATCCTTAATACTTTGAAATCTTATATATAAATTGTTAATGAGTCATAGCTTTGTATTGAGGTAATTGTAGCCAGTGTCTGTATGAGTATTTTTCATAAGTGATATTTATGTTTCTAGATTGACGTCACCTGGTTTTACTCAAATTGCTTGACAGATACATGTGGTTGTAACCAAGGAGGTGACTGTGAGTGTTTCTGTACAAGTGTATCAGCATATGCCCATCAGTGCTGCCAGCATGGAGTTGCTGTAGACTGGAGGTCCCCTAGAGTGTGTCGTAAGTTTGCTTAACTAGCATTGCCACTGGCTGCGTTCATCAGATTCAGACATGAAAAATTGATTGCATTATCATGTGTGGCTGTGAATTGAATTACTAAGCCACGCTGTAAGTGCCTCTTGTGGCCCTCCATGTCCATTGTAGTCTAGCTTGGTTGTGCACCTCTTTCCATATTTGTGGGTGGTGGTCTTCTATTTTTAATTCTTTGACCTGTGATGCGAAAGGAAACATTGTGGGAAGTCTGCATTAAGATGCAGAATGCATCCCTCAAACCAAAGTTGCAGCAGCTTAATTCCCAACTTCAGGACAGCTTCATTTCCTAACAGAAACATAGCTGCCTTTGTATTGCCCCCCAAAGCAAGTGTGAAATGTAAAGGTCTTTTGAAGAAAAATAAAGTAGTTTTTTTTAAAACAGGACTTCATTATTACTTTATTATTCCTGTTCAGCAGGTCTCAGAAGCTGTAGAAAATCTGAGGTAGTGGTTTTTTGGTTTTTTTTTGGTGGCATCTAGTTCAAATGCCTACCAGCAGTCATTTCCCCAAAGGTGTGATTAAAAAGGGCAAGATATAAAGAAGGGAAGGAAGCAAGCATTTTTCTAACTTTGCACATGCACAGAGCATGCAGCTTGCTCAGTCACACAGCAAATATACCCTACAGTGAGAGGATTACTCAGAATGTTTTGTAGAAATTGTACATGTGTTTTAATGTGAGTGTGGAAAGACAGCAAAACTTAACCACTAGAGGTCACAAAAAGACAGCTGTAGATATGTAAGCTTACTGTTTCTTGCTAGAAACCAATGTTTTATTGAAACCAGTATAGTTTAAATTGGTATTTTATTTAAAGCACTGGAGTAAATACTTGGGAATAATTTTTGAGTATGTTTGTGTATGATCTAACTTGCCCAAGCATTTGGCTTACCCCTTAATTGTAGACAGTAATAGGAAGTCTGTTTATCTGCAGAATGCCTGCAAATGTGTTTCTTATATTTTTATTTTTCAGCTTATGATTGTGAATATTTCAACAAAGGTATGTCCTAAAGCAGCTGATAAAAAGTCAGTAGAATTTTTGTTTGGGTTTTATTATTAATTTTTTCAAAATAAGTCTTAGTGTTTTATATAAAAATAATTGTGTTCATGAAAACAGTTGTGAATGATAAATAGTTAAACAGACAAGATTCTATTTTGCTGGTTTATTTTGCTTTTTGAAATGCTTTTAATGTCATAGTTGGGTTTTTTGTGTGTTTGGTTTGGGGGGTTTTTTTGGCCTTTCCCAAGAATATTTTAAAATTATATTTCCAGTTATGGATTATGATTAAACAACTACATCAGTAACCAATAAACTATTCAACTCACTAGTACTAGTGACACTACTTGCTTAAGACATATTTGATGCCCAGTGGGTCTGTTAAACCAGTGGTGCTCTGGTGGGCATCCTGCAGAGGGAGCTGGCTATTAAGATATTTCAACTTTTCCTGCCAAAGTGGGGATTAACTCTCCATTTAGGTGTATTTTACCTAGCTTTAAGTTCCTGAGCAGCAAGCATTGCTGTGACATTAGTATGTCTCTCAGAGAGATGCAAACTTGTACTTTTGCTAAGTAACCTTTGAGCCTGCACTGGGTGCTCTATGGCTGTATTAACTCTGGAATCCATATTCAGACTATTTTAAAGTTCTGTTGTGTCTGCATAGTCAGACATGGCACACATACAAGCCCTGCAAGACAGCCTGATGTGTGGAGTGGTCAGGACTCCTGCTATTTCTTCTATAGCTCTTTTTATCAAGCTCATTTAGAAGACTGTCTATCCAGATAGTTTGTGATATTTTGGTCTTCTGTTAGACTCCATATTGCAGCAACTTGCCCACAGAAAGATTTCAGAAAAGGATGGAATTTAAATTGGGAGAGACTTGTGCAACATGCCAGGTCCAAACAACACATCCAGGAAATTTGCATTTTTCATATACTGACTGCCAATGCAGTAAAATGTTGTCTGAATCACTATTTACACCATTAATGTAAATAAAGACCAGCTGAACATAAAAGGTGATTCCAGGAACATAAAAGGTGATTCCAGGTTCCTTTTTGGTTTGTTTTATAAATGAAGCACAGTTTGATGTAGGTGATCTTATTGCAGTTGTAGCAGATTGACATCTGTGGTAGCAGCCAAGTGAAGTTAGATGATAACATGTACTTCTGAAGTGTGTAATTAGTTTTACTTGTTACTGAATTCTCACTGACAGAAATTAGTTGAAATAGTGGAGAGCTGAGCATGTGACCAGTTTGTAACAAATCTAGTTATCATATACTTTTCAATTTGTATCTTGCTTCTTTTTGCTAACTCAGCTCATCTATGTTCAACATAGTATGTTTTAGAACTGCTAGTGGGGGGAAAAGAGTTTCTTTTCTACTTTAAATATAGTAGCACTCCCCAGATTTACTTAGTTTTGGAGACAGAAGGTTTAAAAAATGTCTTAGATCAGAGAGATATTTCCTCTATAACTTTGTCATGAATCCAGAGTGAAATAGTTCCAGTTCTACTAGAAGCAGAAGCCTTTTGTCTTTGGTAAGGGGAAATTCTCGACTGGTAGCTGTAGTTTCTCAGGCTTTGGATGGGACTGAAATATGAGCCGTAAACATATAATAACATTTCCAGAACACTGGATGTTTTAAGTAATTCTGAAGATGTTTTTCAACTGCCTGCACTGAAGGTAACCAGATATCACTATACACGTTTAACTAGGTGTGGACTTGTGTTCTAACTGGCTACTTATTTATGCCATTAGAGTCTGAAACTTTGCAGTGCAGATTCAGAATTTCAAAATCCTTAATAAAATTGAGTTAAACAGACTAGAGAGGACCAGAATATGAAGGCAGGCTGCAGATTGCAGTCCAAACTTTTAACCTGTTGGAACGGATTTTAAGGTTCGATGGTATTAGATGCAACTATAAGCTGAGCAGTTCTGCTTCTACTTTAGACATATACTTGCTGTGTCCTATCTTGTGGATAAAATGGTAGTGAGGTGAATTGCCCAGGTGTGCTCTGAAATGCCTGGTTTTAACAGAGGGTTTTGTAGAAATAATTTCAAATACATTTAAAAAATGAACTTTAAAATACTTTTCTGCACTGAAATTGAAACTAAATGAGCAGGTGGGACACTGCCTCACTTCCCAGTGTTGTGTTTGTATCTATGCTCAAAATGTTCTTTGATACTTCACGACAACAAACTTATATTGCCTGCAAAATGCTTCACACTTTGGACAATAATAAAATGGATTTTAAAGAATAGTAAGAAGCATATCATCAGTTCAACCATACAAACTAACATGGATTTCAGGATGCTCTGTAGAACACCATTTATTTCCAAATCAAATAACTGAGGGGTCAACTAACTTTAATAAAATTACTATGAAACTGAAGTGGGTGAGAGGGAAGAAAAGAAAATCTTGAAATCTTGAAATTTGAAACTAGGTAGCTTGGGCAGTTTTTAGAACAGGTATTTTTTCAAAGAGTTTGGCTTTGTTTTGGTTGTTGGCTTAGGTTAATGTGTGGCACCTAAAGCTATTTTCAGAGTAGAAAGATGTGTTTTACATTATGTGATGTGTCATAATCTTTAGAGCTGAAGCATTTGTGAAACTTGCTATGAAAGATAATTCAGATTTTTTGTTTTCTCAACAGCTCTGGGAAAAGGTCCATATAAAGTGGTCAGCTACCTGGATGAAGAACTTGTAATGGCAGTGAAACTGGTGGATGGTGTTGTTTTTCCAGTGAGAAAAGAAGATATTGTTCCTGGACATGCAGTGAGCTTTATGCTCACTTCAGGACTTTATAAACCCAAAGCACATGGTAAAGACACTGCAGCCTAGGCAAATTCTGCCACTGAGTATAAGTCTACATTTAAGAATAGACTTGGGTGGAAAAAAATAAATATTTATCTGTCACCTGTTCAGGCATCTTAATGTTTTCTGCCAAAATTTTCATTTGGTTTAATTAGATGATTATAACTTTATAAGTAGATACTTCTGGTTAAAAAGCAAAACTCCCCCAACCTTCAGAAGCACCAAACTGGTGGTGTAACTCAGTGCTCTAGATAGGCATTGCTCCCTCCCCCTGTAATCTATCAGAAATGGAACATGGGAAAGTATAGGAGAGAAATTATACAAGTTACTCCCTAATTCACTCAACTTGCCACCATGGCTCAATGTCAAGCCACTTGTAGAGAGATGGCATTGACACTTACTTGAACCGTGTAAGGATATGTACTGCACATTTATTTTCTTCATGTCCTGAATTAAGTTTCCACAGAAGGAATGTGTTGCTTATTCAGCAGATGAAAGCAGCCTTGTACACCTTCAGAGAGGTGGGGAAAGCTTACAAGAGTATATTCAACACTTTGTGTCATTGAAATGCTAGAATGGTCTGCAGACACAACTTTAATACCACCAGAGCACTTGAGTCTCTACACAGTTTTACTGCCCAGAGTCCCCTGATCAGCTCTTTGGACAGGCTGAAGATGGCTGTCTTTGTGTAATTAAAGAAGGGATATGGGTCACTTGAAAAAATGACAAGCATGTGATTAGTAATACTGCTGTCTCTAGAACTGACACAAGAACTGATGTAACAGAATATCCAGGGCCAGACTTCTTTTATTAGTCATAGTTTTGAGACACTTGTACATTGCATTCAATTCGGATTTGGAAAGGGATGGGCAGTTCTACTGTTCTGTTGCCTTAATCTCTTGCTAAGGATTTAACTTTGTAAATGGAATGTGTGCTTCGTGGTCAAATTTGAGTAAATTACAGGCTGTGGAGGAGTTTGTACAATCAATACAGTATTTCTCATATCCATATCTTCATTTATAAGACATTCTTGGTCTTTGGTACCTCAGAAAAATTAATGTATTTTACTAGGTTCAGACAAACTGTAGACAAGGGAAAGTTTAGATCATTGATACATTGAATTTGCTGTAAGGCAGGTATTATAAATCACACTGTCCATTGTCACTTACCAAATAGCTATTTCTACAGACAATTAATAAAATATGTATTTCCAAGTCCCACTATGTTTTTAAGCTTAATTGGAGTGTTTATGCTCAGAAGACAAGTTGGTATTCTGAAAGTGTTATAGCAGAATGTGATTTGTTTTCTATGCATTCTTTTTTTCAAGAAATGCTATCTAGGCCTGGAGGGTTAGTTGGTTTTACAGTACTTTAATGGTTGTTTCCAAGAGAATAGCAGGGTTTACAGCAAAACAGAATGAGGTAATACTGTGAGTAACAGATGCCTGCAACAGACTTAAGATCTACCACTCTGCAGTTGGTTGTATAGAGCCTCACTTGAAATTAGTAGTACTGTTTCCAGGGTAAGGTATCATGTGGGCACATTTGCCAGAAAACAGATTTTGCTATGACCTTCTTAGGGGAAAGGCTAGAGAGCTGACTGCTTAGAAAAGCTGAATGCGAAATACATCTCTGTAATTTGTTTTTAATGAAAGGCTGAGCTCTTAAGCTATTAATTCCTGATGGCAAATGTTACTTGTAAGGATAGTTAGATGGAGTTTAAATTTTTATTAAGTAAATAACTTACTGCAAGCGATCAACTAAAATTCTCTTTGACTTGGAGGGCTGTACTCCTTTATCCTGTTAGGGGCAAATGTCTTAATCTGCTTGTATTCCTGTTGCAATCTGTAGTGCATTTAGAAAACTAAATATCCATCAGAATCTAGCACTCTGAAATCCATATATTCCTTAAAAGATTCAAAATATTTTCACTGGTAAGGGCAAAGGCAGCTTTCTTTGCTCACGCCTCTCAGTAGAGGTACATCAGAATGTGTTTGGTTTATTATGCATATACCAGCAAGTAAATAAGATCTGTGGTTTTTCTTTGTGTTTTGTTTGTATTGTTCATTTGTGTTGTTTGTTTTCAGATTCCAGCTTGATTTCATTTGAAACAGCTGAGAGACCAAATTATTTTCTTCAATTGGTCCCCAATAATACTCTTGTTCTTTCCAAATGGAAAAAAAATGAAGAGTTTCACAACAGCTCTACATTTGTCATTCACAAGAATACATGGCTTTCAGGATACAGTTCCTTTGAGTCATTTGCAAAACCAGGATACTTCATCCACATTTCAGCCTCTTCAGTTGAGCTTTTGAAGTACCATCATTCAGAGGAGTTCAGACAGTCAACTCTTTTTAAACTTGTGGGTAGGTGATTAAATTTGTATTTTATGAACAGCAGTTTGCTCTCTGTGAAAATACAAGCTAAACAGTATTGACATTTCCAGAAGTGATGAGATTATTTGTTCCTATATCACTGGGAGCTGTGGATAATCTGTGAAATGCAGGCTCAAAATCTTCCCTGAGCTTTGTAGTGAGGATGAGATCTTGTTTTGTTGTCAAAAGACATTATATCGCCTAACATACAACTTTGCCAGCTGGTATTTGCCAGATGGTTTTGGAAATACATAGCCTAGTGTAGTGCATACATCTGGGCAATACTTGCCTCACAGGAGGTGAGGAAATTCTTAAGGAGTAGAAAAATTGTGGTGTAGAGTAATGGATTCACAAATGGAATAGAAAAGTACTGAAAGCATCTCAAAAAGCTAGGTTCTGTGGAGGATGTTTTCTCTTCCTTTCCCTCCAACTGCTGCCAAGAGAGATTTTTCTGTATAGTACATTTTCATTGCAAGCTTTGTGGCCTCCTCAGAGGTTATGCTATCTGGTGCTAAGAACATTGCCTGTAGATTTTACCTCTCAAATCTCCTGTTTCCCAGGAAAAACGTTTTGACTTTTATCCACATATCCACTTGGAGGCTCTGTCTTTTGGCATGTTATACTCTAGTGTTTCTGGCTCAATCAAAATAGAGACAGATCCCTCTTTTTGGCCATCTAGATGTCTGTTTCTCTAATGTTTCTTGGACAGCTACAGCTCTTGAATATGCAATGTAGACTACTGTGAGAATGTTTCAACCTGAGAGATTCCCTTTCTTGTAATAGTCCTATTTCGCTGGAACCATAAGGATCAGAAAAGTAGGAGATATTCTTAGGGTCCTTTGCAGGAGCTGGATGCAGTTGCTCCCACAAGAACTGATGACAAAAATCACATCTTAAAAAAAAAATCACTAATCAATCAAACTCTTTCTTTTTTAGATTAGTAAAGAAAATAAATAATAGGAACAACTGTTTTCACAAATTCTTAAACATCTGGGAACCATGCACTAAAATAAAGATGGCCTTACAGGTCAAGAGTGAGAGGAAAGAAGCTATAATGGCCTATGAAATAAAATAAAGCAAAGCAGATTATTCATGAAACCACCATTTGCTTTAGTGGCTGCTTGGTACATCTGATATATCTAAAGCTTTCATGACTTTATTTATGAGCTTCAGCAGCAACTAGTGCTTGCTGAAACCCAGACTGGCCTTTGTGTGGTGCATAAAATTCCAGCATCACTGCAAGCCTTTAATGTGCTGTAATTTTAAATGCATTTGTTTATTCATGTAGCAGAGTATTAATAGGTATTCTTGGCAGTTCCATTTAAAAAACCCAGTTCTTCTTTCTTTGAGACTGAATCTTGTATTATAAGCAAAGTAAGAAAATGAAATATTGTAACAAATGAAGCATGGCCTGGCCATGTTTTACAATGACTGCGTTGAATCTTAGCACAGACAAATCCCGGGCAGGCACTGCCTTCTGTGACAGAAGAGGCCAACTGTATGACTAGTGGAGCTTCTCGTTATCAAAACATTGAATTAAAGTGTTAATGGTGGCATTGTGAATCTGCCGATGTTTTGCAGTGCGTTGTGCTGACAGCCTAATGCAGCTGTTGACTGGCACACTCCAACTTCAGAAAACATGACAGATTTTGTCATTGCCAAATGCCTGTTGCCTCTTGACAAATGCTTGTAATCACAGAGCTGTTGAGGTTTTTGAACAGCAGAATTACAGAGCTAATGGTATTACCAGGATGTTCGTACAGCATTTCAAGCAAGGTACTTTTTTTTTGGACATAACAAAAATATCTCCATAGTCTTTTATCTTTGAGAGAGGAATGAAGAAGGTTAAAACATGTTCCAATTCTCAGTGGTCATCCATTAACACAGAGTGGTATGTCTTTTCAAGTGTGAAGTCTTTACCCTCCAGTCATTATACCAAAAAATCCTATCTATGCCAATGGAAAACTAAAACAATTTACCTCAGCAAGTGGGATCAGATCAAATGATCAAGAGGCATTTCTTTAATCACCACATCCGAGGGCTTGGGTTTCAGAGTTTTATAAGCAGAGAACCATAGGGCTCGAATCTTTCTCCAGTGCGCTTTCACAAGGGCCAGCCTGCTGATGTAGGGTAATTACATGGTCTAAAAATACAGCAGCATTTGTTTAAGTTAATGGAAAAGTTACACCAGCCCCAGAGTGCACAGGCAAAAGCATATTGAGTTTCCTGCTGACTATTGTAAATGCTTTGCATATTAGATCAGAAACTCTTGAACCAAGAACAGCTATTCCTGCGAAATCAGAGGATAAATATCGGGAGCAGAATAATAGGCCCAGTAAATCCCCTTGGCCAGAAAGTTCCTCATGAGACTTCTTCGTGCTCTGTGACGCATGTTCAAAAGGAGGAATTTTAAATGACCTGATCACCACGGCAATCGATATGTGCCCGTTTCAAGTCAGCTGACGAGTCACTTTTTCCAGTTTCATCGCGATAAATAGTGTCACATTGAAATACTTCGCCTATAAATTGCACAGAAGTGATGGGATAACGCTGCAGAGTATTTTCCATGAGAAGGCAGTTCCGCTTTTAAATTGGGTTATTTTCACGACACTTAGATTTGTGTGCTATCCTGCACCCACAGACATTTGAGGGCTGAGTTGGTAACTGCATTTGAATATTTAGAGTATGCTTACTGACAAGAAAATACATTTTGCATTTTATCTACCTAACACACGAGTACAGAGGTCTCATGTAAGAGTCATCAGTTCACATTTGAAATTGCAGGGAAATTCATGGATGTAGGGAATAGATCTTTTTATGGATATAGCTGCAGTTTTCTTACCCTTTCTGAAAATAATGTACCTAAGCTAGCTGTCTTTTAGCTTTTGTCAAATTGTCATACTATGCTTTACCCTTCTAAGATCACTGTGAGTTAATTTTACAGCTATTTGAGGTGACTTGTCCTGTATATGTTCTGCAACAAAATTCTTAATAATGTTAGCTATGTACTTTAACAGCTAACTTGCTATAAGTATAGGGCCTCCCTTAAAATTTTCAGCTAGAATTAAATTCTGAAGATACACACACTGCACAGAGGTATTTACCAATGTTAAGTTTGAGACAGTGTTTTCATCTTAACTCAAACACATTCAGAAACAGTGTAAAACTGAAAATTGAATTAATTTTAATGATGAAATTATTTTACAAAAGCATCTTAGACATTAAGTCAGTTTTATATGTGAGATTGTTGGCTATTTTAACTTCAATTGACTCTTAACCATTTCTATAAGTAGAATTAATTTTCTGGGATGTCCTGTTTTACTCATGAGTTGCTCCTAAGTTTAATTTGAGGTTGTATGCTTTGTCATTCCAAAAGATCATAATATGGGATCTAAAACTGGCTAATGCTGAGCAACTGCTGTTGTACCTGCAAATCCCAGGTATATCACTGAGCACATCTCTTGGAATCAGACTGAGGTTACTGTAGAATCATAATAGCTCACCTATTTTTATTGCAAACAAAAACATCCGATCTCTCCTTTCTGACTGAATAAGTAGGAGATTAAATAGTACACTAACAAGATCATAGTCTTCTAACATCATAATAGTAAACCAAAACAAAACTATTTGAGAGGTAGGTAGATAATTATACCTTTGTTACCTTAATCACTTTTTTGAGTGATCTGATTTACGTTTCTCTTTGCAGGAGCTTAGAAGTCTTGGGCAGAGTTTGTTAGTAGTTTATGTGTGTTAAGTAAGTAGATAGGGTTTCATGTTTCTAAACTTGTAACTGAGGTGATAGGCAATCTACGTTACTAAGCAGAGTTTTGCTGCTGTTATAAATAGAATCAAAGCAAAACATTCTAAAGCAAAATTTATTCCTATTAGATTTTTTAAAATATTTGTGAAAAGAGCAAAACAGAAAACACTGTCACATGAGAATGAAATTCTAAATACTTACCCCCCCTATTATTTTTAAAACCTTTAAGTATAACATTTTGTTAATATTAGAACATTTCAAATTTTAGAGGTTTTTTTTTGAGATATATAGGCATTTTTTGAGCATAACATGAAATGATTCATAATGTGTGGATTCTCACAGTGGTGAGAATTATATTTGAAAGCCATAAAGAATGAAAATAAGAAGTTACAGGGAAGAAAATGCACCTCTGGTGTCAATATGTCCCTAAGAACTGTGGGCTCAGTTCAGATGTCAGCTGGGGCAACTGTCACCCAGGGCATAATTTACCATTTTGTGAAGGATTTGCTGTGTCATTGAAGAGAAGACAAATGTTGGTAGTCTTCACCAGCAATGGTTATTTTCAAATGCCATGACAAATCCTTTTGAGGAACACATGCTTGATACAAGAAGCTTGACTCATTGTCTGTAAACTGTGTATCATTCTTTTGTTGTGAGTGCACTGTACTGTTGCACAGAATACAGTAAGCTTGTGTTACTGGTTGCTGGATGGGGAATTTAAGCATTAAAAAAATGGGAGGTATGTGGGTGGGGGTGGCTGATTAGTTTCCTGGCTAGAATGAAGTATTAGTGCCATGACACTGGCAAAATCCAGAGTTTCTGAGCTGTGGTAGTTTTTGTCATGGGTACAGCAGTATTGTAGTAATAATAAAGATGAGTGGTCTGGTGTGGCAATTCTTGTCTAAAATCATTACAGAGAGTAGAAGGAATATTCCCTTGGTTTATATAGAGCCTTAAAGCACTTTGTTACTGCTTTTCCTTGTACCCTAATTATTGTAGGTATTGGAGTCATAGTTAATACATAGATGCACTAAAAAGAGGAAAAGTTTAGCGGGTATAGAGATACCTTATTGTTCTCTTGGCTTGATATTGATTACTGTAAGTTCTGAACATGGCTCTGTGCCTCTGTTCATCCTCCCCTTCAGTTTCTCTCTTATCTCTATCTAGTATAAAGATTTTAAGCAGGAACCACATCTTGCTGTTCAATTTTTTCACAGTGGCTTGCACAATTGACTAGGTCCTTGGGATGTTTAAGCATTCCAGGAGTGCTGTTGCCAACAGTGAAAACTTTAAATATGAGGAGTGGCTGAACTGACATTCTCCTAATGCTGGAAAGGCATTTTCCCCATCATTCAGACTAAAGCACAGATTTCACTATATTTGAAGTGTTTAGTGAGACATGCTGGAAACAGATTCAAGCAATAGATTCAAATCTTACCGTGTTTATTTGGTCTGTTCTTTTATGTGGTTTACTCACTAAAAGAAGCCTAGGACCACTTGGCCCAGTCTAAGATCCTTTGACTGCAAAATTAAATGTTCATTGGTTCTACACCTCTTCATGGAGAACAGTTTTTTATAACCAGGTTAATCTGTTGGCCATACTTCTTGCAGAAGTGGAGACAACATTCACAGACAAGTACAACTTCATTCTTGACTGAAAGAGATATTCATGGACCACTCAACAAACACTATTCCTTTATATAGAAATTCACCCTATTTCCTACCCAGGCAGCAACACCAATAAAATCTGTGATCTTTATCTATAGGAAAGCTTGAGGAAAACATGGCAATCATTGCATAGAAGTCCTATTTGGAAAATGAGAGATGGTATGTTAATGCTAGTGTTTGGAAGTGTTAATTGACAACTACTGTTCTGCTAAATTGAGAAATTTAGCTTTATTCATGAGGCTACACTATGTCTTCTGCAAAGCTCATACTTTTATTATGTCTGAAACTTCTGCTGTGATTAATAGTGAGGTTTGTGGCAAGAGTTGAAAGTTATGGATCCATCTTCATACTTAATCTAGGGTAGTCTAAATGAGATTTCCTAGGTTCCACTTGGATATACTGTTATTGCTGGTTATTACTAATGCTGGTGGTTGTCTGTGCCAGGTCTCTGATATGTTCTGTCTTTTTGTCATGATCTCTGGCCTGTCAGTATATACAAAACTCCATACATCAGTTGTCAAAATATATGGAAATAAGTCCCTTTCTTCATTAGAGTTAATTAACTGAAGTTCATTTCACTAGAATAGGTCACAGAATAATTAAGTGATGTGTACTTGGCTTTCTGTGGGATTGTAACTTTATAAATGCATTTGTTACTGTGGTAAGTATCATGTTTTCAAAAGCAGTGACAAGTTGTCCTTAGATAGAGTGACTTGTTAAAAGGACAACACTAGGTGGCAACATACACACTCATTTGTCTTGAGTTTGATTTATGCCTTTGATGTAAGAAAATTATTTGTATTTTAAAAGGAAACATTAATGGTTAAAAACGGCAGAGAAATAATTGCCTATAAGAGCAATTTAATTGTTAATATAGCTTTTAAAACTTAAACCCAACAGGTCTAACTAGCCTAGTTTTATTTTCAAGTGATTGTAACTTTGGCTAATTCAATGTCAAATTTTATACTGCAAAGAGAAAACCAGGCTGCAATGCCCACACAGTCTAATATTCTCTCCATAAATATAGGCTGGTTTTCTGTGTTCTGAAGACCTTAGCAGGTAAAAAAAAAAAAAAAAAAAAAAAATATTTCTAGAGACTGGAGGTAGAGTAAGAGATTTAGAGCTGCAGTGAACTTAAAGCTTGCCTCTCGGTGGTCTGTATCTGTGTCTTTCTAGAAATCTATGAGAATAACAAATCTTGTTTTTCAGATGTCAAATTTAAATTTCTGTCCCGTTCTACATGTGAATGGCATTATGATGCCTGTACCAGCCCCTGCTTCAAGACATGTAGGGACCCTTTGGGAAAAAACTGTCAGGGAGTACCTAAGTAAGTATTTTTATTTTTATGGAAAAATGTGTAATTCACGTTACGCATCATGATAAGAATATGAGGAACCTGATGCAGGCTCAGTAGAGCAGGACCATGTTCTTATATAAGGAGCTAGGTGAAGGAGAAAAGAATTGCAATAAAACCTGCTGTGGTAGCCACATGAAAATGACATTTCAGTTGCTAGGTAAATAGGGTCAGATTCTGGAATGACTAGTATACTTGTCACTTTAAAGCTTTGAAGATATTTTGGAGTGACCAGAAGTCTGTTTCTAATTGTTGTGCCCCTGCTTTTTCATTATAGCATTTTAACAGCCATATCTGACATTGCTTTTTCCTCCCAGGTGGAATTTGTGGTAAGTCTGGTAAAACTAGCTTTTGGATTTTGATGTGTTTGGCATTTCTTAAGCAATACCATTCACTATTTAACCCATGACCGCTTCTTTCAAAGACTGAGTATTGCAGAATTCATGCTATAGCTTAGATCAGAGCTAGAATGGAAGACATGGCAATGGCATTCTGAAGGAGTACACTGAGGGGATGAGATTCATACAAAACAAGACAGGCTACTTCAAAATACTTCATAAATAAGTTTTGTATTCCTATTACTAAATGCTCAATCCAGAAGAAATTATTCAGCTAGTTAATGCTAACTGTTTTTCTTTTAGAGTGGAAGGATGCATCCCTGCCTGTCCTCTCAATATGTTACTGGATGAAATCACTCAAAGATGCGTGTATTTTGAAGACTGTACGTTTGAAAACTTGTATTTACTACGTATGATACTTAGCCTATTCATTTCTTAGGTCTTCAATCAAATTTTCAAATACTGTTGCTTGAATTTGTTTAGCTGTGACCTGACCTTAGTTACATGAATCTTGAGCTCACTAAACTTACATTTTAGCTACAATAATTTTCTCAAAATCTGAGACACATTTTAAGATGAGAAATCTGCTCTTTCTTTATAAAACATTTCAGTAACATCAGATGTGGAGCAAATGATGCAATGATTTTTTAAAATTTGTCTCTGAATTTTAGAAGTCTAAAGGTAATTGAAAAGATCAGAGTTAAGAGTTAATCTCTAATTCTGCTAGCTTCATGACTATAATTATTCATAAATTTCAGACTACTGTTTACTTCTGTCTGATTTCAGGTATTGAACCTGCAGATGATGGTCCAGCTTTGTCACCTAGCATTCAAACACCAGCAGTTTCCCACACAGCAGCAAGTACAAGTTTGGCAGTGATTGGCCAAGCGGTAACTTCATCTCCTGTACCTGAAGCAGTGGACATGGAAACAACACTTGTTTCAGAATTGCAGCTCACTGCAACTGTAGGGAAAACTGAATTTCCACATGTTACGTCTAACACAACACTTCCAGCTGTAACTTTATCATCAAATATTTCTTCACAGTCAACAGAAAGGACATCTGAGAGAAGCACTATGCCAGCATCCAGGACAACAAAATCTAATGTAAGCTTGTCTTCTCCTGTTGGCATTTCATTGTTTCCATATACTGTCAGTTCAGAAACTTCCACAAAGATGAAACTGATGAGTGGTGCTTCCACTAAAATATTGAGAGCTACAGAACCTCTGACAGTTACTGCTACACATGCAGTGACTACAAGCACAGAATCAGAAACCAAATCAATTGCTAGTTTTATTTTTACTGGGACACCACTTATAGTTAGGACAACAGAAATACCAATCAAAACTAAAATAATGGAAATAGCAGAAATAGACACAAGAACGTTTCCCACAAAAGAAGCTCAAGTAAAACCAGAAGGACTTACAATGTTTACAACCAGTTCATCTGAATTAATAACAGAAAAAACTACTGCTTATCTGCCCCAATTTTCCACATCAACACCTCTGAGCATGCCTTCATACACATCATCATTAAGCCTAACAGGAACTTCAGAAGGGATAAAAACAACTGCACCACCTATTCCACTTGCAAAGGCAATTACAGAACCTCCTGTTGAAATGGCTCAACCCCTGACTGGTACTCCAGAAGAACCTTTCACTACAACTCTAGGTCCAAAACCAACAACTATGCCAGCTCAAGAGAGATTATCAGAGACAACTTTGTTATCATTTGTAACTCATAGAGAGAAAGCTCCCAAAACAACATCTCATGTGGAGCATGCACCAAGTTCCTATTTCTCTCCATATTCACTGCATCCTAGTTCTACAGCTGAAAAACCTATCACTCTTCCTACAAAAAGACCTTCAGTGTCTGGTCCTACTCCTGCTTCTCCAGCTTCAGGTGAATTTAAAAAAACATTTAAAACTGTTTCAACTACAGCATATCCCTCACACACAGTTCTAAACGCAACAGAGGTTCTGACTACATCATACACTAAATATCCTGTTGTGGCTGAGACTATCAGTGTGACACCTTTGTCTGTTGAGGTAACACACAAAATAACATCCCCTTTTGAATTAGCAGCAAAGCCAACTTTGTTTTCTGGAAACACATCTACCAAACACAAGTCAGCTCTGGTTTTGAGTACAGTGAAGACAAGTATGTCAGCATACTCAGGTAGTGTTACTACACCAGCAATGAAAACCACTAGCTCATCAAAAGAAACCACTACAGTTCCTTTTGGAACCACAGAAAAAGAATCACTACAAAAAAAACCTGTCACTGGATCTCCAGTCACTCTTAGTACAACTGAAAACACATTATTGACGACACAGCCTGATAAATCACAAGTGGAAAAAACTACTAGCATCTCTACTAGAAAGCCACCTGCTTTCCCTTTTTCACCATCAAGTTCTCTAATCTCTTTAAACACTTCTCTTCCTTCACTGCCTTCATATGGGAAAGAAGCATCACTGACAGCGCTCAGTCCTGTGCACACATCCCATGATGCCAAAGAAAAATCAACTCTGTCCCCTTCAGTTGTACTTCCAGTAACAAAGTCTTACACTTTCTCCACCTCCCACC
This sequence comes from Dryobates pubescens, assembly GCF_014839835.1. NCBI lineage: Eukaryota > Metazoa > Chordata > Aves > Piciformes > Picidae > Dryobates > Dryobates pubescens. Next base: position 13,198,366 of record NC_071633.1, read on the forward strand.
ATATAGCAGATAAATCCATTTCTTCACCACCTGTAACAGAAATCACACCAAAATACCCAGTAGAAACTAAGATAGTTTCTACAACATTGAAATCTACAGTCCAAAGTATAACAGATACAGTCAAATTTACAGCAGATACAGGTCAGCCATCCTTTCCTCCATCTTCTGTAGTCCCCTTCTCGTGGCAGACCTCTTCAGGAGATAAACTTTCAGTAGAGACCACAAAGACTGTGGCTGTACCACATTTTTCTACTCAGAAGGCAATGGAACTTGGTCATCAGACTTCTGAGCCTTTGTTGATAAGCCAAAGCATTACCCCAATTTACCCATATCCTGCAGAAGCTTTAACAAAATCCACTGGACAGCCAAAACATGTCTTTAGCACAACTGAAGCTACAGTGGAATTGACTTCTTTTCACCCCCTAGTCACGTCACTACCTGAAGGCATTCATTCAAGTATATTACCTGTCTCAATAGGCCCTACACAAGTCATTTTTCCGAGTGAAAAAGAGTTGCATTTAACTGATTCAGTCACACAGCCACATATATCAAGGACTTCTGTTTTGCAGTCTACACTGCCAGCTAGAACATCAGCTGACTTGATATCTGGTGGCACAATTCTCCCTTCCTCTTCTTTAGCAACAATTAAAAAAGAAGTAGTTCCCTCATTTTCCACACAAAAGGCAGGTACTGGTCTGAAATTCACACAGCAGGTCTCATTTACTAAATCACTTGATTCAAGTCAGACATTTGAAAGGGCTACAGCTTCACCAGGATCTCTCTCAACCTTTTCGTCAGTTTTGTTACTAGAAACAACAGAAAATCCTACTGTGATGGGGAGTGGGCATTCCATGTCAACAAGCAAAAGTGGTACTGATAAACCTGTGGTGTTGCCTAAGCAAATCACACTTTCAACCACTGCCTACAGTTCCATGTTTGTAACAAGTAAGATGTCATCAGCTACAGCCCATTCATCAGCTGCAGTTCCAACCTCTTCAATGATAAGGAGCACTGGGCAAAATGTTACCTTGGTATCAGCAACGTCAGACAAAGAAGCAGCAGTAACAAAATCTATCACAAGCTCTGTGAAGCCCACCTATTTTTCTGTTACTTCAGAAGCAAAAGGAGCTGTGTCCCTTGATACAGTAAAATCTGAGGGGCCAGAATTAACCACAGAAGTCCAAGTTGTCCATACTCAGGGTGCTACTGGTACCCCAGAAACACTCCAGACATTTTACTCTCCATATTTCACAAACACAACTGCAGTTCTTTCTAATAGAAGTGTATCAGTAGTGTCCACAATGCATTCATCCTCTGAACAAAAACCTTTTTCTTCTATAGCTACATCATCAGTCAGTACTATTCAAACTTCAAAACCTGAAATATCATCTAAGGTGCAAATGCCTTCTTTGAGTTCACTGCTAGTGGTATCTGACCATCCAAACGACACAACTACTCCATCAGTTTCATCATTTTCCTCTTTATCTACCAAACCACTCTATGGCTTGACGACAACATTTTCTGATGGACTGGCAACAGGTGAAGCTGTGTCAGGAGTCACAGCATCAGCTTTTATGCTACCTAGAGAAACAGCAGCTCTTCAAACTTGTACAGTGAGTAACTATCATTATTCGTGCTTGGTATTGAATGTCTTGGTTACTATTTCACTCTGAAAAAAAATTTGTGAGACATAGGTTGATCTTTGGGATTTAAAGTATTTGTATCAAACAGGGAGCCCTATTATTTTCTCAGTTATGGCTGAAACTTTGGATGATTTCATTGCACACAATGGTTTTTGTAATTGCTGTAATACGCTGTGTCACAGGTCTCAGTTTACTACTGAGTGTGACTGTTACAAGAATGGGGTTTTGGCAAAATACAGTGCTTCATGTTGTAACTCCTAGTTTATCTCAACTGTTTTTAATGTAAAATTAAAAATTCAATAATGTTTTTCTTAGCTCTACAATGGGCAGCAGTTTTATATTGTCCTAGATGTCTTCACTCGTAGCTTTTACCAGTGTCACAGAGTATTCTATATATCTATATCTATATATCAGTATTCTATATCTGAGGAGTGTAAGCCCCATTTTTTTGAGCAAATACTCTGGAGTATTGTGATGCTAGCTTGGTAAGAATGGTAACCTATGTCTTTTATTAAATATGCCTTAGCCAATCACAGAGACTGAGTGCATAAAGCACATTTGTTTGGATGGACAACTGATACAAGTTAATAAGTCACAGAACTGCCCATACAACACAACTCAACCCAGCTGTGGAGTTCTAGGATTTGCTGCTCAAACAAATCATGACCAATGCTGTCCAAAGTGGGAATGTGCATGTAAGTTTTAGTTATGCAGAACTTTTAAAGTGACTTTAGGTAGTAATTTAATGCATGTGTAAGAAGGTTAAGAAGCGACACTTTTATTCCATTACAGACAAACAGAAGGTGCATATTGTACTAGTTATTCTCTAATGAAATGTAGAATTCTAGTTCTACATCCAGGGAAATGGAATCAAATTGCTGCTTGGATATTACCAGCTTTAGGTGTCTGTAGTGGATGTGTCTGGGTCCCCATCTTGTCATCCACCTTGTCAAAGGACACCTACTCAATAAAGTCAATGGATTTTTTGGTTCATCTTATATGTATTTCAGGGTAAGAAGATCACCTAGACACTGTTAACTACCTGTTAACTCTGCTGTCAATTTACAGGCAACATTATCAGTTATCAGTTAGTGAAAACATGTACTGCACATATGAAAGTCTAGTATGCTAGTTGATGTTATAAAATGTATTGGTTTCTCTTTGTGTTTTGTAATGTTTATAGAATATTTATAGAAATAAGTTAGAATGTTTTTATTTTTGTTGTTTTAGGTCGTTGCACAATTTTTTCTGATCTGAGCATTGTAACCTATGATGGAAATCATTTGGCTTTATTCAAAGAAGCATCCTACATTGTTAGTCAAACTCAAGATGAAACTATAACCATCCATGTCCTTGACTGTAGAATGGTAACTAACATTTGTCAGATAACAAATGGTGCTCAGTACTGCTAATAAGATGTGTCTTAAAAGAGCATAGTAATGCTACATAGTACACTTCTCTGCAATATCTATGAATTGCACTTTACAACACTTATTCATTGTATGACACTGACTCTGTATGTATAGTTCCTTCTGAAACAGCTGGAAGTTGAAAGGTAGGTCCATGTTATTACATCTGTAAAACAGACAAAGTGAGAGATTATGTGCATACGCATTCATTGGTCACTTCTGTGTATGCCATCATGTAGTGAATACCACTATAGTGTACCACTAGTATATGTCAATTCGTTGTGTTTGTCTATACTCATATTGAGAAATTTGCACTGAAAACACCAGTCTTCAGAACCATGAAAGACTGTAGGATCAGATTAAATCAGATCACCCTGTGCCTTCCAAGTCCTTGACAGGGGCAAATACTTGTTTGAGAGAGGGTAGAAGTTCTGATGGGGCTATCCTGCTGAATGGAGAGTAAAGGTTGGCTTTATGTCACAAAGAGTTAATTTCTTCTGAGTCTTTAAAAAACTCATTAATATCCATTTTTTTTCTACGAAAGCTTGTAGGTAATTTTGGTGTCCAGGAAAATGTCCATTCCAAAGTTTAATCCTTAGTACTTATAGAAGTTAATTCCAAAACCTAAATATGATATGAAAAAGGAGATCTGTTTATGACAATCAGATTTGTTTTCCTGTTGTATTCAATGCTGTTTTGTTCAGCAGCTTGTAGCTCAGGAAGTATTCATCTATTTCTGATCCATTACTTCTGTGCTGTACATATGTAAATTCATCATTCCCACTCTTGTTCTTGCTTACCTTCAGATGTTCATATTTTTTGGTGTCTAAACAGCTAGTCACCCATATTTTTTTTTCCCTGAAAGCCTTTACTTCTGCTGTAATTTCAAGAACAGGTGATAAGACACAGTTGCTGAACACAATGAGATCGTAATATGTTGTTTGTTTAATATGAATGCTGTCCAGGCAGATTTTGTAGTCCAGACTTGAAACTGCAATCAGTTTTCCTCTTTTAAAAATATACCCCCAAAAGTCCTTAATCTCCTAGTACCTGAAAATAATCTGTATAAAGATTTTGTATATCGTGACTATGATTGATGTAGTTTTGCTTTTTCCACAGAGTAATTCAAACTCAACATCTTTGTGTCTGGCAATGTTGAATCTAACCTATGCATCTAACCAAGTTATTATCAATCGTTTAAGTAGAAAAGTAAGTATTTTGAAAGTATTTTTTTCCTTGCCTTCTAGATAGCATCTTACTTCTTAATTGTTTCCTCATGTGGATACTGGAGTTTAGAGCAGGACACAGTAGGTTATATAATTCCTTGTTCCAATTTTGTAATATAGTAGACTTCTAGTAAATGCAGAGAGTCAAACTGTGATACAAGGCCAATTAATGAGGTAAGGTGCAGAGCAAGGCACATAAAGCATAAGTCTCTTTAGTACCTATATTATCTTTGTGGTGACAAGGGTGATGACTTCTGAAATAAGTTATGAGTTAGATTACTAAAGTATCAAGAATCTGGCTTTATTTCTACCTAGAGCTCTGAGTACCTGCAATTTAACCTCTTTACTGTTTGTATATTTTAGATAATGGTAAATTCAAGATCTGCTTGGCCTACTGTTAGAAAATATGGATACAAAGTTGAGGATTCAGGCTTCAAGTATGCAGTTGAGACACCAACAAAAATCAGAATTCAGTGGTTTCACAGCACAGGAGTGATGATTATTGAGTTGAACAGTACCAGAGAACCAAGGGCTTTGGGACTATGTGGTAAGAACAGAGCAGTGCAAGAAATTAAAGTGCACAGATGCTTTGCTAGGAAGGCACATTTTCCTAATTATATAAATTTGTTATGTCTTTTGCAGGACATTGCCCAAAATATTTATTGCAGATCATTGCAAAGTTTAAGATGCTATTAAAATGAAATTGTTATTAGTTTTATTAATTGTTGAAATAATGTTTGATGCCCATCCATGCAATTACTTTTTACTCATAGGATTGCTTCTGACTGCAACCCATTTGAAATGCAGGCATGATTGCTGTAGGCAACCCTAAATAAGTAAGACAGGCTTAAGTCTGTCATGGCAAATAATGCACACAGATACGTTGTGTTTGATACTCATCTGATAGGAAGCAATATGTGCTGTTTTCAGTTTCTAAAGGTCAGAATTCACAGGAAGTATTTATATTAAAGTACTAATCTTAGTTTCTCTGTTGAAGGAAATGGTTCAGAGGGAACTTCTTGATAGTAATAGGTTAAATAACCATCTTGTTTCTCTTTGTTAGGTCTGCTCAGTAGTTTCACCTAGTTTCTTTCTTTATAAAAACCAGCTTTGAATAAGCTGTTGGTGCTATAGCTTTTGCAGGCTTGTATTTGTTGATGTAAATCTGTCCTGTGACACCTGAATCTGTAAATTTATCTGCCATAAATTGGAGCTGGAAACCCGGGTTACACACTTCATATAATTACAGTGGATATCTTTCCAGTTTCAGAAAGGGCAAATGCCTGTGGCTCAGTATCAAATACCACTGATTCCTCAGTCAAGTTCCAAGTCCTGTGGACAGTAATGTGCTTCTCACTGCCATTTTGAAATTGGATTATTTTCTATAATTTGCCTTAACTTTTGTTTTCAGTGTCATTCTTCCTTTGTGTTTCTAATGTTTATTATAATTAGATCAAGCAGAAACAAGAAAGTAAAGACTTTGTTTTCTATTTCAAGTTATCCTGTAAGTCCCTTGCCTTTGCCTATTTGCTGTCATAAGGAGAATGGGGAAGGTTACTTTCCTGGTCTGCAAGGCACTTCAATCAGATGACAGCACATTCCTGTGGATGGTGTTCCAAGTACAGCCTTTTCAGAGAATGTGCTGTATTTTTCTGATTTTCATCTCTGGTTGGGACTTCCTACATAAGTCTGCCTTCATGGTGCTGTCTGATGCAACTTACTGGACTCTATTTTAAATGAGCTCATTGCACTGCATCTTTTCAGGGTAAATTAGTCTGCCCTGGTTTCCTGTGCTTTCTGTGTTAGTCTGCTTTCTCAGTTATCTTTTTGGCTAAACCTCAGTATTGGGAGGTCCTGATTTCTCAGTTTTATGGAAACTGATTTATCAGTTTCATGGAAATTATGAAACCAAAGACAGCATTACAGTTTTGGATCAGAAGCATCCTTTGGAAGGATCTGTGCAGGAGACAACAGTGTTTTTACAGTGCAAGGGTTGGGCAATTGTGACAGTTGGTGAAGAGCTAGTGTAGGATATGAGGCCTGTGAGGAAGGAACATGGATATCTCTATAGCAAACCTGGTGAAAGCAAGCTGCAACCAGATCTCACCAAGCTACATGTGAAGACTTAGTTTTGCTCTGCTAAATCTTGACAAAGTGTAAGAGAAGAAGTGAAAAAAGATATCCCAGACATGACGGCAATCCTTTGAAGTCTCTCATAACTGTCAAGTACTTCCTATTTATGTTGTATACACTCAATATAGATCAACTACTGGCTACAGTTTTGAAAGGTGTTTTACTCTCAGAATGCCTGTTGCTTATCATTGATTGTCTGTGGCTTGCTCTTCTTGTCAAGGAGTGTGAAAACCAGCTAAAACAGTCCAGTTCTCTAGAAAAGGCTTAAATCCACAAATAGTTTTTGAACAGATAAAGATTTAGAATTGCCATGAAAGTTTCTGGAGACATCAGAAGAAACAATTCAAAAAATCTGATACAAAAGTCTCAGAAATTATAGTTTGTTAGTTTAAGACTGCTCAGAAGCATGAGTAGAATGGTACAATATTTCTGAAGTACAGAATTGGATAAGCATCTTGGCATCTTACGTAGGTTCCCTTTTTGGATAACGCTGTTTTCATTTATTGCTAGACATGGATGAAGTTTGTAACCTTTTTTTTAAATAGATTTTTGTTTTGTGCTTGTACAATTGAGGGGTGAAGTTTGAGTGCAATAGATTTGATATGCAATAGTTTTCCATTTGTAGGTGCCTCTCCATTTTTTTTTTACATGATTTGACTGCACTTTGTTTATTTTGATCCCACCCGAGATTTTCTACATTTGTTGTAGGTTGATACTGTCATGTTGTGATATTGTCATTGTTTATTTTTTCCACAAGCTATTTATTTGTCTGAACACACCACTTCAAACATGTTTTGACATGAACCATACAGCATTAATGTGCCTTTCCCCCCCGCCCAACTCCCCCCCCACCCCCACCCCCCACTTTTTTTCTTTTCTTGTTTCTTTCCTGGCAATACACAGGTTTTTGTGATCAAAGCTTGGAAAACGACCTGATGCTACCCAACAGGACAGTTTTAAGCAAAGGCAATGCTCTATCAACTTTTATAGATAGCTGGCAAGTGCCTGACTCATTGAAGTATGCTGGAGAAGACAGGAATCGGGAAACTAATTGCTCGGTCATGGACTGCTCAGAGTGCTTAAAAATGGTGTTGAACCAGACCTTCAGCAGCTGTCATCCTTATGTATGTTAACTATTTTGGAAGCTTACATTTTGAGAGAAATGCAGTTCTGATATAATGTTACATACTTGGTAATTTCACTAATCTGAAACTACATGTAATGAAAGTTATGGTATGCCATATACAATTATTTTCTTTCTGTATTTGCATTTTCAAGGTAAAAATAAGAGTGTGGCAGCTTGGTAGGAGAGTTGCAATAAACAGCTATCACTTCCAGAATTTGTAATGCATCTCTGCTCTTTTGGATAAATAAAAGTTATTAATCAGTCCCAGCTAATTTAAGTGTATCAATATAATGTACAGCAAAGTGACATAAAAAAGTTTTAGGATTTAATTAATCCTTCAGTGTTCAGTAATTTAACAGGTTCCAAACTGCAATAGGTAATCTGAGAACCTGCATTCTCAAAGGCTCTAGAGACAGGGAAGTCCAGCGTAGAGAGATGAAAGGCTACACCAGACCATTCAGAGCAAACATAAAGCAAATAACAAACTCGCAGTGTGCAAATAAATTTTATTTGTAATTATAGAACTACATTTACTGTTTCATCTTTTGTATATTGTTGAGGTTGATGAGGAGGAGGCTAAAAATAGACAAAAATATAGAGGTAAAAAAGAATAAAGAACAATGAGAATTATGTCTTCCATTGGAAAAACTGTATTGGCTCTTGCCTTGGTATTTTTAGGGATGACACTAAAGAATATAAGAGAGAAGTCTTACTTTAAAATATTAGTGTCTTCTCTTTGTACACCCACAGAGGCTGGTGGTCTCTTGCTTTCTGTGGACCTTGAACTTTTGGCTTTACTCTTTTTAGCTGATACTTTGAAAGACCAGGGTCTCTATAAAGGTGTAATTTTTTTTTTCTTTGTTAGGTTCCACCTGAGCTATTCTGTGATATGTGGATTCAAGACACTGAGTACATTCGAAATCCATGCATTTCTCTGGCTGCCTATGTGGCAATGTGCAACAAATTTAATATTTGTATAGAATGGAGGAGCCCTGATTACTGCCGTAAGTATTCTGCATGCAACTGTACTTCTAGTGTTCCAAGATTTGCCTAATGTAAGAGTTGCATAATAGGAGGTTTGGATTACAGCATTGCTTCATGCTGTCACCTGGAAATATTCTTATGCAGTGATCATATAGGGAGGGCTGTGGGCTTAATGCTTGAAAAGGGAAAGGCTTGTTAAGTGTGATCCTCAAATATGTGAGAACTGTGCATAGAAATTTTAAGTGATGTCATCTTTTAATAAGTGATTTAAGGTGGTTTCATGTGTACAGGCTTCGCACAGGCAAATAATAGTCATGGAATCTAAAGCTTAAAAACAGTCAAATGTTAAAAAATCTTCGATTTTTATGGATTTTACTAGTAAATAATAGACGATCTTATAAAATCTATCTGTAAATCAGTTGTGTGTTGCACCCGCCATGAAGGGACACTTACTTCTCTCTCCTATCGCTAGACCAGAGTGACCTCTGGTGGTGTGTGCCTGGCCAGGGAGAGTAATGCACTCTCAGCGGGTTTTGTGATCACTAAGTGATGATATGCTGTAGACTGATTTTTAAAAGCCCGAGTTTCTTTATTTACAGGGCTTTAACAGATTTTTTTTTTTTCCCTGTGGAGAATTATGACCACTTTTAGTAGTGAGGAGATGAATGAAATCAACCTACTCTTCCAATTAAAGTCTGAAATGGAACATTGTTTTTGAGCAGACTGTCCCTTTGTGAACTGGACTTTTTCTCATTGCTGTGATTCCAGATGGTTTTGCTCTATGATTTAGGTATCATTACATCATAAGGATTATAGATTTTGGTAGCTCACAGATCCACCCTGTTGGCATTTGTGGTCATTCTATGTTTGCCATATTTATGCAGCTGTTTTTTGCTGTTCTGGTCCAATGAAAGGCTATGTTAATTTTTCAAGAGCAAAAGTTAAAATAATATGAGGTACCTTTTTAGTCTGTTCCTGCATGCACTCATAACATGACAATGAATTTCCTTTAGTAGTATAAAGAATGTTCAGTGTTCTTTGACTTAAAAATAATGCACACACACAAGAGAAATGAACGTGGATAACTACTAAATATAGCAATGAATTGGTCCCATTTGTTACAGTTCCATGAAGAATTAGCCTTTACATAAATATTTTTGTAATTTCAAAGCTTCACCCTTTAGTAATCACTGTTTTGTTTGTTGGTTTTATGTTTGTTTTGTGATATATTTTTTTTGTCCACTGCAAAGTGCTCAACACTGTTGTATGGTTTGATATCAGTACTGCTGAAATGCATACCTAAGCCTGATGAGAGTGGTACTACAACTTCCTTTTTCTTGAAAATATCCTGTAGAAAATTTTGTATAAATGTTTTAGTTTGACAGACCCTACTGAACTGGCAAGCACAGCAAGCTGACAAAAAGACAACACTGCTCTTAGGTAGTGCATTGCAATAACTTGTAACTTTAGAATGAGTAATTTGTTGATTTCCTTCCTAGCCTTCTCCTGCTCTGAAAATTTCTCCTACCAGGCTTGTATAGCTGCCTGTGAAGTTCCAGACACTTGTCAGAATAAGGAGATTGCTGCTCTCGATTCAGACTCCTGCTCGGTATTGACAGAAGGCTGCATCTGTTCTGGAGGGACCATCCTTCATCGAGCTCATACTGCTGTCTGTATTCCTGAAGAAAAATGTGGTATATTTGGATGTGATTTTCATAATTATTATTATCTGCAAGCTGGCGGTCAGATAACTCATTACTAAAAAGTCAAGTTCTGATGTGGTATGAGTTCTGTATATGTCATTCAGATGAGGATTAGCTGTACAAGTGAGCAAGCAGGGAATGTCCTTGTGACATACAATGTTGCTTACCTTCCATCAGCTGGAGGATGCTCTTCAAGATGGAAGGTTTTGCTTATGTTTATGCATTCTAGTATTCTAATGATGTTAGACTTGTCCTCCTTTTTCCCCTAGCATTTTGCCAGGGGTCCACTCTATTGATGCTAAATGGCATTCAACAAACACGTAGCAACAGTTAATTACACATTTTGAATAATTCATCTTCATGTCCTGTGTTCTTTGTGCCATAATTGATATTTATATTACAATTCTTCCTGAGCACAGCAAATTGTGGACCAGTACTTAACACTATCAAACCTTAAATACATTTATTTTAAATCATATTACATAGAGCACTGTATATTCATAATAGCTTTATGTGTGCAAAGTATGAAAGTAATGTCACATCACTACTTCAAAAACAAAGGATGGTTTGGGATTTTAAGTTACTAGCCTTGCAGTGGGGACACAAAACAAAGTGGAGGCCCTGGTCCTCTGGAGGGTATTGAGTGTCTTGCTTTCCCATACAAACTCAGTCTCAGATTGTCTCCTCTTTCACTTTTTTGTAGGGTGAAGTGGTTAAGTGATGCCTTTAAAACTCTGGGATTTTTATACTTCATAGATCCACACCTAATGCAGAAGAAAGTGGTGGTCAAAATTTAAAGTTAAAAGGAATGTATTTTTTGTTGTTGTTTTCCTGATTTAGCTTGTACAGACAGCTCAGGAGCACCTCATGCAGTAGGTGAGATCTGGAAAACTTCTTTGAGTGGATGCTGTATGCAAAAATGTGTTGACAGTGAGACCGTTATTCCAGTGGAGTACAACTGTTCAGATACCCACAGTTTAGACTGTCAGCGATTTGCAGAAGTGGCTCTGCTTGTTCCTGATGATCAGACTTGTTGTCCTCAGAAGATCTGTAGTAAGTATTCCTTCATGATTGTGAATACTGCCCTCTGGAATATGCAGATGTCCATTCTCTGTGGTTTCTTTCCCTGTTACAGATCCTACTTCTGAGGGAAATGGAAATTACTTCACTTTGCCTTTACAGATTATGTAGAAAACTGTAAACATTTTGTACTATTGTACTAGTATCAGTAGGTTGTAGGGGAGGGGTGGAGTGAAAGACCAAGGATTATAAGGACTGAAAGAGCATTGTGTTTGTTTGGATATGGATTGTGTATCTCCCTGCTGTACAGGCATTCAAATACAGATAAATTCTATAACTAATTCAGACTCTATGCCTATTTTACAAAGCAAGCAGTGGAGGATATAAAAGCTCTTTTTAAAAACATCCATATTTAGGTTAGAAAGTCTGTGCTCAGAAAGAAACTGCGAGCAGTTTTCATCTTTTGACCACCTGGGATGATGTTGCAGTGAGGTTTCCACAGGAATTTGCATTTCTTTCTTTCTCTTCTTTCCTTTCTTTCCTTTCTTTCCTTCCTTTCCTTCCTTTCTTTCCTTCTTTCTTTTAAAATTCTCACAAGGGCTCTGCTCCAGTTTAATTTTGCCTCTATGAAGACTGTTGCAAATGCTGGACACTTCTGCTTATTGCTTCAGGTTTTTCTGGTAGTTTGCTGTGGTTTTCACACATATGTTGTTATTTCAAGATTTGTGTATCAAAATGCAAATAGTACTTGCTGCTTCACTATTTGATTTATAAATGTATAAGATAGTTTAGAAGGTTTTGGTTTTTTTTCTTTCTCTTTATGTAACAGTTTGTAACCAGAGCCTCTGTGAGTCCCTAATCCCTCAGTGTAATGGCTTGGAAAAGCTGGTCACTTACTACAGCGAAGAATCCTGTTGTCCTAACTACGTTTGTGGTAGGTTTCTTTTGATAAGGTAAAGAAGTTCACCCTGTGAAAATTATTCAGTAAACTAAGTAGACCCAGCTTAGAAGCAAAAACTTCCTTAGTGTAGACATCATTGTTAGTATGGCTGTTAACAAAATTCTCTTTCATCTAAAAGCTCAGGTTTGGTCTGTGTGTCAATATCAGCAGATGTAATGATGAAGGAGTCTTGTGTTTAACAGTCAGGTGAAAATGTGTCTTTGCTGTCTTGCAATACAAAGAAGAAGTGTTTCTGAAGTATCTTGCAGTGATTCTCATCTCTGCACTGTTTCTCTGAGATGCATCACAACAAAGGAGGAATGCTATACTGCCTGTAAATAAACAGATCCACTGTACTTTCAGAATGCGATCCAGCAAAGTGCGAACCAATGCAGCAGATGCTGGGCTGTCAAGATGATCAGATGCTAATTGCTGCTCGGGTGGAGAGTACCTGCTGCATTTCCCATATATGTGGTACAGTATTCTGGCTGGTTGAGAGGTTGAGACTGTGTGGTTTTGTATACGCAATGATGTCTACTATTATTTTGCCAGATATAGCTCCTTGTATTTCCTTTAGCTCTCCCAACACTGAAAGGCCTAAAAATATTTAAAACAATGGACATTAAGCTGACAAAACATAAGAAGTGGAATCAACCATAGTGTCACAAAACAACTTTGTGCAGCACAATCATGTGGTCCTACTGAATTTGGCTCTTTCTGCACACAGATACCTCTGAATCAAAGACCGAGTTGCCTTAATTAGAGAGACCAAAAGATGCTGAGTCTTTGTGCCGTTCATATCAGAAAAAACCTTGTGGTTTTCATACATGTTCAGGTGGGAGGATGACACTGGGATCACAGGAGACACCCTTTATAGGGGGTCAAGGATTCTATAGATTGAACATTTCTGAAGACAGCAAGGTGACTTGGTAGGAGAGAAAATCTAGCAAAATTTTTTCATAACAGGGAGAGAAAATCCTGTTGTTTGTGATCTGACTCACAAACAATGCATACATTATTTATAGCAGGGGACAAAGAAAGGGCAAGCTGCACTGAGAATTAGCCTCCTGTACAGGGACTATAGGAGTAAATGCAGAGTGTCTCTGTTCTTTCATATGACTGTGTGACAAACTTATGGGCATGTTTCCTAGGCAGTAGTAAAATTTCTGCCTATGTTTTTGATTTAAATAATTGTTTTCTCCAGCATGCAGGCCTTGCTCACATCAGATACCCAAATGTCAAGAAGGGGAAGTTCTTATTGTGGATGGCAACACTACAGAGAGGTGTTGTCCTACATACCAGTGTAGTAAGTTTGACTTGATTTTGATATTTTAAATAATAGAAAACATGTTAAATATTGTAGCATGGATGCTTAGTGCAAAAAAAAAATTGGTTAGAGAATATAGCTCCACTTATGTATATAAACAAACTATCATCTATAGTCCTGAACAGATAATCTTTACTTTCAAACCCTTGTGTGCCTAAGCATTATCTCTATCATGATGACAAATGTGTAATTTTAGGCCCCAGATTCTGGAGATCAAAAACTGTTTCAAATATTTGTCTGGAGTAGTTGTACTCCACACTAGTATTACCCAATGGCTAATGATTAAATTTTGATTTCTAGTCCTTTCAAGTAAGACATTTTCTGAAGATATTTATTATGAATAAGTAATGTACTGTCTCTCGATGCATATGTCTGTTCATCAAAATATGACAACCTTGTCTTTATTAGCCTTTCTTTTCTGCAATTTTAGTTTGTGAAATACATCGTTGTCCAGAATTCAAATGTATGCTGGGTATGTCTTTGGTGGAAGTATGGAGCCCAGAGAACTGCTGCCCCTTTCGGACATGTGGTAAAATGATTGCTTTCCATTTTAGCTACCTTTGACAATAAGACATTGACAAAGAGCTTTGGCTTTTCGGGTTTGAGTCTAGTTTCAGCCATGTATACCATTGTTATCTATCAGATACGCTCTAGAACTTCTTAATCTGCTTGTTTGGGAGTTATTTGCTTTGTGAGGGTGATAGGATACCTGTCCAAATTTAGCATCTTGAACATTTTAAAGTGTATTGTGTTTGTGTGGCAAGGTTTTGGTAGCAGGGAGAACTACCAAAGCTAGACTTACTACCTTACTGTGATATGATTGCTGATTCCCAAGCCAAGCCTGGGTTTTTTTACCTGTGATGGTAATTGGTGAGGGATCTCTTTCTGCCCTTACCTCAACCTACAAGCCTTTTGTTATACTCTCTATCCCCTGTCCAGCAGAGTGAGAGAGCAGCTCTGGTGGACACCTGGCATCCAGCCAGAGCCAATCCACCACAGTTAGTAAGTGATTTATGGCTAAAGAGAAAAAAAGGTTAGGTTCACAGGTCAGGAATTTGACAGTTTACAAAGACAGTAGTATATCATACTCTTTGTGATGCCTTAAGACAGTTCTCCATTGGTTCATATTGATGGTAATGATTGTCATCACTGCAAGGAAGCTAGCAACTAGAATAATTTTTTTAATGTGTTCAGGTAGACTGCAGTAAATTGTAATTCCTGAAGGTGGTCATAGAAGCTGTCAGGGTGGAATGGAAATCAAACACAATTTCAAAACCCAGCAGAATGCCTTCAGTTATGACTTGTAAATCTGGAATTCCTGTTCTCTCTGCTGGTCTTTTCTAAGCACATGGCACATGACTTTCTGAAGTATTGCTTCTGTATTTTCTTTTAGAATGTGCGTGTGACACAATCCCCAAACCTCAGTGCAAGCTGGTATGAAATTCATCATCTTTGTCACTATTCTTTTATTAATTTCTTAATGAATCTCTTCCTCTTACTAATAGTTCTATCAGTGAAAGATGAAATGCCATGCCATTCTTTCTTTCTTTCTTTTTTTTGTTTTAAATGCTTAAGAAGATGTACTCATTTTTATGAAACTGATTAAGGATAAATGTTTTGCAGAATGAAATAGCTTTATAGTATTGATATTTCTTGGAGCTTTTATGACTATATCCTGTCCCGAAGTATTTGCAGAGTGGAGCTGCTTTTATGTGCCTAAGGATAAAATGTTGGGTTTCAAGTTTCAGAACTTCAAAGCATTACTGTTTTGTTAATATTATTTTTCATAGTCAAGATGTATTATGCTGACAACTGACTGAGCAGAACTTTTAAACTCTATTGCAAGTGGTTCTGCTTTACAAAAATTAGTATTTCTGAATTAGGTTCTCAGTCAATACAGGATATGCTTTGATTTTGCTTGCAGTTATCCAGAAAATAATACTGCAATGCAAATAATTGATAAAAAAATATAATCTGGATTCCTAGGAAGGAACTCAAAATAGTAATATCTTTTTTTTTTTTCTAATTGGGGAAATTCAAAATACTTCGTAAATGGGGTGGTTGGTGGTGTTTTAACTTCATAAATCATGAAACTGGGGCATAAGGAATCAGGAATTCAAGAAATCTAGCAGAAAAATCTTAATATGCGTACATATAAACAATTAAAGGCAAAATTTAAATGCACATCTGTGCTATTCTAAGACTATTTATATCCATTAAATTATTCACACACTCTGCACTGTGGAGATTGTACAAAAGCAAGCTATACCATTTCATTATGGGCCTGCTTTAGCCTTTTCTGTCAAAAGAGCTCTCTAAGGAAAAGAAATACTGCTACTGAGATCCTGAAGGAAAGATGTTTAAAAGATCATACAAAGAAGAAAATACTGTCATTTCATTTCTCTCTCTCTCTCTCTCTCTCTTTTACTTAGGGGCAGAAACTTCAGATAGATGAACAATTTCAGAACAGTACAGAAAATACCTGTAACTGTGTTAAGTACAAATGCGGTAAGTCAGAAAAGAATTTAATTCACAGAAATATCCTTTCAAATCCTAAAATAAATCAGAAATTTAATGTTCACTTTGAACATGGTACTGAGAAGAAAATAATTGACCAGTGTAATTCACAAACAGTGTAAGGCAAGAAAATAGGACCACTCACTAAATATTTGGTTGATTCTGTCCTTCCTTGTGTTCTGTTAGCTCCTGCAGCAGAAG
Organism: Dryobates pubescens; assembly: GCF_014839835.1. Lineage (NCBI taxonomy): Eukaryota > Metazoa > Chordata > Aves > Piciformes > Picidae > Dryobates > Dryobates pubescens. The sequence continues at coordinate 13,214,595 of NC_071633.1, forward strand.
GTCTGTGCAGAGAAACAGCAGAGTTTTGGGAAAGTTGACTAAGAAGCCTGCATTTTGCTGAGCTGAAGTAAGGACTCCAGCCAGAAAGTGGAACACACACTTGGTGTTCACATAAAATCCTGCTATCCCATTATGGGATGATTCAGGATCTGATAGACATGTTTATGAGCTTCCCAAGGTCAAGGACAGAATTCAGCATGATGGAAATTCATCTTAGAGCATACCCAAATAGCGTGTGGGAAAACTCAGGAAAAAGTAATTCCTGTGGGACACTCAGTTGGCCAAGAGAGTTAGGATTGTCCTTGACGAGATTTCCGCCACAGATATGTGTGCTTCTGAACTAATTATCCTCTATGACCTAAATAGTCAGTGGGGAGAAATAGTCTTTTCTCCGGTACATATTGTATTCTGAAGTAAACTTACAAAACAAATCTGCTGAAGAAACATGCCCAGTCATTTTGGTGGTGTAACTAATAAAATATATAATATCTGTTTAGATACATGCACAGGTATTTTTGAAATAACATGACAATTGTGGTGAAGTGTTAGACTACTGTTAAGTACTATTTGAAAGTCTGACTTATGATTCTTCAAGGGCTAGAGTAGTCTTTTCCATTTCTGTTTTACTATCTTACTGTTTGAAACAATTTCTAAGAGAATCCTGATAGCAAGCTGATTGTCCTGAGCATGCCATTTATTATTGTTTTTGTAGTGAGAGACAAAGTTTGCCTGAGTAATGAGCGAGGTGTGCTGCTTCCTGGCCAGACAATCATGGAACACAGCTCAGATGGCATCTGTCGTGTTTCTTACTGTACAGATGTGATTGATCCCTCCACTAAGTACTACCAACTGAACACATCTTCAATAGACTGTGCTGTCAAGTGCAAAGCTGTAAGAAATTCAGAACTTCAGACATGTTTTGTGACTAGTGGTCTTAATTACATTTTGATTTGTTTTGTTGAGTAGATGACAGTCAGAATGATCTGGAAAGAGTTAACTATCCAATTTCCCTCTAATGATGTGCTACTGCATTTCTGATAGATGTTTACAGAAATCTCACTCCCTTCATTGTTTTTGCCTCTATACATCTTATATAAACTAATCTATGTAGCATACTTCTCCCTTGCATCCCTGTTTAACTTCAGTTGTATTATGCACAAACTTGTGCAAATTCCTGGTAGATATTAGCTCAATAGGAATTGGGAAGAGAATAATTATAAATAGAAGAATCCAAGTTGCATTGAAAATAGCTTTAGAAAATAGCAAATGATCCTTGTCCTTTTAAATAGTGTGATATGTTACCATGGGAATATAATATTTTTTACAATTATGGACTTACTTGATGTCTAATGAGGAAAAAGTCAAAATTTCAGTGGTTCTTGAAATAAGCTGTCAGGCCTATAATTGAAAATGGTAGGAAGACTAGTTTAAACTCTCATTTACTTCAATTAAGATCAAAGGCATTTTATAAAAACATTATGAATGTACACAGGTAATCTGTATGGGTTTCAAAGTTATTTAATAAAATCCATCCCGAAAGTACCTGAAAATACCTGAAAAATACCTCAAATACCTGAAAAAAACCTCACCCCCCTACAGGGGTAAAAATGTCAAGCTTCAAGATGGTCTCATACATGGAATAATCTCTTTGATTTTGACAGAACCAAGTCTATCAGCCTCCAAAAGATTTGACAACTTGCTGTGGTAGCTGTAAGAATTTGTCTTGTCTCCACACTTTCAGCAATGGCACAGTTTCCAGTTTTAAGGTAAGTTTATATCTCTTATTCCTTCAAAATATTTATAAGTAAACAAAGAAAAACCCAAACCAACAGATAATGTATGGACACTGCCGTATAAAATGTGCGAAGAGGAACTTATTTATCCAAATAGTTTTGCTTATATGCAACATTAATGTATTGGAGAGTCAATCATATAGCTGTTTACAATGATTAAGAGATTTTGATATATCAGAGAATTATTATTAATGTGACCTGGTTAACATTATCTATTTAGTGGACTTTAAAGTTCTATACTTATAGAACATTAGCATGCATCAAACTGTATTTTCCTAGAAGTATTACATTTCAGAGAAAGTCACATTCAATGGTATTGTGATATACACACTTATAATAATGTTTTTGCTGAGTTGCCAAGTAAAGTTTCTGGTCTACAATTTTTAACAGCCTGGTACTGTTTGGATTTCGAACTGCATCAGATATGAATGCACTAACACAACAATAGGACCGGTTCTGGTTTCCTCTTCAGTTGGCTGCCCTCCTTTTAATGAAACTGAGTGTGTGAAGGTCAGTGTTCAATACATTGTTTGCATTCTGGCTGTGATTTATGTTTGCATGACAAGGTTAACAATGACAAAAGATTATTTTACCTCAAGAAAGGGAGAAATGATAAATTCTTGTAATGCCTGCTTTTTTTGGCCAGACATTTGAAGGTGAAAAGCTCTAACTACACACATGCAGTGTGCCACCAGGCTGCCAAGTTACACAGCTGGAGACTTCTAATTATTCTCAGAAATTTATTTCTTGTTTGTAGAGACTTGTAATATCAAACTAGTCCTCTCACTGCTCTCTGAATTTGGGCACCTTTCTGGGTTAGACTTCTCCTTTCTAACAGGCTTTCTGTGTACAGTAACTTGATTGATCACAATGGTTAAAAACACCAAAGAGAAGGAAAGATTGCATATCAGGAAAATCTTTTTACAGTGAGACATAATGTTTTGTGGACTAGTTTTGCAGCAGAAGCAAAAGCTCTATTTGAATTTGTGAAATGAGATTAGACTTAGTGCCTGGAAAAGTATGTGGAGAGCAATCTTATATTGCTCTCTGTAATTCTGCCATTTACATGTGGGTTGGAGAATACTTTCCTTAGTTAATGATGGCACACAAGTAGGAGACAATCCTAAAGGAACTAGGTGGCTGTAGGTCCTCCTAACAGATCACAGTGTGTTTGCCCTGCAGAGAGACTTGCAGTAACATAATTGGTGAAAAGCCTTTTGCTGTTTTAAGCAAACTAAAAGAGCTAAGGAGACAGCATGGTGGCTTGAAATACTGAGGTGGACATCCAAAACGGAATTCTCCAGTGTTATCCTGAGAAAGCTTCTTTAAAAGCTGCAGTTATTCTTCCCGTGCTACTATGGGGAGTGCTTCATACTACAGCACTGAATATAGCTGTGAATCTCCACTATGGGGAGTGAGTGGCTTCTCATTTGGATGAGACTTCTTCCTCCTTTAAATTCAAAATAATTTTTTTGTGGTTGTCAATACGGCCTCTACAAGAAGTCATGGATTTACTCTAGATAACACATGCTGGAGTCAGATTTAACACAGTCATTTATGCTCCAGCTGTGGCATTTTGATAGCTGGTGATGTACAGTGGAATTCAGTGACAACCACTTAATACCCATTTGTGCTAAACTAGTCAAGTTAGACCATTTACAGCCAAACCTTCATCCATTCACCAGAGTACTCAACTTGCCTGAATAATGTTGCAAAACTTTGTCTGAAAGATTGTTGTAGTTTGAGCTGGGTGCCCCCCTGGTGCATTCACTTCCTGTGTCCAGAAGTCCAGCCCAGAGGGATGGACACAGGAAATTGTGTATTTCCTACCATAATTCTTTGCACCACTATAAGATCCAGTGCGGAGTCTGGCACTTCCTCTTTCCTTCCCTCTCCGAGACTTGGTAACTGGGGGAGAGATCTCCCGGCCATGGGCCTGATTGGGCCCAAGGCCACAGGGGGATGGGCAGTCTCAGGCCTGGCCAGCTGAGACTAGCCCAGCAGAGGGAGGGGGAAGAAGGAGCCCTGGGGGTTTTGCATGCACCCTCAGGTGGGGATGGGATCTTTCTTTGTCACTGCGCTTTGGGTTTTCTGTAACATTCACTGCTTTCTATTTAAACTTTCATCACTTTTGCAATCCGTTTGCCTGAGTCGTTATTTCTGCCTGTGGTGGGGAGGGGACCTGCCCCAACCCATTACAAAGATATTTCTAATAGCACAGGCATATGAAGGAATAAATGTTTGGAGGGGAGGGGGAGGAGGGAACACCACAATTTTTCTTCCTCTCTATTTTTCTCTTGACCAGGTTGGAGGCTATGTTGTGCCATTCCTAGAAGGATGCTGCAAAACATGTAAGTAATGACATTCACAAGTCTGTCATTTGTTGTTACCTTGGAAACAAGGCTGATACTTTCATGCATGAGAGCTTGACTCACAGATACCGAAGGCCATACTTTTCCCAGTTCTGCACATGAATACCAGTCGAACTAGCGGAGTTTAATTAGTAGAAAGTAGTTTAACATCGAATGTGTTACTCCACTGATAGTGATTGTGGCTAGCCAAGTCACTAAAATTGCTACCTTGATTATTTTGTGATGCTTGTGTGAAATTGTTCAAACTATTAGTTACTGCATTTAGTATACTAGAAGGTACTGTGTTTTGGAAGGCACCTGAAAACATGCTTCATCAACATTCGTATTTTTCATATTGGGTAAAAATGAAGATTGGGCTATGCAGTTTGTCAGTTAATGCTGTAAATAATTAACTGATTGTCATGTAGTGTTAGGTTCCAATAATAGACATAGTTCAGAAGCTTTCAGGCAGTATCTTTTAAAAGAACTTACAATTAAAAACCTCCCTTACTTGATGATCAAGATATATTTTGACATCTGAGAGCTAATAAAGATTTTTTTTAAAAACCAACTGCTATAGTTAGAGAAAGGTAATGACCACACTCTTAAATAATTAAGGCAAAAGTTAGTTATCAATCTGGAGCACACATTACAAAGTAAAATTAACTCCCTGAAAAATTCAGTGACTTCTAAGGTGCATTTAAGAGTAAATTCATAAAATTTTCATTTTGCACCTGTTTATAGACAACAATCCCTGTGAATCATGTGGTTTATTCTGACTCCAGCTACATCTGGCATGAGAGCTGCTAGCTGATTGTCTGTGACATTTTATGAGAAGGGTTATCAGGTTTTTGTTTTCTTTTGCAGTACTTTACCATTGGAAACCATTGTGATTTTCCCTTTCAGTTCTGGGAGTTCCATCAAAGCCTAGAGAATATTTACAAACATTGCTCAGAGGAAATGAACTCTGTCTTTCTTGTAGCCTTAAAGGACAACTTAAATTTAGGGTACCAGACTGTCTTAGCCATACTGGTATAGATCAGATTCTTTCTGTTTTGACATTCAGGGTAGCAATGGAAGTAATGCCTGGACATGGTTTTGAGCTGCTGGGCACAGCAGCCTGAGCTGGGAGTTTGGACCAGATGACCTCCAGAGGTCCCTTCCCACATCAGCCATTCTGTGGTCCTGTAATATACAGATATTTTAAGGCTGAATTATTTTCTCAAATATGTCAAAGTCTAGTAACTCCAGAATGTTTCATACTGATAGGGAATACTTTGTAACATGTACTGTGTTCAATATGTAATATTCTTACCAGGTTCTTCAGTGTCAATGCTCCTCCCATTCCCTGTTAGCCCAGTCACTCCTACAGCCTATGGTAGCTGTTACACAGGTACATTTTCCTGGAAATAAGTGGGACCAACCCAAACAGCATCATTGTTGATTTCCAACAATGTACTCCCTGATAGGAGCATCAGGCCTCCCATAACCCAATTATGCCAAAAGCTGCAGTGTAGTATAACTACTTGTGGTTCAGAGTGGTTCACATTTTGGTTTTGGTTTGCTTTTATTTTGCACTGTGTGGGCGGTGCATTGTTGTTAGCCAACAATGTACTGTTGGTAGTAAGCACTTGCGTGGTCTTAAGCTTGCTGCATGTGTAAAATTGCTGTGTTTAAATATGTAAGCTACTGCCATTGTGTTTGCAGTGCTGTAGAACATAGAGGCTAATGGCTTTTCTTGTTCAAGCTCTTTATGTAAGCAACATTTTGCAGATCATGTATCATGTTGTTTTGCTTCCAGTGGCATATACTGTAGAAGCAGGTAATTTCCTTTCCATCCATAGTTAGGACAATTATCTGAAATAGCAAGCCTGTGTTTTCTCCATGAAAATTGGAGGTTATCTTTTTTCTTTTTGACAAACAGGTTATTTTGGGGAATTGCAACGTATTATGAATCCAAGTGTTCTGCCATTTATTTTGTGAAAACATAGTACTGATGTTGACTGTAATTCTGTGCATCATGGAGTGATACATCCTTCATTAAACTACAGTCATGACTTCAGGAGGACTACTCTGAAATCTGTACTGTTCTTTCACATTGATATAACTTTAAATGACAACATCATTAAAAGTCAACCCAAAAACTAAGCAAGGATTTTCGACCATACAGGCTGAGGCTGTAAGAAAGAACCTCATTATAACAAGATGTGTGTAAGATGCACACATTTTTGTAAGGTTATTCATGGAAAAGTATGTCATGTTGTAAAGCTCATTAAAATCCACTGGGCATTTAAGTGCATGCATGGAAATACATTAGATACTTACTTCTTTATGAGAAATGTACTTTCACTATAGCCTGGATGAAGTCATAGCCACAGCTGCACTGAGTTCCTCATCCTACACACCATGTATAATGTAAAAGAAGAAAGAACATGGACTGGACTATGAGAAATGTGAAAAAATGGTGAGTTTTTCAATTTTCAAACCCAATTTATTTGTTCTTCATTTCTCAATTTACTTCTTCCCTAAGCAATTATAACTCAACGCACTAGCAGTAGCCAGCCACTTCTGATTGTCAATGTTTTACTTGTTTCCAAGAAGATTCATTATTGGCCTTTCTTTCATATTCCAGAAGCCTCTGCTATGTTTAGAAACAGTAGCAGGCCTTTGTGTTTTAATAAAAAAAAAAATCACCTGGTTTGACAATGATTGCAGCAGGGAACTGGATATTACACATCAAGGTGTAATAAGCCTTTGTCACAGTTCAATATTGGATATTGGGTGACTCAGGAAGTCTTTCATTGCTCTTGCTTTTCTGGAGCTAGGAGTACTTACCTTTTGTCAACATCTCTGGATTTCTTGGCTGAAAGAAAATGCAGTTCTGTAAGTGAAGAATGATGTGGGACTGCACCATGGTGTGTAAAATCTACTGTGAAACTGTGGAAGCTGTTATACTGGAATGAACTATTCATTTCTCTTACAGATCTGCAGTGCAATGTGCTTGCTTCAGCACAGAGAGAATCACCGTGAGAAGATGCCGTGCCTTCTGATCGCTAGCAACTGAACTTCATACTGAACTTCTTTGCTGTTCTTCAAATGTTCAAGATTCCCACCTGAACTCCTCATTTCACAATTTCTTCTTTATTTCATCTGTATTCTTTGTACATACTTCTGTGAAAAAAAAAGTAGAAATAATGCTAATGAAAATGTAAATAAAGCATTTAATTTGTTCACTGGTGTTTTCTTATTTAATAAAAACATAAAGAATAAGGCTTCAGGGGCCTTGATGTTTCTGTATCAGGTTCTGCTGTTTAGTGTTGATTTTAAACTGTGCTTATCCCCTTGAAATGTAGTTGCTGCTATTAAAGTTGTTACAATTATTTCATAGGAACTGCATCTTTATGCATCATTAACAAGCCTTCTCACAGGAATGATTGATCAATTTACATAATTTTTTAAAGATGGTGGACTTAATGAACTTTTCATGATTGTCATTGAAGCTATAAGGAGACAATACGTGAAAGAGAATAGTTTTAAGAGCAATACAAAATATAGCTAATGTCACCTTGCTGAAGTTTTGCATGCACAGTGATGTATTGGATATTTTCTTTGTTTCATCTCTTGCTCCTATAAAACATTCAGGAATGTTCTTGTCTGTGAAACATGTAGAATTTTGAGTGGATATTTTTCAATCAATACCCATTTTGCAGGTAAGGAAGATGGAAAATTCTGTAAAAAGGTGACTGTCAGGATGACCATCCGCAAGAATGACTGCAGGAGTAACACACCAGTAAGTAAAGAGCTATTACAGTTTGGTTTAGTAGAAGGGAAATAATATGAGACACAAAAAGGAAACACAAATTCCACAAGTCTGCCTCTCAGGGACAGTGTTTTTGTTTTTTCATGGAGCTGCTTTAATGTTTCTCTACATTCTTAGTAAGAAAAAGGGACATGGGGACCTTCTGCTTTTGTATGCATATAGGTGCATGTTGATTTAGTGTAAATCCAAAGTCTCACTTCACCCTATAATCCAATTATTATATGCAAAGTAAGTCTGATATCACTGAATATTGCCAGTTAAAATGGCTGCAGATGTGTTTGATTTTCCATCTTTCTAGGGAAAGTTTACATGCCAACTTCACGAAGAAAGGAATCTTGGGCCCTGAAGGTTTTTTTTAGACAGCAGCATGCATACACTGTGAAATGTGTAGGAAGAATGAGGCATTATCAGTGTGTCTACCAAAGGATTTTCTGTAGGAGGACACCAACAGTGTCCTGCTGTGCAGTAAGGCAGTATGAGAGGCAGCAAGGGTGCAGACAGACATCTCATGTGAGATGTGTAAGGGTGCCTGTAAAAGCTGTAATAAAAGAGTGTAGGGAAACAGCTGTAACCTCTAAAATGACTCTGAGAGTATGTTTTGTAGAATAAACTGTGCAACAGCCAGGAAATTTAGTTTCAGTGTCTCATTGAACAGAAACACAAATCCTGACCATTAAACCTGAAAAAATTCTCAGTTTATATAACTGTTTCTGTTACAGTCTGTATTACAGTTCTGGTGTAATTAGTAATAATTCCCCTTGGCTTCCCAACAGATTTATTTAAGTATTTTATTTTATTCCTCCTTGTCAATACAGAAACACTGCATTGGTGTATCACTGAAAACAATACTGCAGGGAGCTGTGAATAGAACATTTGGTGCTATGTTTAGGCCAAGGCTGTTACTTCAAAATTAATTTTTTTTTTTTTCTTTGTGCCTCTAAATGGCCAAAATCTGCTATTACTGAAATTGCTAGGAAAGTCATCATTAGTCTCAGAGATTAAAAATTGGGACACGTCTGGGAAATGCTATTAGTGGGATTTCATAAGGGGCTGGAAGAAATACCTCCAGGTTTTTCAGAGCTTTGCCATTTCTTTTGGGTGTCTACTGTGTTGGACTTCCTTGAGAGCTCCTGACTTTATTTCATGGTTGCTTCAATTTGCTCATGGTTCCTCATGTTTGTTACCAGGTGAACATTGTTTCATGTGATGGAAAGTGTCCTTCGGCAAGCATTTACAACTACAACATCAACACGTATGCAAGATTCTGCAAATGCTGCAGGGAGCTCGGGCTACAGAGACGAACTGTGCCATTGTATTGCACCAGTAATTCAACCTGGGTCAGCTACTCAGTTCAAGAGCCCACAGATTGTTCTTGCCAGTGGTCTTAGACTGTTTATAGCATAAGATAAACTATTCAAATTATCTATTAAAACTACACAACCCAATCCACTGAATTTTGCCAGTTTAATGCAAGCTGATAAAATAGTAAAAAATGTTTTTGGACTCTTCTAAATTTCTGAAGAATGGCTTAGCTTTGTTTGTGTTGTGATTTGTCTTCATGTTCATTCACAGGGACTGTTTAAAGATTTCTTGTGATTTGTGCCAACTTCAGGTGATTTACATCACAGACACCTCAAGAGAAAGAACACCTATTTTGTTCTGGAAGGCTTGCCCACTCTTTGTCAGGCACCTATTCCTTTTTTAAATCATTGACCAGCTTGCCCAGCTGCAGCTCCTTGTTTTAAATGCATTGCAATTGCACAAATACATTCCATGTCTATTAAGAAAAATGGTTTGGATAACATGAGAATTTTCAGTTTAAATCATATTCACATTGGAAAGTAGAGCATGCATGAGAAATTTAGCTAAAGACCTTTTTTTTTGCTTCCTTTTTTTTTTTGTTGTTTGTTTGGTTTTGTTTGTGGGTTTGTTTGGGGGTTTTTTTTGCCAATACTGATAATGCATATTACAGTCCCTGGTTTTTCTCATGCATTTTGTAATGTAGTGAAAAGCATTATGGCAAACATGATGTATGGAAGAAAATGACTATTTTTAGGCTATCTAGATTAGTCACTAGTGGTTACTTTATCTTGCTGCTGAACAATATGACATAAACTGAAAATACACAGATTTAACAAATGAAAACCATTTTATACTCCTTATATAGATACATCATAAGTGAAAATATTCATATTGAAATGTACCATACTTAAGCTCTTGCTTTTAGGAGAAGGAACTTTGTTTAACACTAAACTTAAAGATGTGAAAATTCATTAGGAAAAATAAAACCAGGATTATGTACCTGTCTAAAAGAAAAACAAAGCTGAACATTTTTTGTCACCAGTATAGTAGAATGCAACTTCTTATGGCAAGTGTTTGATACTGAAAATACAGGGTTGTAAGGTTTGAAATTCCTAAAGTGATTTTGCTTATGAACTTGAACAATTAGCATTTTGTTGTAATGTGATAATATTTTTATCCTCTCAGATAATGTTGCTGTTCTGTAATTTTTTCAGCAAATGCCATCAAGATTCAGCAAAGATCAAGTAGCTTTTGTTATTAAAACTGTAGATAGAACACAGTGATACACTTGAGATCCTAGAATTGAAAATTAATCTCAGCATAACTTCTTAAAGCTGCTTTTCTGCAGTTAATCCAAAGAAAAAATGTCATTAAAATCAATCATGAACATTTTTAATATTAATTTTGTGTACTGTAAATTTCATTCTTACGATATCTAATAAACAACAGGAAGTCTTATTTTGTTACAATTAATTTTGCTGTCATTGTTAAAGCAGTTTACTGCCATGTGATTCAACCAATGTTTACTAATTTATCTCTTTTTTTTTTTTTCCAGCAGTGTACGTGTTTCATTTCAGCAATTGTTGTTATCACTAGTACTAATGATCTAATACTACACTAGTGAAGACATGCATATGGATGTTTGAAAATCCATATATTTTTCAGATTCCATAACAGTTCATTTTTATCCTCAGAAATGCAAAATTCAACTGTCAGTTAATTCAAGAGAAAAATCTGGTAAACCATTGCTCATTGAGGCATAATAACACATTTCTGATCCTTAAGTGTCAGATTGGCTGTTTGTTCTGGAAAAAAATGGGGCAGGGGGGTAAAGGGTAAGTTTCCACTGCCCATTTTCTTTCCACAGATTTTTCCTTAACTGTCTTCCAGGACTGATTTGCAATTAGTACACTGGGTTGAGTAAATAGAGGTATTATGTTATAACAGAGTTGTTGTGTAGCGATGATTACTATTCAGCACTTGGGGCCAGGTAAGTAGTTAAAGTCTAGCAAGACGTGCTTCTTATTCAAAGACATCTAAAGAGTGGGGAAGGAACAGAGTTTGGGAGGAGTGCATCCTTTGGAAAACTATGGATTAAGGGGGGGGGGGGGGGGGGGGGGGAATGTTCTCTTTACAAGACATTGAACAGAGTTAAGTCCTTGAACTCATGTGCCTGAAATTGAATCTTTGGCATTTGCAAAAGTGAAGTTCAGCTTCCCTCAGTACTAGATAGCAAATACAATCCTAGACAGTTAATATGAAGATACATTTGTTTTGCTTTCAAGCCAGGTGGTATTTGCTGTGAAGCGCCAACCACCAATATGAGGGGCAGAATTTGAGCAAGAATTCAGCCAGCTGCCATGATGCCCTTGACTATGGCATGATCCCTCCTCTTGACACTCAGGCTAATGGCAAAGCGCTCATTGCTTCCAGCAAATTAAGGCTGGTTACTCAGAAGGAAAGACATTTGAGATACAATCTTTGAACTCTTGCTTGAAAAGCAATACTAGAAGTGAGAGTAGAAAGTGAACTCCAGTGTGACTCTAGTGTACCAAGTAACTGTAATCAATGATTGCTGCTGCTTAGAACCAGAAGTAAAATAAACATTGTATTAAGTCCTTATGATTTTGTAAATGTTAGACTAATTCTGAGAGAAACAAGGGAAAGATTCAAACTGCCTGTGGTTGGACAGGGGGATGATACTTTTCTCCTTGCCTCAGTGTTAAATTCCTTCACAGATGCTTAGCCTCCCTGTCTGTGGTTAGTTCAAAGCAACCCAGGCCCTTGCCATGTGTTTACCTTATGCTATGTTCACACTAAGCAGCTCAGCTGGAAAAGGATTTTGCCTTATTTGTATTTCCTTGTCTTTGGGAACCAAAGGGACCTCAAGGAGCTGTGGATTTCATCTAGCCCTCCCATGCAGGAGGTACTTAGATTATGGACAGTATCTGAGTTCTGAAATCACTTTCTTTTTACTTGCCTTTTGCCTATGTAGGTGTAATATGAAGAGTCTACATCACTAAAGCTATATTCTTTAGAATACATGCATTTCACTAGTACAATCTTATTACTGGAGCCTTTATGTAAGTTCTTATAGCAGCAAAAATTAAGCCCTGTATTCAGCACATAAAAGTTGCTTTCTAAAAGCCTTGCTGCTACAGGGTGCTCCAAGGTTATGGTTGCCCCTACAACAGCAGCAGCACACTGCACACAATTCACAAAATTGAGACTGGATCCTTCACTGAGTTCATCTAAAATTTGTGATCTAAAAGAAAAAAACAAATACACACACACACCAGCTTTGGAAGTGAAAGAAAAACAGCAAAGCTGCCCATCCAGCAGATATTGGGTAGCCTTTTGTAGAGCCATCTCAGCCGGGTGACTGCTGGGGCAGCTGTAGGCTGAGGGCCTGGGCCTCACAGGCAGGGGACACAAAGCGCCTGTGCTGTGCCCTGTGCTCGGAGCCTCAGCAAAGGGGCTCAGGAAGGGCCTCCTTCCCCAATTTGCACCACATGAAGCATGTTTCTGTTGGGCAATGAAGGTGGAAATGGTGGCTGAGGGATAAAAGAGGTATGTGAAAGGTAGTGTGTCTGGTGAGTGCTCTACTACAGAACTGGGCCCTTGTTTTAGAAGAGGGGCCTGGCCAGTTGATAGATGGTCTGTGGGCTGTAAGATGGGGGACAGGAGGTGTGTGGCCTTAGAGGCCTTTCCCTTGTGCTGTACCTGTGAGAAAAATTTGAAAAGGTAATAGTTTATTTTGTGAAAGCTGACTTCTTGGTGGTGAAAGCAGCAAAGAAATAAAAATGGTGGTGCTGCTGGAAACCTTTGTGCTTGTACAGCTATATTGAATTAGCCCCTCAGGCTCTGCTGGGAGAAGCAGCTCTCAGATGGAGAGCACCTGCTTCACTTCTGTAGGTGAAACTGGTGCATGCTGGAGGGAAACACAGCTGCTAACATCCTCCAGTGCTGTTGTCAGCTGCACGACTAATTAATTTAGATCAAACCCTAAAATAGCACACAGGTGATTCTCCAGGTGAATGCTAATGAGTGCTCCTGTGGCAGACATCTTGTGATTCCTGCTCTGCAGGGTAGAGTGCATTGTAAAGTTGTTTATCTGGAATGAAATGGAGCCAAATATGAAAAGTTCTCTTCAAAAGGTAGGTGAGAGACTGAGTAATTAGTTGGGATAATTATTTTTTGTTTAATGTGAGTGAAAATGCTGTGGGTGTGAAACCTGACCTTCCTGAAATTGAGGCCTGTTATGTTTGTGTACAAGTCGCAAAACTGAAGTCCCCCCCTGAGGGCCATGTTTTCTTTATATGTGCTCACATATGTGCTGTTTCTCCACCAAAGTGATTCCTAGTGTAGATATAAATGTAACAGATACAATGCAGATAGAATAATACTTACAGCATAGAAACATTATAAGCTTGTATGTTGTTAAAACTAGGATTTAAAAATCTTTCCAATGCTGAATTGATTTCCATCTTTGAATAAAATATTTAGTGATTTGAGTGTGGAAACACTGTTTGTTATGGTGCTGTTTGCTCATTGTCATCTCCTTTAACAAATACTTTATTTGCATTACCTTGAGCAAGCTTACCCAGCCAAGATTCAGAGGGAAAATATATTTGGGAGCTGGACTATGATGGACATTTGTCATTAAGAAAGGCCTTTAAAAGAAAAAAATATGTGTGTGTATATATATATATAATTAATCATCCTAGCCAAACTCCCACTGTTGGGGTTATGAGTGCATCATCTGGTCTCGGGATAACAGCCTCTTGAGTAATGCTTCCTCTAATTAGAGGTAGTGCTGCCTGGTGGTTTGGTAAATTAATCTGAAATATTTGCATCTGTTGCTCTGTAGTTTAATGTGAGCTGTTAGTCACAAGTTACATAATTTGCATTTCCTCAGATCGCCTCTCAAGTATGCAGTCCATGAAGCCAGACCAAAATCATTCAAAAAAATTTCATCCTCCCTCTTATCTCTGCCCACGCCATCATTTCTCTCTCCAGTGCAAGTGGCTAGGTATGAAGTACTAAAATGAAGTACCAGCTGCTATGCACATGGTGATGATTTTTTTTTTTTTTTTTTGATAAATGCCCTCTCAGTGTGATGAAAATCTTTAACTTCTCTAGAAATAGTACCTGACATACTGCCATCCCCTCAGGTCTGCTTTCTGTATGGGCTTTTGACCAAGGCTTTGACCATGTCAGCTCACTATGTTAAAACATAGATGTCTGAATTAACTCAGGTGTTCAGGCTCCATCCATCACCAAACAAAGAGAGGTGCATCCAGAAAGTGACTCAACCCATCCTGAAACAAACATCTAAGACTGATGTGATAAATCATTTTCCAGAGGTATCATCTTTCCTTCTCACTGTAGAGAGAACCTGGATGGTAAAGATGTGGTTAGGCACCTCGGGTTTAGGTTGTTAAAATTAATTGGAATAGAATTCAGCTTCAATGGTTAAAGAGATCTCAACTTGCTTGAAAGTCAGCTCCTCTGATGGTGTAATGCTAATACTTGATTTGTATGCATGGTAATGTCTTGTGCAGTTTTTCCTGTATGTCTTGAAGTATACTCAATTCATATGACCACTGTATTTAAACTATCCATGGCCCTCATCCCTTTCTCTTCTCCTCTACAGCATAGAGAAAAAGGAGATGAGTGGTGAGATTTTGGCGGAAAACATTTAGAAGTTTATGCCCTCCAATTGGAACGGCAAGCCCAACCCTCATGAAGTTCTCGTACAGAGCAGAGTAGAAGTCAGTACCTAAGGAGTGAGTTTTAACATTGCGGGGGGAGGGGGAGAGAAAAAACCTTTCCTGGATGCATTCTGTGGTTATGCTGACAGAGATGGGCTTGAGTGCAGACCTTGGTGCAGTATTAATATAGTTTTACCATGTGTATCTGCTCTCCATTGCCCATGTGTTTTGCTGGTGGTGCCAGAGTTACAGCAAGCTAAAAAGGCAGGGGCTGAAGACTACTGCTGTTTTCCCTAGCAAATACCTGTGGGATTTTTACTGAAAGGTTTTGGCTCTGTGAATTATTTCGTATCTGAATGTGTCCATGCTTTCCCAGGGCTGTGTTTTGGGACTTGTCTGGAGAAAATGATGGAGACACAGTGGCTTGCACAGGGCCACTAAGTTAATTCTGTGTTTTGATGGGCAGCCCAAAGCTTCATAGCTAAGCTGTGAGAGAATTAACTTTGTGGTCCCATGCAAGCCATGGCATCTCCATCACAACAGAGTTGTAGATCTGTGCAAGGATGCACAAGGATGTAGTTTCTATGATGTTACAGTATTAGAAACCAGTACTTAATTACCAGAGCTTTCCTCAGCTTTTTTCAAACAAGAAAAAATATTCTGCAAACCTGTACGTACAGGAAAATATTGCAAATGTTGCTCTTAAATATGGATTTAGCACTTCACTGTATATTTTTTTTTAGCAGCAGTTACTCTTCTATCTTATCCATGTGTCCTGGGGAGAAATATGGCACCTTTAGATAGCTCTAGTGATTGGAGTCTCATGATTACCTACAATGGAAGCACATATAACCTTGTGCCCTGTAAATATTGTTCTTAAGCTGATCTCTGGAATGAAATTCACAGCACTATTGCACATTTGTTTCTTGGCTTCATGACCAGTGGAGAGGGGGAAGGGGAAGGTGGTGTTTTTTAGGCTTTAGATTTGGCCATATTGTAGCACTTCTAAATCTTCTGTCAAGTGGCGTGACGTCGCATTCGTTAAAAACGCACGACCTTTTTAAATGTCCATCTGTTATATAAATAAAAATAATGCACTCCTACATTTTTATGGTATGCTAATCTTGCATGGCCATGGTCTAATTATCAAATGATTTCATGCTACCCTGGTGGCAGGCAACATCCAGACCACTGAACACTTGCTATGGATCTCTTATTAAATCCCTCTTGCACAGTTTCATTCATAAATTTACCATGCCTTTTAAAATAAAATAGTTTGATGCTTATACAGCAATATCAGGTAAGAGCAGTACATTTCCAGAATGTAGCAACAATTTTTCAGATGCTTCACTTCATGCATGACTGAGTAATTGGTGGCAGGCTCCATTATTGCTGCCATTTACCTTGAGTGGAAGCCATGCCGCTGCTTGTGCATGCTAGTTGTGCTCAACTGCAAAATCTGAGTGTAATCTGTCTATACGTTTGTGGAGCTTCAATGTCCTACTCTCTACACCAAGCTTCATTTTGACAACAGGTGTCCTTAGCAGGGTATCAACCCTCCTGGTCCATACTGATTTCCCTGTTACGTTCATGCTGGCACAGAGGTGCTGGGATACTCATGACTTGCCTCCTCTGATGTTCCTCCAGGACTACTCTGTGTCAGCTCACAAGAAAGGACATGGTATCTTAAGGCTTTGTAAACGTGTCATGTTAAACATGGAAAGCCAAAATCCAAAGAAAATTGGGGGGTTGTTGTTAATTTAGAAAGTTTCTTGGTGCAAGTGGCTAGTGGAAGTGCTTGCTTATTTATGTAAGGCAATTTTTTAATCTTTCAGTTTGGTGCAAAGGGCTTATTCCCAAGTGACCATGCAGTTAACTCCATAAACAATGGAATAATTAAAACCAGAAGTGAGATATTTGTCCAGATTTAGACTGCAATTTACCCTAAACAACTTCATACCATCTGTGCCAACTTAGTGCCATCTGGTCTTTTATGAGATAAGATTTACAACTTAGCAAGAATTCTTCCTGTTGTCTTGTAACATTGAGTGCTCTGGTAATGTCATCTTCTCTGGGTTTGCACCATCCCCCAGCATGTATTCCATAGATCTGTTTCATTTGACCTGTAGCTTCAGTGAGGTACTGCTGGAGTGGAATTGAATAGCAATTTTTCTACCCTCTTGTGCAGGCTTTGAGAACCCCTTAGCTGGACACAAGTTGTGGTGGTGACAAAGAGCCTGTGACACATTGATCAAGCACTGATGATAGCAATTGACCCCCGTGTGCAGGTAGCTGGGGGCTACTGGGGAAATGAGGAAGAGTGGAGAGAGACATGACATGTGATTGAGTTTGGATTAATTTCCCATCCTTGCTGCATCTTTGTCTTTTGCTTGATGAAAGTTTTGTATTCTGGTTCAAGCCACATTGCATAGCCTAAAATATTTTTATCACCCTTTTGTTTGCTTCAAATGAAAACAAGGTGGCACCACAGAGGTGATTTACGTCCACATATTACCAGCAACCCAAGCCTCCTGCTGAACTTCAATAAATTAGTTTCCCTCTTCTCTGACATAGATAATTTTAAGTATTTGTAATATGTTGGAAATCCCAACAAGTTGTGTGCTTACTCAAACAACTAATGTGACTTGTTCAGTGCTTACCAGGTCATTTGAAGCTCAATGTGGTTGAAGATGTTTGCACCATACTCTTTAAAATAAGGCACTGCTGTTCTCTGTGTCAC
This sequence comes from Dryobates pubescens, assembly GCF_014839835.1. Classification (NCBI taxonomy): domain Eukaryota; kingdom Metazoa; phylum Chordata; class Aves; order Piciformes; family Picidae; genus Dryobates; species Dryobates pubescens. The sequence goes on from NC_071633.1 coordinate 13,232,315, forward strand.
ACTCCTTGTTCAGAGAATTTTAAGTATGTGTTGGATATGGAATCTGGGCAAATTTTCTTCTAAAAGAATGAAAAGTGCCTGAGGACTCACAGGGAAATAATGCCAGCCTGTGCCAGCACTTAAGCCCCTTCCCAGTTCTCTTGCTGCAAGCAGTGGCTCTGCTTAAGCCATGAGCATTGTCTCTAGGTGACTGGACTGCCACTGTTGGCAGAGGTGCCAGACAAGGCAGAGTGGCATGCTGGGGCATCACATACATTTTCTATTTTAATTTTTTATTCCATCTCCTTTGTGGGTTGTCTGAAAGCTGTGGCATTACAGATGGTAATGAAAAAAGCCCCCAGTCATCAAAGCAGCCTGTCTCATCACCACTGGCTTTCTCTGCTTCTGCATGCCCCAAACTTGCATCCTTCCCTCTTCTTCTTCTCAGGTTTCTGCAGATCCAACTGGTATTAATGAGATAAAAGATGGTAGAGTGTGGCTGAGCTGGGATTGCCTGAGCTGGCATGTAGGGAAACAACTATACCTGGGCAAACTAGGTGAATTTTTACTGGCTACAGTGACCACCTTTGTGCCCAGGCTGGTCCTTGCCATATTTCTGTTTCACAGTCTATAAGTACTGCAACCTCTCAGGCAAATGACTCCGCAGACGTATGTGTGTATATGCATATATAATCTTCTAGTTATACAGGCAAGCTAATAAATCTTTCAGCTGAGATTTTCAGTAGCATACATAACAATCTTGAAGAGGAATATGCCTGTTACAGTAAACTTCTGTCCATATTATTTGTTTATCAAAATGGTAAACTTCCAAATTTAAGATTTTTACAAAGGAGAGTTCTGGGTAAATTATTTGGGGTTTGGTGCCACCTGCTCTAGCAAACAATAATAATTCAGGGGGGTTAGTGGCTGTGCAGCTGAAATGTGTTACTTTCTAGCAAGTTCAGCTGTGGTGGGAGGGAGGAGCAGGAGCAAGGGGCAGCACCTGTGTTTAAGTGAGCAGGTAACTGAAAAGAGTTTCACTTATTTGATGTTCTACTTGAAGTGTAAATACATATTGTGTGTATATTATGTAGAGATGCAATGCAAATGAGGAAATGTGGTACTCATGGCCAACAAACAGACCACAGGGGTCGCAGATGTTTTCTCTTTAAACTTCTTGAATAGTCATTAAAACACCTTTCATTTTGTATATGCTTCTCTGTGCCAGTAGGTAAAATCAGGTATTACTGTATAGTATGTGGTGGGTTCTGTTGTGTTTTGGGGTTTTTTTTTGGGGGGGAGGGGAGATGGGGGGTTGTAGTGTTGGTTTTTTTTTTTTTGTTTGTTTGTTTATTCAAATCACTGGCTACTAATCAGATTTTCAGTTCAGTGACCTTGTCACATCTCTGCTGCATTTTAAGATGTTAAGAATATTTTCCAAATGGAAAAACATCATATTTAAAATTCTAATGTATTTTACATAACATAAGAAGGTTTTAGTACCAGAAAAATTACATTTTCCTCAGTCCAGTTTCAGGTTCCTAACCTGATTTTCTGGGCTTAATCCTCTTCCTGTTGAAATCAATAAGTACATTGTAATATAATGATTCACGTTCAAGGTTCAACCATAGAAAATTAAGGCTACATGCTGATTTTACTGCCATTGTTGAAAGATGATCTCTTAAAATGTGTAAAGGCACAATAAACTCTTTAACTCTTTCAGACCTATTATTTTTTCCTTTTTTTCCCCCCTCTACAGAGTCTAAACACTTTTAAATGAGACTATGGTTTTTTTAGACATAACAATCGCAAGACTTACAAGCTGAGAGATGCTATTTAGATAGGAATACCTTTCTGGTTTCAATGCTTTGTAGTGGGTTAGTCATTGGACATTGAGGAGCTTGACACAAGATGCCAGGAAAACCATAGTCTACTCTTGTGTACCTGTTCTGGTGATTTACTGTTATTTTATATTTGCCACATGAAAAATAAAGGCTCTTTAGAAAACTCTAACATTTTGATATCTGTAAGTGAAAAGATGTACAAGTTGGGATGTTTTCATTCCTTATTTGTGTAAGAACAGTAATACCCTCTTCTGTCCTTAACTAATTCATGTTAAGACTGAAAGGATATCAAGGCAAGTGGAGCATATTTCCTTGTTTTAATGTAAGACAATGTAATTATCAATGTGGAAGTGTGGGATCTAATTCAATCTAACTCTTTGAGAATAGTGGGAAAGCCCCAGTTGATCTGTCTTGTCAAAATGTAGTGGATGTGTTGTGAAAGTCTGGGATGCCTGATTATCACTTAACAACCTGGTGAGATCTCCTGAGCTCTCACAAAGGGTCCTGACTGATACTCTAGCACTTTGGTGACTGTATCTCTCAAAAGATGAATGTTTCAAAATGGTTGTTAGGATATGACTCAGGCTGTCTTCAGATGGCTCTTCTGTAAGCGAAGTGCCACATTTTCTGTTTGCTGCCTCATGCAGATGCTCTAACCATGGGTGAATTCTGCCTTTGGCTGCCCTGGATTGAGTGTGGGGAAAACTGGGGGTGCACTGATCCTTGTGGGTGCACATGTTAAGAGTCTCTGTCACTGTTCTCCACCAGTACTGAACGTGCAGGTCATAAACATCCTTGCATTGCTTGTCTCCTTTCTGGCAATGAAAGTCAATGTGCATTCTATAGGCAGTTCCATATTTTGGGAGTGGAAGCTATTAAAATACATGCAGCTGAAGTGTTACTTTCAGGCTCCTTGACATCCCAGTTGAACTAATCTTGAAGAAATTCTTACTTCCAAAGCCTCTAGGAAAGAAAAGGCCCCCTCCCCCCCCTAAAAAGTAAAAAAAAAAATAAATTAAAAATCTCCTCCCTCTTCCTCACTCCACAAGACTTACTGAGGAAGCCAAACCTTTCCCATTAGGTTTCCAGTCTCATTCAGGTACAGTGATTTCCCCACAACTACTGAACTCTCATGTCCTTTTCTGTCTCTGGTGGAGGAAGTGCTGTGTTCCCTGCTGAGATACAGTCTTTTCCCATCCTCCAGAAGCAGGAGGGCATTGTGTCCCTTTCCTTGCTTTTGGGAAAAAAACAGATATCTGCAAAGGGCTATCTCTGCCAGCTGTTCCTTTTCTTGTCCAGAAGAACAGGGAAAACCGAGTTTGCTTTCATGTATTCCAGCTGACAGAACTACTGGCTCTTGTTTCCTGAGATGTGTGTTTTTTTCCAGCACACAGGCTTGTAGGAAACTGTGGACTGATCAGTAAATATTTCTAGCACTAATGGAACTATGTCTTTTGTAAGTGTAGTATTCAGAAAAAGTCTGAAAACGTATGGTACAAAGTACACTCTTTTTTTGAGTATTCTTGTTGATTCCACTTCAAACGTATCCATCATAGTATAAGCTACTACTCTTTTTTCCTTAATTGTCTGACTGACCAGGAAAGGATTGTCAGGTTGCAGATAGTCTCCTCCCCATCCCCAGACGCTGGTTTGTATTACATCAGTAAGGATTAGACTTTTTTGTGGACAAACAATGGTTGATCCATGTTAGACCAAAGATATCACACTAAGGAGAAAAAGGCCTAAGATGGTAAAAGGCACAATAGGATTCAGCTTGATCTCCATGCAGATGTGGCCTCCTTTGCTGGCGGAAGAAAAGGGTTAGCGGTTTTTGCAGAAGTGGTGGGTACATGTGCATCAGGTCAACAAATATCAGTGCTTCACACTTTCCAGTAATGAGAAAAGTTCAAGAATTTTCTGTAGCACATAAGAAAATAATACAGCTGTGTTCATTGCTTGGTCTCTGCATTTTGATTGCATTAGTTTCTGGTAATCTCTTAAGACTGAGATTTCTATGCAGACACTACAGAGAGCTGAGAGGGAGGACTGTGATAAAATGGAAATAGACTGAGAATCTCAGAGGCACCTTTGCCATTTTATTTTCAAATAGGCCTTGAAGCTCATTACATACTACTGCAACAAAGAGCAGTGGTTTGTGCTTCTTTCCAGGAATTCTTTTCTTGACAATGATTCTGGCTTGTTTGGTAACAGTGGAAGGAAGATTGTTTCAAGGAGCTGGTGTTGGTACTTTGCTTTCTGGACCAGAGCAAATTGACTTATTTTCAGACTGGTCTTGATGTGGTTGTGGGCTGCCAGTACAGTTCAGGAATTTGTGTTGCATAGTTTTCCCAGCAATATCTAACCCCTGACTTTTAGAAGTGTGATACAATATACATCCCAGATAAAAGCATCACAGTGATAATGCTGCTTGAACTGGAGTGAAAGTTTTGGAACAAATGGAAACACTTCTTACAAAGATGCTGTAGTTTGTACTTGAAAAAGCTTTGATGAATTAATATGTAGTGATATCCTTGCTTTTATTAGATAAGATCTTTAACTTTTAAAATTAGATGTATGTAAAGAGCTCAGAGTTGTTGGTACCAAGTGATGTGAACAGAAGGGTTGCCTAAAAATTAAACACAGGATTATCTTGATCTAGGAAGTATTTGGCTATAGGCATTACCAAAGTACTGCCAAATAGCATCATGCCACTGAATGTGAAGGGTCAGAATACTTTCACCAGGGCAGCAGGGGGGCTTTTTCCATTGGTAAGAAGCTGAGTAATTTAAAAAAATAAAAAACTATTATTAGTATTTGCCTTGGCCACTGGTATCTAATTTCTGAATTTGCTGAGGATATTGCTGGTGAGTTTTCTGCATGTTAAAAATGCCTCCCTAAATACATCCCGTATTTGGCTCTCTGTTGGGTCTACACATGAGATCCTAGCTATCTTGAAACAAAAATTTGTCTTATGAAAATGTACACTAAGAGGGATGCCTGCTATTCAATTTTACAGTTTATAGAAATACTTGATGACTTGGGGGAAACCTCTAAAATATCTTGAGAATCTCCATCAAACCATCTCTGCCACATGGCCTGTGGGTTCATGGTGCCTTCTGCTATTTTGGCAGGTCATTGGCCTGGTGCAAATTGATTAATACCTGGAAACGCTTCCAGTGGAAGCCAACACTGCTCCCTGTCTAGTCCTAAGCTATGTGCTGAAGCCACAAGGTAGCCAGCTAACTGCTAGTAACTCAGTATGACTGAGTATGCTGCCTCAGGCCTGTCGACATGCCATCCACCATGTTTAAGTGGAATGCTGTGGCAGCTGGGCAGCTGTGCTTAAAGCAGCAATTCTTCAGAATGATTTTGAAGAAACAGCTATAGGTCACAGTGTTTTATAGTGTTTTTTTATTTGTGCATAATCTCTTATGGTCTGGCTTTTTGATTGACGTGTATTTACAAACCTCTTAACTGGCATCCAGTTACAAATGAAGAGTTGGAGAACGCATAAAACTTGAGTCCTATCTGAGGCTAGAATGAAGACACATTTTTAGTCAGCCTGATTGATTTTTGTAAGATAGAGCTCTCTGAGGAGACCATTAAGCTCCCTATTTTTTCTTTCTAGTTTAGCTTCAGATAGATAGAACAAATGCATTTGCCTGTGATAAATATGAAAACTTCTTGTCTACTGTGATGATTTAAGTAGAGAGGCAAGACCTCTGCTGCTGGAAATGGATAGGGCTATTATTTGCAGTAGCAGAGAATTTTCTGTAGTGTCAAATGCGGGTATTGGCTTAGCACAGGATTCAAGGGGAGGTACAGTGATCTCAGCCAGAGGGAGATGGAATGTTTTTGTGTGAAGCACATGTGGAAAGCCTCTTTATATGAAAATATTTGCACTAATGGAAAACATAAAAGGAGAAAAGTAAAAGACAAAGAAAAATATTTTTAAATAGCCAGAATGCTGTTATGTCTTAAAGGTCCATATAGTTATGTCTTCATTATTGCTTAGATTTGTGAAAAGTTGGTAGTCTCATGGGACCTGTATCAATGGCTTTGTTTTTGCCTGTCCTTTGACTAATTCTTCCCCTGATGCTGAACAGCAGTCAGTTGATGATGGTGCTTGCTGCCTGCATTTAGGTATATTTCTGTAGTTGTACTGTTGAAGTGGTGTGCTTAAATCTACTCTTGGAAATGTTTCTTTGGGTTGTTTTTGGCTTTAATTATGCTCCTTGTGCTCCTGTCATTCCTCTTGTAAATACCAAAATTAAGTATGATGAGAGCTAAGACTGATGCTTGGCATAATTACTATAGAGGTTGCTCAATTTAAGGGTGCTGGGCGTTACTGTAGCAGGATCAAAAAATGCAGATGTGGCAGAGGGAGGCTAGGTACCAGCCTGCAAATGTAGACTGATGGACCAACCAAAAAAACCAAAAGTTACTAGCAAGAAGTTACTGGTGAAGTAAACTGTCTGAATTTATAAACACTTTTAGTAAATAAAAGGTTAATAACTCTGTTTATAGTAAGAAAAGACCACTGCCCTAGGATACACACACTTCACTGTACCCAGATAATCCCTGGAGCAAGGAGGTTTAAGGTAATTTGCAGTGCAGCTGTCCTTTTCTGGAATATGAGCAAATTCTCCTGCACATGGTCAGCTGCAAGAACAAATGTCTATAGCAAATGAAAAAACAAGATGTTCAACCGCAGCCTTCTGCACTTGGAAGAGAGGCACGTGAGCTGGGCTGTTCCTCCTGCCTGAACCAAATTCTACAGCACGAAAGGGTTTAGCATGCGGCTTATGGCCAAGTGGCAGCAACGTGTCAGCGGTGAGGGAGGAATGCTGGTGATAGAAACCCAACTGATTGACATACAGTGGCTATAAAGTCATAGTAAATCTATTGTTTCACCAGAAGGAAGCAGGATTAGAAAATGTATAATCATTACAACGCTGTGCTGTACAGCATCAAGTGATGGTCCGTCTCCCATTGCTGGTGTGGCTCATACTTGGATTAATCGCACCAAAGCCTGTACTTGGGCAAAATCTTCATACGGTCGATGTGGTTCAAGCCATAGTCATTCGGGTGTTTTACTCAAATACGTTTATGGCACTGCAGAATTTAGCTCAGTAGTTTTAAGGAGGTACTTTTTCTGTTGTGGTGCTGCAGGGACCCACCACAATGCAAGTGGCAAGCTTAAAAATTTTAAAATTACTATCTGGGAACTGATTGTCAACAAAACTATGAAATCTAACTAAACCGTAAGAGAAAACCCCAGTTATCTGATACAGATATCTTTTATCCACAAAGAAGCAAAAATGAAAATGGAAAAGAATGTCAGTACTCTAGTTAGAGGCCAAGCTCTTGGTCTAAGCTGAAGGAAAAATCTGCATTTTACAGACGTCTGAGTAGCCTGAAGAGTCTTGAGGGGCAAATAGTATGTGCAGCCACACCTTCAGTGTCTTGCTAACTGGCAAAAACAATTGAGTTACCCACGTAGGCTGGATTTTCTGAACAGCTCTTAGTTGATGCAAATCTGCTTCAGTATTTGTATTACATGTTGCCCTTAATGTGTTGAATTTCTGCAGTCCCACTTGTCTTGCAGGATGAGCATTGAGTCTGTGTGACTCTGGGCACAGGACATCCAAATGTCATACGGAGATCTGCATAACCAAAAAGCATGTTTCTACCTCCAGAGCAGACACAAGGAATTTCTTATTAAGCAGGAGACACTGAAGTCTCTAAAATAGTTTCAGAACTTTTCCTATGAGGTTACTGGCCTCAAGGTGTTCCAGGGATGGTTTAGATTGAATCTTAGGAAATATTTCTTTACTGAAAGGGTGGTCAGGTCTTGGAATAGGTTGTCCAGGAAAGTGATGGAGTCACCATCCCTAGAGATGTCCAAAAAACATGTAGACGTGGCACTTTGGGGCATGATTTAATGACCATGGTGGTGTTAGTTTGATGTTTGGACTCAATGATCTTAGAGGTCTTTTCCAACCAAAACAGTTCTGTGAAAGTGTATAGTGTAGTATTACAGTGGTTACACGTACAACATTGTAGTTGATGTATTTATGGTAGTGTGTGCTCTCCATGTTGTCCTTCTGCATTTGACCCATGCAGCCTGATCCCACTGTGAGTCCTTGCTGCTGAATCTGCTGAAGCTGTCTTGTTGATGGGTTTATATTGTAACACAATGTCTTTTGTGATTCAGCTGCAGGCTGTTTTTTATAATGAATACTGGTATTAGTAAGAGAATAGGCTATGCCTCTGCATGCACTGCTGCTAAGATGGAAGAATGTACCTGCCTTATACATGCCATGGGGCAGCAAATGGAAAAGCAAATGGGAAGTCCATAGGGGCCAGTGTTTGGTTTTTACTTACATTGATGCCAAAGAACAGCAAGTGCTCCTTGTTTGTGGGGAAATACACATTATATAAGAGGATATGAAGGGACTTGTCTGCTAGTGTTTACAGCAGAGAAGTAGTAGACATTCTGATTCCTTCTGGTTTAAAGTATATTCAGAGCAATCTGTGTAAATGGCATTGGCTACCTAAGGAGTGCACCTACCCCACTGTACTAGCTGAAGTGAGACAGGGAAGGTGCTGCTGGAGTACAGCCGGCAAGTGCTCAGGGATGAACTACAAAATAGGCAGTGATGATTCAATCTCAGTTGCTAAAACAAGGTGGAGAAGTTTGGTAAACCTCTGGCTTTAGACTAAAACAGTGACACATCATGTCATATCATGAAATAACTTCATATATTTTCTTTCATTTTTTTGTTAAAATAGCCTACTAAATGCATGGGTCTCTGGAGTGTTTATGGTTACCCTGAACTCTACAGAGGATTCATAGTCTGAAATAAGGAATTTCTGTTTATATTTACTTCAAGGACTGAATCTGATTGAAACATGGAGCAACTCCTTTGTTTAAACCAGGTCATGCTGGGTGTATACTAGCATAAATCTGGTGCTGAGCTTTTAGAGAAGTCACCTAGCTTCTCTCCTCCTTTTTGGTCCCCATTTAAAATGGAGCAAGGATTACCTGCTCCAGTAAGAAATTCAGTAACGGAAGTCTGGAAGGTGGAAGAGAAGAATCAAATTTTAAACTTATTATCCCAATAGGCACAAAAGCCCTGAAGTGAGCAAAATGGCAAAAAGCAGAGATGGCAAACTAGAAATAACCATAATTCATCTCTGTGACTTTGCAGCAGCTGAGCCCTGCTGAGGTGATGCTGGGAAGGGTTAACTCAGCAGCAGCTGGCCACCAGCGCTTGGCCCTTATCTCACTCTTATCCTCTGCTATTAACTGGCCACAATTACGGACCGTATCAGTTACTGCCATCTGTTTTTTCATGAGGCGCTGGTCGGATTGTGGCCAGCAAAGGGGATTAGGGGGAGAAAGGCAGAAATGACAAAGCGCTTCTGGGGCGCTGCAGTGGGGTCCCGCGTGCGGCCAGTGCCGCCGCCATCCCCGACAGCTGCAGGGAATTAAGCGTAAAGATAAACTGTGAAGGCTCTGTCAAAGCTGCTGTGAAGGAAATGCATTTCTGCCTGCGGCTGTAATGCAGGAGTTGTGCAGAGAGAATTAAAGTGTAAAGTGAAGGTGGTTGGTGGTCAGGTGTGTTCTGGGTGATTTTTAGTTTCCAATGTGGATCGTTACAGATGGGGTCAAACTTCATCAGCCATAAGCAAACAGCAGCAAAGAGAGGATATTGGGTGTGTTCAATAGGAGGCAAAACCAAGATCAAGCTGTTGACTGAAGTGCCCCTTCACTGCTTATTTTTGCAGTAGTGATTGCCATCTGGGCTCTTGCTAAAAGAAAATGTGTGCAAATTTGGGACTGCTTCACAATTACCAAAGGGTGTGACCAGGGAAGGCAGTATATTTCAGTCCTGATTATCAATACTTTGGAGAGCAATGAGGCTTTTGACAAATATTAATTTACTGCACTGCTATTTTTCTTAACTTTACAAAATATCAGGCCATCTTGCAGTAATGTGAGAAAGGAGAAGTTTTCACCATGATACCAGGGATTCAAGAATCATTATGGCTCAACAGCTGTACTTTGATTCCAAGCTTTACTAAGACCAGATTAATTAAATTATTCCAAAGTATGATATACTGCCAAAATAAGACTCTCAGGATTTTATTACTTTGGGTAAATTAAATTAAGGATAATACAGATTTTAATGTTAGAAAACTAACCTAATGTTTAATATCCTTTCTTAATTTTGAATTGATATATGACAGTCAATATTCTAAGGATTAACATTAATAGAAGAACAAAACTAATTCTTTGTAACACACAAGGTAGAGGATAACTAGAGGTGCACTGTACTTGGTAAAGCTACTGGTAATCCTCTCTGCTCCTGATTGACTTGAGCAATAAACTGGGGGGAAACCCCATGTGGCAATGCTTTTTCATTTTTTCAGGTCAGTCAATGTTTTTGGACCAGGCAATGCTGTTCTGACGTTCTTCACGTGATCTTTCCTCTAGATTTAGGGTATGGGGTTTAAGATTTTGGGGTTATTTTCCTCTTACTCTGAATAAGATGCACGTGAATGAGAAGTAAAATGAAGCTGATGTTGCAGGTGAGTCAGGCTAATTTGAGATGTAACTAGCTGCTTATTCTTTATTTTAACTGGACTTGAGTCTGACAGCAGGACCACAGAAGTTATGTGTCAGCTCTTTTGTCATAGCTTGAAATTAGGCAACATCTAATAATGCTTTATGCAAATAGAGTGACCGCTGGTCATTCTGGATATTCCTTAAACTTCTCACACGTGTCATGGTACTTTTCCTGAGTAGTGCTGCTTAACAAGTCCACTCTTACTTCAGCCACCAGAGGAAATCTCAGGAGCTCAGATCCTCTTACCTGCTGTGGTGCCTGCAGAGCCATGGTGCTTTTCTGCCCTACAAATACCAGTTTAAAATCGGTGGCAGATGATGATCGTCCAAGGTATATGGCTGCCTGAAGGGCAACTGTAGGTGGTCTGTGGACAAGAAAGCTTTTATCAGAGTCCTGGCACCTTATGCCAGGGCCTAGTGCGAGGCCCCTTTGATGTCTCACCTCTGCCACGCAGTGGTGGCTTGAGATTGCAGGCAGGCAAGTCCAGCACCTATGTTTTTAACCAATGTAGTAATCTGCTAGGCCTTCGCATCAGCTCCTCTAGTGCTGAAATAAGTGGGTTTGTTATTGCTATTTCTACGCCCAAAGGGGATGTAAAGTAGCTCAATGTTCATTTAGAAGTCCTCAAATATGTTAAGAGTAGCATTTGATACCTTCATGTATAAGTGATAGCCAACTCAGACCCAAGAGCACCTACCCTTATATATGTCACCTAACATCTAGTGTTCAGGGGCTGTGTTATAAACATTGTGCCAAACAAACTTTTTCAGAAATGTAAGGACAAAAAAAATCAGTCTGTGCTTTGGAAAGATGCTTGCCTCTGGAAGGAGTTGGTTGCATTTGTCATGTATTCCCAGGGGCAGCATGACAGCTTCAGCTGTGGCATGACCAGCTTCACAGGGCATGGGAAGACTACTGCCTTCCTCAGCGGACAGTGTCCTGTCTTTGGGGGAGTACCTGCAGAAGCCACCTGCAGAGTGGGATAGTGGAGGTCAGGTCATGGCAAAGCTGTTTTGGCTGTTAAGACAGTGTGCTGAGCCCTCCCCTGGAGGGGAGGGTGGATATGAAGATACAGTGTAGCCTGGCAGACCCCTGATGAGCATCGAATATGAAGCAGCTGGTGGTCCTGGTCACAGGAGCCAGGATGTGCTGTTGGTGCTCACCGGCCATGGGGCAGAACTAATGAATGCCTGTGCTGTTTTGTGGGTGGCAGTGCCTTGCAGCCAGAGGCTCACGGGTAGCACAGCAGGGTGGAAATGATTTGTGAGTGACCAGAGAGTTCATGGCTATCACTGGTTTCTCTAACGAGATGTCTTGTAACTTTGTGTGGTGTAAATGGGGCCGTGACTGCCCAACGTGTGCAACGGTAACATGTGGAGGAAATTGGTAATGGGAAATGTGTCATGTGGTGTCATTCATGATGATTTATCTGTGCTGTTACATCCCCCTGGTCCTGTAGCAACAGAGAGGAGTAGATTTTCTTCCAGTGACATCAAATCACAGCAGGTGCGATGGACCTGACTGCAGTCTTAACGTCCATGCATCATGCAGATGGTGGGGAGAGGTGTCCTGAGGGTGAAAAGGGGGAGCTGAAATAATAATATTGGGTTGCTTTTTTTGTGAAGGTCCCATAGGGCAGGACCAGCCAGGGGGAAAACCTTTTCTTTAGCCCTTCTCATCATGCGCCTTGCAAGGGAGCTACAGCCTTAGAGCAGACATAGAGCTGGGTGACTGCTGTGGGTCAGGGAGGAAACATTTGTGTTTAACAAGGTGTTCAGTGCTAGCCAGCCTCCTTTAGCTGTAAGGAAAGACCTCTACTTTCTCAAGTCATAGACCATGAAATGTGATCTCTTGTTGCCCTAGCAATGGTATCTGGTTACTTTTCCAGAAGACGACATGGGCTGGTGTTGCACTTTGCTAGATAGATGGGGCTGAGACTGACTGGATTTTGTATGGGTTTTTTTCCCCCCCCTCTCCTTTCATTCTCCACAAAATTGTTTAATGCCTTTTGACTAGGGGAATCAGTTCTGAAATGCAGGAGATGTACAGTTGCACACTGAAACCAATGGATTTGTTTTCAATTTCTCCTCCAGCCATGGGGTACTTCAGACTATTGTGTTATCCGGTAGTAGGCACCTAGTAGGAACCTAATTTATTTTTTTATCCTGTTTTTCATGATCCTTTAGCTATTTCAAGCAATCTGTGATTTAAAAAATCCATTAGAGCTGTTTTAAAATATCGGCACATTGAAGGAAATCAGATGGCAACACACCAAAAATAGTTTTGGTAGTAGAAAAAAGAATGTACTCTTGTGAAACTTCTTGGGAATCTGTGTGATACCTGGTAACGTCACATTAAATCTGTCTGTCTTTGAAAGGACTTCTAAAATGTTCATAGATGATGCTTAATAAACAAAAGCAGCAGTCTGAGTTCAGTATGAAAACTGATATTTAGCTAGTTAGCTAATACAGCTAATTAAATACAAGTAGCCTGTGGTTCTGTTCTAACTGCTAGCAGGGGCTTGTGTTATTTCCTGTGGTAAGACTACCTGATATTTGGTGACCTTCCCCCATTTCCTCATGCTGATTTTTCTGCCTTGCATCCTATGGCAAAGCAGTGGAAACCTGTACATTTCTAGAACAGATTCTAGCTTACAGGCTGGTTCTGAGACTACCTGCCCCTAATAACACAGCATCTGGTATTCTGTGTGTAATGGTTTAGCGCAAGGGCTAACCTGCCTGCTCCCCTAACACAAAAGTGAGGGGAAGAGTAACACACACAACTCAGGGTTGAGATAAAGAGATAAGAGTTTAATGTAACATGAGATATCATAATCACAATGCATAATTACTTTACATAATAATTTAATTAACTTGATAATACAACGCATGATTACCTTATCTTAGCCTATTTGCAGAAGCAGAGTGAAATACAGGGGGGAAAAAACCCGAACCGAATTTCCAGCATAAAAGAGAAAGCCAAAACCAGCAGCTACCTGACTCCCACATGCCTCGCCACCATCCCTGCAGAAAAGAGCCAACCCCCAAGAACCCAGAAGTAGCAACTGGAACAGGAAGCCTCCCATGTTGTAGTCTGAACTTCAAGCTCCATAATGCTTTGCTCCAGTTAGCACTTTAATTTCTGAGGCTGGCATGACTGCTGCATGGTATGACTAACGGCAGCAGGTTCAACTCAATTTGTGACACTGTGGTGTATGTGAAATCATATTTGTTGCTGTTGGTGGTGCTGTTTGTGCAGAATTACACTTGAAGTAGCACATCCTGCACCCCTGCTTTGATCCAGAAAACAGCCCAGGGATACAAACCCAGAAACAGTTCATAGTAAATGCCATCTATTGTTAGATCCTTAAATCCCCTCCATGTTCCATGAAGTGCTGCTTCTAGCCAGTGGTACAGACCAAAGCATTTCTGAAGGTCTGAAGAAGAGGAAAGAGGCAGCGGTGCAGCAGGAGGAGCTGTTGATTGTGGGATGGTAAGTCTTTACACTGAAATCTGATACATAAGGATGGGGCTGAAAATACTTCATGGCAACTTTTGCTCTTGAAGGAAAAATATGAAACAAAGCAAGTTCTTGGCAACTGGGACAGCAGAGAATTGCTTACAACTTCAGGTGGAGAAATGTTTATTATGTATGTTAGCCCTTCTGAAGAGACCACAAAGGAAGGCAATTGTGCCAGATTTAGCACCTTGAGGAGCTGCTAACATACAAGGTGAAAATATTAGGGGGGTTGTGGAGTTCAGGGGTTTTTCTTCTGAAATCTGGGCAGTGTTTGCAATCAGAATTAGGGGAAGATTAACAGTGCTGACTGGTGGTGAAGCCTCTGGCCAGAGGTGTGTAAAACTTTTAAACTGGCAAATCCCTGTTAGAATTGGTACATCATCCCTATTATAAAGGTCTGTTCAGTGAATGCTGCAGGGAAAACTGGTGCTGAGCTACCTCTCCCTACGACAGGCACATGTAAGCCCTAACTGAAGCATTGGCTCTTTGTAGGTTATCTCATACAGCTGCATGGTGTGGAAACAGGTAAGGCACAATAAGGACTCAAAGAGCAGCAAAGATTCTGGGTTTATGGGGCTGTCACTGCATGCTTGGTTAGAAACACACTGTCAAGACCGGAGGAGAAACTTCATGAAATGTATTTGGCTGCAGAATGCTCTTCTGCAGCTTTACCCAAGGGTTGCTGTAGGGTGCCATTCAAAAGGGGTCACGTATAACTGCACGTGCTATTATTTCTAGAAGTCTTATGTACTTCAGAACAGTGGTGCAGTGGTATCCTAAGGGTTCTGAAAACCCTGTATCACAAGCTCTTGGCAAAAACACTAGCAAGTTAACTTGTCAAAGAGTAAAATGTTTCTCACTTTAGTTCAGGTAATTTCTTAGTTAAACATGCAGCCAAGATGAATTCTAGGCCATGCAGGACACCTTTAAAACCTTTTTCATTTTCACATTATTTGAGACCTGTTGAGCAACAGAAACACTTTCCAAAATGGGTGTTTGAATGTTTCCTAGTTTCGTAGTGCTTAACCTGTTTGTGCTGATAGAGGTTTTCTTATTACAAAGTTGGCATAATAAATTTCTACTTATGATCCAGTTGCAAATGTCCTATGAAACAAAGAACAAGTAGAAAGCTGGGGGGTAGCCTTCAGAAGGACAAGGAGATAGCTAAAGCCCCACTTCCTATGGGAGAAGGGTGCTTCCCTCTGCATTTTTTGGAAAGCAGGAGCTGCTAGTAAGTCACAAACAACTAAAAGCCAAACCTAAATACAACCAAAAAGTATGTGGAGGATTTAGTGGTGAGAAGTTGCTTGTGTAGAGTTGAAACATTTGCTTGCCCAGACAAGTAAAGTGGTGGGTATCTGCTAGGGTTTGAGGAGTTGAGTCCCTGCCATTATTTATAGTGTAGCACAAAGTGACTTACTCCAACAGACACGAAATAGGTGGGTAATATTTTTACACTCTGATGTTTCAGTGGAAAGTAACCAAAGAGGACTCACATTAGTCATGGCGTAAGCAGTTTAAAAAAGTAATCCTTCAACCCTTTTCTCTATTTCATCACTTATATAAGCAACACATTTGTGTGGATAGAGTCATAGATTTTTCCTTCTGAGGATGTCACATAACTTTCAAAGACTGCAGTGTTCAGCTTAACAGCTGCTCTTGCTTTTTTTAAACAGGGCTTCTTCATTCATAAGAAATGTAAGGAAAATGTGTCTGTATAGTGTCCCCTGATCTCTTGCTGGATGTGTAGGAGCCACCATTATTTAGGGATACTTTTATATTTTGAGGAAGGGCTTTTTTTTCCCCCCCCCCTTTTTTTTTTCCTCTCTGTGATCTTATGAAGTGCACTTATTCATTGTTTCTCCATGAAATGTGGAAGTTTTTTAAGTCCCAAAGTATTACACACAGCACATGGAAAACAAAATGGCCATTTACAGTTGTGATGAACACTTGCCTTCGGAGCTGTGCACTCAGCTTTTCTTCTGGCAGCATTTTGCACTTGCCTTCAACACCTGAATGTGGTGGAGAAGGTAAATGCTGGGCCTTAGAGGTGTGTTCTACTGATTGATAACTCAAACAGTAAGTGGGAGTAAAAGTCTACTTCATATTGATAGGTGGGACTGGCTTTCCCTCCTGTTCTGAACTGTACTTTAAACGTGCTGTCGAGCCATGGCAATATCACTGCTTCTCTATCATGTGCCAAAACTTGCCTGGTCCATTCCTTTTCTTGTATTACTATTTTTAAGACTGGGAATGCTACAAGACAAAGACACACTTTGGTGAAATTATTTCTACATCTTGTGGCTAGGGCTATGTTTAAGGGCAAATGCTCAGCTGGTGTTTTGCTATGGTTCTGTGTTTTTCAGTGGATTTCTGACAACTTACCCAAGCAGAGGGCCTGCCCTTTCCTCTGCAACTATCAGATTACATTGACCAAGCATTCTGCTTGCAACAGGAAAGTGAAGCAAATTATGATTAGTAACATCAGCTGAATACCAGCGCTGAAAAAAGCTTCAGTTGTATTTTTGCATGACTTATTAACAACGAATAAGAAATGCAGTTAATCTGGTATTTGGTATATCTGTTAAGAGCATTAGTAGGCTGAGACAGAGTCTGAAGATTACTTACACTATTCAGCAAATGCTGAGTGTACATATAACCCATGACACAGGGAGCTAAAAATGTGTATAAAATTAGGAAGAATGATGTTGGAGAAGAAGCTGGAGTAAAGGACCAGGTGTTTAAAAAAAAAATAAATGAAGAAAGCTCAACTTGCTACTGTGCCTGCCCTGTGTGTGAGGTTGCCTATTCCTAAAGCTAATAGCCCAGCACTTGTGACAAAGGCAAAGCATGAAGGAGCTTAGGGCAGAGGAGTTGGGAGGGAGTACAATGGCAAGAGCTGCCCCTCTGACTCCATACCAAGGAGAAGAGGTCCTTCAGGGTGCTGGGGCCCTGCTCACCTGGGTTTTTACTATCTCTGTCTTCAGGCAGATAGGAAACAACTCACTTTCATGTCTCTTTGGAAATGCTCTTGATGAAAGGGTTAAATACTGTTGTTTTTGGACACTTGGTTGTTGGATTTGCTGGTCATCTTTTCAACTAACTTTTTAGTTTGGTTTTCTGTTTCTGCAATGGTTAATAAAAATAAATAAGAGTAATATATCAGAGTGTGGCTAACCTGGACCACCCATGATTGCACTGTCTGTGGCTTCCTTGGGAGAAGAAAATTATTAGTGCAAACTAGGCAGGTATCGGTTTTAAGCATTTCTTAACAGAGTTTTTCCCTGCTTGCATGGGATGATGAAGATAATATCAATAATAATTAAGGATCTTATTCTTCCTTTCTCTCTAGTTTTACTTGAGTTGAATTTCTCTAGACAGAATCCTGTATGTTTTAGGGTTTGACACAGATATTGCTGTGGATAAATGTATTTTGGTTTGGGGTTTTTTGTTGTTGCTGTGGTTTTTTTGTTAATAGCAAGTTGCAAGATACAGATCTTAATTCTACTGGCTTACAACTTCAGAGCCATTTCCAGAGTTCTGGTTTTTAAGCCTGTGGGAGGATTTTTCAGTACTCTTTTTTTTTTTTTTTTTTTTTTGAGAGAGGTATTTCAGCTATGACAGGACTGAATTTCATGCTCCTCTAGTATCAGAAACTATTACTTAAAATAGTTCTACCCTGCTGTGGGCTGAGCTGGTTTGCTTTATGCTGCAGCAGGCCACTGGTTACTGCGAGAAGGGCAGTGCAGGGGCATGCCTGAGTTCCTTGGGAAAAATCCACTCAACCATCTGCAGATTGAAGTTAAGGATTACTCTTCAGTTGTTTAACCTTTAATAACACCTCTGTTAGTGTCTTTGTCAGAGACAGCCCCATGTTTTCCACTAATCTTTCCTGGCTACATTATCTCTTGCCCAAGCAGCTCTTGATAAGCATTTAAGTTGTTCCTTTTACCTTTTTGCTTAGATAGCCCAGAGTGGTTCAAGATACGTGCTGATGTAACGTGGTACAGCAGGGTGTCCTCTGGAGCCAGGCTGTCAGGTGAATTGTCACTAGTTCATGCATCTCAGCAGAACTCAAGTGATTTCTGTAGTCAGAGGCTCTGCTTTAGTCTGCTGGATGTTGCTTTATGAAAGTACACTGTACCTAGTGTCTGCTAAGTGTGTGGGGCTGTGCCTGCTGTTCTTTCAAGCAGGATTATTCCTTTTTCCCTAGAAAGGTGGTCCTTTAATAAGCATGCTGGAAAGGTTGAGTTAAATGAGATGTGAATGTGGGCACAGCCTGTCAATTATATTGACTTTGCAGACAAGACTCTGGCAAGAGAATGCTGCTCTGGCTTTCAGTGCATCTTAAAATTTTGCTGCTATTATTTCCCTACCGAAATATTCTGTGTATTGTCAGACAGATGTGATTAAGCAGGAGGCAGACCATGTGGAAGAGGAAGGTGAGGAGTAGAAAAGAGAAAGTAAAAGAGAATGTGGAGACCTGAGCAATACCCACAATACTGTATTTATAGCCTGTGCATGTAACTGGTGAGGAAAAAAGGTGATGGCTTTGTCCAACTTAGAGGACTAAAATATCCTAACACTTCTTAGGCATATTTTGTTAGAAAGTATTAACTCATACTGTGGAACTGCCACAAAATGAATTGATACTATTAAAGCATTTGCACTATGTAAATGACTACCAAGAGAACAGCAACAAAGCTTTTAAGAGCTTTTTACATGTAAAGAAGCAGTTACTATTGTCTGTGGTATTGACAAACATATTTAGGCTCCAACAAACTATTAAGAAGTTGAGCAGTGATAAAGACAGCTTGTGAAAGTGCCAGGGAGCAACATGATTCGTACATAAGATCATGGCATTGGCAACATTCAGAATTTAGTCATTTTAATTCTCAGAAGTGGTCTGTGATCTAGAGATCAGGAGAGTAAACTTAGTGGAAATGTTGCAATAAACTGCAGACACTTGTAGGAATGACAAGTAGTTGCTTGATGGAGCTAGGGTCCAGAAGGTGAAAACATTTGGTGTGTGACACCAGGATGCTTGCAGAACAGAAACTGTTACAATCCAGTAGCTTTTTCCTTACTGGAATTACTTAGAAATGCAGACCTAAGGCTTTACAGACAGATAGAAAACCTTCTCTCTCCTTATATCTAGAATTACCAATCAGGGAAGGCTTAAGGAGCATGTCTGTATTTATAAACTGAGGAATACTCTGTCACTCTGCCTCTTGCAATAAACACTGCTACAGACACATGTTAAATGTCCACAAGGTGGTCATGTATTGTGAGAGAAGGTAAACAGTTTGATATGGAAAAGATAATAGAGTCCCAGTACAAGATCACTTTTGGTCATGGGAAACAGGTGGGTTTACTGTGTGGTATCAGACATTTCCATGTCACACTAACAAGAGGACACAGTCTCAAGCTGTGCCAGGGGAGGTTTAGGCTGGAGGTTAGGAAGAAGTTCTACACAGAGAGAGTGATTGCCCATTGGAACAGGCTGCCCAGGGAGGTGGTGGAGACACCATCATTGGAGGTGTTCAAGAGGAGTCTTGATAGGGTGCTTGGTTTAGTTGATTAGGTGGGTTGGATAATAGGTTGGACACGATGATCTTGAAGGTCTCTTCCAACCTGGTTTATTCTATTCTATTTTTGTTACATGAGTTTGCTGCTTGTCATTGAGAGTCTTGCACAAATTTTTAGGTTGGTACAAGAACTGTGAGTACTGGGGTAATAGGTGTTAAAGAAATTGGGATTGGAGCATTCAGACTCAAGTAGAATTAAAATAGCCTCCTTCTAGTGAGAGAGTTAGTCTCTTAAGCACAGCATGCCCTGCACTGACACCAGCTGTGGCAGTGCTTCTATCTAATTCTTCACACAGTCTTTCTGACTACGACTTTTTCTGTATTGAAACTTTGTCTGAGGATGGAAAAACAAAGCTTTGTTGTGAAGGTGACTGCACGACCACATAGAGCAGTGGTTTGAGCATGCTGCTGGCTGGCTCAATGAAGAAAGAAAATCTTCAAGTAATGTTTGCTGCTGTGGTTGGTGACATTATCAAATTTCCCAGTTCAAATACCTTTGAGAGGAGCAAGCCTTCAGTTTTTCTTTTCAGGATCACTTAATGAGTCATTATTTACTTTTATCACATAGCAATATGGGACTTGATTTCTGGGAAAAAAAGTTTAACTCTGCCAAGGCTCTTGCTGAACAGAAGCAGTGTATTTCCCATAACAAAGTTTCATGTGAGTTTCCACATATAACTTATCTTTCATGATTTTACATTTTCCACTTCCTTCCTGAGGGACAGCAGCTCATTTCAGATAAAACCTGCTTAGTAATGAGCTTGAAAGCTGTTTCTGCTTGGAAAAGGGAAATCAACAACATGAGAGAAGTACCATTTTAAAAGTTAGGAAGTAAAGCTGGGAACAATTCAGTTTGGGTTATGGCAGCAGGAATTTTAGGATGGTTGGCTATATTGTCTGTGGGAAGCCTGTGTGTTGCTGCCCTCCTGCTGCAAAGTGAGACAAGGTTATCTCCCAGACTGCTGTCTTGGGGTTTATCTGTACCCTAAGCCAAGGCCAACCCTTTAAGTCAAATAGTTTCACAGGTCCAAATTTGCTGTTTTTTCTGATGGGGCTTGGAGAATGGCATGGGAAGAAATTTGCTTTTGTTTGCTTTAATCTTCATTAGTCCCTTCTTCCCACATAGGGTGGATTTTCTTTTGGGTGTTTGGGGGGTTTTACTTTAAGTTGAATAACAAAGCAAACAACCTAAGCAAGTTTATTGGGTGCTTTCCAGCTTAATAAAAAGGGGTAGATCATATTGTGCCCTGCTGCATGAGTGATGGGAGACAAATGTTCCTGTTGTCTTAGTCATACCATACATCAGTCCGAAAGGAGACCATTTATCTTCCTGGCTAAGAGTAATTTCTAACCTTCATTGTTTAGAAGGTGCTCTTGCAAGCCTGCAACGCCAGGGTTGTAGGAGAAATATGCAAAGGAAGAAGTGAGGAGTTTTCTCCAGATTAGCCCAGTTTACTCCAGTGGCTCAGGAACAAGTAGGTAGAGACTTTTGACACCATGATGGTGTGTGAGGTTTGCCTCTGTACCCTTCTCAGATGTGAACTTGGTAGGAACAGTACACGTACAAACTAGCTCTTTATTTCTACATGACTGCAGTGCCAGGTCCCTATCTGCTATAAATAGAGGCAACTTCTGCAAAGCTGCTGTGATTTATGCCAGTGAGGGGCTTGGCCAAGGTGTCAAGCTGAAATGTTGATAGGAGAAAGTCTCTCTGACTTTTATTTTCAAAGACTCTGAAGTTCCGTAGCTCTGTATTCATGTTGGGACAGACTGATTCTTTTTCTTTTTCTCCCCTCTCCTGGTGCTCTTGTACATTTTTCTTGTCTTTTGGAATTGCATCAAATGAAATCAAAGCAGATGTGGTAGAGTGTTTGTTGTTGTGGGGCTTTTTTGTTGGTGGCTGAGTTTGTTTTCATTTTGAATGTCAACTCCAGTGGAAATACAAGAAGTTCTGGCTCAAGTCCCAGGATGTGAACTGACAAGATCCTGTTCATAGGATGTCTCTCTCTTAACCAAAATACATAATTGATACCTTGCAGTGCAAGACTACAAGAAACTTACAGCAGCTTTCTTTAAAACAGACCCAACCAAGCAGTCAGAAGTCTTTAATGCTAGTCTCCTAGTTCTTGGACTGCTTGGTTGCAAGCTGTGAGTCACCTGTGACATCAGCTCTGTTAGCAGTTACCACTGCTGCTGTACAAAGCCTCACATTAAAAACATGGAATAAGAAGTGCTTTTCACCAAGTGAGGCTGATAAAATTTGCAAAGAGGAAAGAGATGAAGGAACTTCAGTTCTTGAGATGCCTCTCAGCAGAAAACTACTGTTCACAAGTGTCACCAAGAAATCTTGACTCTGTGCCCAAATCCCATTATCATTCAGGAAGTTCGTGATGAGTAGATTTAAGCTCTAATCATGCAAAGCATAGGAAAGTATGTGAGAATACCCACCTTTTATGGCATGGCATTTGCTGGCAGTATTGGTCTGGTTGTAACAGACAAGATGAAAGGATTAGGAAGTAAGCCAGATACCAAACTGCTGCTGCTAAAGTTGCAATTTGCCAGTATATTGATTACAGTTGATTGGGGTTTTTTAAGCCTTCAGAACAACATTGTGTATCCTTATTTCTATGTTAGCTTGTATATCTGTATAAAAATGGAGACCTTATTAAATAAGAAATGTGAAGTGTCTTTTTCCTGAGATTCAATCAGTTTGCTCCATTTCTGTAGCTATCTACATGAATTTGTTTATCTTCTTTCCTTACAAAGTTTGCTTTATAGAGAGAGATCCACGTTTTTGACAGTGTCAAGACAACTAAGGAAACCTATGCCAAAGTCTGTTCTTACATTGGTGCAAGAGAAAACTTCATAGAACTGTATCATGGAATGGTTTGGGTTGGAAGGGACCTTATCTATTTCCAAACCCCTGCTATGGGCAGGAACATCTACCGCTAGACCAGGCTGCTCAAAGCCTGTCTAACACCTCAGAGAAGGGGAATCCACAGCCTCCCTAGGCAATCTGTTCCAGTGTCTCACTGTCAAGAATTTCTTCTTAATATCCAGCCTACCTTCTTCCAGCTTAAATCCACTCCTTCTCATACTATTACTACAAACCCTTGTAAAAAGTGCCTCCCCAGCTTTCTTGCAGGCCCCCTTCTGATACTTCAGTTTCCTTTGGAGGATACTGGCCATACCTGACGCTAACAGCCCATCATCCAGTTTCTTTTCTGGAAGTTGTTCCAGAACAGAACCCTAAGGCTTATTTTTCACATCCCTTGCCCCAGGTCAGAATCTATTTTAATGCCTCTATTTAAACAACAGAAGAATTCAGCAGTTTTAAAAATTAGCAAGGAATGGCATTCTAAACTCCCGAGTTTCCTTTTAGTGTAAGGTTACACTCAGTAGCATGGTTTTCCACCACGTTCTCAATCTGGGCTCGTTTTGTTAGTAGTACCATGGGAGTAAACTGGTAGGAAACACTCCTAATAAATCGAGGTGGCATGAAGGTAGACTGGAGTGGAATTCAGGCAGAGCATAAATCCAGGGAAACTGCTCCATCAAGTGTTGAAAGGTTAAAACTGGCGCTGCAGCACGCTAAAGGACGGTCTTCCTTGTGGCAAGGTTGCTCTGTAAGTGTCTCTTTATGTCTGGTTTCTAAGCATTACTGAAATAATGTGTGGTCTTAGATATGGCAAGCTTTCTTGCTTTTACCATGGAAATTGGAACCCTCCTAACCTGCTCCTGTATTTTACTCACTTATTTAGTGTATCTGGGTTGCTTACTGCTTACAAAAACTTCAGCATCCGTGTGCAGAGCTGGATTTTTTTGGTTAGTAGTTTTTCCTCCCCAGATGAGCCCCCTCTCACATAGCTACATGAATCAAATGAAATCGACTTTTCTTTAAGTACTTTGCTTTTAGGGCTTTCTGTTGAATAACTATGCTGAAGAGTTTTAGAATACTCTTAGTCGTAGAGGGTGGTAGTCATAGAGGGTGATGAGGTCTCCCCTCAGCCTCCTCTTCTGAAGGCCTCAGTTCATAGAATCAATAAGGTTGGAAAAGACCCCAAAGATCATCAAGTTCCAACCTAGTCACCTAAGACCTCTATGACTGCTACGACCATGGCACCAAGTGCACATCCAATCCCCTCTTGAACACCTCCCCATAGCTGTTCCTCATAAGACCTTTATGGGGCTAACCAAGTTATTTCCAGGCTCATAACAGTTTCATGCTGTGCCAGGGGAAGTTCAGGCTGGAGGTTAGGACTCAATGATCTTGAAGGTCTTTTCCAAGCTGGTTAGTTCTGTAATACTAGAGGAGCCATCAATCATTGCCCTACCTAACCGGGGGCCACCAGGCCCCCCGGCCCTTTGTTGTCACCACCACCATCACCCAGTGTGCACCATGGGCACTCACCAGTGATGAGAGGAGGATCCCTCAGCCCAGATGGGCTCAGCTTGGGGTTTCTGCCTTTCCTGGGGGGGATTAAAAAGGGGAGTGGGTGGGGAGGGCCAAGTGGCCACACCTGGGGTGGAGGAGACTCAACAGAGCCCAGGTGCTCTGGGATTTGAGGGGGAAAAGGGGGGAAATGGGAAGACTGTGAAAGCAGTGTTATTGAGAAAGAATGGATATTAAATAATATTCAAATATTAACTATTGACTTTTAGTGATTGCTAGATGCTCAATATGGCTACTTTCAGGATGTTCCACTACTCTTGGGTATTAGAATATTTATTATTGACAAAAGCTCTTATTGCTCCTGTCCATTCTGTATAACAGAATTCATGCTTTTGTTCCCCAAGGCTGTTAATCCATCTGCTCTCATGGAAGAGTAAACAATAACCTGCCAGCTTTTATTTTATTTTTTTAAAAGAAGAAAACAGGAGGGGGAAATCATCTTAGAAATAAGCTTTCCATTGAGATGCACACAAAGACCATTGCTTGGTCTTACTGGCTGGCTACTGGCAAACACAACAGCAGTGCCTTGTTTTGCATCATTCGGTTCTCCTTGCAGCCAAGAGAAAAAGAAATGTTTTATTACTGCTATTTTTAAAGATTTCTAAGTGTCTGGAACAGTCTTTTGAACATTCCTCTGCCCTCTTCCTACTGCCTACAGATGTTCTCTGCCTGGGGGTTTATTGACATACCTTCCCAGGCTCTTCATCTGAGGAAATCTCACTCTAAGTTTTAAGCACTTCTTCCAAGGCTTTCTACTCCTTGAATAAAAGTCTTGGTGGAAAAGCCAGGTAGGAGTGCACAGGAATAACTTAATATGACCTGATTTTCAGGCAAAGGCAGTACTATGAGTGGTTACATTTTCTGAAAAAGAAATGAAGAGACCTTAAATTTCAGGTCTACTAAATGTTACAGAAGTTCAGATGCAAAAGCCACTGCTGACAGGGATCAGCTGTTAGCTAGGTGGCAGACAATATGTAAACAGTTCCTATTTTTATTTAAAGCCACTGAGCTTTTGCCTGCTTCTGCCCCCTCCCTACCCCCTTCCTAGGGGTTGCCCCATGTCCTAACTGGTAACTTCAGAAACCCCACAACTTTGCAGAATGTTAGACTCATTTAAATTGGAAAAGACCTTTAAGATCATCAAGTTCAACCATAACTGTACCAATGTACTGCCTCCATCCTCATATGCTGAAGGAGATTGGGGGAATGTACTAAAGCTGCAAATTTTCTTGTAAGCCCCAGAAACAGGTGCCTAAAGTTCATGTTGCTGATCCTGCCAGGCAGAGGGCTGGAGCTGAGCAGCCCTCTGGCCATATTCAATAGTTGCTCCATGTCATTGGTTTATCTCATGGAGCAGTCACAGAGCTTGGGGGAATGTGCAGCTGGGAAAAAAAAGTCTATAATCTAACTTATTTAATTTTAAAATAGTGAATTGTTAATCTTTTTAATTGACTTAGGGGATATAGCGTGGCATTCATCTTGCCTATTGCTAGATACCTACAAACTGCATCTATATTACCTTGTAGTCAGTGGAGAGAAAAAAGCACTTTCAGGGTGAAACTCAGACGGCATATGTTAGTCACTTGCCTTAGATATTGCTGGGGGCCTGATCTGTGCTGAGTAAAAAGCACAGTGCAAGATGCGACCCTCAGGTGCCAGTGTTTTATAATGTAAAGGTACAAACCCATTCAAGTCACTAAGGCAAGAAGGTACAGCTCAGGGTATACTTCTCTTCTTACTCCACCACCCTGTTTGTAAATAATAACAAACAATATTTAAATAATAGAAATTTCCTGCAAATATTTCCAAATCTCACCTTTTTCATAAACTTCAGTTAAAGCCACTTGCATGAGAGCAGCCCAGGTCTCAGCAGCACTGTGTGTTTCTGTCCATTCTTATCAGGACTTAATGACTTCCTGAATTTTGAGTTTGTGAGCAGGATGATTAATATATAGAGGAATACATAACAACAAACTGTACCCTATTTCACAAACAGGTGTGGAGGGTGAGTGACCAGCTTAAGATGTGTCATCTTTATCAGTGTGCAAAAGCTGAATGTTAAATTGCTTCAGGTGCCTCCCCAAACTGCATGGTGAACTTGGGATTTGTAGTGGGGGGTTGTAGTGAATTCATCAGCATGGCTGAACATTGGCCTGAGAGGGAGAGCAGTCAGTGCTGGGGGACCTGTCGGAGGACAGTAAGGAAAGGAGGGTGAGTCAGTGCAGAGTGCCACTAGTTTTGGTCTAAAATCTTGAAAAAAAACCCCACTACTGTGTGGAGCAACAGGTGTAACCACAGGCTTTCCCTCCCCCAGCCCCATCTAATTTAGGCTTCTAAGCCTATGGAATGAGTACAACATGGTGGAGCCAAAATTGGTGAAAATATATCCATGCTAATATAGGCTGTAAAATAAATGCAAACGAAAGCTGAAGTAAAACGGCTTTTATTCACATGAAAAAATAAACCTGTTAGCTCTGATAATCAATTAAAATATTATGGAATCAAGCTATCACAGATGTAGAAGCTTATCCTCCTTAAAGTCATTATAAATCACATCCTTTCCTAAATCTCTCTGTTCCCTCTTATTGCTTACATTATAATCCCTGCTCGGGTATCATTTTCATTGCTAAACACACTGTTTGCCAGTCAGTTTATTAAGGTTTGTCTTGACAGTGCCAAAGCAAATGCTCTTTTACAAAGATAAAAGGAAGGCTAATATTAAAATAATAATTTCACCTCTTTTCTAGCAGAGCCCAATTATTGAAGAAATTGGCACATGAAATCTCTGAGGTGATAGGGAATTAGTATGTCAACAGGAGCCTGCTTTGAAGTTGCCCCACGCTGTTCCTGGTGGTGCTGGACATACCCAGCCTTTTGCAGTGTTAAATGGGTGAAGAGAACTTTTGGGGGTGTGGGAACAGCTAACCATAAAATTGTTCTTCTTTAGTGTTTTTAATTAATGAAAAGCTTCCATAAAAGTAGATTGGAGACACAAGAGACACAACAAGTAGAAGCAGACAGAAGAATTATAGGCTTAAGACTGGTAAGAATAGTAAAGAGATTTCAAAGGGCCTGGAACAATTAAAGAGAATGTGAAGCTATTAATTTTGCATGGGAGTCGTCGCTTGGTGACAGGCTTACAGCGATGCTTCATGAAACACTCCCAAGTACTGAGAGAGCAATAGAGTTGAAGGTGGACACTGAATATAGTGAGGAGTGCTGCAGGTTACTGCTACAACAGCAGACACTTGTATTAAGCCAACCCAAAGCCTATAGGGAATTATGAACTGAACAGCTTAACAACCCTATGGGTTTGTACAGAAAAGCTACAATGAACAAGCAGCAGAACTACTAAAACATGACCTAAAGCCAAACCTGAGAACAGATGAAATGTAAACAAAATATGTTTCTCCTTGTGGCTTAGCTGGTGTCAGGCAAAGCCAGGTAACACATATATATATACAAAATCTTACTGCAACATGGCTCCAGTTCATGGCAAACAGCTAATGGCTCACTATGGCTGGACATGTATGGACGGTGAGAAAAATGGCAGTCTAGTCTCTAGCAGACCATAAGAACTTGAGATAACTGAATAGGTCAAGATGAGGTAGTATGGGTGAAATGTCTAACAGAAAATAGTATCTATTAGTTAAGGGCAGCCATGTGTCTTCCTATGGAGCTGCATTTCACTTTTCCCTAAATGTGAAACTGGATGTTCCTTCATGCTCACAACTTCCTTGACCAACAAATCCAGTGAGAAACAATTGATGGTTCATGGGTTTGGTCCTGGAATTTTAAAGGCGGCTTTAGTAGTGTCATGTCAGTTTCTACCAACTGGCAGTTTGAACATGGAGATGTGGGTGTTCCTATCTCCAGCAATATATACAGTAGCTCAGAGAAAGACAAAAGTTAAGAGTTCATTATGGTTGAGCTTAGTGTTGTGTTAATGTAACTGTACTAATTTTGGTGTAATTCTTTCATATCTGTCTCTTAAGAACAGACTGACTGTTGAGGGTTATCAGTGGGAAATTACCCATCTAGCTGAGAGAAGTCTTTAGTTTAGAAATATTTTATTTCTCTCTTGCTCTTTTGTTTGTGGTTGGTTGGTTTTGGGTGTTGTGGTTTTTTGGTTTTTGGTATTTTTTGTCTTGCTCTCTTTTCTTTTCCCTGTGACTGAAAATAAAATGTGAGCGTTATCATCAGATTTGGACAATTGGGTTTGCATTATGGAATTTGAAGAAGAGTGTATGATCCTAGAGATGCTTTCTTCTGCTTTGGCAACATCACCCAGAAGACACTCTGGAAACTTAGTGGCTAGGATTGGAGTTCGTTGTCTTTTTGAGCCCAAAGTACATTAGTTACATCACAATCTCATTTTTAAAGAAATGTGTCAAGAAGGAAGATTTGTTTTGTTTTCTCATTAATCTTTAGGCAATTGGTGCAGAGTGATGTTTTTCTGAGTGCTGCAGTGTTAAGCCTGGATCAGTGTTCCCCAGAGATATGGGTTGGTTGTTTCTGGCAGTCCTTTCAATAAACACACACTTTTATTGTGTTCCTGGTCTCTGAATGTAGCAAATTCCAATGTCAAAGTTGTTGGGACTCCAAACTTTCCTCACTACAACCCTGCCTCGAGGCACTAAGTGATCTGTAAATGTTCAGCTACTTCAGGACCATGATGATTCCATTGAAAAGTTTTATACAAGACGACATCTTAATGTAGATCACTTCAGTCACAATTCTTCCTGCCCATGTGAAAGCCTGAGAATCTTGGTGTGCCATTCCTGGAGCCAGTGGACATTCAGTGATACTGAAAGCTGTTTCCAAAGCACTTCAGTGTGAGTAATCCACAATGCAATAAATCTTGCTTGAATGTATGCAGACCACTATAAAGAGGTGAGTCAGCTCCCAGTTCTTTTCTTATACTGTACTTGCTTAGCTGAATTTCTAGAACAATTAGATACTCACTTTTTAACATTTTCTTGACCAGAGCAGATGATGAGCACTATAGATTGAGCTAAAGTTTAGGTTACTTTTTAAAATGCATTTTGATTCAGAGTATGTATTTCTTTCTTTTGTGTGTATACACACACACACATGCCATGTGAAGCTTTCTGCTTTCAAATTCAGTGCTCTTCTGTAAAGGGAAGGATATCCAAGTTGATAATTCAGTTTGAGGTGCTCATGGAAAAAATGAGTTGGCCTGGTGATGGGCACCACATGCTCACCACTGAAAATGCCACACTGACCCTTTCGTGTCAGGCACGCTCCAGACAGAAAGATATTTTGACATTTTTAATGTGATATGAAAGCATATGGATATCCTCTTGTGAAATACAGCCAACTTACGTGTCTTATGTCACTCTGTTTTGAGACAGCTGGGGCTCAAGACAGCCTGTAACTATAAACACCATTAGTCCTTTGTTTTTTTGGCCCGTGTGGCTCACAGCCATCCCTCCTCCTGTGCTTTTAGACGTGTAAGGATGGTAACCTATCTGCCTGACCTGGTACCTTTCAATGTCCCTATGGTGTGCAGATAAACTGAGACACTGGCAGCTAGACTGTTGTGTGTAAAAGGTTGTTAATTTCTTGGCTGTGCAAATACTAACACAAAAAAAGTTAATTACTGCTTATTAGATTTTATTGAAATGATCATAAAAGATCTTTCAGGCTACTATTTTTTAAAAGGCAAGAAAAAAGGTAATACTTTGTTGTTGTCCATAAAGCACTGCTTCATCAACTAGCTTCATGAAGCTCTGAGAAAAATCTGTGGACTTCACTAGGCAGGTGATCAGGTTGGTTCTGTCTTGTCCTAACTGGAATTTAACCTCTAGTAATCTCTGTTGACTCTTGAATTTCAGTCTCTAGTGCGAGTGGTGCAGTGGAGGGTTTTTGCATTTTAAAACATAGTGTAACATGAGCTGACATGCAATGATAACAAGAGCATCTCCAGGGCAGCAAGGAGGAGGTGTGCCTTCAAGAGCCTGCTTGCAAGCCTGGGATGTCCCTGAGTATCAGAGGACAACCAGGGGTATGGAGACCATGTCATGGGCAGCGCCATGCTAAGGGGGGTGACCAGTGGGATTAGGGGTCCAAAGAGGACATGTGCAGTGTGGTGCAGCAGGTTCCTAGGCTTCCATCAGCTTAGCAGTGAAAACTGTTGCCTTAATTTGCCCACTACCTCCAGTGCCAGCATTGGAGAACATGTGCACCAACACAGCTGGTGACAGTGGGAGGATGCTGCACCCTTCCCAGATGGTTTTTGAGAGCCATTCAGACAACCAATGGCTGAAGGAGGGCGTTCAGCAGGAGTGCACTGTATCTGGAAGAGCCCCCCAACACAGCAGCTACTTAAAGCACTCCCTAAACTACCCCAAAGGAAGGGAGGCCTCCCCCAAGGAGCAGCATCTAAAAGCCATTTGCAGTCATTAGTGGTGTCCCCTGTGCTGCAAGCTGCCTGCAATGAGCATGTCGACATCTCTGTGACACGCTCAGATTTCAAAGACTCTCCTCCCAACCAGCTGCATCTGAAGAAATCGAGCAATTTTAATATTTTTTTTTCTTGAAGATATCATGCCAAGTCTTTTGAAATGAAAGCTGGGTCAGGCCTAGGAGAGATTAATATAGGAAAAATGCTGCTGGCTTGATAAGCCACAGATGTCTGTGAGATTTGCTGGGGCTGTTGACAGCTCATGATGGTTTGCAGCTTGTGAGGTCCCCCTGCCCCAGGACCAATGGGCTGGATGTGTGGCTGGGGTAGGGTTTGCCCCAGCATGGTTGTTGGTGAAGGGTTTGAGGAGACTGGGAAGAAAAACTGAGAACCTTAGGCCCAGGCCGTCTTTGCAATGTTTTCTTATCTGCTGCATCCATTGATGCAAAAGAAGTGGCATTTTGTTTAAAATCATGTCATTTATTTAAATAATGTCATTCCTGGCAACTATTTGGTTTTGGTTTTTTAAACACTGTAATGGGAAGACATAAGCTGGTGAAATTCTCTGAAAGAGTAAGATGGTGGTGGAAACTCAGCTTATTGCACTGATCTTGGGGGACTGAAAAGGTGACTTGCGTTGGTGGAATCATTCCTACAGGTAAATAGGAGATGTGCTTGTTAGCTCTACACACATAATTAAATCTGTGCAACTTCTTTTAGTGAACACCTTCAGTAAGTCCTGTCAGGGAGGACAAGCAACACTAGCAGACAGCAACTTGTCTGCTCTTTTTACGAGCATCTTCTCATCACTGTCGGAGAAGCTGTGCAGATTGTGACAGGAGGTATCCCAGAGCCTGTGAGGAGGTAGGGTGGTCTGACTGCCTTGTTTGTAGAAAGTTACAGATGATTTCTCATCTAAAAATATGATCATATTCATAATTTCTTGGCATTGCCCACACATAAGACTATGGTGTTTGTAAGCTGTTGTCAGCTGGATTACCAAGGCCAAGCACTTCACTGGCTTGTGGAAGTAGTGTACATATGAAGTGACCTCATGCACATTGTGACTTTTCACAAAGAAAACCTCTGGGAGACTTAGCTTCTGCTTGGATTAAGGTTCTTCACAAGCTGCGTTCTTGTATGCCCTGGTATTTTACGTTCAGATTTATTTTAGACAGAAAAATAGTTTAATTGAATTTCTTTTAAATATTTTTCATGACCTTAAGACACTTGTGCACACGCTGGTGTTTATATGCAACTTCTTGGTACCAATGCGTTCCAGATCTGGGTAACAGATTGAGCTTGGTAGTGACCCCAGTGCTCAGCAAGTCTCAGGCAAATACAGCAAACGGCTTTGTCAAGAGGAATAAACTGTTAGTCTCTCACCTGCGGATCGGTGTGTGCCTCTGTGGGGAAATCCAACACTGTGACATAAACTCAAAGCTAGAAGTTTCCTAGAGGGCATGGGGGTGAAAATGCACCCTCATTTGGGATGGGAATATGCCTCCTTATCTCCACACAAGGCTTCTTTTAGGTAGCTCATCTGTTGTGCCAAGCCAGCCTGCAATGGCTGATTTCAGCACTGTTTATAGCTCTATTGTGCAAGTCTGTCAGGTAAGACACGAACATAGTTTATAATGAGGCTCTAAAAAAAAGAGGGGGTGGGGGGTGGGTGCTGAGTAACTCATGCATTCACAAAATGTCAGAAATGGCAGTGCTACATAAAACCCTGCAGGACTGTTGGCTTAAAAAAAAAAGGATAAGAGCAAAGTGCAATTCATGCCTTGATAATTAGTGATGTTTTACCACTGAAATGTACACCACTTGGAGAATGGTCAGCGGAGTCTTTCGCACCTGCACAGGGTATGAAATTCCAAACAATTCAAACAATATTTCCCCCTGAAGTGTATTTGGCCTTAGTAAAAAGCATATTGCAGGAGTGAAAACAAATGTGGTAAAGCAGAACGTGTGATGAATGGAAAATGTACTGTCAAAGGCTTCCTGACATATCCTTTCATTCCCAAAGTTAAATGTGGAAGAACTTTGTGAGCAAGAGTCACTTGTCACTTGCAAAGCTGAATTTGTAGTATTCCTTGTGAAAGGTTTGTGCTTTTCAAGAGTGGCAACAGGGAATCGTGTGGTTTCCCTTGTTTTTTAGAAACAACCCAAATGTATAGTGCCCTTTAGTCTTTTCACTGGAAACAAGTAGTATGGGGCTAAAATTAACCTTTAAAATGAACAGCCTTTTTGTATTCATTTATCCTCTGCAGAAGAGAGGGATACCATGCAGGTTTTCATATTAAATACCAGTTCACCCTTGCTGTGTGGGTGTTCACTCTCTTTCTTCAAGGTGTGGGGAACATGTCTGCAGTGTACCAGTCACTTCAACACTTGCATACTCGTAAATGCAGTTAGATTTTCTCTCTCTCACACACACACATATATATAAAATGTGTGTATCTTGAGAAAACGAACCCTTAAAAAGAAGGGTCTTTTAGCTGAAAGCTCCCAGTTTCGTTCCTCAGTGTTTGTGGAAGCACATGAAAATTATTTCTTTACAAGACAAAAGGAGATGAGGTTTTTGGGCAGAAACCGGGAAAAAAGCCCCAAACTTCACTTTCATTAATTTGTATTTCCAATGCCATTTTTTAAGAGAAAGGGTGAGAAAGCATTTAAAACAAAGGCTGAAATCCTTTGCATCCCTGGAGCAAAGCAGGAAGAGCTGCTTGTGCTCCGTGGGTGCTTGGTGCCATCCCACTCCTAGTCCCCTATTTTTGGAAGCCTCTGTAGAAGGTCAGTTGGAAACATAACCCTGGCTCCTAAAGCAAAGGCAGCCTGGATTATCGTTCATGTGAAACTGAAGACGGAGTGCTAGTAGGGAGCAAATAGTTACTCCTGTTAGTATTTCCTAGATGAACGCAAGCAGCTTAAATTTCAGTTGTTCCAAATTACTTGCTGAATAAAACAAAATGTTTAGCTGCCTTTTTTTGTTGTTGTTGGTCCCCCACCCTGGTCAATCATTCCTTATTTTGATCTAATGTTTGGAATCTAATCACTGCTGCAGAGAAACTATTTCAGAAACCCCCCCAAAACCTACAAGATAAAAATACATTCATCATCATAGATCTTGTCTAGTTTAATGTTCAGTTGCTGCACTTACATTAGGAAGCAACAGATGCCTTCACTGATGCTTTATGTGTTTTATTAGAAATAGCAATTGAAAGAAAACCATGAAAACTGGGTTTGGAAGTTCCTTGCTGTCCTGATGGTTGTCTAGTACTGAAGCTCCTTGGCCCCAGCCTCCAATGTGAGATGGGGATGCACTGGACATAGACAGGCTGCTCCTCATATCCATGAGCTGTACTGGTTTTTGTCTTTAAAACAAAAAACTGAGGGAGGGTCAGGGTGAGATACATAGAGGATTTGGTCCCTATACCCCTGTGCCCACCCTACTCTTCAGTTCCAGCCCCCCAAGAAGTGTGTCTTCAAGAGTGCAGAAGCACCAGAGAAGAGGTTTGCCTGCTGTGGGCAGGGCTGTGGTCCTCAGTGCATCCCAGATCAAGATCTGTGGCTCTGTCCCTCTCATGTTGATTGGTGGCTGTGACTCTCTTGAGGAAATCGCAGTACCTGCCTTCTCCAAGGAAAGCTGGATCTGTGTTCTCTCTTAAATATTTTGTTAATATTAACAAAAATAATCAAACCTTGAAGTATATTTAGAGGCTGCATGTAAAATTCTAGTCATTCAAGAAGGGAAGCACCAAGTTCACCATTCAGTGAATTCCATAGGCTGAGTTATGGCTTCTTTTGACACTTGGTGGTGAGGCAAAGGAGCAACTGGTATTGCAAGTAACTGGAGCAGCTAGTTAGAGTTAAAATGAAGAAGAGGAAATGCTATATAACAGAAGCAGAGGGATGTCATTAACTCATGTGTTCTGCTAGAGAAGATCCATGGCATGGGATACGAGGCTAGGGATATTTCCCCAAGGCTCCCATACCCATGTGCCAGACACCAGCTTTCAGGACTGGTGTTTCTCAGTGGGAGCTGCTCTGGACAAGGCTGTACCAACAGAGATGAAGAGTGGTAGGTGCTGGGAACAGCAGAGTCTGGCATTTGCAGTGAGTTTCTGCTAAAAGGGATTTCTTCAGTGTAATGAAGTATGCTGGATAGGAGATAGAAATGTTGTGAGTTGAGGCAGCCCAGGGAATTTTTCTGAGCCTTTTTCTGTTGCATTATCAAACTGGGCAGGGTCAAGGTGACCCTTCATCTGAAGTCAAGTGGCAAAATACAGTTTAGAGAGTTCCTTGCATATACAGCAGCCCCCAAACTCCTTTCTGATGGCCATGCTTTTCAGCTCAAGTCATTGAAAGGTTTTGTACTTTTGTCTCAAAATAAAGGTCCACCCCAGAGCTGTTCTTGATGGCTTCTGCTAGTAAATTTTCCCCAGCCTGGTACTTTCTCAAACCCACTCATTTCCATTTTGTCTTGGCTCAACTTCTCATGCAATTTATAGTTGCTCTGCTGATCTTTAATTTTCTTGTGTCACCATGTCAAATGGTTTATTAATGTCCAAACATGAAAGATCATCTTTCTCTGAATGAAAATTCTCTAGAAGAAATGTCTTTCAACCAGGTAAGCACAATACTTTGTAAGGGCGTCTGCATTAAATGCTCACTTTCCCCTCTGTCTTCTCAAGCTTCTTTCTCCTTTCCTTCAGGATTTCTGCAAAAGCATTGAATGCTTAAATCTGTTTCTGTGGGGTAATTTCTCTGAGCTCTACTTTTAAATGTCAGCACTCTATGCTTTTTGATTAACTGACCTGGAAAACCTACCATTAATACCTCATTGTAGCTTTCTCTGCTTTCTTGCACTTTGACAACCAACCTGGATATATTGATTTATCTTTTTAAGCTTTGCTTCCATCTTAGTTGCAATCATCTCATATTCTCATTGCTATTAATTATATCACCCTGGAGGTCAAATTGTATTTTAAAGCTCTACCTAGATCATCGTCAATCTATCTCATAATCTGTATTTCGTAACAACCCTTTATTTTTCTGCTGTTCTCCTCTTATTTGAGGACACATTGCTGTTTGCTCTGAAATACAACTCTTCACATGTGCACAATGGCATTTGTTCAATTTGTATTAAAAACCAGAACAATCTTGTTTATAGGCAGTGTGGTATTTTTCCTAGACTGCCAACTTTTCCTGAATTTGTTTTGCACGCCAAAAAAGCCCAGACGTGCATTTGTGTCGTCCTAGAAAGCTAGGTGCATTTTATTTATTACAGAAAAAAAGAGCTAAAAAGAAGAAACAACAGCTCTCAAACTGCAGATTGAAAAGTAGTTTGTCCCTAGCAAGTGAGATGGTTTTGGCAGCAATCACACTAAACAGGGATTTTCCAATCTTGGCTGCTAACACGAGATTCCTTGCTTAGGATTACATTGCTTGTAGATTACAGAATTGGCCACAGAATAGACACACTGCTCAAATGACAGATCTGTCCAACCTGTGCTGTGTTACAGGAAACGGGGCCGTGTTTTGTAAACCAGAGCTAATATTTTCCATCTGTAACCAAGTACAAGACTGATGAAGGACATAAAGAAAATTTTTCAGTGCAGAATGACTGGAAAAATACATTTCTAGTATTTAAAAAAAAAAAAAAAAAGCAGCTTAAAAAATGCATTTCATTTGTCTCTTTCAGTGAATGTTGGTCTTCATGCCTCCACCTTAATTTCCACCTGCCCAGACTAGTGCATGGCTAATCCAGGACAGTGGTGGTGGAGGCGTACAAATAAGTTAAAGTGCTCCTAGAAAGCAGGGTTTATGTATAAAGATTAGCAAAGCACATCTCTGTTGGGTGTTTCAAGAGAAATAAAGTGCCAAAACCTGAATTTGGCTGTAAAATTTCAGCTATCTGTAATATATTTCTGATATACATAGAGGCAACTTATTTAACTTCCCAGTACTTGTAACACAAAGATACTTTCGAGTACAGTATGCAACAAAATGGTTTTCTCATGCCGAGTTAATTTTTCCAGGAGGAATGAGCTTGTAGGGATGTTGCAGCCCTAGCCTTCAGTAGGCCATACATGGGAAAAATTGGTGGCCTCTCAAGCTGTGACAGTATTAGGGATTATTACTTCAAAGTTGTCATCTGCACTCAATGTCTATTAAAATAGTGGTGGAGATGATAGACTGTGGTTAGGAGGTAGTTCCTCTGGGGAATGGGTACCTGCTGAAGATGACTGCTGCTCCAAACTGGGAGTCTGTGCTAGTCTTATTGTAAACTGAGACTATGGGCAATGGTCTGGGATGCAACGTGCTATTTGTAACTATAATTGGAGTGAGTGAATACTAACAATTCAATTGAATCTTAGAGGATTTGAGGGGTCCAGCTATAACATGTAGTACCTTCTTCACCTTAGGATGCGGTAATCATTGACGCTTGGTATTGCTTTGGCTGAGGTTAAGCCTAGTGTTCAAGCTTTGCTTAGGTCTGACTTGAGAAAGAGAAAAGCCTCGTTATTAACAGTTCATGTTAATCATGGGACACTAGAGCCAAGTCAGTCATATGTCCCACATCTTCAGCCAGGGGGAACTGAAAGAGCAGCACTTTGGTGGTTGCTGTATGAGGATGAAGTTAAGTTTGGAATCAGAGGGCTTGTTTGACCTAGGTAACAGACACACAGTAAAGGCAATTCTCCCAAAATGAGAGCTGGTGCTGGGATGGCTGAATGCTGCCTTGCTTTTTCAAAGCAGGTCATGGGCAATTGGCTATCTCAGGGCACTGTTCAAACGGAAGCTGGTCATAACTCTGCTGCCTTAGGGCAGTGTTGCCCAGGCAGACATTACCTGTCCCATCCACAGGCTGCTCCTCGTCTGCTTGGTTGCAGCTACAAGATAAAGGTCAGATTTAGCAGCAGATGTTTCTGGTTTGTGTTTGCCAGAAATGCCATGGTGACTGTGACTGGGTCTGCTGACTGGGGCTTTGCTTATGAGCAGAACTGGAGCTATCTTTATGGCTGTCAGACACAGGCTTACTGGGGAAACAGTTCTGCATAGGTAGGATGAGAGCTGGCATTGGCAGAAACCTGCTTGTCTTTGGAGAAGGGTTGAGGGTTAGTTTTCCTAAACAGAACTAACCACTCATTTAGTCTTATGGCAGTGGTTAGCACCGAGATAGAGACTCCAGCACAAGGAAGCCAAGGGTGTTGGTTCAGGGCTTGGATTCTTGTAGTTTAGTCAAAGTTGGAAAAGGGAAAGGAAAATACTGCATCATGCCCAGTGTTTTGTCAGGGATGTGCCATCTTGATGAATAAAGCCAGCCTTGCCACTCCCACTAATGGGAGCCCAGGTGGTTCTGTAACTGGTTTGCTAGTCTTGACTCAAGAGTAAGGTGCTCAAGGGTAGATCGAGTGACAGCTATGGATGGAGGTTAGCAGTGGGACCCCAGACTCGCTTCTGCTCTTTGCCCTCTCAAGTTTAGGCTGGAGACTGGGTCTGGGGTATGTGGCTGTCTAGTGACTCATCCCAGGGCAGTGCTTGCAGGTGGGATTAACAGCAGATCAAGTAAAGAGATGGCACCAGCAGGGATTAAACACCCTATTTGTTCCATTCTTCCCACTGTTGCCTATTTTGGGAAATTCAGTTTTCAACCCATGCCCAGCTCACTCAGAAGCTCCTTTTGTGGGTGATACATGAATCTCGGCACAGGTCTGACCCCATACATTTCTTTTCAATGGTAAATTGTTACTTATAGCAAGAAGTTTGAGAGAGGCTCTGGAATTATTTGCTGTATGTTTTATAAAGTTAGCCAAAGAAGGAACAAAAATAATTTGGATTCAAATTCCTCTAAGTCCAAGCTTAGCATTAGCTCTGATGCCGTTCATGGCAGCCACAAAAATCTGCATGAATCCTTTCAGATTTTTCCAGTTCTTCTGCTGTCTTGCAGAATTTGGACCTTCAGTCTAATTAAATCCTGGGGAAAATAAAAAAATGGTGTAGCTGGAAATGAACTACCTTATCTGTAGCTAGCAGGTAAGGAAAAGGTGGTGCACAAACTATTAAATCATTGCCACAGGGACAGGAAGAATATATGGAGTGAAGGGGACAGTGGTGTTACCATTGGGGAAAAGCTGTGTTTTGCAGAGCACTCCTCTGGGATGGGGAATGACCTGGGACGCCCTGAAGACATACCTGGGCACCAAGTCAGAGTCATGTGCAAACACGTGGCAAAGCACTGACTTGCATTTGGCTGTGACTGTCATTTTCACAGCAAGTAGGTTGGTCACTGGACAGGCAAATGAAGAGGCTGCCATCCTCTCATGGCACGAGAACAAGCTCCTGGGGCTAGGAAAATCATTGAGAGGCTTGAAGCTTTTTTTTCCTTAAGAAAAGCTGTGGCCAGGGGTGTTTGTAAGATGCTGGGAAAACACTAGGGATGAATGGGGAGAACAGCTGTAGTGTTTGTAAATATCTGCATCACACTGTATGTATCTTAGGGGTGTGGAAAGCTTTGCAGTGCTTTGCAAACCACCAGGTCGGCAGTGAAATGGGAGCAGAGGGAAAACTGAAAGCAATGGTGCTATACACTTGAGAGATTTTACCCTTCCAAATGTTTGCAGGGCAGCTTGTGCTGTCCCTGTGTTAATCACTGCTTGCCGCTGAGTGTTTTCCCTCTTGGAGTTCAATAGAGCAGCAGTCCGACAAAGGACAGGATTTCTTTTCCTCCCCTGTTCTGCTAGTACCCTGTTAGGAAGGTGAGTGAAATGGCCTGGCAAACCAATCTAAAGTATGACCCTAAGATTCAACAGACCTAGTGAGGGTCCCTGTGGTGTATGTCCAGCACTCCCAGGGGTCCTGTCAGATAGACATGGGAGTTTTGGTGTTGGCGAGGAAAGACTCAGTATTCAGTTGACTTCCTCATAAAACCAAACCCCATCATCTCTCCCTGTTACAGAGGACTAATGCTCGGGTCCTTGGTGGGCCTGGGCTTGCCCTGTCCATTTCCTGGCCTCCAACCTAGGTGCTGTGCAGTTGGACAGCTCAGGACTGCCTGTATTGAAGCAGATCCTGGGAGCCATTCTCCACCCTCTCCTAGTAGTGTGTACTGTCCATACTTTGCTCACCACAAGGGCTGCTCCTGGAGGCTGATACTTCATGTTGCCACAACACTGCATGACAAGGAGAAAATGCTGGTTGCTCGCCTTGCTGGGCTGCAAACTTTCATGAACACCGCAACTAATAGCCCGGGTAAGTGGAAGATTAATTTCTGTTCCACCTGGCAGCAAGCTGTGGATTAGGCTGCGGTCCCTCCCAGGGGGTTCATGTTGGAGGAACGGGGCACTCGTGTACCCAGACAATCAGCCTCTTGTTTAAACAATGAGCTTCTCGGTCTCGTTAGCCAGCTCCCCTAAATTCTTGTTTTATTCTGGTATGCAGCCTTGTGTGATGTGGAGAATTGCTTCAGTGCAGAAAGACTGCAAACCTGTTCAATTAAAGGAAGTGCTCAGATCCAGCTGTTGGGGTCTCATGAATGCCAGCGCTCCTTGCTGAGTAAATAAGGCTGACAGACTCTGCCCTTGGAACAGATACGACAATTTGTGCCTTAATTCTCCTGCTAAAAAGGGCCTTTGTTGGGGAAGGATGGTTGGAGAGAAGGGGAGGAATATAAAGCTGGTGCAGAAAATGCCCAGGGAGACAGTCTTCTGCAGATAAGTGAGGGCTCTATAGCATGAGCCTCGTAACAAGGCACCACAAGAGGCATGTACAGTACAAGCTCCTGTTACAGCCACGTAATTGTCTTGTAAATCCAGGATGCTTTCCTGTCATGAGCAAGCCCATGCTGCAGAGGAACTGACCCCATGCTGTCCCTGCCCATGCTCCACACCTTCTGCCTCTGGCTTTTTATTGCCTTACTCTGGGGACATGGCTTGGTGCTCCCTGTGGGTGACAGGGTTGTTCGGACAGTCTGGGGTAGGCCCTTGGTTCCGCAGGGGTCTTTGTACAGGCTAAGGAAACAATGCACACGTATAAAAATCTTGTCTTTTATCTAGGTTTGGTATAGCTGCACCTACGGCTAGACATCATCATTTCGCTATGAAATGGCATCTACATGTGCATTTGAAAATAGCTCTGGCAGTTTCAGTAGCTGCTGAATGCACTTCAACTATGCATGCACAGCAGATGAACTAATGCTTGTCTCAAGCAGGAGCAGAGTACCTGAGATAGTGTCAGGGGAGGGAAGAAGTTGGGATGTGACAAACCATGTTTCAGAATGGCTTCCAGCGCAGGCTACCTGCTGCTGGCCCTCAGCGTGAACACTCATGTCATTAGTCACACAGGCTGATAAAGTTGTATTTTAAGTTGCCAACTGGAGTGCAAGGTGCATGGGACTGCAGCCCACTGCTGAACAGGGTCATGAAGTGCTCAGATGGTAATTGTCCACTCCAGGAGTCCTTTTCAGTCAAGCATATGTCCATCTGCATTGATCTGCCCCTAAATGGACATACAGGTAGATATGTAGAGGCTTGTGTGGCTGTGTATGCAGATAGAGAGCATTTCTGCACATGCACTTACTAAAAAGCCTAACAATCCAATGTCTTTCTTGCTAGGTTTAGAAGAAAGAGCTGCATGCAGGAGCTGCAGCAGCTGTTGGGTCAGAGCTTTGCTGCTTTTCTAATCTGTGGCACTTGTTTCAGGCAGCAGCTGAGCAACAGCCCCTGTGCAAGGAGCCTGGCTGAGGAAATCTCCCTGCATGTGCCCAGCTGCCCACATCAGCCTTCTCTGGTGGATGGTGATACACTAGAGGACCTTTGAAGAAGAAGTATCACCCTGTGGTTTGTCTCCCTGTTAGAGTGAGGTATGAAGAACACTCCTTGCCCTTTCTTCGTTAATTACTATTGGGTATATTAATTGATTGTGTAAATACACATTACTAGTAACAAATTGAAAGAGCACCTTGGTAAATAAACCCCAAATACTTGCAATGCTCAGCACAGTATGATGGAGAGAGCGCTTGCTCTCAGCTGCACTGAAATGACAAAACCAAAGAGTTGTGTTCCAGTTACTGCTGCGGTAAAATCAGAGCTGGGATACCAAGGTGAAGGGGCTGAAAACAGGCACTTACTGTCTCCTGGTGATGCTCCTGTTGCTGCAGTCAAAAGCATCCAGGCAGCTCTGGAGTCAAAGGCCCCTTTCAGGTTTTGGTTCCCGACACATGCAAATGCTTTCAAGACTTCTGCAATGGGTGAGCAGCCAAATGCTGCCCTTAATAGTTCCAGCCAGACCAGTGCAGGGAGGAGCCTCTCTAACCATTAACTTCACCTGGATTTAGGGTTTTGCAGATGTGCTGCCATGAGGACAAAACCCAGCAGTGTGGCCCAGGATGCTGCAGCTCTGTCCTACGACACTTGGACATCTTCCTGCACCCTCAGCATCTCTCCTACTTTGATGGACACTGCATGGGAGCAGTCTGCCTTGCTGTGCCTTTACTTCGGGACTGTGTCTGATTGGGTGAGAGGTGCTGTAGCAGAAAGCTGCTGGTGAGTTACTCCACCAGGACTTCATCTGGGTGTTGAGGGAGAGTGGGACACACAATACCCTTGCAGCCTTGAAAAATGCCCGTGGGGCAGCAAGCAGGCTCCTGCTGCACAGCAGCCAGACTGGCTGGCACCTTAACAGTGAGCTCCAACCCCAGACAGCTGCAACCAGCCCTGACAGCGGCTGTGCTGGGCAGGAGGGGGCGGGGGGAGGCGAGTGGTCAGAGTAGGCAGCTGGGGGGGAACTGCAGGGGCACCCAGGGCCACTGCACAAACCACACTGCAGGTTGTGAGACTGACCACTCAGGCATGCCACTTGAGACCAAAACATGCCCTGCACACATGTAAAACACACAACACCCACTGCACAGCAACCCATCACACACAGCACTGACCTGCACACGCCAAAACCAGCAGGGGGCTGTCTATACACCACACTTGGGACACAAACCAGGGTGGTGATACAGGGTGCAGCCAGGACCTGTGTGCCACTTGCACAAGGCCAGGTGAGTCGCACAGCAAGGTAGGGCACCCTATGCACTCCACAGCAACTCCACTGCACACCTGTGTGCTGCACAGCACTCACACCTGCACCACAGCCCACTTGAGAGTACATGATCTGCAATACTTCATAGAATCATAGACTAGAATCATAGAATCATAGACTAGAATCATAGAATCAATAAGGTTGGAAGAGACCTCAAGGATCATCAAGTCCAACCTGTCACCCAAGACCTCATGACTACTGAACCATGGCACCAAGTGCCACGTCCAATCCCCTACTGAACACATCCAGGGATGGTGGCTCCACCACCTCCCTGGGCAGCACATTCCAACAGCTAACAACTCTCCCTCTGAAGAACTTTCTCCTCACCTTGAGCCCAAACTTCCCCTGGCGCAGCTTGAGACTGTGTCCTCTTGTTCTGGTGCTGGTTGCTTGGGAAGAGAGACCAACCCCCTCCTAGCTACAATCACCCTTCAGGCAGTTGTAGACAGCAATAAGGTCTCCCCTGAGCCTCCTCTTCTCCAGGCTAAACAATCTGCACACTTGCACTGCAAGACACTCAGGCACTGCACACTTAACACACCATAACATTTGCTGCACACATGAACACCATGGATGTGCTGCACAGCACCCATGACGCTGCATGTGTGTGACACATCAGGAGTGGCTGCACATTAGGACACACCACACTCCTGTTGAACATATGCAGCGCTACATTTGCCACACACCTCTGACATACCACCTGTGAGACCAGATGACACTATGCCGATTACACCCCACATGTATGATGCTGCATGTTGGACTGGACATGCATGACCCCCTGTGTCCACACCCATGAAACCCCTCACCTGTTGGGCCATGCATGGTGTACCTACAACACCATGTGCTGCACATGACTCACACCCTACATGCACCACATACCAGATAGGCTTGCAGACATGACACACCACAAACCCCACGTGACACTGCACGTGTGATGCACTGCATGTGGCACTCCACATCCATGTGCCAACGTAACATTCATGATGCAGACCACAGTGCACAGGACCACTCCCCTGAACACATGCTGTATGGCCATATATGACACAACACATGCCCACTGCACCTTCACCCTGCACACCCACACACAGTACTTGTGTGCCCCACGTGTACTGTAACTCACACACACCTTCTATCAATCACGCATGTTCCATGGGTACTTACTGTGCAAGGAAGATGCTGCTCTGTAACTTGAGCTCAATAAGGACTTGCAAGGTAACCACAGCAGGGGTTTTAAGACATGTTTATTATTGTATTATTGGCCCCTTTAGTCACATCAGATACTTCACTTTACCACTGCAGGCTCTACAGACACTGTCAGGTCCCCAACAGCAGTTAATTTCAATGACTATGAAGCACCTGCTCTGCATCACCTGTTTGAAGAAAATAACCAAACCCAGCAAACCCCACAAGCTTTCCTACCTTGGCTTTTGGTACCACTCTTCTGCAGTCTGGGCTTCAGCCTGTCAGCCTTAAGTCCCAACTCTCTGCTGAAAGGTTCATTTTATTATTTTAATTGCTAATTAGGAGCACTCTTCCCCCAGTACAGCACTTCACCAAAACAGGCTGCTTACCAACACCGCCCCCTTCCCTCTCAGCAAAACCAGACACCTGCTCCAGCCAGCCCCCTCAGCTGACATCGCCTTCACAGAAGCAAGTCAGAAGCAGCCCCCAGGCAACTTGGTCTGCATTGCGGCCCAGCTGTGCGGAGTCATGAGTGCCAGCTTGCTGCCGTGTGTAACCCAGCTCTCCAGTGCCAGCAAGAGCGGCTCAGCTCAGAGCGTGCCACAACAGGAAGGCTGCAGGACAGTGCTGGCTGTTAAGCACAGCTGGTGTTCAGGCTGGTCATGTAACTGCTTGTTCCCCGTGGCATAGGGGAACAGGCAAGGGCTCTGCAGGGCCAGCTCCCTCACACTTTGCCACTCCTGGCCATGTTATAACAAACCAAGCCCGCAGCAAGAGCCATGATTTTGTTGGGCCTTTGTATAAACACCAGGCTTGCTTTGGTGGAAGCTGCATGTCCTGTGCTAGGGTGCAGGCCTGAGCAGGGCCCTGCTGGGGCGCAGGAGAATAGGACCTATGCTGCATCTGTAACCAAGCACACT
Organism: Dryobates pubescens; assembly: GCF_014839835.1. Lineage (NCBI taxonomy): Eukaryota > Metazoa > Chordata > Aves > Piciformes > Picidae > Dryobates > Dryobates pubescens. The sequence continues at coordinate 13,276,953 of NC_071633.1, forward strand.
GTACATGGGCAGACACCCTATTGAACTTCCTCCCAGCCAGGGCTGCAGGACTCCACCACTGGAGCCCTCCAAGTTCAGGAGCAGTAAATCGGGATGCTTACCTCTCTCTGCACTCAGCCACTTGCTAGCTCCACTCCCCTCTGTCTGAGACCCACATTATAAAAGAGTCATGAAACCATCACATTGTGCTTACCCAGGCTGGAGTTCAGTCCATACTTAAGTTCGAAGAGCATCTCACGGTGATTGCTTATGTGCTGCCATAAGATACCAGTCAAGTCCACCACTCCCATTCTAGTCCCTAAAGTTTATGCTAAGACAAGCAGTTTCCAAGTGAGCTACCACATTAGTTGCTAGGACTGCTCATCAGGTTACTCACTCTTTGTAAGGGATGAAGGCCCCCTTGGTTTGATGATTTTAAAATGCTATACCTGTTGAGTCAAGGACAGGTGAGTGCCTTCTTCTGGAGGCCTTCAGCATTTAAAAGCTGCTCTGGTCACCAACAGCCACCCACTTTCTTCCATGTTGAGGGCACCAGCAGTACACATCCATGAGACCCCAGGCTGGGGAAGAGAACAACTTCACCTGTGGAGTTTATGAAATCACTGAACCATTAGATACTGAACAACTCAGACTGGCTACATAAGGAGTAAAGACCTCCAGAGCACAAGACTGCCTCACCTGTACCCCTCTGAGGTATGGTTGTCAAGCTAAGAAGTATCAGCTGTAGAGTGGTACAAGGTGGTTTCTCCCAGGCCATATTGAAGGGAAGAAGACACCTTGGATCCTCTGTTATACCTGAAAAGAAGGCTTTAAATTACAAATCCAACTCCTGTTTTAGAAGGGATTTTGATACCCAAGAGAAAGAATGCTAGTGTAGGAGTGAAGGGAATCTGCACACCTCACTGGTGAAGAGTAGCAATGTGACAGGTAACACGATATGCACTGGTGACTTTTCCCAGACACAGGCAAACCTGCTGCAACCTGCTGGCCATGACAGGAAGCCTCACAGGTGTAGCCAAGGATACTCAGCAAGCAGCCAGAGAAACCTAAACCAGTTTTGAATCACATCATAGGGTAGGTTCTGTCTTACATAAAGATGTACAGGTAAAGCATTAAAACAACCACGCCAACTGTCAAAGCCATGAGCTCTCAATGCCCTTATTTCAAATCTCTCCTTCCCCAGCTGAAGCATGGACAGATTACACCATAGGCACTGACCAAGAATGCTGCTTCCATGCACATGATGTGCTTCTGCTGCACTGAGCTTGTGCAAGTTGACTCTGACTACTCAGACATTCATGGTGCTCAACATAAAACTGAATTCAGTTTGGGTTTTGTTGAAATGTTTGCAAACTCAGTGTTTTTTTCAGAGTTCTCACCAGTATTTCAATTTTGGCCAGACTTTGCATGCCAGCACAGGCCAGGCACTGTTACCATCTAGCACAGCACATTACAAAAGAATGCCACATTGTGCGGTGCCACCAAGCCAAAACATCTGCTGAGCTGCCACCACTGCAACCTGACTTTCTGTGAAGCACAAAACTTTGCTGCCTCTAACCTCAAGTTCAGGGCATCTTAAAAGCAAGTTTCTACATTTTATATTCTGATGAGTATATGCTAAGGTGTGCAACACTTCACATTCACACACTTCTGTCAAGACCAAATTTGCAGAAACTGAAACAAAGCATCTTGAGAGGTCATCTAGCTACAACAGGCTCCACAGCTTTATGTGTATCTACACCTGACCTATGTTCACCAGCTCTCCACTGCACTGTATAAAGCCTCTCGCAAAGTGCTGCAAGCTTAGTTCTACAGGGAACTTTGTATTGTCTGTACCTTCTCCTTTTCTTTGGCAGCTCTAGGTCTTCTTTCCCTCTCCCCTCATTGAGGGCAAACAGAACATTTCTTTTGTTGCACTTCCCCCTCCTCGGGTGTCATGTTTTCTAGACCCAGTTGTGGATTAAATTCCAGTGATCCAGAGGAAGGAGCAGCCTCCTCCATGTTAGCTTAACAGCCAAAAGAGTCAAGCAGCAAATCCCCCTGGAGTCAGTAATTTATATCCCGTGACCTGGGAGACATTATTACTGTTGGAACTTGGATGATATTTCTGGAGTGAGACGTGAAACAGGAATTACTGGAGGCTGGGCCCTTGGAAAGCATTCCTGTTTAGCACCCACCCCACCAAGGACTTTACACAAATGTCTTGGACACACCCATGTCAGGCTGAACACATCCCAGCTGACAATTGTCTACAGCATTACTATCAGCATCCTTCAGGAAAAGGATGGACATCACCCAATGGAGCACAAAGTGCAAAGCCAGGTATACTTTTGGGTACTCAACAGGTTAATATGCAGTTGTGCCTTCTGTGGGAACAAAGTTTTCCTGCTGGTTAACACGTTTCTGTGCTATTTAAATCAATTGCTTACACAACACAGCACAGTCTGGCTGTATTGCTCTAATCATCTAGATCAGCACAGGTTTATTTTCATTTCTACCTGCCACACAAACTATTTGCTCCCAACCTCAAAAATGGGGAGGCCAAAAAGGAAACGACCCATGGGCCCCATCACCACGTCTGTCAACCTCAAATGACAAAGCTTGAATGCCCGTTAACAGCACACACACAGCCTGCCCTTGGAGTTTAACACACACCTTCCTATGAGTTGGGCCAGTCACCTTACAAAAGCATGGTTTGCTTGGGCCCACTGTCCAGCACACCACCTGTAGTCCAGCACTCTGCACAGGATGGTTACAGCTACTAAAGGTACTTTTTCTAACCCAGGAATAGCTTTGGACCAGCTGCCTTCACTAACGGAAAGGCCAGAAAACCTTTTCTTGCCCTCTTCCTCCCCAGCATGTAGATATGTAATATATTCTGGAGATTCTGAATATCTGAAACAAGAGACAGTCATTTGTCTTTATGGGCTGCATCAAATGGTGGATTTAAAACAGTTGGAACTATACAGAGCAAGGGCAGGAATGAGGAAACTTGGTTTGCTTCCTTGGTAACAAAATCTACAGCACAGCAGGAGAACAGAGCATGATAATTAGGGAATTACAGCTGTTAGTCACAGAAAATACGCTGCAGTTACAGGTCAGGGACCTGAGGTTGTGGTACAGGAAGGAAAACTGTAATTTAGTCTGTGAGGAACTCACTGCGTGCATTAGACTTCTCGCTACTTATAGCATCTCTCCACCTGTTTTCCAGGGCGGAAACCAAACAGACAAGACCATAGATCAGCAACAAGCACCAAGGAAATGCAGTTTCTCTATAAGAGTCAGGACAAGAACTACTTTCATAAAACTACTTTTAATAAGCAGAAATGGATATTCCATCACCTCTTGTTCACTAACCCTCCTTTTCTCTTGGCAAGCCTCCTTTCAAGCAGGACAACCAGAGGTATGGACTTTAAGATGAGGGAGATGCCAAAACTTGATCCACAGAGATATTCTGGGAGAGAGCTCCCTTAAGAATCACCAGTTGTTACAATAGATGTATTATGTGAGTCCCCTGGAACAGAGCTTGGATTGGAGACCTCTGTGTATTAAGCCAGAGCCTTGTGGTAGATTCCTGCAAGTGGTAGATGTTCCTGAAGGGAACTGAAGGATACAAAGACAAATAGCCTTGGTCTCTTCTCCCAGGCAACCAGCACCAGAACAAGAGGACACAGTCTCAAGCTGCGCCAGGGGAAGTTTAGGCTCGAGGTGAGGAGTTGTTAGCCATTGGAACGTGCTGCCCAGGGAGGTGGTGGAGTCACCATCCCTGAAGGTATTCAAGAGGGGATTGGATATGGCACTTGGTGTCATGGTTTAGTAGTCATGAGGTCTTGGGTGACAGGTTGGACTTGATGATCTTTGAGGTCTCTTTCAACCTTATTGATTCTATGATTCTCGACATGCCCCAGACTGAAGACAACGTCACTTTATTATCCTAGCCTTCACCTTACAAAAAAATCCCCCAAAACCAGAAAGGCAAACTCCAATCAAAGACACCAGAACAAAGCCAACAGACCCTGGAGTAACACCATTAAAGCAACTCTGATCACAGTTTGCCTAAATGCTATTTCAAGCAGATGACTTGTTGGTATAGTTTATGACCAAGTCACTCGCCAAGCACCTCCTGTGAAACACTGTGCCACCTGGTCATCTGTCATCAGGAGCTAGTCCCACTCCAGAGGACCAGAGTGTGCTATAGCTACTGCACACCAGAAACATTCACCTGACTTCAGCTGGCCCCAAATCTGGGCAGGAGGCTGACACAACTGCACACTTTCAGAGGTGCACGTTGAACTGGACAGTGATCTTATGGCATTTTCCTCATCTTTCTCCAAGTGAAGTCACACACAAACTATGTCCAAGCAACTTGTAAGCTGGACTCGCATTTCAGCTGAGTAAGAGGTGGCTTTTCCAGACCTTGAAGGCTGCTAAGCTTTCATATTCTTTTGGTGTGTTAACCAAACTGACAGCAGATGAGCACAGTCACTGCACTGACAGTCCTGACTCTGAAGTGAGCCTCTTAAACTTCTGTGCTTTACTGCAACTTTTGATCCAGCTACATCCTCCCTACGGAGCTCCTCATCACTATGCCACTCAAGACATTTTGCTTCATTTACTTCTCCAATCTCCTCCCCCCTTTTTCCATTCTGGTCATTGCTGAAGTTTGGTTTTTTCAGATAATCTTCCCTTACTAAAATTTTAGTATCTTTTTTTATTTTGTCCTTAAATCAAATTGTTTCAGAGACAGAGAGCTGACTCTTACAGGTGAGAACTGAGGCATAAGGAACCTTGAGGGAACCTAAACTTATTGAGGGGAAAAAAGGACAAACCCACCACATCCTGAAGCTGACCAAGAGCTGCCAACCACTGCATTACAGCCCTGCACCTGCACAGCCTGACCACACAGCTCAGATTTAAAAGCCAATCCAGAGGACCTCAGGCCACAAGCTCAAAGCTGTCTACAGGGCACATCTTGCTCACTGAAGTGTTAATAAACAAGACTTCCAGCATTTGCTGTGGTACCAGCTAGCAGCTTTGCAGCACATCGAAGCCAAACTCATTCTTTCCATGGTAAAGCAGCTATTAATAACTTCCTATTGCCAGCCCAGCCTGCTGACCAGTAGCCAGGCCACCCCAGTTCTCCTTGGAGGCTGGCAGCAGGCCATGCAGATCAACTAATTCAAACTATTTTGGGCAGGAAGGTATTTCAGTGTCCTAGACCCTCAGAGTGCCCTAAGCCAGCCTCTGTTTCAAGGTGGTATCACACATGCAAACTCACTGCTCACAGTTCTGCAAGGTGTCACAGTTCAGAAGTGACCAAACCCTGGTGGGCTCAGAGGAAAACTCCATCCCTCTATGCTCTGGCAACTGTCTGCATGTCACATTTTCCTGACTCTGAGCTCTAGGAGCAAGCGGTGAGCACTTACCCTAAAGCAAAGGGGTAAGATACTTTTGTTCTCCTTCATGAGCTGCTCAGCCTAGGACCTATGCCTCATTCAGCTGTCAGCCAGAGGGTTTCCTCACTTGAGGGCTGTGGAAGTCATGCTGTATGCTTGATGGAGACCTCCTTCCTGCCCTGCTTCTGTTATTAGCAGGCTGCCAAAGGCAAGAGGGCTCCCAATCTCTGCTCAGAAGATGACCTGTATTGAAATACAACACTTCCAAGAAGAGGCATTGCTGCCATTTGGGACAGAATTTCTTTACATGAAGAATAAACAGTAGCTAGGATGAACATCAGTCTTGTAGCCTTTTCACCAGAGCCACTTAACCCTAATAATGTGACACTTGCTTTTAAAGCCTTCCAGAGGAAGATCACAGTTTGTATTCTAGAGCCTCATGCAGTGACTTGCCTAAGATGTACCTGCACCCAAGAGCTGTTTTGCTGGTACGTGTGTAGTCATTTTTCTGGGGGAGACAAGGATTCACCAATGCAGCCAATACTGTGAAGTTCCAAGGCCATCCTGATGGTGCCGAGTGCTGGGTGCCATTTTTAGCATCAGAATAACTAAGTATTTAAGGACAGACCCTTCCTCGAATAGACAGGAAGAGCCAATCAGCAGCTGCTTCTCTGGAAAGATTTTGCCAGCACTACAAATGCTCTACATGTAAGAAGAAAAATGCTAGTTCTGAGGAATAAATGCACAACAGATGACACTGCCACTAAATATACCTGGTGATTGTAAGCACAACTGTTATGCTTCCAGTCTGGTTTCCCTCTTCAGTGTGAGCAGCAGGGGCATCTTAAGTGAAACAGCCCCAAGATGAATTCAGTTCAATCACTGAGTGTGAAGGAGGGGGTGGAGGAGAAGGAAAGAGAACCAATATTAAGTGTGGAAACTAATACAAAAAGCTGCTGGGATATTAATAGTGTGCTGAACTAATAAGATGCAGTCAAAGCTATGGAGTTTCTGTAACACCACAGCAGCTGCCACTGTGAAGTAAGAGACTAGAGTGGATCTGTGTATTTACAGCAGTCATCTGAAAGCTTGAGCATGTAATTCTACTCAGAATCCCCACCAACACAAATACATTAAAAGCAGACTCAAAAAGCTCCTGTAAACCCACTGAGCACAGTAGCTGAAGTTTCCCCACAGAATAATTCATAGCATTGCAGCTATTCTCACAGGGATGGGCTAAGAGCCTTGCTGGACCCAGCACGGGGCAACAGCAGCTCTTACTGAGAGAAGGCTATGTTGTAGCAGTCCAAAGTAAGTTCTACTAGACAGTGTCTGATGAAAGACCTTTCAACTACACTGGCTTATTTTTTTTTATGGCACCTACAGACAAAGTTGGTTTGTCAAAGAGATGAGATGAGTTTCTTTCAAGAGTTTGATTCTGGAAGCAAAAAGCTCCTTTGGCCAAACTCTCAGCCCTGCTTCCATCTGCCTCAAGAAGCAGGAGGCCAGCAGTGCCCGCATCATTCAAGGCTGCATCAGCCACACAGAGAAGGCACATCAAGACCCAACTTCACACCTTTGAAGGGAGAAAACTCATTTTTCTTTGGAAGCACACTCTCCACACTGTTTCTGGCAGAGATAGGACAGCCATATGAAGTAGACCCTGCACAGACTGCTGAGCTGACAAGCTGAAAGCAAACCTTCAGTGAACCCTATTGGAGAGGAGGGAAAATACCACACCACACATGGCCCCTGATGCTCTAGGGACACATTAGGAAGAGCTGCAACCAAAGCAGCAGAGTTAACTACAGCTATTGGCCCGAAATGATGAAGTTCTGGGTAGGGACCAGGATCCCATTAAGGAATTAACAGAGAAGCACATGATATGAACAGATTATGTATTTGAGAATAGGTGTATATGGTCTCTGTTCAAGAAGACTGCAGTGAAACAAACAAGATGACCATGGTCCTCTTGGAGTCCTCAAGATGAGCAGTGGCCCTAAGTGCCTGAAGCCCTTCCCATGGTTACCTATCCCAGTGAGAGCTCTCTGAAGGTTGAGCAGCAGCTGATTGTTAGAAAGCAAGACATTAAGAGAGTAATAAATGCTATTTTGTAAAGCAAGCTTTAAAGAAGAGTTACAGTTTTTAATACAGTTTAAGCCTTTGTCACTGGCAGGGAAGGGAAGAAGTCAGGTTACTTAACCGCTGTTATGACAGTTATCAAGTGGAAGAGAACATTGCAGTTCATAGCAAAATTCCACTATGCTTTTCACTAGGTGTGTCAAATTAGTTCCAGTATAAATTAGCCAGACAGTTGAAAGCAGATTTGCATAAAGTGAGTTTAACACTACTATCAAATTGAAAAAAAAAAGAAAACAGGAAGAGATTAATTTCCCACGAAACAGTCACAAAAGCCTAAAGCTATTCTGGAGATCTCTCAGACCCTGAAAGATTTTCAGGCTTCCCACATGCTTCATTGCCTGCTTACACCAGCCTTTCTGTCCCCATCAACCCTCACTGAGCTCTTGGAAGAGCTTACAGGATTACAAATATCAGAGTCCAAAGCACATCTACGCCCAGTTTCTTTTGCCATCATCTTCCCCTTACTGAGGGGCACTGTGCCTGTAAAAACCTTGGTTCTCTGAACCAGGCTGTGACCCTGAACTTTGCCTTTTTGCAGCTGGGTGGAACCAGACTAGGTACACAGCAGTGCAGGGTAAGCCATGCACACATGACTGAGATAGGAAGAGACACTAATAATGCCTCCAGGGCTTTCTCAGACCATCCTGTCATTCAGTGTAAGACTCACAGGGGAAACAACTCCACCTTACCTGAGCTGGGCATTGAAACTAGTCAAGCTCCAATATTAAATGAGCAAACACTTGCTCAAGCACAAGTTAGTAGTGGAGAAATAACCTAGGTGGTTTTTGAATTAGAAAAAAACCTTTCAACCAGAAGACATTAGAAAGGTCAAAAAGAAACAGCCACGTTTGACACAGACCAAGTTTAAAGAGAATTTCACTACGGTACTCCCTTTGTTCAACATAAAGTTTCAACCAAGGGGCACTAAAGAGGTTTTTCATGGCAGAAAGCTTATTCTTCAAAGCAACATCTGATGCCAGTTACAACAGCCACATGAATACTCTAAACCCTTACTACAACATACCCAAAAGTTGTGATAGCTAGAGAATTGGATGTACTAGTCCATGACATTGTCAGCAACATGAGTGAACAGGATGCCTGCACTAAGCTTCATACAAACGCCTTTTCGGTGACTCTCTCATGACTGTGCAGGAGCAAGGAGAGAACATTGAAATTCCCCAGTATTTTCAAGAAAGTACTTTCCACACACCCACACATGTTCAAGGAGAAACTCACCCCCTGCACACATTGCCAGAAATGAGGTGCTGCTGCAGCAGATCAAGGGTTTCTCAGCCATTCCAAGGAAGGACATTTCTTTTGCTGCCCTTTGCAACTGCCACAGCAAGCACTGTGCTCACACCTGCTCACACCCACTCACACCTACACCCTGGTGTCCTAGTTTGGCTAGACCAGGCAGTCTGCAGACAGTTAGCAGTCTGGAATCAGCCATGGCAGCTGCCTTGAGCTGGCTCACAGGTGTATCACATACCATGAACATCACAATATACAGGGGGAGGTTTGCTGAGGATGAAGGGCCTCCTGCCCAAGCTCCTCCTCTCCCAATTCCTGAGGGCTGCTTTCTTGTTTATTGTGACCACCATATATATATATTTGCTGGGCTAAGTATAACTTTGTATGCTTTGTATTGGTATTAATGTGGCTATTTCATTAAATCCATTTTCATTTCAACCTGTGAGTCTCCTCTCCCTTTCCTCATTCCTTTCCTCTGCTGGGGAAGAGCCATTAGGTGGTAGAATAACCACTGTAGTTTAACCCTGATACAGACTAAAGAGAGACACCCCTAAATGGCCAGGGCTTCTGTGAATGAGACTGTATTTCTCTAATTCTGGAAGTCTCTTCTGGACTTCCTTTCTGTACTTATATTTTGATTCCTGTAGCACCTGTTACTCAATAGTATAAAGATGAGCCAGAGAAAACAATGAACTGGAACCAAGTTGGGCACAAAAGAACTCAACCTTTCCCTGTGAAAGTGGATGCACAGTCAGGTGTTGCATACAGATCTTCTTTCCATATTGCTAGATGATGGCCAAGAGGCACAGTTGCAAGGCAGATGTGATAAGCACAAAAGCTTCATTCCCCTTTCCTGTGTACCAGCTGGCTGCATGCCTGGGCATCCCGTTTGAACTACTGGGGTTACTCTCAAGTCTCACTCACAGGTTTTTTACTGCCCCTTAACACTTTGCCCAAAATACTTTATTTTCACTGATTTTTGGATGTTTACTGTGACTAGCTATCCACTGTAAAGCCTCCTCAAGCCTGCAATGGATAGAGGCTGGTTGGGGGAAGATGGTTGGCACATTAGCTCAGTACCTACATTTCTGAGCAAGCCCACAGAATTGCTACTTGTTTGGCTACTGGCAGCGGCAGCAGCAAACATGCTTGTTGCACAAATGGGTGACCACAGAGTGATCATCCGCCCCTTTCCTCAAGACCCCAGCTCCTCACAGCTACACAGGGCTCCTCCATCAAGAATTTACCACTTGCTCCCTCTCCACATTTTTCTCAGTGCAGCAGAAGCAAGGAGACAGAGGGGCTGCTTGTTTGCTATTTTTGCTCAGTGCTTCCACGGTGCAGTGATATCCCAAACAATACCAACCAAACTCTACTAGATTTTTGGAACTCCTAACTCAAGAGGTCTCACAACACCCCTGTGCAGTTGAGAAAAGGATATTGGCTCATGCCACCCACCACTGAAACAGACACCTCGAGGCTGGAATGAAGCAGCTGTATGACACCACGCAACAACACTTCACAGCATTTTAGGGTAGAAAGCAATTAACCTTTGGCTGAATCCCCTTAGCTCCAAGCTACAAAAAGAGTGTTTGTTCTGTTTTCTTCACTACCCCCCACCTCCCACAAGTCTGCACAGCTCTGGTGTTCTCATTAGCTCACTGCCTGGCTGATTCTGGACCCTGAAATGGAGGACAACTGTCATCAAATTAATCGGCTGTTTATTGAGATATTGATTTTGGTTCTTGTTTCTGCTCCAAAATAGTGGTGGCTGACTGAGATAAAATTAGGCTCACTCCAAGTCAACTTGAATGTCACACCAGCGTGGCCACCTTAGTGTGCTCAGCACCACTCTGCTTCTGTGGAGACAAAAATTGATTTTCTGGTGTCCTAAAGCATGCATCAAACTCTCCACAGTTGCATGCAAGCCCTGAATTTAACTCAAACTATCTCCCAGTCACCATTAAGGAGATGCATTAAATGACCTTAGGAGTTACAATACATAAAGCAAACCAGCCCTTTGGCACCTGTATATTTCTAGGTGCTGCTTATCAGCGTCACCCTATTAAGTCTTCCACTCTTCCATAATGCATGTTCACAAACAGATATGGTTTGTAACTGCATCACTAAAGAAATCATTCTGACACCTTCATTTTGGTGCATGCTTCTAACATGAAGCTTTCCCAGAGCATGCTCTTCTGAGCTATCAGAAATGAGAAGCTGTGCCTGAGGCTGTGGGTCACATGCAGGAGCACTGGGCAAGCAGAGCTAGATCAACAACAGTTTGTGAACTGCAGGGGTTGGGTAAAGGCAATCTGACACAGGAGCAACATATTTGGTGCTTTGCAAAGTACCCCCAGAAGTGGTCTTTCCAGTAACTTTCAGCCACCACTAAGACCTGCCAGGTTATAGCACCAGCAAGTGTACACCATCTTTGAGTTAGTGAGAAGAGCAAGCCTGCTGCAGATCCTCAGGCACAGCCCAAACCCTCTTTTGCTAGCTTTATTTTCATCACCTGAATGACATGAGGACCTTCCCCAGCCATTCCCCAAACTAGGGTTCTCAGTTAAAGGATTGGTCCAGATCAGAGACATAAAGCTACCTGCGCTTAATTCTGCCTTTTAGCTTTGCTTCAGTTGAGCCCATCAGTCCCAGAATCTGGTCACAGGCAGCAAGAATCCCTGGGCCATGCTGTATCTGGCCACTGCACCTCCCCTTGGACTGTACCTGCACAACAGCAAGTGAGATACGCAGAGCCAGGTCAGCAGCAGGAGTGCTGCTGAACTGCGGGTGGCAGACAGCACCTTTGCTACATGCTATGAGGGCAGGTTTGAGTGCAACCTGACACCTCCCAACTCTTATTGTGGTCCTGGTGCCTATTCAAACCCGACAGTTGCATTCAGCTTTTCCAATACCTGAAGTCCCTTTGCCCAAGTTACCTACAGAAAAGGCTGCTCTAAGCACTCCTTCTGGAGGTAAACAAGAAGTCAGGAAACAAAACCGAGTCAAAACAAAGCAGTTCCTCAGAGTGAAGCAGGCAGGGAAAGAGCCTGCACTGGCATATACTCTGCTAGTGAGTTTAACAGAGAAGGAATCCATAAAACCTCCAGGCATTCCATCAGGCTGGGTATCGAGGATCACTTTCATCGTTTAGGAAACCGCTTCACCTTGACTCCCACAAATTGACCATGGCAAAACACAAAGTTTGAGCATAGCAGCCATGCTTGTGCTATGAGTAATCCAGTACTCTACGCTAATGCTCCATTTTGTTGGTGGAGCTTCATGCGATATCATGTGATAACTTCATGAGCAAGTCATTAGAGGGAGGAAAAAACCCCACTAAACTGCACTAAAGTAATAATGCTGAGAATTTCCAAGTCCATTTAGCAAGATACTTTTATCCACAAGAATGTCAATGTTTTGTACATCTTTCATGTCTGTCCCACATAGTTTTCAGTTTTATACACTCTTCCTATAGGTTAAAAAACTAGAATGCTGCACGTGGGGTTGTAGCTAAGCTGCATTTCTGGCTTTTCTTCATTTTGTCTTTCAACTTAACTAGTTACACCAACCCTCCAAAAGAAAAGAATCTAAGCAAACAGACTTAAGCATCTAAGAAGAAAAACTTACGAGTCCTGTCTGTGTCATCTAAATGCTCCGAGCCTGCACATCAATACTGTGCAAAGTTTGCTTTCATCTCTTAGAAACGAAAGCCACTGCAGCAAGTAATCTGTGCCAATTACATGAAAATTCAGTCAGGTATGTTATACCTTGCGATCAGACACCCTTGCGATCAGTTCAGAAGCCCACTGAGATACAGAAGTTTCTAGAAATAAGAGCTAATGAATTTGGCCAAGTAAGCTGTAACTTGGTGGGTGGGAGCAGTGAGAAATATTTTATGACTGATGAGTTTGAGTTCAGTGAGAGCCTGCCTTTCTAATAAGATAAGGTGCCTATTTCTGGGCCAGGTAACAAGCTACTATAATTAGTTTATATTTAAAGCATGGATGCAGAGTCAGTGACAAGCTGACTTGGCCCCAGCACGATGCTGAAGGAAGTGAAAGCATGAAGGACAGATTAAAGTTGTGGTAGTTCTTTGAAGCTCTTGGCCCACTTGGTATTAGAAGGATCTACAGACAAAAGTAGAAACAATATGTTAAGAAGCGTGTGGCATCCAAGTTCATATTGCTCATGGCTTTGCAAGTCCTCACAGAATTAGCACATTCACATGCATTAAAGGGTGAGTATATAAATAGACCATACTGTGCTTATTAGTGCTAATACTATTCATGGCCAACCCTCTCCTCCTGTCTCTTCCACACACATACTGTAATATACTGAACTACATAAAGTAGTTCATGGGTAGATGCTTCCAACAGTAGTTGAAGCTTTGTCTTTCAAAACCTCGTGCACTGTGCCTTGAAATCAGAAGTGAAGAGACACCTTGCAAAGGATGGGTGCTCAGTCTCCCAAGGAATTTGAGAGCAAAGACAGAAGCCAATGTAGTGATGAGGAAATTAAAGACAACTGTTGTTTTCATAACATCTGAGACATACTAGGTAAGGACAAGGTCACCAGTCCTTAGGCATCGGATGTAGCATACAACTCCAGCAGTTTATGCCTGACAGCTGAATGTAGATGGGCAGGCAGTGCTCAGGAGTGCTGTTGCATACTCCACCCCTGCCACTTTCATAGGTTCTGCGGCTTTTAGGCTGACATCACACAACCGCAGCTTTTCAGTATGGAAACGGGATGATTCCCTGTGGTTACTCAAACTGCCATGGTTGAAGTCAAGACAAGGAAAAGAAAAAACATCTCTCCTAGCTGTCCCTGTCCAAAAGGTGAGCCTAGGCATGGATTAATTGCTGAAAACCAGGAGCTGAAGAGCAGCCCATCAGGACACCTGCATACCAACCTGAATAACTAGCACATAGTGAAGATGAGCCAGCCTGCAATCAACTCCTCCAAAGCAGAAAGAAAAGGCACAGCTCAGGTGACTGCATATAGGTTCTCCAGACTGATCCCAATACACTACCCACATACAAAGGAGCTTTGAAGCAGCATTCCTCAAGATGGGGATGAAAGTGTTATTCCTAACTCCCACACTTAATGCTCACAGCTCCTATCAGGCTCTGCTGTGTCAGTTACACATGCAGCATACAGGCTTCCTCAGATCTCTTCATGCATGTACATAGAGGCTTTTTGCTGTCCAAAAAAAGAAGAGAGAAGCAAACTAAGTAGAAATGCATTCAGCCCAGTGTTATTTGGCAATGCTGAAACTGAGAGAACAACTATTAGGCAGCTAGTGCAAACTACTATGCAATAGCTAACTTACAAGCTCCTGGAAGATCTGTAAAGTTGTCCTTTTATTCTTGCTTGCCCTCAGATGGGCAGGTGCAGGCAGTAAGGCAGGAGTGTAGAAAGAAACTCTTAGCTGTCCAGACAGTATAGTCTCCAAAGCTGGTATTATGGTCAAATAGCACATCCCACAGGACAGCCCTTTTCTGTCTGTCATCATTCTTGCCTTATTGTCCTGGGTTTTGCTTTGTTCACTGTGAGTGGGCATGCTCCAGTTCTCAGCCACATGGCAGCAAACATGCTGGCATGCTGCCCACCCTAAGTAGCGTGCAGGCAGGATGGCGCCTCCAGCACTTAAAACAATATTCAATGTTTGACATCATTGTGGGCTTGTAGACTGTTTTCTAAATCCATGAAGCAACAGTGGATCAGCGTGTGGTTTGCTAATGCTGCACAAGGAAATAATACATAAGGGGAAGAGATTAGTGTGGAGCACTTTAAATTACAGTTGGCATTAGCTACAGAATAACATATAGTATGTGATGACCACTTGTCCCAGGCTCCACAGTGGATCTAACAGTGGACTCTAAGAAAGGCACATATAGAAGGAAGACTGCCCAAAAGCAGACAATCTCACTATTCTATAGTTCTACCTTCCCAAATGCATGAAGAAAAACTTCTTCAGAAACTGCTTAGGTGAACAGAATTGCTAAATACTGGCAGGAATACTGTTTTCAGAAGAGAGGACACAGGTATAAGGTAAAAACCTCCAATACAAGCCTGCTTCTCACGCACAACGGAAGAAATTCTTGCCACCAAACTAAAAAGAAATCCCCAAACCCCAATTATTCACACCTCCAGCTTCAGCAGAAGTGTGTTCCAAGGAAGTTTGGAACACTAGCCTTCAGTGCTAACATTTTCTCAGGACTCCCAGAGCATCCCCACACATGCAACAGTTTTCCTCTTCAAAGAGGACTGACGACTGAAACCACCTGGCAGTGCCTTCTCTACTTATTTACAGTAGTGCAGCAAAATGCATAATTTGTTACCCCTATCCTTGTATCCTCACACACAAGATACCGGTTACTCTTTTTACACTGAACTGTTCTATTTTATCTAATGGCATTTTTCTACATAGAGGCTTCCAGCTGTTGCAGGATACAAAAATGCATCTAAACCAGCTGTGCACAGATACATACATGCCTACCCTATGACTCCAAGATCGTTCCCTCCACATTTTGATAGAGGTATGTATACTACTTTGTAGTATACTCTGTTTCATCCATGTTCCAGCAAGGTAAGTAATCCTATGCTGTCCCAGTTTTGCAAGGATCCAGGCAATTTGAATTAAAAGCACAAAAGTGCAGCACTTGCCATAAACACGGAGCAGTTGCTTTATTGCGCTTGTCAAACACATTCCTCTCTTTGGTCACAGTTATGGTCAAAGAATTTAACAAAAAATTAACAAGCCATTCACAATAAGAACAACTCAAAGTCAAAGCTGGAGAATGCATCACATACCCTACGTGTTTCAATTCTTACGCTTTTTTCAGCCTGGTTCCCGCTTTTGGTTCAGCAAGAGCCTTAAAAGCTCCATCCCTTGTTCAGTACAAACACCACAGAGGAAAGGACACTAGAGAGGCTTTTCCTTCAGCCTGCCAATAAATACAGAGTGGCTAAACATGTAGTTGCAGAGGCATTCACCGAACTCATTTCAAACCGTTTTTCTGGCTGTATTTACACTGCCCGAAAGACAAGCCAGGATCTACTGAAGCATGCTCATGACCAGCTTTATGGTGGGCACCACTGCCTGTGGGAAGACTCAGTGCTCCTAGAGCTCAAAGCACCCCATGGCACTTTGCATAACCTCCAGCTCTTCCCTTCTGTTCTATGATGATGGAGGATGACAGCTCGAGAAGTATCACCCCCTGACTCCTCAGAGCTAAGTGGGATCTGCAGACAGTCTGAGCTCATACTGAGTGCTGGGTTCTTAGATGAGTAACATCAGATGATTCAGGCACCAGCTTGGCAGAGCAATGTCCCAGAATTAACATGCTTCAACAGATCCACCTTGGACAAACCCTTATGATCAAGATGTTCAGAAGCATTCTGAGCCCTGACAGAGCACCACCTCAAATCAACAATGAGCATTGTCCAATTTCTTTTGGACCACGCACTCTGGAGAAAAGCATTTGAAATATGCAGTCCACAATTTGAAAGAGAGGACAGCAACACTTACAAAGTCCCTTTGAAAATTATTGCTGATTGCAAAAGGTTAAAATGAGGTGTGACTGGAAATAAAAAAAGCTCCATTTTGAGAAAAGTGAGGGGATGCTGCACACAGGATAAAGATCTGCCCTATTTGCTAAATAGAAACAGAAGCAGTAGTTCTGCACAGGATGTCTGATAACTTCACTGCCCAGGTTATTAACCTAGATGGCTCCTCATGTGTATAACCATCTGCCTGAAGCTTAGCTCTGAATCTCAGGTATCTGAAGGATAGCCCACAGGCTATCATGCCCACACTGAGCATCGCTGGAACAGACAAATCCTGCAGTACTGCTGGCCCCACACCCTCAACCTGCTGCCAAGCCTTAAAGCTTAGTTACCGAGCAAATGCGTCACAAAGAACAGTGGACAGAAAGAAAACTCTAACATGGCATGTGGTAAACAAGCCCCTTTATTTTTAAAGCACTACAACTAATCAAAAAATTCATGTGCTTGCTATACTCAAGGCAAATAGCTCAACAGACCCACTAAAGAACAAACAATTTACCATTTTGATGTGGCGTGGTGGTACAAAGCATAATTTTATCTGCTTTTACTGCAGTGACCTCTGAACCTGTGTATTATAATTTGAGAAGCAGCTGTGTATTTGGACTCACAACACCCTGCTACGTTCCCCAGGCTGCTGGGCATGGGGAGTGTCACTCTTGGTGATTAGCACAGTCACCACAAAGGCTGCCACAGGGGAAGACCTAGTGCCCCCTGCCCGAGACAGGTGCACGCCACTGTCACATCCCACACATGCCCTTTGGGCCCATTACCAGTGTTGTCATCAAAGCAGCCTATTATCACTACGTGCACTATCACAGAAGTGACTCCCAATAGTTTGAATTTAACATCTCTGTGGTGCCTTTAAAACAGATGATTCCCTTCCAGAAGTGCAGCAGGAACTGTTTAAAGGTAAGCAGCAGGGGCAGAGCAGAAGATGCTACAGTAAACACTTTGTTCTCAAACAAATATAAAATATCCTAGTAAAAGGATCTAATTTGAAGTCAGCAAATGAGCTTTTCTTCAGGTCTGCCACAAGCCCAGCCAAGAGCTGCCTTGTATGTGAAATATAAAAGTTGTAATATAGCAAAAACTCATTAGGTTATTGCTGAAAAAGTTTAAAAGCCTTAAGTGTCTAATACTTGTCAGTCATGGATGTATTTGAGTAATCCTGCAGGTCCAAAGGTCCACATAATGGTCTTGAACACTGCCTGTTACTCGAGAAAGAAAGGGAACCTTCAGCATATTAGCATTTTGGCCCTGATCCAAAAAAGCACTTAAGCACGTGCTTAACTTTAAGCATATGAGTGCACCCACCCACATAAAAGGACCACTCATTCAGTGAAAATTAAGCATCTGCAGAAATACTTTACTGTATCAGCTTCTTTGCTGAGCATCTTACAGGATTACACCCTATCAAGTGACTCTGGAAAAAAAAACCAACCAAACCCAAACTAAAACCCACCTAAACAGAAGTTGACTTCAGGCAGGATTGCTGACTGCCAGGAGCCGCCCGAGCACATGTGGTACTCCCCTATGGAGGTCCTTGTCCTCCTCAGCTCTCACAACAGCTGCACAGCACTGAGGAGCCTCTCCTGAGGGCAGTGCATGTTTAGAGTTGCAGTTCAGGCTTTGCCTTGTGGTTCTTAAAGTTATGTAGAAGCTATTCCCTCTGGCAAAAGCCTGCCTGCTTCACTGAAGCCTGGCTGTGGAAGTACCTGCCACAAGGTTATCAAAGGTTATCAAAGGGTTGAATCACCACCCCTGGATGTATTTACAAGCCATCTAGATATTGTGTTCAAGCATATGGTGTAGTAGCAGCCCTGGCAGAGTTAGATAATGGTTGGACTCAAGGATGTTGAATGTCTTTTCCAACCATAGTGATTCTGTGGTTTTGTGAAGGCACTGCACCACCTGCCTAAGGTGAGAGTTGCTTCCAGTTAATGTGAACAGGTTGACTGCTTTGCATCAGGCCCTATAGGCCGTAAGTTACATACAGAAAGAGGTGGTGAGGGAGCAAGAGCAGCATTGAAATTGATGTATGCAGGCAGAAGGTAAGGCAGTGAAAAACAATTTTAAGCAGGCAGTGGAAAGGTTGTGTCACGTCTTCCATGTGCATTTTGGAAGGTCATCACAGTCTCCCACAGCTCCTCATTAATTCCTCCAGCTATATCTAGAAAAAGACATTACTCCCAGGGAAAAGCTAGCTATCCCTATGACAAGTCCATGTCCAAACACCTTGAATCACTTCCAGGATGAAGCCTACTTATGACTCCCTCTAGTGTGCTGGATCTCTCTTCTGCAGAAAGAAACCTGTGTGCTCAAGAGAGGATCCCAGTATGAGCAACTGGAGAGCTGCAAGCTCAGTCTTCTGTTCCACAAAATGCGCTTGCCTTAAAACAACTTAACCTTAGGGTTATCATGACTGTTAAAGAGTATAGAATTATTTTAAAGTAACAGTCTGTCACTAATTCCAAGTGACTCATGTCAGCTTGTTAGTGGCAGAAGTTTAAAGGGACATTTGAGGGAAGTGCTGAGGGAACCTGCAAGATAGCAATTTATGGTCTGTACAGAAATAGTAGCCTGATCAAGGCTGCTGGAAGTATCTGAGCAGCTTTGCTTTGAGATGCAGAATAAACCCTTTCTTTGCAGTGCAGCTATGTGTGCTGCCAACACACTCTAAGTCAGAGTACATGCAGTAGTCAGCCCACTTTAAAGAAAAGCAAATATTTCTATTTCTGAACCAAGTTGTGCAACAGGCTTCTGCTGAGCAGAGAATCTGAGTGACTGAAGTCACAAGCTGGCCACCCACCACGCAGGTTTCCTACCTATTGCTCCACACCAAGGCACACCCTGTGTGCAGGACACCAGCACAGGCACCTGTCAGCCCCTGTGATTTGTGACCCATCTGACAAGGACGGCTGGAGTCACTGTTTACAGCCTGGTGTCACTTTTGGCTGTGTGTGTTCCAGCTGCTGTTGTTGGGAGCACTTGCCTTACTGATTCAGATCAAAGGCTGCACCAGCACAAACACAGTTTTACAAGCCAGTCAGCTGTGCACTGTGATGAAGGTAAGCTTGAGATGCTCAACATTTCTCCCACCATGCCTAGAACTAGCATCACCTTGTGCGAGAACCAGGATCAACTTTCTGTAAAAGATCAAATGCAAACCAGCGCTTTCTACTATATAATCAAATACAAGGACTACTTAAAAACCTAGAGAGTCTTGTGGCACTTGACAGCAGGTTTCAAGTGGTGCTGTAAAGAAACAGAATCATAGAACCACTGAAACATTTTGGTTGGAAGAGACCTTTAAGATCATAGAGTCCAACCATTAACTCAGCACTGCCAGGACACCACTAAACCATGTCCCTAGGCACCACATCTACTATCTTTCACGCTTCTTAACTACACCACTTTCAGACTAGAACTAATCTTGCACAAAGATCTAGCATGGAGGTCTTCCTAAGCAAGAAACAGTGATGTGTGAGGTGTGGGGCAGAGTCCCTGACCAGGCTGAAATGAACACAACATAAGTCAGTGTTTCCTGCACTGTCATTTTGCTAGTGACTCCTAACTCCCAAGTTTCACAAAGAAAGGGGCAACAAGTCTGTATTTCACTATTTCACTTTGAAGGGCATGTAACCTAGACTTCATTATTTTCTTTCCACAAGTATCTGGTAGATATATTTATCAAGAGATTTTTCTCCTCCTCTTCCCACCACTTAACAGATCTTGACTTTGTGTGGCCCCTCTACGGCAGTATATTGTTTGTGCTTTCGTAAGACCCTACTTTAAAGTATGACATGTTTATATAGGAGGCATTGATGGCTAACACAGGCTTCAGCTCAGTAGGGCATTTGGGATGGTGTCACAGAAGAATGCTCTCCCCTGATTTATGAGCACATTATAGTTATTCAGGTGGAGTGGCCAGACCTGGCAGTAAGCACCATCATACAGATCAAATGTGTTTTAAGTTCATAGATCAGGCTGAAGCACTGCCAATCACTGCAGGGTTGTGGCAGTGGAAACTAAGGCCTCTATTTTAAAAATAAAGCAGTCTCTGAAGACAAGGAGCTGCCCTTCTCCTAAAGTTTTACTAACTGAATTCTTGCACTGTCCTTATGAGCCCTACTCTGCAATTTGACAGTGGTTTATGTACAGATTCAGAGATGCTTATGCTAGCCTGCAAGTTTGACTTATTACTCCATTCTTTTCATCAGAAAAGACTGATTCCCTTCACTGTTTCCAGACACTTCTTACTGCTTGATAACACTCATCTTCCCTTTTTGAAAGCATTCATAAGAAGATACACTTTTTTTCCTTAGCATGGAAGAGAATACAACAGTTTGTGTGGTACATCAGACAGCAGTTAACATCAAAATGTCCTTGGGCCATCAGACATTTCTTTGCTGACCAACCCCAGTGTGTTATTCAGGTTACATTATACCAGATTTAAAGAGATCTAGAAGCTGAACGATTTGGAGAGGCCTGGTGAGCCACTTCCCCCCGCAGGACTCACAAGTGATCTCCACATGTTCTACTCAAACTCACCAAAGGGTGCCTGTGTAATACAAGGCCAGGCTGTGCAAACCTGGCTGCCAATCTCATTTTGGGTCCAAGCTATGGGAAAGGAAATACTTTCTTTTTTTTTTCATCTGTTGAAATGCTTTTAGCTCCTTTCAGATTTGTCATAACAACAATACACTTAAGGAATAATCTAATGCCAATTTAAATCTGTATTCAGTACAGACTGCTAAAAATGCCTTTCCCAATTTGATATGCTACACTGACGTATTGCACCTTTCTGTATCTGTTTCATTCCCTTATGGTGGATGAAATTCAAAGGTATTAAGCAAAGTAATAAGCTAGCCATGTGAGGCATGTACAAATCAGGATGTACAATGAACATGGTTTAGTGAAAGCTAATTAATTGCTCTATATCCTTCATCATTCTGCCATTACCAAGTTCCTTGCCCTGCCTCTCAAGGGCTTTTTTTCCCCTCCACTGTACAAAATTTCTGACTTCTTTCCACTCATGTCCAAGGCTCTCTAACACCAATCTAGGCTTCTTCCCCAGGCCTTCCAGCATAATTTCCATGCACATCTGTCTCTGTCTAAACTTCTTGCTGTTTTCTTCCAAAGGATGTGTATCTTGAGTTTAGACCTGAAGATTTGAATTGAACACGTCTTCAGTGCCTTCTAGACATGGCTCTGTAGATGTTTGCTGTTCCTGCTCCACACTCTTGTGATGTCAGTAGATACAGGAGAAGGCACTGCAGCTACCTTCTCTCAGTATCTATTCTCCTCTTTCAGTGGAGAGATGACCAGACAGGGAGCAGATCTGAACCTCCCCCATGCCCCTCTCTTTTCCAAGCAGAGGCCTAATCACACTTGCAGGAAGGGACCACACTAACTGGCAGCTGGTACTGTCAGTCTCCTAGCAGCAGGGCATTAATAACCATTAACAAAATGCTATACAGTTCCAACATGATGTCAGTGGTATTAACCTCTGTCATTCCTGTATCAGCACTGGTGAATGACTGGGTTTAATTTTTTTTTCCTTTAAAACTTACCTTTGAAATAGTCCATGGTGTTAAAGACAACAGTGGCTACTTAGAACAGCACTTGTTTTCCAGTACTGAAAATGAACTACCAGTAGACAGTAGTGACAGTGTAGAGAAAGAGATGAGTTTCTCTCATTTGTACTCTTTCACCAACTTAAAAAAAAAAGAACCAAAGCAAAGCCTTTATACCCTACAGATTTGTGAGCAGCTTTTGGGAGGCAATAAGGATTTGCCACCTATTAGAGAAAGCAGGCACAAGAGATTTGGGAGTTTTCTGGAACTGATAGTTTATGAGAAAATTACTCTGAACTGGTGCATTCTAGCAAAGCTGCTACTTTCAGGAGTATTAAATGTATCTTTTCTCATCCAAACCAGAGCACAAGCAGCTCTTTTTAAATGGTATACGAAAAGTCTCTTACAGTCTTATGGTACCTAGGTATGCATTGCTTCCCAGCTCAAAACAAAAGAAATGCCAACACAGCAAATAGGATCAAGTCCGTAGAGAGAGTTAGTATCATTTATAACTATAATAAAGATAATTGCAAGAATATAGTTTTCCATGTATACAACTACATCTATATTCATTTGTCACCGATAGCAATACCCCTGTCGATTTCACTGTGATGGCCAGGAGTCACTACGCCTTACGATGATCTGAAAGATTGCTGGAGTTCGAGACTGTCCTTTTCAGTTTTATAGTAACAGATTAAGAGGGTCCTGTTTACACTGACCACATACTTTGCTGTTTACTGGCAAACTCCAAGACATAAGGCATGTCTAATCCAAACTCAGGTTAAGTGCAGTTAAACTCTCCTATCTCCTACAATGCTTTAAGACGTCCACATCTTGGTTCTACAAAATAGGATGGAGCCATGACATAGATGTTTGCATGGCAAACTAGTCCTGCCCACCTCTGAGTCTGCACTTATGCCTAACAGCTACCACAGGGAGAGGATGTGCAAGACCAGATGGAATGGGAGTGCTTTGTTTTCCCATGCACTGTATCAGCCACACAATGCTGTTGTTTCTTCAATTTGGGTTCAATGTGCCTGTTCTTTTTACTAAAGCTTCACCTCTCAAAAACACCCCAAAAAGTTCACATGATGTAGACCTTCAAAGGAAAAAGGGACAAGAGGGAAAGAATGCAACTCTCCAGGCTTGTTGCAAACCTTCTGAGAAAGTGTACACACCCTCTACCAGGCTGTGACCCAGCCAGCAGCACCTCAGTGAGAGGCAAATCCACACCCCTGTGGAAATGGCAGAAGACCAATTAATTTAGTCTCATGCCCTTCCTAAGGTAGTGAGAGACAGGGGAGCAACATTTGTACGGATGTACCAGTGTCGTCTTCCTTCTCGGCAGAGCAGAAGAGTGAATTCCACATGCCCCTCCTCCCCTGATCACAGCAATCCACAGAAGGAGGAGGAGAAGGGATTTCCTGCAAAGCCTGCGCCTTTGAGGCAGCAGAAGGGCAAGAGCTCAGTTTTATGACTCTTGGCCCCAAAACAATTTACCATTTACAAATTAATCCTTCTCTGTTCAAGAGCACAAGGCCTGCTAAAGCTCTCATGTCCACTTCTGATTCTTCATTGTCCACACTGAGAGGGAGAAGCCGAAGACCTAATCGGTGTGTAATTCAATCGCTGTCCAGGCCATGTCACAGCACAATGCTCCACTTGTAGTGCCACGGGTTAAGGCAGCCAGCTACTGTTATGCAGCACAGCAGGTGTGAAGAATGTCACTTGGTCTAACTGTATGTTACCACTCTGTCAAGGTCCCTTTCTGACACTACTTTCACTCACCACTTAATGATTGTTTTTCCTACTGGCAGCAAGCTAATTGTCGGCTGTGCTTTCAGTATTTTTGACCCTGAATGGGGAATTTCTGCACATGGCATCATACAAAGTAAAAAAACTATTCTCCAGATCATCAAAACATGGAGGCCTGCTAAAAAGCTCTTTATTTCCTTACTCTTAGTCTAGCAGTTAGTGAGTTATGATTTTACTACAGTCAAAGTGCTTCACTCTGTTGTTTCTCACCAGACAGGACATGGGACATTGCCACACACCTTTCGGGAACAGCTGAAATCCACAAAGCTCCTTGGTACACAATTACATTTAAATTACTGAGAGACAGGTACTTCAAAAAAGTATTATCAATGCCAGGAGTTAAAAATCTCTGGAAAAGAAAATGAAATGTGCTGCCACACTTAAATGCAGACCATGGGCCACTCAGAGTGGTTTGCATTTTAGATATTATTTCAAAAGGAGAAGAAAGCTGCACTTCTATTTTTCATAAGGAAAATAGTGAAGGAAGCTGAGGAAGAGAGGTACAGAGGAAGTCAGCAACACCTGCCTCTCCACTGCTGGTGAAGCAGCAATGGGGGGCGTATCACCCAGCTGCACTACCAGGCAGATGAGGAGACAGGGCAGCTCTTGCTGATAAACCCCGAGCAGCACAAATGAAGTGTAATTTGATGATGGTGGCAAAGACATAGGGCCAGGAACCAGGAGCACATAAGAGGACATCTTCCCTAACACAGATGCACATCACACATTTCTAATAGTCATATGCCATGTGACGTGGCCCAGGGATGTGAACACAGAACCTGCCTAATTCTAATACATATATTTCCTTAACAGTTGTGAGGACTGCATTCCTGTAAGGTTTCTGGTGCTGTTTCCCTAATTCCTTGATTTTCATGTAGAAGCAATACAAATAGGATGAGCATCTGACAAAAGAGCTGCAGTAGGACAGAAGTTTTTGAGGCCTGTACTGTGAGGAGCAGTTTTTCTTCTGCAAGAACAAACATGGACAACCCGAACAATCCAAAATGAAACCATTTCTCTGTCACCACACTGCTCATCTTAAATCAATATATTTGGCTCTCAAGAGTATTTCTATGTAATTCTATACAATGATTTTGGTTACCAATTTCACTTAATCCTGTAAAGGGATGAAATACTTTGTCACATTTTCAATCCTGGGAGGGCAGCGAGGACATGAAGAACGATCCAGTTTCTTAGCACTTGCTACAGCAAAGGTCGTAATTTTCATTGTTCCAAATACGAACTGGCATCTGTATTTAGGATGTTTAACATCTTGCTTAGTGCTGAAGCCAAGCTGCTCATTTTACCCATACTCATCCACTGTCATCATTGACGGCTGATTTCCAAACATGGCTAGACAGCAGTTTACATGGCAGGGGCCACGAGACATTCTTGCATCCTGAATCAGGATTTAGCAATGCCACGTGCCAAGCCTTAGAAGCATGCAGAGCATTTGCAACTGAGCACCTGCGGAAATCCCATTTCCTGACAAAGAGAGACCTCCAATATTCCTGTTTTCCTCCTGCTCTTGTGCCATGCTGTAATAAAATATGGCCTGTATAATCCTTTTATAGCTACACAGAGAAGTGTCCATGCTTAGCAGTTACCCCTCTTTACGGAGGTTCAAAGGGAACTTGGTTGAGCAATCAGCACACATACACAGAATGAAAAGCCTGGCTGATGAGATAGGACCAAAACCACAGACAAGGGGGATTGGCAGGTTATTGGAGAAACTGGAGCATTTGGTAATTTCAGTAAAAAAGAGGACAGAACCCTAAGGAGTGAAATTAAAGTTGGTGTTAATGCTGACAGTGACATATGTGGGCACATGCTTTTAAGACCAGGATAGCTGTCATTGGCAGCCATGTGAATAGTCAGAGAGTGCAGGATTAGACAGAGACTTCTCCTGAGTCAGTAGAAACAGTCCAAGGTGAGTAAATTGAAAGCAAGATAGAAGGGACTTGGAAGGGCTGGTTGTGAGGCCAGCAATGGGAATGACTTTGAACCTCTTAAAGACTCCCATATGACTCCCTGCTCTACAAGACGTTCCCCAGTACTTCCTGATGCAGATCTAGGTTGCCCTTACTCTAAGCTGCTGTATTCCCATTGAAGGCTGTCTTGTCCCCTTCATTCTAACAATGGACTGCTGCTGCTTTACCTCTGACACAGGCTATCTGTGCTGCCTCCTCAAACTCCTGCTGAAGGTTGCTACCTCCCAAACCATCCATATCTCTAGAAGTTCCAATCTTGTTTCCTCATCCTCCATTTTCTCAACGCTGTCCCCTATGGCTCCCTCATAATCCCAGGTTATCTCTCCTTTTGTTTTCTTCCCTTGTTGCTGGCTTTGGCAGTGTGAATGTGGGGCTGAAGCTGTCATACACAGCAGTAAACTGCTCCGTGCCTAACCTCACTCTTGTCAGGATGCTCACTGGAGCTTTAAAACAACAACTCTAAACTCTGAGCTATGAAACACTACCAGCCCTCAGAATTTCTCACACACCATCAGGTACCTCCATCCTATCTCCAGCTGATATTACAGGCTTGGCAGTTTTGAGATCAATCATTTGTCATGGCCCTGTTGGTCTTTAACAGTCCCTCAGCCTCATTTTGTGAACCATCACCCATCAGAGTGCTGTGCAAGCTCAGCACTCACAGAGTGACAGCCACGATTTTCTACTTCCACAAGGAAATGCTACAGAAACTTTTGTCTGGTAAATGTTGGGTATGAAAACCAGGTCTCTGTAGTACACTCCTATTTCTTTCTGTCCTGCTCATCAGCCCTTCCTCTGGGTAGTTCAGGAGACCTACTCCCTCATCTTGGCCATGACAGGGTACATTCAAGCAGCTGCCAGGGCTGGATGAAGCACCTGCTCTGGGCAACAGCAGCTGGAGTTCATTTTGGGTCCAAAGGGCCGAAGCCAAGGCGGCTGACCGCATGTGCACTAATCCAGCATCATCACGAACTTCACCAACAACAGGTGCTTCTTTGAAGAGAGAGGGGAGAAACTATTGGGGGAGGAATCAGAGCTTTATAAAGGACATTATGGGCCAAGTCCTCAGCTGGTACATGCTCAGTTAAAGCATGTACTCTCTTTAAGTTATATGAGCAATGCTCATACACACTAGTAAAAGACTAGTGGACTATGCTCTCTGCTGCTCCTATTCCCTTTTATGTTTTCCTAATGATTTTTTCACCTCCTGTCTTTGCTCTGCACTGATCCCTCAAAATGGAAAAAAAATCTTCCTGTCCCTTGGTTCAGATCAAACAGCTGAAAGTCACAAGCTACATATATCAGAATTCAACATGCTCTTCCACACAGGTAACACAATCTTACCGTTGCCTGACAAGATGTGTCTCTCAGTCCTGCTGGAGTCCAGATTATGAGCATGCATCAACAGGAACGGGGCAATCCCACTCTGAAACAAATCAGACAAAACCCTTTAATAGTCCCTTAAAAGAAGTCTTTCAGCAAAGGCATTGTAAAAATTGCCACACATTTGCTCAGTTCAGTGGTCCACATAGCCCAGTGCACTATTTCATTGTATGGCCACTACAAAATGATGTAAGAGTAGTACAAAAAAATCCTTGCCAGTAACCATTACTGACCAAATTGGCTCCAAGGAAAATTTTCTTCTTACCTCATTTGGCTAGAAGGTGGAAATGACCTAATGCATACAAATCCATTTTTCAAGTCCCTCTTAGAGTATTACTGATAAATGCTTGTATTCACAAAAGCCTCCATATTTTTTCTTTTCCAAGTCCTTCACTCTGAACAATGTCAGATCCTTGCAGTTACTCTAGTGCCTGTTTCTAGAGAACCTGAAGTTCTCTGGAGCCTGAGGGTGGAGCTGGATCCACAAAGGTGGCACTGCTGAGCACTCTGCTCACAAAACATGAGTAAAAGCAGACTTTACAAATTCCTGTCCATCATCAACATAGCATTAGAGGAAAACACAACCTTGCTCCATGCAGCTCACGTGAACCAGTCACAGCCTTCATAACATCATATTCCAAAACTTGCTTTTCTGAACTTCAATTCATGACTTTCTGACACTTAGATTTGTTTAAGTCATCTTGGGACCACATCTCAGGTGGGTTACATTACATAAAGAAGCAAAGCAGAGACAGTTAAAGGAGCAGAGCTGCTGCTGAGAATAGCATAGACAGAAGAAATAGTCTGCAGTCCCTAACAGTCGCTGGCATCTCATCTACAAGTACACACAAGTGTAAATTGTACTGTGTTGGCTGGCCCATCTAGGTAAGTCTCTGAGAATTTTCCTGGACAAACAGTGCAGTACAGGCTAGACAGTACCCTTTCCTCACCAACAAGGAGACATTCACAGAACCACACAGCAAAGTCCAGGGCTAGAAACGTATTCTCAGCTGCTGCACACTCATTGATTCCCTTTGAAGCTTTAACCACAGTTCCAAAATTGGAAAACATCAAAGCATGTATAAACATACAAAGAAGGCAATATTGCACACTTAGGCATCAGGTTTGTCCACATATTTGCTTGAGAGCACCACATGGCAATCACCAGTTTGCACACTTAATACTGAGCAGTATAGATGCATGCATGTTACTGCCCTTCACAGCAAAAGCCATAAAACACCCCTAGCATCTGACAGGCACAGAGCTCTTCCTAACCCTCTGAATCCTCTCTGTGGCTTGCTGTCACTGGGCACATTTCACGCAGGCCAGCTGCACAGGATTTATTCAACCAGTTTTGGAGTATCAAAGCTAACTTTTTTTTTGTCTTCGCCCTAGGCAGGCACTTGGTATGCAGGATTTAAAGCAGAGAACAAAATGTTCTGTGAAATTTGTAAATACTCAGCACAGCAATTTCTAAATTCTAAAAAAGACAGCAACTGGAGCTAGTGGTTTAAAAATGAACAAGTAAAGCACTTCACTGCATCACTGTCAGTAATGCCACTGTGCCCTAAAGACCAGAATAAATAACTTCCCCAAGCCCATCAACTCATGGTTCTGACTGCCTGAAGTGATAGGAGTCGAACACGCTCCAAGTTACACCTCATAATCCCAATGAAATCAGGAGAATGCCCAATACAACAAGTGCTCTACATAAAGATGATGAAATCAAAACCAATTTGTTTGATCCTTGCAAATCAGCACAAAGGACTTTTGCCTGGGACATACTGCCACAGACTGCGATCTAACATCCACCATTGTAAGAATTTTAGAATATATTTAAAGCCATTAAAATGTAATTAGGCAGAAAATCATACAGAATCACAACACACTGTGAAGGATGGGGTATAGGTGGCTGAAAAGCCATGTTTTGAGCAGAAAGCAGCAAGAAAGGGTCATTTGTGACTGGCACTAGAAGAGGAATTACTTCATTGGAATTCAGCATAGCTTTTAAGGTCTACCATGTTTGAGTAAAATTAGCCACTCTGTTTTGTCTGATTCACCATCACTGAACCCATATTAATGCAAAGTTTTAAACAAACACTTAGCTGATGAATGTTCACATTAAAGTTTCAGATAAACAATCTTTTCTTTCTTTTTTTTTTCCTCAAGTAGTTTAATTTAAAAGTTGAAAGGATTATTTTTCAAACAAAAACTGTGAAGAGAGTGCTTTCATTATTTTTTGGCAACTATGAAAGCTGAAACATTTAGAATAATTTCCTTTTCACCTGCAAACCTGTTGCACACCTCTTACCACATTTGTGGCTTTAATTTCTCCTCTCTCAAGCCAAGTAGTACATTTAACTCCCAGGAGCACCTGCACTTCAGCAGCAAGTGTTCTTGGTACTAGCAGGGACTGCTGCTGCTGTAGCATACAGCAGCAAGACTGTGAATGGTTTCTGGGTCTTCACCCCTTGCCTGTAGTTTACTTGCCCAAGTATTACAGAATCACAGAATACATCCCATTGGAAGAGACTTCAAAGCCCATACAGTCCAACCCAGCACTGAAGGGTCAATACTAAACCATGTCCCTAAGCACCAAGTCCACATGCTGCTTAAACACCTCCAGGGATGGTGACCCCACCACTGCCCTGGGCTGACCATTCCAATGTTTGATAACCTTCTCTATGAAGAAGTATTTCCTAGCATCCACCTTCCCTGACACAGCTTGTAACTATTTCCTCTAGTCCTGTCATTTTCTACCAAGGAGAAGTGGCAGACTGCATCTGCTCATGGTCACCTCAAAGAGGTAGGTCTGATGGGCATAGAGTGCACCTACTGAAGTTTCTGCCGCCTGGAAGGCATCACATTACCTGCAGTCACTGATTTCAGATGGCACAGGCTGTACAAAAAAGAAGTACTGCCTTTTTCAACATGTCAAGTCTTATTTTCTCATGTGTGCAAAAGTAAGTACAGATACTTGCCCACAGCTGTGGAAAGGAAGGTAGAGCAGAAAGGCAAGGTATACACATGGGCAGACCTCAGGCAGTTTGGGATTGCATAACCCCCTTATGCAACATGTTGCCTGGGGTGTGCCACACGTTTCCAGAAATTCCACAGAACCTCCCCGAATTTGCTCCAGTGCTGAGACCTGCAGTAAGTGACTGGATTTAGGATATGCCATGGACAGATTGCCAGGATGAGCTGTAGGTTTGCTGGCCTCTATTTTTTTTTTAATGTAGTATGAAATAACAGTTTCAAATCTCAGAGGCTGTTGAACACCTTGACCTTACTCTAACTTACTCCTAAGCATAGCCTCTTTAAAAAAAAAATATCAAACGGGTAGCAGTAGCCAATGCTGGCTGAAATTAGTAGTCCATTTATAGTTTAAGTACATTTACAAGAGAACAAACAGATACTGCTGATGAGGCTGCAGCTTGCTCAGCCTGGCTGCCAGGCCTCTGCAGCCACAAGCCAGAGGCTGCAGCACAGGGCAGCTCTTGTTGCTACCGATGCCAAGCCACACCATAGCTTCCTGAGCACTGGCAGAGGTCTGGCTCTTAAAGACACACATGATCTGCAAAGCCTATTAAGCACACCCAACAATCCTGTAAATACCAGGTGAAAAGACTATGAGAGAACAGCTAATTGCAGGTGAGTTTTCAATATTTGACACCGCATTGGAAATAGTGATACATGTTTAAGAGAAGACAGTAATACATGCTCCCACGTTAGCAGTGGCTGCAGTGGTTTTACCTGCAGCCCTAGCATGAACATGTCTATGCTTCACAGTAACTTATCCAGGGTTCAGAAGCTCCTTAAGGAAGAACTTCATTGTAAAAGAAGAAAGACAAGTCAGCCACATTCTGAGTATCTGTAGTGTGCAGACTCATGTCAAGGAAGCCTATGGAACTTCGTGAACCTCTCCAGACAGAAGTTACATCAGAGGCACAAAATGTTGCAGCTTTATCAGTGTACTGATGCAAACAAAGCAGGAAAGCTGATGAAGACAGAAAAAGACATGGCTGTTTCCAGTACAACCGAAAAACATCTTCAAATACCTCAATTGTCTTTAAATGCTACAGTGAAGGATCTTTTGCAAATTATAAAATATCAATGAGAGGAAGAGAATCTTTGACTCTCTAGGAGTCAATGGAAAGCTGCACTAAGCTTTGAGGTGTCAGAACAGGCACTTCAAACATTACTTCCGAAATAAAATTAATCCAAGTATTTTATGAACCACATTTCACTGTGCTACCTCATTACAGTAAGAGGAATATATATGAAATGTGTAGGTATGGCACTGTGTAGACATTTTCAGAACCTGTTAGTCCCATATATCCTACCTGTTCTGTTAGATACCAATAAGATCAAAACTCAGGCTTCAAAGAAACTAGGCTTTAACTTTTGCTTTCAGGAAATCCTTCTCCTGTATTGCTAAAACATGCTGGTATCACACCACTACAACAAACTGACCTTTCCACTTGCTCAGCGGCATACAGACAACAAGCATTTTCCAGAATGTTCAGCTCACAGCCTAGTCACAGTATTATTGCCACCCCAGGACCATCTGATGACTACTGTTACTGTGAGACAGTTAAAAAAGTTATTTTTCTATCCTAACTTAATTTCAAGCTGCCTTTTTAACTTTATGAGTCATCCAGTGCAGAAAGGCAAAAAACCAACCTCCCTCAGTCCAAATACAACCAGCAAGTGACACCACCTCCTCCTATGTAGTAAGAATCCCCATATTACTTTGTAACAATGGGACTTTTCCACAATACATTTGATTATGGTACAAACAATATGTATTTCCTTTAGCTCTGTGAAGCATAAAGCGAAATAAATTGAGCAGTGTTCTCTATGAGAGCATTCATAATGGAAAATTCATAAACATATGGACATTAAGGACATTTAGAGTCAGTTTTCAGATCAGCTCCCATTTATCATAAGTCACCTTAAGAAATGTCTTTGTGTCTTAGTTCTGTCTCGCTGAAACGGGTAACATAATATTGACTTCCAAGGAAGCAGGTCTCCATGGATCCAGATACAAGCTTCTATGAGCTGATATGCTCAGAGTCACTGTCATGAATGCCCACCTAACTAAACAGAACTATAAACCTTTCCACAGAGGCACTAGCTGACAATGAGAACTTCCAAACCTATTGCTGAACTGTCTTATCAGTGAATATACTGTATTTTTTTAATGTAGGTACCTACTTTAACCATGCAAACATCACAGGTATACTTTACTCACATGCATTTTTACTCAAATACTTAAAATTAGCATATGCTTAAAGGTGGTGGGTCTTATCAACTGAACTTTTCACACTGTTCTACATTTGCTGAAACCTCTAATTTAACTACAGCAAGAATAATAATAATGAAAAAAACTGACAATTACAATAAACAAAGAGGGTTAAACAGCATATGAGATGGAGGCACTGAACTAGAAGTACCAAAGTTTCTCATGAGCAGTTTTCTCAGAGCTTTAGGTGACTACTCTCAGATGATTTGTGCTCTATTCTAGATAGTCAGATCCAATAACAATTAAAACATGCAACGGAATAATGATCCTGCCGTTAGCACCCTGGGTTTGTCAGGGATTGGGATCATTTGCTAGAAATACATTCCACAGAACATTAAGCTTACTAAACAGGAAGCAAACGAACAGAAAATTATCAAATTTGAAGAATGTTGAGATTACTCATATTTCCACTCCACTGGCTTGACTGTATTAACGGCACATACATGCTCAAGCAGTAACATGTAGAGCTCCATCCAAACGGTAAAGAAGCTTTACAGCCAGAACCCTGTATTTTGAAGTTACTGTGCAAATCAAGGAGTTACTGTGCCAGCCAAGGATTATTAGTTAATAAAACACTGAAGACAGTTTCACCTGCCTAGATAGGACCAGCTTGACACAAACATTTTCACTGATGAAGCAAAAAAGATAAAAGACTTAGCCTGTAGCCAAGACACATACAGACACACTGTTAAATCCCCAGGATATTTTGACAGATCGCTCCTTCCCCAACACCGTCTCTGTCTACAAGCTACTATCAGCTGCTCCAGTCTCGACTCCGCCACACTGTGCTTTTGCACGTCGCTCGCTCGCTACTAAAAGAAGGTATTTAAGAGTGGGCGTCCCTGGCGACCGTCCCTCACATGAGCTGTACAAACACCGAGGTACCGGGCAGCCCTTTCCGCACTGCCAACCGACGGCAGGCCGAGAGCACAGGAGACGTGCGCGGGGACCGAGGTGCCGCACCGTTCCTTGGGCTCTCTCGGCCCGCTCGGCACCTGCCGG
Organism: Dryobates pubescens; assembly: GCF_014839835.1. Taxonomy (NCBI): domain Eukaryota; kingdom Metazoa; phylum Chordata; class Aves; order Piciformes; family Picidae; genus Dryobates; species Dryobates pubescens. The sequence continues at coordinate 13,310,389 of NC_071633.1, forward strand.
CCCGCGCAGCGCCGGCTACTCGCGGCGCAGGCCGGGCTACGGCCGAGATGACCGAACGGGACGAGACTCCTCAAGCCTCGCCGCGCCAGCCCACGGGCACGCAGGAAATGGCGGCGCCCGCCCAGCCGCCGCGGCCCCCCCCGTCCCGCGGCGAGGGCGGGCGGCCATAAGCAGCTCCCGCCGTAGCGGGCCGGGACAGAGGCGGGGCGGGAAGCGCGGCAAGGTGTGTCCCAGGTGCCGGCTTATATCAGGCGGCGCGGCGGGGCGGCGGCCCGGCCCAATGGCGGCGCCCGCCACGGCCGAGCCGCGCTCTAAGCGGCCCCGCGTAACGCTGCCTGGCTGCCCGGCGCATCGCCAGCTGCCCGGCAGCCGAGTGCGGCAGAATTTCCCGCCCGCCGTGGAGGAAGGCCTCTGCGGCGTCACTGGCGCCCTGCTGGAGCTCGCCTATTGCCTGCAGGCGCTGGTAAGGCGACGGGCCGGGACTGGGTGCTGGGGAGGACGGAGAAGCGTTCGAGGGAGCGGCGTGGGTCCCTTCTCGCTCTGGCTGAGCACCGGGATAAAGAGAACCTGGGGCAGGTCCTGCCGCGCGCTCGGTGGTTGAGGTGGGTTCTAGAGCCAGGCAGACGTGAAGAGCAGTGCCCACCCCTGTTACCTGCCCCAGTGGAATTTGCGGGCTCGCTTTGCGCCCGGACCCCGCAGCACAGCAGCTGCCTGTCAGCTCCGGCTCTGCACTGCTGCCTGTGCATTTATACCTGGCTGGCTGGGATATAGCTAAAAAAGCATCAATGAAGGTCGGGAACAAGCAAATGATTAATCGGGCACTTGAGTATTTCGGGTAATTCACAGAGACCTATGCCTTTGGAAGGAGGGTCAGGAACAGGGAATGCTAACAGCTTTGGAGTGCAACTCTCTTGTGTTTTTTTTCCTGCCGAACTCTGGCACCTGAAGTAGCTGTGTGCGGTTAACTAGTGAAATAGCTGTTTGTAAACATTGCTGTTGGTTTATGGTTCTTTGCTCAACAGGGAGGAAATTTGGACATGGATCACATGTAACACGTGCCAAAATTGTCTCTGGCTACATACCAAGTTTTAAGCCAACATAAATTTTAAGAGCCATTAAAAAAAACCACAAAATGATCAATGCCATCCCCTCTGATGTCAGGTATCCACTGAGAAACAACACCAGCTATATTCAATATATCCCCAAGATCCTTTGGTTTAGCTTGGTGTCAGGTCCACTAAAAAGTTAAGTATGCAGCAAAACAACTACTTTTTAAAGCACATGGATTAAGATCACCCTAGTGATTGACTGTTGGGCAGGATGGAGAAAGCTCAGTTAGAAATTGACTGTGGAAAATCCAACTTAGAAATGTGAGTATCTTAAATAGTTGATGACTGACATAAAAGATTTACCTTCAGAGTTAGGCAGGTGTGGTATCTTGTGCTCTGTTTGAAGTCATGCAGCACACTTGTACCGAGGAGCTGGTTATAGAACACTGAATCTTGACTCTTCTGTCAACAGAAACATGAATGAATTACTTCAGGAAAAGGATTATGCAAATACTGCAATGAATGTTCTTAATAAAACATTTCAGCACGCACTTCCTCTTGAATGGCTTATGGTCACGCATGTGCCACAGATCTTGGGCATCCCAGGATGGCCATAAAAATACAAGAGAAAAACAAGCCTGTAGTATGTGTGCAACTTTTCTACATTTCTCCTAAGCAAACATCATAGATGAAACACAAGCGTCTGGAGTTTAAGCAGGGTAATAGACGAAAGTGAGTCCTTACCCATCCTAGGCAGGCTGCAGGCTAACAGCTTTGTATGTGTACTCCAGTCCAGAGTACACCCAAGAGGCAAAATCTTTGCTGCATTCCATACGGGAATCAGCAGCAAGTTGCTGTAGCTCTCTCAGTTTGATTCTTGGCATATTCCCAGCTGCTCTCTCTCATCTTCCCCAGCATTGAAGCCATGCAGTGCCAATGCTGAAAGCAGTATCACCTTGTGGCTTGCCTTCACTACCTGTCATTTACTACATTCTCTTTGTGGGACAGCAATACCATTGATAAAACCCTTCTAATGAAGGAGCTGAGAGATCTATTCTATTAACATAATTAAATGTTGTAGTGGTTGAAGCTGTCACTTCCCTGTACCGAACAGAACAAGGCCTGCAGTGGGTTTAGGCATGTAATACTTCTGAAGTACTCCCAGGCGTGAACTATGTACAGGATAAAAGCTGTAGACAGTATTATTATTTTGAAATAATTTTAATCCATAATGAAGTTGCTAAATAGATGCTAACTTATGCTTGTTCTCTTTTTGACATTTGCCTCATTTTTCTCATGCCTCTGAAAGCTAACTTTTGCTGGAATGCTGACCTGAAGGGATAAATCTTACATTTCCTGTGCTCTGATTGCATTTAAAACCAAAACAAAACATCCCAAAGCAAGCACATACACACACATTAGTAAGAGATTCTGAGTATCTCATTGCTACTGAGGCACCATCAATACTACAGTTAACTTGTCCAGTACTGAAGGACAAAAGGGTTCTAGTACAAGTAGAGCCATTTTTCCTTCAAGACTGTAGTTACTTCATTTATTGTAGAAATTTAGATTAAGGTCTTCAAAGTGATTGTGTTGGTAGAACACCTTCTATTGGAAGGGTCTCCCAAGTTCTGTTAAAGCCAGGTTCTGCTGTGAGTGAGTCTTATCTCCAGCCAATCTTAACACTCATCTTTCTGTGTGCTTAGGGTGAATATTTTGATCAGTCACATGTGGCTCTACCAAATGTTTCAAAGTTCTTCTTGCATCAAGCTCTGGAAGAGAGGAAAGCTGCAGAGGCTTTGATGAAGTATCAGCAAGAAAGAGGTGGCCATTACTGCTCTAAAACCATCCAGGTGGGTAGTAGACAACAAGCTTTCTAAATATTCTGACTCAGAGAAGACCTTACAAGCAGCCTTCCAGAACTTAAAAGGGGACCTATAGCAAAGACGATGGGGAGGCATTCTGTATCAGAGTATAGTAACAGGATAAATCACAGAATGCCAGGTTGGAAGGGACACCAAGGATCATCTGGTCCAACCTTGCTAGGTGGTAGTGTAAGTTGAAATGAGCTAGCCCAGCACCTGTCAACTGAAAGAGGGTAAATTTAGATTAGCTATTAGGAAGAAAGTCTTTACAGTGAGGGAGTGGGGACACTGGAATGGGCTGCCCAGACAAGCTGTGGATCTGCTGTCCCTAGAAGTGTTCAAAGGCCAGGCTGGATGGGACCTTGAGCAACCTGGCCTAGTGGAAGGTGTCCCTGCCCATGGCAGGGGGTTTGGAACTAGATGATCTCTTAAGGTCCCTTGTAACAAAAACCATTCTATGATAGAGCTTCCTGGATTAAAAACACTCCTCAGGCATAGCTGCTGCTGTCAATTTCTGTTCCTTGATGAAGTGCTTGGGTTCTGCCACTTCTGTATGTTTACAGCTGATTCACCTCTGTAAAAAAAACAGGTGCTACAAACTAGGAGTTGAAAAATCCTAGCTCATCTCATTCAGAGCACAAGGTAAGTTGCAGGAAGCCATCAATGACTACAGTAAAACGAGCTGCTGTTCTGAACAAATGCTATTCTGTCTTTGCTTTTAGAAACCAAACTCTGAGTATGCAGTCGGTCTGATGAAAGCCCTGGAATTAGCAATGCTGAAGTGGAAAACAACAGTCCGGTATTTTGAAGAGCTTTATGCCCTGAGTATTGAAAATGCAGACCCTCACAGTGCAAGCACTATCAAGAAACAGTTTATTGAGCCCAAAATCCGGAAGATCAAGCTAATGGGAGATCTACTGACCAATGCTCGCAGGCTTGACTGCTCCCAAGATGGCAGAAACAGTCTTGGGGATTACTTTATGGATCGGTTGCAGAAAGAGTTCAGAACAGGCATAGAGCCAGAGTCAAGCAAGCACTGCAGCCCCTGCCAGCCTCTAGAGCAGTGTACAGGAGCCACAGAGGGTCTGAAACGACCTCAGAGAGAATCTTGCCAGCACAGAAATGGCATAGGGCCAATATATGCAACCATACACTGCACTACCACGCTGCCACAGTGCAATGATGGGACAGGAGCAAAAGTGAAGCAGGGAAGGGAGGGCCTTTAATGCTGTGGCTGTTGCAGCGGAACAGGGCAGCACCTAGGGCAGACCTGTATGGAGTGGGGATGTGAGACAAGCTCAGGAGATGTGGTGCTGTATCACTCCTGCTTTACACCCTGTCCCCTCATCCTCCAAGTCATTCCTACTCAGAATCTAGCCCATACCATTATTTTAAATGATAGCAAGATTGCTAATTACCTAGATTGTCAGCATTGGTCGCACTTTTATCTATGCAGTTCTTCTGAGAAGCTAAAAACTTTTAAGACTCTTCTGTCTTAATGAATTAGTACAAATTATTTTTAACTGTATACATAATGTTTAATACAAAAATCAACCCACACAACTTTAGTACAAGGAAACTTCTATGTGGCAGAAAATCTAAAGCTTAGTTTTATATTACTAAGTATTTTGTATTACTAATAGTTTTTTTACATTATTAACATGGATACTAACATAATGAACTTTGGAAAAAGTACTTATTTTAAAGGGTTTTTTGGTCTTATTTCTATCATAGTAGCAATTTAAGTAATCTAATTACTTATCACCCAGATTATTTGTTGTGGTATACTTTTCCAAGATGAAGGATGCAAACATTATTCAGCAATGGGAATAAGACATGGTGCTGGGTTTTTTCCCCCCAGTTCTTTGCCTAGTTGGCTTTTTTCATCTTCAGAAAATAGATGAGAGATAAATTGGGGGTTCTTATTGGGTATGATCCTTATGGGTTCTAATGTGTATTTTCCAAGTGTCACTGAAGACACTAGCTTGAGAGTTCTGTTCAGATTTAACCTTGGATGGCTGCTTCAATTACCATACAGAGCTCTATTTAATTATCTCACAGAGCTCTAAATTACCGTATCAACTCTATACTAGTGCTATTTCTTGTATTCCCTGTCCTGGTCCTCAGAGGAGTAAGACCCCAGGAAAAATCATAGAATCACAGAACTGTTTTGGTTGAAAAGGACTTCTAAGATAGAGTCCAACCGTCAAAAATGCAGCACTTAACTAGATTTGCATCATAGAGAGTGGCCATGCATTAATTTTACATTTTAATTAGAGCCATGTTCAGTTAGGGGGGCTGTTAGCACTGCCACACCTACAGCCTTTAGCTAGCTTGCTTACAGTTCAGAGGTGTCCAATTTCTTCCATTCATCTCCTACAGGAATGCCTTTTCCTGTATGCTGGATATCAAGGTCTACCAAGGGCACTTGAGAAGAGCAACTGGCTAGATCAGCTACCTGCATATATCTAAAGGGGTTTGTTATCATTTATGCAATTAGGGTTTGCTTAATTGAAAGATCCTTGCACTTATGTAATACAGTAAGCAATATTCCTATTGTGCTTGAAAATAAATTCTTTTCAATGTTAAAACTGGCATTTTGTATTCATAAATTCACCACACAGGCCTGCTAGTATCTTTCTCCAAGATATTTTGCACATGTATACAAAACTGCACTAGTATTTTTCTACTACTAAGAAAGCTGTACAAAATGGAAGAGTAGAACACAGAAGGAAAGCAAATGTCAGAAAACTGCATTAAGGTAAAAACGCTTCACAATAAATCCTTTTCAGTAAACTGACTTTCAGACACAGCTGTGGTCAAGTAGCCATTTCTGCAATGTTGCCTTAGCCCACCTGCTTTCTCTTGAGGTTAACACAAGACAATTACAATTCAGGTGCTTTCCCAATCTTTCTATTAATAGGATTCAACCTTGTGGGGGGATCACTTTAAAACAACCCCCTGTATTCATCTGTAAAAATACCATTGCATACTAGAAGAATGGCTTGAAGCACTTGTAGAAGTGTGCTCTATTTGCCTATGCTGAGATGGCTGCTCTCTAATACAGCTGTAGTTTAAAAGATATTTCCATCTGGGCTAGATTCCATCACCCATCCCCATGCTGAGCATACCTTATTCAACAATTAGTTCCACTGACTGCAGCTCAACATGAGTAAGAACAAAGGAATCTATCCCTCTCAGTATTAAAATACAGCTCATCAAGTATGAACAGAGGAAAGCTACTAACTCAAACTAGTGCCATATATACCACTCCAAATGCTACTGGTAATGTTTAACTTCCTTCTACAAGTCCTCTCCTTTAAGAGTTGGTGACCTTCTAAAATATAGGTACAGCCTCCTCCAGAGATTCCAGAACTTAAACTGTTTTTCACCTTCAATGAATTCCAACATAAGCCCAACATTTAAATTTCTCAAAGTGAGACTTACTTGTCTGTTCCTTTTCCCTGAAACACTGTCATGTTTGTTTCTCAGAGGCCAAATGTAGCTACACAATCTCAGATTTTAGGTCTCTCTCTCCCTTTTCCAAATCACTTTCTTTGCCCTTTGCCTGAAGGGACAACACTGATAATTCTAGATAAACTCACAATCAGCTATTTTCCCTGTCTGTCCTCTGAAAAAGAAGAAATCAATTGGTTACCGTACAGATCAAGCTGCACTCGACCACATGCTGTTGCTGCTGAGAGGGCACACCTGCTTCTGAGCGCAGGAAGCGCAGTCTGCCTCTGCCCTTCCAGCTTCCTTTTCAGCCACACCCTGTTAAAAAAAAAAGATGGAAGGATGAAGATGGAACAGGTGCAAGGGCAACAACACTTACAGAAACTTTACAAATTCTCTTTCTCTTCTGAATCCTTGTTCATACACATACACTCTTAGCTGTACTTCCAAAGAAACATCCAAACCCCACTATGGGGCAGCACAGAATAGCTGTAGCAGCACCAGTACACCTTAAGTACAGCATCGAAACTGGAAGCTCTGGAGAGAGACAATCTTTACTGAAATTAGGAGTTACAGCACAGAGGCTTCCATACAGGTGTTAACAATGATGTCCTGCTAAATGCTAACCATAAGCACCACCTGCAGTTGGAGAGAAAGGGCCCTTGCTGCTGCTGACTCTCAGAGTGAGGCATTCACATGAAGTCTCCAGGTGGAGATCCTCTCCCTCCCTCACCCTCTCCACTATTCCACACACAAAACTGAGAATTGCACCTCAGGATGTATTCCTTGCAAGCACTTATTTTCAGGGCTTGACTGTACAAGGCAAACCTTGGGAATCATACTGGAAAAAGAATGCTAGTTCTGGCAGCAGCAGCAGGGAAGGAGTCCTCAAGGGCACCTTCACTAGAAGATCTCTCTGAGCAGAATTCATCACCTGGTCAGGGCCTTCTGACTTTTTCTCTGAAGTGCATTCAAGGGCAATTACTAGCAACCTCCTTGTATTGCTTAAGTCCCAACACGTGTTACCACTGTGCCCGAGCTAACCACTTTGTGTCCAAGTCACAAACTGCCCTTTCCTGGGGTTACATATAGCCTTGACACACACAGTGGCAGAACACACTACAACACTGGCTCAGTATGAGGTAAAATTATCTTTCCCATAAATTGATGATCTGGAGAGAGGTTAAATGTCTTAAGTGGGCCCCACAGCCAAAACCAAGCCTTGATAACCCAATTTACATGTTCAATAATTACAGCACACAACTACCTCTTATACTCATTATGTTACCGTATGTCTAGCACTACTTTGAATAGAAATTATTGCTACTTTTTTAACTGTTCCAAAAGATATTTTTTAAAAAAATCTGTTCACTTCTGGATCCAAGAGCCTCTGTAATAATGGTGAAGTGTTTCTACAAGTTTGCTACTCTGCCTTTCAGAAACAGCTGGGAGATACACTTCTAAATGTGTAAGGGTGGTCAATAGCTGATCTCCTTGGGGCATATTGCTTTTCAGCATTGCACACAGTAAAAGAAAGAACCTGTACAGAGTTCAAAACATCCAGGTTTTTCTTAAAAATTTCATCTTTTGGGGGATAATGAGAGATTGTGATTAACAGTCTTTTGTACTTGAAGGCATTTTAAGTAGAAAATGGGGACTGCACATTAGGCATTTTTGCAAAAACTAGATCATATAACAACAAAAGAAGCTACCATCACTGCAGCCCCTCTCAGCTATAGGCAGGCCCAGAGACACAGGGCTTGAGGACTAGGTCATTGATGGATGTGTTTTACCTTTCCAGATTCTCCCTGTCAGCCCTTTGCCCTACTGAAGACAAAGCTTTGCTTTACTCATTTTAGTTCATGGTACATTAAAAATACCCATAACTATTTTAATCATGAACTCAAAGACATCATAGCCAAATTGCTGGAGTGTTTCTGTATCACCAAAGGCACTTTTTCCTATCAAATGATATTCCAAAGCAGAGTAAAAATGTGTGAGCCCTTGAGAGAAGCTACCAAAACGCATCCCATTTCTCCAAGTCCAAATCACCACTGTTACCTGAAATACCAAGCTCTTGTTGCACAAGCAATCCAGCTGCAGTGCAATTACATGTGCAGCACGTTACTTCACCAGGTGAAGTTCATCTCTTCAAATATTTCAGAATAAAGGTAAAGAGAGTTGATTTGGTAGAGCAACGAGAAATGGCTCACATTGTGCCTCACATGAAGAGTAATTTGCTGAAGCGATAGCTGACCATAACTCAGGCTTCAACTCTCCAGTACATCATTACCACACCATTACTAAACTGTTGCTTTACTGCAGGAACCAAATACTTTTGTGATAAACCTGGCTGCTGCTCGCTCAGGCACTAGTCGGGTGTCTTGGCTGTCCCAGACCTTGTCCTCTCACACAACTACTTTTTGCTCTGAGTCAAAAGTTTCAGTAACTGCTCTTGACTCCTGATCTGGAAACATCTTCGGTATGGATTTCTGACCTCTACCTGGGTCCGCCGTAGACTGACACACCCCGACTCCTGAGAAAAGGGCTAACGCACTCCAGCGCGCCTCAGACGACTATGTTTTTTCTCTGGGAAATTTCTTCCCCAGGCGAGAGCAAAGAGCAATGGCTCCAGAGTAACGGCTCCCCTGCACGGACCTGCTCCCTCCCTTCACTGCCCCGGCGACCTGGCAGGAGTCACGTCCCCGATACCCGCCCAGCCCGCAGCCGCCAGTCTCGGCGCAGAGGTGACTGAGGGAACCCTCGGCCTAGGCGGCGGACCTCGGTGGCCCGCGGTCCCCCTCTAGAGGCCGCCATGTCACGACACCACCCGCGCCGAGCGCAGCGCCACCAGGCGTCCGCACTCAACATGGCGGGCGCCCCGCCGGCTCCCTCGTCAGCGACCTCTCCGTCCAGTCGGTCCCCTCGCACCCGTTGCCCCAGAGATACGGGCATGGTCCTGGCTCTCCACAGTGTCCCCGGGTCCTGCGCGACCGGGCTCCGGCCATAGTACGGAGGTGCCGCCCGCACTGTCCGCCCTCACGAACTCCCCCGGAGTAGTTACCCTGTGGCCACAGAGCCGCACAGCAGCGGCCGGCGCGGAGAAACCCGTCCCGGGACTGGGGCTTTCTTCCCTGAAGGATGCAGCCGAGCCGCAGCCCCGCCGGCCACCGGCGGGACGCGCAGGGAAACGCGCCGCTGCCGACGAGAGCGCGGCCTCGCCGGGGCGCGCGGGAGTACGGCGGAGCACCGCTGTCCCCACGGGCACCTCCGGGCATCGGGGAGCCTCGCCGTCCCTGACAGGCTGGGCAGGGCGCGCTGCACAAGGCGGGGAAAAAAAAGGGAACTATTAGAAAAGCCGTTGTGCCGCGCGCGCCGGCAGCGGCTGCCGCCAGCTCCGCACCCGCACCAGCGCCCCAAACACCGCCCCGACGGCTCCCGCGCCCCGCCGCCCCCCCGCTGCCCCGAGGGCTCCGGCGGCCGTGGCCCCCTCCCCGCCCCGCGGCGCCCCGCCCCGTCCCGACCCACCGTGGGGGGGCGGCTCCGGCATAAATATGGCCCCGAGTGGCACTCTCGGACCGGCGCGGCTTGGGAGGGGGTCGGTGGGTGCCAGTGCTCGTGGCCTCGGCTAGGAGAGTGTGAGGCCTCCGCTCAGTACACCCGCCCCTCCACAGGCAGCCGCTGAACATCCCGATCGAAGCCCCCTCTCTTTTGAACCTCTCGCTCGTCCCCTCTGGCCCAGCCACTGTCTCCTCCACCGCTCCCATGGACTTACTGGGCCCCATGGAGATGACGGAGGGCTCCCTCTGCTCCTTCACAGCTGCTGATGACTTTTACGATGACCCATGCTTCAACACGTCAGACATGCACTTCTTCGAGGACCTGGACCCCCGGCTGGTGCACGTGGGGGGCCTGCTGAAGCCCGAGGAGCACTCGCACCACCACGGGCACCACCATGGGCACCCGCACGAGGAGGAGCACGTTCGAGCACCCAGTGGGCACCACCAGGCCGGCCGCTGCCTGCTGTGGGCCTGCAAGGCTTGCAAGAGGAAGACGACCAACGCCGACCGCCGCAAGGCTGCCACCATGAGGGAGCGGCGGCGGCTCAGCAAGGTCAATGAAGCCTTTGAGACCCTCAAGCGCTGCACCTCCACCAACCCCAACCAGCGCCTGCCCAAGGTGGAGATCCTGCGCAACGCCATCCGCTACATCGAGAGCCTGCAGGCACTGCTGCGGGAGCAGGAGGACGCTTACTACCCAGTGCTGGAGCACTACAGTGGGGAATCGGATGCCTCCAGCCCTCGTTCCAACTGCTCTGATGGCATGGTGAGTGCCCCAGGGAGGACACGCTGCCACTGAAGCGCCTCAGACACTGCCAGTCTCCTCCTGTTTTACCTATAGTATCTGCTTCCCATAACTCCCCAGGCAGAAGACAGAGTTCTCTCTTGTGTCTTGAGCTCCAGCAGTGAAGGGAGGTGGGGTCCCCACGGGCCAGGATCTCTGTGAAAAAAAAGAAAAATCTCTTTACACGCTTTTTTCGCCCCTATGGTGAGAAGTTAGGCAGAGCCAGGGGAGCTGTGGGGGCACTTTCAGAAGCTGCCTGGGATAGGTACCTGGGGACATGGTGAGATCTGAATCCTACCTGTGCTGCCATAGCTCCTGGGGGATCTCGTTTCCAACTTCAGCGTCATTACCATTTAATCCTCTAAGGACAGCACGCTGGAAGGCCTCCCTTGGTCATGGTAGTTACAGGGAGCAGATAAGAAAAGACTTCGGGGTTTTTTTGCTATTCATGATGGTAACAGGAGGAAGTTCTAACAGGAATAGTTTTCCTTGACCCTTAAGAAAATGTTTCTCCATTCTCCTCACACTTAATCCCCTCTGTAGACATTTACCAGCAATAGGAAAGAAACCCCACGGCTTTATGTCCTCTTTGTTATGGGGAGGAGAGAAGAAGGTTGGGTGCTAGAGAGGGTGACATCACCACATCTTTTCACAGGGACTATAGGTTTGGACTCTGGTCTGAATGCCAGAAATTGAATTCATCGCTCTGGGGTGATCCTGCCAGAGTGGTGAGTTGAATATGTGGTTATGAGATAGCTAGCAGATTGGGGAGAAGATTTCCACAAATGACCCCTCCTCAAAGTACAGCCCTTTCCTTTTGTTAGAAAGTCATTTTATTGTGGATAAAGTGTTGGAAACAAATATATTGGTCAGTGTTTGGACTTTTTCTGTACAAAATGGAAATGGGAAGAGAAACTAAAGGAAGTAGAAGCTTTTAAAGAGAAACTCATGTTTGGAAAAATCTTCCAAAATCAGACCAAAAAAAGGCTTGTTACTATCTTGATCTCCTTGCTGTAAGCTGAAGATAATAGGTCACTATCTCATCAGAATGCTGGAACTCTTGTCTCAGCTACAGAATTTGATATGACAATAATGGTAAGTTTCCTTTGGAACAGCTGTGCCACAGAAAATATTCTGGGTTGAGTCCCATTCTAGCCAAGTTAAGTTCTGCCTTTTTCAGAGAAACTAAAACTCAGTGGCATTTCAGCCATGGAATGATGACACAGACAGAAATATGAAATTGGGTGGTTCGTGGGATTTCAGTAAATGCTGTCCTCAGCCAGTGACTTCACTCAGATTGCTCTCCTTTCCAGATGGAGTACAGCAGGCCACCTTGCAGCTCTCGCAGAAGGAACAGCTACGACAGCAGCTACTACACAGAATCGCCAACTGGTGAGTATGTGCCATACTAGCCCTGTGAAACCTGGAGATGGAGGCTGTCAAGCTTCCACATGCCTTCTCTGTCCCCTGTTATTAAGCTGGCCCCGGGCTGGGCTGGAAGAGGAACCTGCCTTTTCAGCCAGCAAGCTGTGGATGCTAGTAGGAGCAGTGGATTTCCTCTATATGTACTTGCAAATTCAGGCATATGTTACAGCTGCAGTTCCTATTTTGCAAACATAACATCTGGATAAAAATACATTCCTCTCTTTAACTAATTTCTAGTGTTTTGCATGAAGACTCTTCTAACTCTATCCAAACCGGAGAAATTGTTGACTGTTTTCAAATCCTCCATTCCCTTTCTATGGACTGAAGTGAAGGCCTGGATCTACCCATCCCCAAAGTAGCATACTTTGGTTTGGTCTGCCTTCCATTTTGCAAATGAAAGTCTGTTTTCTGGTAACTGGTGCTCTTAACCATTTTCTTATTTCCTCTGAATCTTTACTCCCAGCAGATGCATGCTGGCAGGCACTCGCTGGGGTTCTATGCACAAAATCGCATTAAGTACCTGCTGGATAAACTGAGTACCTTTTTGTCTGTTTTTTAGATCCGAAGCATGGGAAGAGTTCTGTTGTTTCCAGCCTTGACTGCCTCTCAAGCATTGTAGAAAGGATTTCCACAGACAACTCCACGTGCCCTCTACTGCCTCCAGTGGAGACTGTCGCTGATGGGAGTCCTTGTTCCCCTCAAGAGGGAGTGACTCTGAATGATGGAGGAGCCCAAATTCCTTCTCCCACCAACTGCACTCCACTTCCCCAGGACAATAGTAGCAGCAACCCTATTTACCAAGTGCTATAAAGGCAGGACTGCACTGAAAACAAATGGCTCTGTTCAGCCATGCTACAAAGCCTGCCTTCTAAGACTGAAAAGACTGCTCAAGACTTGTTCCAGCTTTAAAATATCACTTAAAATTCCTTCAAATGTGTAACTTTTTGAACATATATTACTTCAAAATACACCTAGTTATTTATTGGTTGTTAAACTAAAGATATTTAATATGTCTAGAGATAAACTTGTGTACCATGAAATGGCCAATATTTAATCTGGGCTTTGGGGAATAGGAACCTGGCTCTTGAATGCGAGGAGAATAGAAATCTACAACGGTAGTGGCATGACTGATCCTTCCTATTACTCCTGTTCTGGCCAAAATAAGGTTGTGGACCACTTTTTATACAACTTTTTGTATAATTAAGATTTGCTTTGCAAAAAAAAAAATAAAAAAAAAAATGGGGGGGGAAAAGAAAGAAAAACCCCACAAAAGGAGAAAATAAAACACAAAAAGAGGAAAAAACTAAAAATATTTAATATTGCTTGGTTTGTTGTGTCAAAACTTTATATATTTATATGATGTGGTTGCCAAGAATGTTTTCAGCAGTATGCTAAATAAAGACCCTTATTTATAAAATCTGTGGCGTTATCTTGACTTTCATTAGAGCTTCTCGAATTACTCTTGCATTTAGGAGTGGTATTAAGATCACTGCCTTGGCAGGAAGAAGATACAGGCTCTGATTCAGCAAGAGTCTGAAAGAAACCAAGACCGTGCTTCAGTTGCGCTGCTCTTGACTACTTTGCGTAAATACATTGCTGAAAAGGAGTCTGCTTTCTTCACCTTGTATCCTGAGGATTTCTAAACCAAGTCCTGCACATCAGAGGCCATTATTAAAGAGGTCTGTCGGTGAGTCAGTGTTCTCTTCCTCCCTGCAAAATTTACAATTGCATTATAGGACTTGATCTTAGAAAGATGTGCTAGAACTAGGAGTTACAATAAATTACTCTCCAAATCCCAGTCCAGCTACCATAACTTAAGGTCACACAACACTTGTCTCATAAAACTAGTTGCTATATTCTTGGACAAACGGTCAGATGTTTTATGAAAGTTTCAGTTTTCAAGTGTTTGTACCACATTCTTATTTCTCAGGTGTTAGAAAACAGCTGGGAGGATTTTTTGTTGTAGAGTTCAAGATACAGATCACAGTTTTCCTCAAGTTCAGATTGGAATTTAGGCCAAAGATAAGCAGTTTTAATTTGGATTTGAACTTTACACATCACTGGCAGCATTACTCCAGGGATTTACTTCTTGTTTAGAGCCTCTCTAAAAATAACCAGCAGGCTATGTTTCATTCAGTATATATGTGTAACCTTGCAAGCTTGCCAATGAAACTGAAAAATGTTAAGCCCTGAGCAGGTTGTCATTTGTAAGTAACCATCAGGGCATTTCTCTGCATTCAGACAAGAAGAGCGAGCAGCTATAGCCAACATATAACAACCCATTTCTTGTCTTATCCTTGTGATTTAGGGACTTTGTTTAAACATCACAGTAAAAAAACCCAACAATAACCCACCCACCCTCCTTCCCCCAACAAACCAACCCAGATACCGTCATCAGCTCTAAATACTTCAGTGACAGATCAGTTGTCATATTCTCTCTTAGGTGACTACTGAAGAGGGAATTTGTGCAGCTCTTACCTCTCAAGCAGGAAAATCAGGGAACAGCTAATTCCAGGGAAATGTTTCCCGCTCCTTTAGTCATGGGGGAATTGAAGATCAATGCTCTATAGAGAGAAGAGCAAGCAGCCTTATGGCCAGCAGAACAATGCACTTGCTTCTCCTTCCTTCTGGGGCAGAGGTGTGGTCTGAGCGTGCTATCTTACGGGAATTCAGAGGAGCAGGGAAGGTAGCAGCCACAGGGACTCTTTTCTCATCTGAGTGCTCGTGACCATAGTGGATAATAAACTGGCATCAAGGCATAGGACCACTCTATTGAGCAGGCCAGACTGCCACAGATCAGAGGTGAGTCTGAGGCAGGACTGTTCTCTCAATATCTTCATCAATGTCTGACTTCGTAAAGGTCTCCCATGGATTTCACTGTGGGCAGAAAACAGTCCAGCCCATAAAGGTTGCACTTATCCCTTTCATTTTTTCCATTAAAAACACAAATTAAATGAACTTGAGAATGTGCTAGTTCATGCTAACATGAAGCAGGAGGTCAGAAAAGAAGCCCCAGGTTAATCTGAAGCCAGTATTGCTAACTTACAAACACTAAAGAGTGACCGCCAGAGCTTCACAAATCAACGCCTCACACACCACCAATAAAATGTTCATTGCTTCCAGCAAATGCTCTGTCAGGCCCAGAGTGCAAGCAATGCTTCTGTAAAATACTGCAGGCCTTGCCATCCCCATACTCTGAGGCCAGTAAAAGAACCAGTTTTACTATTGTGTAAATGGCAACTAAGAAGCATTTTGCCAGCTCAGGAACTAGACTCTATGGATACTGACAGCACAGAGGTCATGCCTGCCTCTCCACAGCACCCCACTTCTGCAGGACATCATGAGGTGTACCTGGTAGTAAAGCTGGCAAGGCAGAGTGGACATGGGGCACTTGTGCTCAACAATGTACATGCAGTTCCATGTGAAGTCATGTATATTGCATTTCACTGATTTATTTTAGCAACCCAAGTTTCCACATACTGATGTTAATGTTACAACAGAGAACAAGCATTTAGCACATCCCAAAATAGATGGATGGATGAAGAAGAAAAAAAATATTCACAGATTTCCTATACAGAGCTCATCTTTTTCCCATTGATGTCAGTGAGAAAAGTCCACTGGAACAAGGCCAGAGGGTGTCCATGCTGATAAAAGCACGTTTAGGTTACAGCTATATTTATTTTTGAATTTAAACAAGGAAAATGTCTTCCCTGTGCAATTTCTCCCTGTCTATTTCTAAGGTAATATATTTAAAACAAATGCCTGGTTACTCCCCTGTGCATCAAGAGGACACCACATTACTGACAGAAGTATATCCCAGTCTATGTGCAAACATTTCAAAGCTGGAAATACTTGGATTCAGAGCTTTAGTTCCAACAGTGGCAGGGAACATAAGAAGAGTGAGGAACAGACACAGGACTGGTCCAGCATTTACAAACTGCTGTTCTTAAATTTTGCTCCTGAAGGTGTATTTAGGCACTGAGGGCTGGTTCTACAAGAAAAACTGCAGTCTCACTTGGTCTGCAGAAACTCTCCATCACGGGCTACAAACACCCATGACAGGGACAGCCTGGGAGAAATGGAGGTGACTGCCAGGCAAAGTGCTCCTTTCCCTGAGCTGCCTTGGCAGAACAGGGCAGAGCCTGAACGTGGGTTTGGAGCTTTTCACTAAAGATACTTGAACTGTCTGGTGTTTCCTATGGAACCATGCCTCCAAAGGGAAAGTCATACAGCCACAAACAATTAAAGGGAAGTGGCTGCCTTTGAACAGAGAGGTAAGTGTGTACCTTAGGAACATTTGATTTGATCTGGTATCTTAAGAAAGTCCCACTGGAGCTGCATGACAAAACCAGTGTTACCAGCTTATCTTATTCAAGCTATTGCTAAGGAGAAGGTGAAGAGGAATTGATTTTTGTACCTCATTTATAAGTGCTTTGATTTGAAATTTCATCAGGTCATTGGCAAATAGGAGAATGAAGAGGTTCCTTTTTCTGCTTTCACTTTTTCACAGTAAAAGAAGTGTGATATAGCTGCCGGGCTTTAAAAGCATCAGTGTTGCACACTATTTCCCATGTTGCCATTAAAGCTGCTACAGAAATGTTTCACATACTGGAAACTCAATTTTAGGTAAAAGAAATGTATAAACTATTTCTGGAATATTTTTTTCAGAAGAACTACACCTAAAGGGTGAACAGAGAAGCAAACATTTGTACCTCACACCACCAAAATGTTAATGTGAAGACATTAGCATTTTGCTTTTGTTTAAAAAATGCCAATTCGTTCCTTGAAATCAGTGACAAAACTCCCAACTTCAGTGGCAATAGCTTCAAGCTACTGCACATAAATCTGTCTGGGGTAGTGCTCAGGTAGTGGTGCAAAGCCATGACAAACTCCATGCAGTGCCCTTGGCTTGTGCACTGCTCGCTGACCCATTTCTATCCCAGCGCCTTCGGATATGCCAATCCCTGAGCACAATCACACTGAGAAAGCTGGCAGGCTTCCCTCCTCACCTGATCTTGAAACACAAACCAGAAATTATCCCCATAATGACACCAAAAGTCTACAACATTTCCAAAATGTGTGGCTGACAAGAGCCTGTGGGAGCAGGAGGTGGTATGAAGGTCATTATGCATAACTTGCGCACAGCAATCTTGGCTTCACCAGCAGCAGGTGAAACAGTCTCTGTGCAGTCAGAGTGCAAATCTTTGACAACATGATCTGCATGCAGGGTGTGTGAGTGTGGGATGGAGACAATAGGCCCACATGTCAAGTGTCCCAGAGAGCATCTACTGAGGCATACCCAAATATCTCATAAAGCACTATTTACTAATGCTTCTCAGCTCACCTTCCCCCAGCCTTTCACATCTCTTGTTTCCCAGTAAAACTCTCTCCTTGATCTATGCAGCACAATTCCTTCTCAAAAGGCTTGCTGCACAACTGGGAATGTCATTAAGTGGGGACCAAAGACCCTCCTTTCAATGTCTGAGATTTCAGGGCTAATGAGGGAGGGAATGGTCCCTAGTGTAACACACAAGAGCCTCCAGGTAGTCCTTTCACACGCACACCCCACCAGGAATTAGGAACATATCTGGCATAAAGCCACCTGGACCAGTGGAAGAAACCCAGAAATTTCCCAGTGGAGTCAGAAATCTGCCTTTTGCATACAGAGACACATATGAATAAAGGCCTTAACATTGTAAGTTTAATAGTGAAAAGTGACCTATCCTGTAACCACAGGGCAATAGAAAATCTCAGTTTTCCCAGTGATACAGCCAGCATGGCACTGAACTCACATTTGCTTTCTATAACATCAGTAGCTTTTATCTTCTACAATGATCTTAGCAACATCAGGCATGCTGTTTTATGTAAGACTCAATGAATAACCCCACATTCATCAATAGGGAGGCAAATCCTATATATGAAGTGAAACTTCCCACTATTCATATAAAAATGTATTAAAAACTGACAGGAAATAACTCGATCAGAAGATTGGATGAGGTTGGGATTGTGGTTGGGCTGTTGCTGTTTTTTGCTTGCAGCTAAATTCACTCAGAGGTCTGTGTCTCAGCACAGTCACCTAATGTGGCATGTGACTGCCAAAAGGAGTCTCCCAATCTCAAGGGACCAGATCTGGAGATGTTGGATAAAACCCTGGGACTGCTGAACCCTCTGAATGTCTTCCCTAATCCACCTGAATTGACCTTGAGCCGGTTTTTGGTCCAACAGCTACATCTGCTGGATAAAACACAAATTGCAGTTCTTTCACTCTGAATTCAATGGTCCCTCATCTTTCTAGAACAGAAAATCTGTTGGTGGAGAAACAGCAAGAATATTCATGGTCTTCAGTCAGCACCTGGAGCCCTAAAACTCTAGGAACATGAAAAATATGTTGGAAACCCCAAGTTCTTCCCTACCAAAAGCCTCCTATAGAAAAAAAAAAGTAGGAATAATATGGGGTTTTCTTATTGCTACAAATTTTGGAGTACCACAGAATCACAGAATCAATAAGGTTGGAAAAGACCTCAAAGATCATCAAGCCCAACCTGTCACCCAAGACCTCATGACTACTAAACCATGGCACCGAGTGCCACGTCCAATCCCCTCTTTAACACCTCCAGGGATGGTGACTCTATTTCTCTTTGGTTTAAGTGAAAAAGAAAGACAAAAGGAGAGAGAAATGGAAGGCGTTTGAGAGCACTGTATCATCTGTGGTGCTCATAATGGTCCTGGAAAAGATAGGTTGCTTACCAGAAAGCAGGTGAGGCAGATGCACAGGACCAGGAGATGACATCAAGACCATGAAGTGATTCTCTACTGGCCAAATCCCTCAGTAGGATACAATACATCTCAGCATTCATGGTAACCTCCACCTAACGTGCAGATGTAGAACAGGACACATTGAGAAACTGACTTGCACATTTGGAAAGACCATTTGAAGCCATGAAAGGAAAAGGTAAGCAAGCGTAGAGGTGACAAACCTAAAGATTATGTACCTTATGGTTTGGCCATACAACAATCATTTCTTTCACATCAATGCTTCTGAATACTACTCAAAATGCACTTGGCTGCTATGACTGAAAGACAGAGCCTGGAAAACCTATCTGTGTCTTGGGATTGGGATTCGAGCTCTGTGAGGACAGAAGGATCTTCATGGTTCACTGACAACTGCACGTGCAGAGCTCTGTGTCTGACTGACTGTTGGGCTGGGATGGTTTTTTTCAGTGACAAAACATTGTGTTTGGAAACAAATGTCCTGTGAAACCAGTGTGTCCCATTTGTGACCATGGTTCTGTGTGGTCAGGAGGTCTGACTGTCACTGAAGGGCAGACTGTTATAACCATGCTATTTGTGAGAAAGAGTTTTCGAATTGCTTCAGTGGGCCTGGCCTGGTAAAGCAATACCTTTTTGTTAGGAATGTCCATACTTGGTCTTATTCCACCTGTGGGCTTCCTGAGGCTGCGTCTGTGACACAAAGAATTGCATCTGACTGCTGCGGGTGGAAACCACACTACTGCAATCCATGAGCAATAGGAATGGGGATTTTCGGACCACTGGAGGGCAGCATTTCTATGGAAAAGAGGAGGGGACATGCGCTCTTCTCGCTCCTCTTCCCCTCTCTTCCCCCTTCCCCCGTCCCCCCCCCCCCCCCCTTTTGTATCTAGCTCTTCCTCGGTTCAGGTACAGAGTATCATTTCACCAACACAACTCAAATTAACAAGCTGAATTCCTACCTAGAGTGCATTCATCAATCTTATTGGCAGCTGACACAGTACTGGCACCCTTATCTGCTGGAATTATTTCAGCAAGTCCAAACTCATGGCTTGCAAAGATGCACTTCCATGTGAAAACCCACAGGTTTCCGTGCCTATATGGCCAGGTATCCCTGCAAATTGTCTAAAGGTAGTTAGGAAAACAACCACTTTGGAACAAAGCATCTATACAACAGCTTGCAGAGAAAGTCCTGTCCTTCAAATGGGGCACATAATGCTCCCACTGCAGATATAACACCATAGAATTGCAGCTGTATGCTGGGAGGAACACGTGTCACACTGGTCACTTCATTCCTTTTGGAAAGGAAGCAGCACGGAATGTGCTGGGCACACATGCGCCACACTTCCGATGGCTGTCCTCTACAGAACCAGGCATTTAAAGCAGCTTGCAGTTTAAAGCCAGCTGTACATAATGTAGTCCCCAACATGCCTTTCAAAAGCTTCACAAATGCCAATTACATTAAATGGTATGAAAAAAAGGCAACAAAGTAATGTGCCTAATTAACAAAGCTAGAGATGGAGCCAGCCATTTGGTTTGAAGTACTTCCAAGAGAGATGTTAAACGCAATGGCCAGGGCAACTCTGGAAGAAATAAATTAACATGCTGGGTTAATATTTCAAACTCTGTGGGAGTAAACAATGTGTGTGGTAAGGGAAAGAAAAGGTAAAAATATCATGGGGTGCTACTTTGTTTGTTTGCCAAGGACACTTTAGCTTTTGCTAGACAAGATGCAAGAAGACATAAAAATATCAGCATTGTGCCACTGAATTTCCTAAAATTCTCTCTTCCCCACCTGTTGATTCTTAGCTCAAGGTAAACCACCATTTTGAGTGATACAGGATAGACACATTCACAAAAAATGCATTAGCAGTGTTCTTCTATCTTTAATACCATGGGCAGCATAAAATTCCTCTCACCATAGGACTTCTCAGAGATAGATTTTCTGTTCAGAAAATGTCTTGTACATGTCTTTTATTCCACCATAGTTTTTTTTCTGATCCTCATAGCTAAGAAATTGTGGATCACTGTCTGGTTCTAAATCTTAGATACCTGTCAATGGGTAAGCTCAGGCCATCACAAACTTCCAGCAAGTACTGTGGCTTGAATCCTTTCCAATATTCATCTGTTGGCAGCTGTTTCCATCTGCTCCTCCTTGAACGGTTCTGCTCGGTCCCTAGGGAAGAGCAGGAAGATTGCCATTCACTGAACTTGCTTGTTGTGAGCTGCCTGCTCATGTTTTACCTGACTCTGTCATTTCACCCTGTCTGCTCTCTGGCCTTTTTTGCACTAAGACTTATGAGATCTTCTGTGCATCAAAAGTAAGGAAAAACATCATTCCTCAGACCAAATGTTATTCTATCTTTTAAGCATGAATAATTATTATTTAAAAAGGACACAGAAAAGCGTGATCAGATCACTCAGTCCTCACAGATGCTTGGCATAAAGTGATTCCTGCACCTATGTTTTGTAGCTGAAATGACCTATCTTTGACATGCCTTTGCTTTGTGGTGAGTGAAGACATGTGCCTTTCAAGCACTCCATGACCACTACCAATACCTATGGCCTTTTGTTCGGTTGGGTTTGTGGTAGACCACACAATGTGGAAAGATAAAACAAACAAAACCAACCCAAATCATCTATTTCTATGACCCCTATTTTAGACACCAGTGGTCATGTTTCCAGACTTGCAGCTGAACCTTTGGGAACTTTGGTTGGTTGAGTAAATCTACTCACATAAAGCTCCTCTATTAATTTGTCCCATGGCTATTTATTTGCTTGTTAACTTGCTATGTAAAGACTATCATTTATTGGCCAGAGTTAATTAAAAGATTGTATTTTTTCTTAACTAAGGTAATTAGTTTTATATCTTCAGCTATGAAAGTTTTAATTCATACTTTGATCTCATCTCTGGCCTGATTTCCAGCTAGACCAAATCCTCTTCAAATCTCTTGAGCTTTCAAACACCCAGGTGTGACTGAAAATGCAAACCTTGCTGCATAAAGATTTTTTTTCCAAAGTACCTCAAAGAATATCCCTAAATGTGACATTCTGCAGATCCTAATTAGCTTGAAACAGTAAGACAAGAACAGTAACACAACATGGAAACAAAACTGAAGAAGAATCCACCAGAAATCTAAACAAACTCTGGAATTTTCCTACCAGAATTACTTAGATTTGTAGATATATAGGCAAAAACACTTCCTATAGGCTGTATAAACACAAGAGTCAGGAAAACTGACAGTAAATTCATTTGACTTCCAACATCACCTTTTCTGTGGTGCACTGTCCCCTCAAGCATACATCTCTCTGCTTGAATTGTGCAGTGGTCATGGGCTACAGAAGCACAACACACTGTGGTACTTCTGCATGAAGACCTTTTCATATACTGAAGAGTCCTTAAGTGCAAATAAGCAAGTAAGAAGGTAAAATACTTGTAAACATTTAACACAGAATGTAATGTTTTCTCTACTTAATAGGCAGGATGCCTATAAGCTAGAGAAAATTTTTAAGAGAACTTGTACAAACTTATTTTATTTTTTATTGCAACCTGAAAAAAAGCATAGAAATAATGCCTTTATTATGATTTGAGAACTGGATACTCCTTCTCTCTCATCCCTTCATAAGAAAGCCAATAAATATGCCATTGTAGGCTCTCTTATATGATAGGAATCCATCCCTGAAGCACAGAAAGGTCAAATTATGCATGAGAATGGAACATGTCTGAAGGAAGATTCACTTCTGATTTCTTGTTGGTCAACTCTCAGTATCTTGTGCCACCACGATCTTTAGCTGCTTCCTCATTATTCCCCAATCCCTCCTACTTCTGGAATACCTAGAGGCAAGCAGTACAATTGCAAAACTTGGCAGAACCCACAGATGAATCAGGCTGAATCAGTAAACAATGACTAAAAGTGCGGTGTCGTAAGAACAAGCATGTCACTGTGCTTCTTAAGCTAAACCATATAAATACAAACCTACTGCAAATCTTGCATGCTAGCAGGAATCCCAGCTACAGTCTGGAGGGCTGGTACAACCATTTTGCATTGAGATTCCTACAGAAGGCTTTGCAAGCCTGGAAACCCTGTGTAGAGCATCTTCCTGTTCCTAGAGTGCACAGAGAATTCGTGATAGTATGTCCCAGAAACTGAAGGCTGAGAACAAGCTATGAGAAGTGGCATCATTCTGCTGTTGCCTTGCTGTAGCTCTCAACACCTCATTTAAGTGAACAAAAGGCTGCTGTTGATGCTGAGCCACAGGCCCAGACACTAACCAGGATCAGGAAATCTGCATTTCCAGCAGCTGGCCCAGGATTTGTGACAGAAGGTGGATTTTGCTTTCCATTCACTCACGCTTACATTGTATAAATCCTGGCTGTTTACAAAAGAAACGCAGCAGATTTCATCCTTAGTGTCAATTATTTAACTAGCATCACTGGAACTATTATACTTTGTGTCTCTTCATATTCAGCATACAAAGAATTACTTCAGCAGGATTAAATATCATATTTGATGGGACTGGCTGTGTAAATATTTACAAAGCCAGAGAACACCAAAGACATCTCAGAGTTATTGATTCATGCCAAATATTGAGAAGCTGGGTTAATCAAGGGATTTAAGCAATGCTTTAAACCTTTGAGTCAGCATTGTTGAGATTTATTTGAACTACTCTTACTTTCAACATCCCAAGTTTTACAAATCATCTATAACAATAAGGATTCACGGGCCATTTTCCCATCTGCTTGTCTGAGAACATTTCAGTCACTATTGCAAACTCAGAGTAGGCTGGAGAAGCAATAACAGTTGTGGAAAGTGAATCATTCAACAAAAACAAAGTTCTGATTTCAGTCTGAAGGAAAAAAAAAGAGAAGAAAGAAATGTTCTAATTAATTTTTTTTTGTATTAGAGAAACAGCCAACCGACAGGCAAGCATATAAAGTACAAGATAGAGTGGGTCCTAGATTCCTCAGTCAGCCATCTAAGTTTTTTTTGTTCTGTGGTTAAATGAAGAAGATATACTTGAGGCACTGAGAAGTGCATGCCTTGTTCAAGAAAAGACTAGCACCTCCTGTTCTGTATTCTGTATCCAGCCTATGTGAAAAACGTGTGTCTGTTTCTACGTGCTCGTGTCTGTTGCTACGTTCATGCACCTGCAAATCAGCTGAGACTTAACAAATGCAGTGGCAGCATTTGTGGAGCATTGCTTTCAGAAAAAGATGACCAGGTCAGTCTCAGAAAGCCAAGGAACTTTTAAGACTCCCTAGAACAAATCATCAAATAAAATAAAGGCAAATCACTAATCGTTTCTGGAACTCTAGTACAGCAGTGGTAAGAATGCAATAGTTTGGCTCTGTGTATGCTCATTTACTCTTTTAGAAACGTAGATTTAGAGCCTTCAGGACGACTGCACTCAGCTCACAGTAGCACTCAGCTTACAGTAACACATACTTAGCAGCTCCTATAAGCATGTTTTTGTTATGTATTGACATGAATCTTCCAATCTGTAAAAGCTGATTTTTTCTTGTCACCAGCTGCTTGTTTTGATGGATTACATCAGTACAAAGAAGACAAGACACAAGTCTATACCCTGCCTGTAACCACACATGGTAACAAATGCAGTGTACCTAAAGCAGACCTTTCTGTGATTTAGCCCCACGTTTTCTTGAGAAGCCATGATTTCTGCTTTGGGGAAAGCCTCATCAAAGACAAATCCTGACACTTCTACTACAGCCTTGACTAAAATATGTCTAGAAATTCACACTGTTTCAGGTCAAGATGTGTGCTCCGAGAGAAGCACAGTGCCTGACCCAGTTCAGCTACATACTGGGTTCTGGCAGGTGTTGGGTGTAGGACAGACAACTCAACAGTTGTTTGCAATGCTTGCTGTTCCTCTTGCCAGGGAGGAGCAATCTTCTCTTTCCCTACAAGAAAGTGAGCTTGGAAACCTCCTTGTCAGCAACCAGCAGAACACTTCCTCCACCATCTCACCTTGTTCATGTACACTATCCCAGTAATCTTATTTACTTGGTTCCATCTCCTGTGCTTTTTCAGTAAAAGCAAATGGATACTGGTAGGAGTTTCTCTTAGTTATTGGAGTGAATAAAGAACAATTATAATCTCTAACATATCACAATATTACTTCCATTTTTTTTTCCAGACCAGCTTCACTCACAATTAAATGTTAGCCCAGTACAAATGGCTGGACAGCAAAATGCAACCCAGCAGGCAGAGCAAAGCGTTTCCCAGCTCACAGCAAAGCCATGCATCAGTTGAAGAACATGGGTGAAAATGAAGTACATATTCAAACCAAACTTAGGTAATTAAGAGAAAAAATAAAATTAAGTCACTAGAAGTATAGGAACTAGCATTTAGTCATAACTCCTGCTAATTGTTAAAAGCACCATGACTTCTTTGAAACAGGCTTTGGGTACACAGCTCTTCAGATATGCAGCACCTCTGTGACTCCCTCAGTCAACATTTTTTATCTCTGTTCTCATTCTTTCCATGGAAGGCTTTTGTCCAACTATTGACAGTTCAAAGGGGTAAATCTAACCTTTCAGAAAAGTAATATCATCCATGCAGCTGCAGCTTGCTTTGTTTTTTTTTTTATTCTATGTATTTTTAGATGATTTTCAAGGACAAAGTGAGTACTGCTGAAGTGCATCATAGCTTTCCATTTGAAGACCTCAAACCAAGTGATTTACAAAGATCAATATTAACAGATAGAGCAATTCACAGCATGATGTAATCTAAAACTGATACTGTTGAGTTGTCATGAATTTAATACCAGAGAGCACAGTGAATGATTGCATTCAAGCTCTGGCTGTCTCTTGGTTTGAGAATATAACTTTTAGAAGTAAATCTCTCCCTCTCAACTTCCTCTGTCTTTAAAAGATGCTGAATGTGCTCCCCAGTTGTATTCATAGCCGCACACAAAGTCACAGTTTCTCTGAACATCTCTTTTCCCTCTTTATATGGTTGCATTTGATAGAATTGGTCAACAAGTTTTTCAGAATAGCCCTTTTCTTTGAATATAAACGGGCTGATGAACTCAGATTTAAGCTTACATTTCATGAGTGCTTTGTTGGCTGCTGCCATTGCTGGTATCCTCACCAGGAACCTCAGTGAATGAAACAGTCAAAGAGGTGTGCAGAATGAGATATTCTTGTTATACCAGTAAAGCACCAAAACATACAGCAAAGTTTCCCTGTGTGCTTTCTCTGCCTATACCACACAGTGATTTTGACCTGTCAATCTGGCATCTTCCCTAAGTGGGAAGACTGAAAAAAAAGAAGCTACAATTTCACTCCAAAGTTATGAGTGACCAAGTTTAGGAATATTAGGGAATATATGCTCAGTCATCTCCCACATTGAAAAGAAAGCTCCTTTGGAATTAGATTAGAAATCACTGGAGTTCTCTGCTAATGCAGCAAGTGGAGAGCAGGAGGATTAACTAGCGAATAGCACATGAACCCACAAGCTGGTTGAGTTTTTGTTATTTTGTTTTGTTTGGGGTGGGTTTTTTTTGGGGGGTGGTGGTGTTGGGTTTGGGTTTTTTTTGTAGACAGAATTTAGAATTCTGTTTGAAAGACAACCTACCTTTCACAGTCTATTATTACCCTGGAGATGCTGAAGTGTAGGGCAACAAAGGTGATGCCAGGACACCAGATAGAAAGGTGAAAGAAGGACTTTGCCAGTGTCATCAGAACAGAGGAGACAGTGGGGCGACATAACACAAGTGATAAACTTAATATGAGGACTCACTCTCCTTTGCTGCCACACAGTAGTTTAAAATCTAAAACAGATCTATGTACCTATTCTTCCACTGTCACCATTAAAAATGCTGATTAAGAAGAGCAGAAGACCCAATGACTTTAACAGGACTGCTCAAAGCACATATATACTCTCCTGAGTATCAGCTGAGCAACTCTGGCATCTCAGCAGGCTCCCACTGGGGAGGCCTTTAGAAAGATCTTTCTAAACTCTACAGCTTATTTTCCCCACTTGAGCCCAGCTTGGTCAATTCCAGCTCAAGGCAGATGATCATCAACATCTCTCATCAACTGTGAGAATCAGCTCAGGAAACAAAACACAATTTCAAGGTTAATATCTTTTAATGCATTTTAAAAACTTTGTAAAGCATTGCCTCCTGCTGCTGCTGCACCAGAATCCTTTTTCAAACAGACTGTGAACTATCTGAACAATCTACCAACTCCATTCTCTCTACAGAAGCCTCCCCATAGTATTAAATTTGGTTTAGTTCTAGATAATTCCTGGACTTAAAAATCTGCTTTTACATTAAGTCCTTCCCATCTAACTTTTCTTTCCACTGCAGACAATACACCCATCTGGGAAGTTCAGAAGGACCTGTTCTCAGTTCATTGACAAGGGACCTCAATTTCCACTCATTCATTCAATTAATCCATTCATTTCTCATTCCATTCATTCAGAACTCCTCTAAAGCCTATGGTATTATATGAGTGACCAAATGTGTGATCCTGCTTCCGCCAAAGACTCTGTAGTCTCCAAGGCAAGTCTCAAGGCACAGAGCAAACATACAACAATTCTGACATTGCAAAGACTCAATGTGGGTATGTCTGACTGTGGCAAATTCATTCATACATTCATCACATGCACACAGGGATTACAGAATCTCCTTATAGCCTGGGCAGTCTTTGCAGAGTGAGGGGAGATCCTTCAGTATCCTAGCACCTGAAGATGGAGGCTTCTGGTCTGAGATACCAAGTCTGCGCAAACAGTTGCTCTGCAGCCAGAAAGAATCCTCAAACATGCCAAATATAAACCAGAATAAAAATTCATCACAATATTGTTATTTTTCAGTGGGACTAGAGGGGGTACAAGTGTCACAATACAGTTTGGGGTTAACCAAACTTCCATGGAATTTTTTTGCTCACAGATAAGCTGTTCAGCATTTTTCAGGTTGGTTTGTCTATCATATTCCCAACCCTTCCAATGATGGGAAATGATTTTTTAGAATTAAGCCAGCATTTTATATCACTGTGCCCTCTGTCTGGCAGGTCTCAAGGATTCCAGACAGCATTTCTTCAGTTGTGGTTCTCCCTCTGTTGTCAACCTTCCCACCCCATTCAGTCCCAATGCTCCAGTGGCTGCCTGGCACTTCTTGCTGGTGATGGTCTCATGAGTTTATGCTAGCTGAGGTGCAGGTTGCCATGGTTTAGCCTCACTTTCCCTTTTCTCTTTCACTGCTGACAGCAGCAACACACTCCCCATTTCCGCTGTCTGCCTTCCCTTTTCCCATGAGTCACACAAAAACAGCACCCAGCTTCTGGTCTTCCTTCTATCTCACCAGCTTCAAGACCAATCCTTTTTCACAGACACATATGCTGTCCAGACCTCTCTGGTATATCCTACCACAAGTACTGCAAAGTTCCCTTCCCTGAATCCCAAACATGCAATGCTCCTTTGAGACCCAAAGAAGTTGTGGATGATCAAACATCTCCTCTCATAAACCAAACCACACCACTTGCTCCTTAGCAGTCCTCCACTTGTTTTTCACCTGTTGTTCCAGCACGTCTGAATCCCTGGCCTCCTTTAACACTCAGCTGCATTCCTCCAGTCTACTGTCTTCTGTTGAGCACCGTGTTGTCTCTACCACTTCTGTGCTCCAGCAACATTCCTCAACTGTATACTCTTCAATCCTATGTTTTTCCACCTTGTCCACTCATCATGACAATACCTCCCACGATTCATCCACAATGTCTCAGCCTTCCAGGTTC
Source organism: Dryobates pubescens (assembly GCF_014839835.1). Classification (NCBI taxonomy): domain Eukaryota; kingdom Metazoa; phylum Chordata; class Aves; order Piciformes; family Picidae; genus Dryobates; species Dryobates pubescens. The sequence continues at coordinate 13,339,053 of NC_071633.1, forward strand.
TCACAAGCACATTCCTCCTGAGATGCTGGCAGCAAACAAGACAAAACACAGAACATGTCCACATACCTGTTACTTCCCTTCCACACAACCATCTCCCTGCTGTTCTTCACATTCCTTGTGGGGCAGGAACTCGTCTTTTTGTAGATGTGAAATCTCCCCTGAGAATCAATGACAATAAAACAGAATAATCCACAGGAGTGCATACAGCAACCCAGGTGTTATGGAAGAAAGAAGAGAACAGTAGGAAGAATATAAGACAAGATGGAGAACCGGAGCAGGTGTGTGGGCACATATCAAGGTGTGATGCAGTAAAAGACTCAAACCCGGGGCATCTACTGCTGGGAGAAGTTTATGTCTGAGGAGGTCTTGAATTTCGCCCTTAAGTGAGCTCAGCCCGCGAAGGACGGGAACAGCCGTGGCTAGCTTCCACAGCACCAGAGAGGGTCGCTCATAGCCTGCTGGGGGGCTGTACGCAAAACCCAGCGCATCCCGAAGGGGACCTCCAGGGCGACTCTCGCGCCACCAAGACAGGGAAAGGCTGGTTACTCGGGAAGGGAGCGAGGCCGGAGGGTGCTCCTCCTCCAGCCGGGGGCAACGGAGAGGGGAGCTCAGTCCCGCCATCGGTGAGGACGTATGCGACGTGGCGGACTGCGGGTGTCAGGGCGGCGGCGGCGGCAATCACGGACGGCGCCCTCGGGGCGCGCCCGGCGCTAGGACCCGGCGAGCGGCGGCGGGGCGGGGGCAGCGCGCCTGCGCGGCGCTGTCCGGCGAACGGGCGGGCTGCACCGGGCTGCACCGAGCCGCCCGGTAGCGGCGGCGGCAGCGAGAGGAGCAGCAGCAGCGCTCGGGCCGGGCGCAAGGCGGAGGCGGCGCTCGGCGCTGTCCGTTCAGCACCTGCGGGCGCCCCCGCCCCGCTCGTCTCGCTCGGCCCCGCCCGGAGGGGCGCGGGCACAGCCCCGCCGAGCCCTGCGGGGGCTGCAGCCGCCACCGCCTGCCCGCCTCCCGCAGCCCCGCGCCCGCAGCACCTGTGGCCAGCGCTGGTGCTGCGATTTTTCTCCCTTTATTTTTCTCCCCCCCCCCCTTTTTTTTTTTTTTTCTGTTCCTTTTTTTATTTTGTGCTTTTGGCCACGTCCACCCAGGGAAGGGCCCTCCCCCTCCGGCACATCCCCGCGCCCCGGCACCGCAGCGCCCGCGCTCCCGGAGCATGGCCCCCCCTGCCCCTCCGCCGCGGCTGCAGCTACCACGGCCCCCCAGTGCCTGACTTCAGACGACGCCGGTGCAGCGCCGGGAGCCAGCGGCACCGGCTTTCCCTCGGAGCGGCCCCCGAGGAGCCGAGTCGGCCGGGGCCCCTTCGCCCCCGCGGGCCTGGATCGGGGCTCGGTTTAGGCACCGACTGCCGCCGAGCAGCCGTCCCCTCACGGGCTTGCCGCCTGCCGTGCTTGCTTGGATGAGTCTGCGACATGCCTAATAAGAGACGAGATGGGCCAGGGCGACGAGAGCGACCGCATTGTGATCAACGTGGGAGGGACTAGGCACCAGACTTACCGCAGCACCCTGCGCACCCTGCCCGGCACTCGGCTGGCCTGGATCGCCGAGCCCGATGCCCACAGCCACTTCGACTATGACCCCCGTACGGATGAGTTTTTCTTTGACCGGCACCCGGGCGTCTTCGCCCATATCCTGAATTACTACCGCACTGGCAAGCTGCACTGCCCCGCGGACGTGTGCGGACCCCTGTATGAGGAGGAGCTGGCCTTCTGGGGCATCGATGAGACCGATGTGGAGCCCTGCTGTTGGATGACCTATCGGCAGCACCGTGACGCCGAAGAGGCTCTAGACAGCTTTGGTGGGGCGCCCCTGGATAGCAGTGCCGAGGACGGAGACATAGATGGCACCGGAGACTCTGGTGATGGTGAAGAGGAGCTGGAGATGACAAAACGCCTAGCACTTAGTGATTCCCCAGATGGCAGGTCTGGGGGCTTCTGGAAACGGTGGCAGCCCCGCATCTGGGCGCTCTTTGAGGATCCCTACTCCTCCAGATATGCAAGGGTAAGCTATCCAACCAGCACCCTCATCAAAACAGTCGAACCTCCCTTTGGTCTCACTTCCTCCCAACATCATCAGTGTTATCTCCACTGTCAGAGCAGAGCAGCCATCCATGTGTAGCCATACAAAAAAATCATGCACAGGGTACAGGGATGTATCGCTCTTCTGCAGGCCCAAGCATTGGGGCACCAGTGGACACCAAGGCACCAGCGTATGTACCCATATGTGGGCTGCCAGAGACCATTATTTTCTAGCAGGCTTCTAAGGGAGCACAGCTCTGGGCAGAGTCCCATTCACAAGGCAGGGAGATCTCCAGGTAATGTCCCTCCAATGCGCAGATTTTTTACAGTCAGTCATTTCTCAGTAAAGAGAGACACCTTGTCCAGCCCTCCTATGAGCTAACAGCTCTCCCTTCTTTACGAGATGGAGAAAGGATCATGGGAACAAGCAGTCCCTGAGAGACATGGGGATTTGGATAGTTTCTCAGTCTGGACTGGAAAGGGAGCCTATTCCTTTCTCTTTTCTCCTACATGCCATGTTAAATATTTATGATCATGCTTCTCTGAGAATGGGTAATTCAGTTCCTCACTTACCTCTCCACTCTATCTTTTCCCTTGTGGGAAATGCACAATATTAATCAGAGGAGAGGATTCATTCATGTAGAAGGGACACTCTGTGTGACAGGTTTCTTGCCTGGTGACTGAAGGACAACTCCTCCCCTCCCAGTGCCTGCAGTTGTTTTGGAAAGGGAATGCACACTGGTGCCGTTTACAGAGTTGCTGTGGCTAAAGATGGTCTTAAACTGTGACCCAAGTCCTCTAAGTAGGTACAGTTCATGCTATTACATAGGAGGATAATTACATTAATTAGGTCCCGATTTTTCTCCTGAAGTCAAAGTAAACATTTACTTCACGAGCAGCATCAGGATTAACCCCCAAGATTCCCCCATACTGATAAGCAGGAAAACAGGTGGAGGATAATGCCTTCACAAAGAAACTGGTTTGGATGGGGTATTCTCCTCTCTCCAGTGTACCTTTGTTACAGTGTAATTGCTGCCAGCCCTCGGTAGGGATGAGTGGTGCTTTGGTGTGGGAGGATGATCAGTGTTCCCGAGGAGGATCAAAGAAGTGAGATCAGATTAGGGCGCAAATTGGAGGGATGGAGGAAAGAAGTGGAAATGCAGGGAGCAGGGACTAAGGAACTGGTTGTGTATGAATGGGTGGTGGAACAGCAGCTGCTGGAGACTTTCCGTCTGAGCAGAGATCCCCAGCAGGGAGCCGCCAGGTCTGCAGACTGAATGAATGGGGAAAGCTGGAGCAGAGCCTGGAGTTCTATCTTGGTGCTTTTCTAAAGATTCTTGTTTGCATACCCTTTGGAGATTTCCTTCCTGAACAAAGAAGTTAATATTTTAAATGAATTCCTTTAAACAGCATGAAGGATAAAGGAATAATAAAATATTTAGCACAAGATGAAAGGAGGATGCTGTTGAACTGCAGCTTTCATATCCCTGATTTCTGCCAAGGGAACATGGAAGCGTAGAGGGAAGGCTGGAGGGTATCCTTCAAAAGGCTTAGCTAGCTCCTTTTAATTAAGCTCAACGTTAGCAGGCACTGAGTGGAATTGCAGATCTTTCTTGTGCCCAGGAATGTCCTGGTAAAACACATTTTAAGTCAAAGCAGTGTGCTAGTCCAAGACTTTTGTGGAATGGTCCAAAGGCTAAATGGATAATGATGTCCTAATGAATGGGATAAAACAGAGACTAAACCACTCTTTTGCTTGGAAGCATTATGATATGTTAGGTTGAAGAGCAAAAATCTATCAGTAATATTAAGAGTCTTTGTGGTGTACAAGCTGTAATTCTAGGAGGATATAAGTTCCATTTTGTAGTTCTCTGCCAGTATTTTATTTAGAAATACACATTTTACAAAATGGTTTGGGTTTGCTGGTTATTTTTTTGCAGTGGCTGTTACATCATTTATTCAAAATTACATGTGTATACCTGATAGCTGTACCAGCCTCTGATTTACCTCTAACTTGTTATTTGCTTAAAGGACTGTTACAACTAGGGAAATATGAATTCTGGGCGAAGTTGAAGTGCATGCTGAGTATTTCATGAGTCAAATACAATTCTTTAACTTGTATCTATGGAGATGTAGGCCGTATGCATTAATATTTTGCATGAAGGAATATGGCTTTCATCATCAACACATGCACATGCTGTCCATTAAGAAGACATTATAAGACACTTACCATTTTATAATAAAAGCCATATGTTATGGTTATGAATGTAAAAAGAGATGGGAGTTTGATTTATGCTCTTGCAACCTAACACAGACATTGCAAAAAGACCTTAAATTCACAATAGCTAATTTACAGTGAAATAGTGGAGAGCGTCATTAACAAGTGATGGTATATTAAAGCAATTGTTAGTGAAGTACTGGCAACAAATTTACTGTTACCTCACTTGCAATTGTGTACACTGCTTTCAGATCCCAACTGCCTTTCAGTTGTGCAAAAAATTAAATTCACATTGCCATTCTGTCAATATCTCACAAAAATTTGTCATTCTCATTGGATCTGAGACTTGTACCAATGGTGGTTGTTAAATACATGTTTGGTGTTTACATATGGCACCAAAATAACATCTTAATATAAGCATCATTTTACATAACCATTAGACTTGTGCACTTGGAAAAGGGAAAGGAAAACAGTATATGACTATTAAGCTTAAATGAAAGCCTGCATACCTGAATAAAGCATGATTTCTCGGGGCTCTATCTGTACACTAATTCAGTGAATGTTTATGAACTGTTTACAGAGAGCTCAGCATTTACTCAAATCTAGCCATTCTTGGAGAATTTTGATGGACATTGGTTACAAATATATTTGACTGTTCTGCTTCACCAGCACCTAATGCATACTAAATTACATCATTTCTCGTTGTAGATGCCTGGGGAGACTGAAAGAGCACTCATGTATGTCAGGCAAATCAGCTAACTCTGCAAGTTTTGTCTGCTTCTAAACTTACTTTGATAAAGCCTAAGCTCCCAGTAACTTTGTCTTTAGGTGCAACAGAGGCAACAGTTTCTTGCTGAAAGACTCGTGGCTGAGTTAGTTAAATTCTAGTTTTCTAAACAGTAATCTCTTAAATAAGGTGAAATACCTTTAAAAATGTAATTGCCTTCTAAATTCGTAGTAAGAAAGGGTAGCTTGGTTCAGTTCCAATAATGGATTTGGGTAACAGAGGTGAAGTCTGGTACCTGGAGGTCTTAACAGAGTAAGTGATGGAGAAGGTCAGATTGGCAGAGATACTGGGTGCATATGCAGACAGACAGGCACCCCAGTGGATTTTCAAAAGCATCTGATCAGGCAGCTAAAGATGACTGTGTGTCAATGGATACTGTGAACCTCAATTGGTAAAACATTTCTTTGAAGCTTATTAGATCAGTCTTTTTTGTAGGGTCAGGCAACTTTGTAAATTATTTTTCATAAGTAGAGGCAAAGGTGGAAACACGCTCAGAGGCACACAGAAAGCTACACAGATAGACTAAGGCAGCACATCAGAGTTCTGCTGTAATAGGTGTCCTGCCTTCTGCATTCATACTATGGGCCCCTCAGTACACAAATGTCTGAAAAATATTTTCTTAGCAGCCTCTCTCCTTTATGTCTGATCATGCTGTTCTTAAACTAGCAAAGCTCCCACTGACTTCCTGGGGAGCTTGGCCTGCAAATATCCAAGATCTTTGCCCCCTTCTTTCCCATCCTTCCCAGCAGGATAAGGTTGTGTTTGTGTCTGTTCACAGCTGGTAGGTCAGTCAGTGCTTGGGAACAAGGAGCTCTCTGCTGAGATTCTGCGCTAGTATTCACATTCAAATTGGACAGTTAAGATTCATTAATGAACCCTCAGGAAGGCTTTTGTAGTCCTTCCAAATAAACAGTTTTACTGTTTTAAAATAAAAGCTGGTTGGGGTCCTATGGAAAGTCCTCAACAGCTTGACTTGCCATCCTGGCATATGCTATATAGCTCTGCTCTGGAAGAGGAAAGGCTTATGGCAGAAGTCTGACTCACCTGTCCCTCATGTTCTCCCTTCATGTCCTGCAGAAGGATCTGCTTTCCTCAGTGGGTGATTTTTGAAGGACGAGTTTCTGACACTGAGAAGGAGATAGGAAAAAGGAGAGTGGAGATGAGGAAAAGGTATTCCCCAGGAGTTTCTTCCAGTGTTCTTTGGTACATGCCAGAGCATTTCAACCTTGCTGTGTTCATTTAAACTGATTTTTTTCTATTTAAGCTACATTCTTACGGGATTTTTGTTCCTGAATAACCATACTGTCTTGAGGCTTAGAGGCTGGGGTGAATTCTGCTCATCATTTACCCTGGCTCAGTACAGCTAAAATCAGGAATTTGGGGAAGCATCAGGGATTGGGAATAGATATTCATCCCCCTTCACTAGGGGAGCTCATTCTGCAGCCATCTGATGCAGGACACACTGGAGTGACACATGGTGAGTGGTGAGGGAGAAAAAGGAGGAGATCTGCCCCACATGCCTGCCCCTAACCACCACCACCCTCTCCCCAGGGACAGATATCAGCAAAGGGGGCCTGATGGAGCTGCTCTCCCATCTTGGGCCTTTCTACAAGGTCTCCCCTGCAGAGCCATAGCTAATCCTGCACTGAAGCTGCCTGCAGTAATTCTCACCACATACTTTGACAATTAACGACACAGCCTAATTTTAACTGCACGCTGCATTACAGCTCTGGAAAAATTAGAATCTTTCCACATTAAATGAAGTTTCCCCTGCACTTGTAGTATAATGGAATTACAGACAGACATGTATTAACTACCATTCTGTCATTCATTATTAATATAGTTCCTAAATTCCCATTTTATTCCTATTTTCTCTCACTGAGGCACATACTACTGCAAATCCTTATATAACCCATTAGTAAGCATGGTGTAGTCTTCTCTGCATCCTGTCCCAAGAAGCCTTTGCAATGCCAGCTACAAGGTGTTCGTCTCTCACACCCCATCCCATGTTCAGTCCCTATTGCATTAGCCAAGGTGGGAGCAAGCATACTCAGAAATAACTCCTGGGAATTGTCCCTATGACTTCAGAAGTAATGAATTCTAAAACCACCACTAAAAAAAAAGAAAGAAAAAAGGTCACAGCAGCTCTGCAGAATTCTGGCGTCATTGCTCTGAGTTGTTCAGAAACACATAGGAAGATATGATGTCTGCCCAGAACATCTTACAATCTCTTTGAAGTCACAACTTCATGGGGAGATGACAGGGATGATTTTATCCACCTGACAAATCCCTGGCTGGCTAGTACAGACTTGGCAGTTTTAATTTAAGGAAGGGTTTTTTTAATCCATTTGCCTATTTCCAATTTTATTTCTATTATTCTAAACCCTTAAAAAAGAACAGCATCTGTTGTCATTTTAAGTTTTGTTTTAATCTTACTTAATTTTTATGTTTCTAGGTTACAAAATTTACTTGATTTAGCCAAGGCTGTGATTGTATGGTTCATACCATCATATGCATACACACACACACACACACACACACATATATATATATATATATATATATATATATATATATATGCCTTCCTATCACTGCCACCTCCTACGATGCTGAGTGGGATTTCCATATGAGGAAGGACTTCAAAATTAAACCATCCCAAAATACTCCTGAAAATGTAACTGTGGTGTCACCAAAATCGATGTGACTTTAATGACTGGTTTCAGTATGATATTTAGTCCCTTCTCTCTTTAATCCATCCCTGTGTGCCTTCAGTTATTTTCTTTGCCCTTCTCCTGACATTTTCTATTTTGATTTTGGTTAGGAGAAAAAGGCAACATAATACTGGTATTGTTTGTTGGTATATCATGAGACAAAGGATTAAAACATCTGTGGATCAATTATAATATTTCTATTTTAGAGCTGCTCACAAAAATGTGATATATTAGACTATACCTAGGGAAACTATTATTTCCATCATGTTTTTGCTTCTCCTGTGCAGTCTAGTGTTTCATGGTATTTATCTCTTTATTTGTAAAAATACATGACTAATCTGTGTTTCTGATAGTACTTTAGTAAAGTCTATTCATGTTGCATTGCTTTTAAAGGAAGGAGAGATGTGAGCATATCAGTAGCAGAGGGCCTTACTGCTATTGAAATTCAATGCCAAAATTACCACCAACTTCAGGGATACAAATGAATTTTCCTGCAGTGTGGTTCAGGCTAACAAATTAATTGCAGTGTACTGCTTTTTTAAATGGATGCATTGCATATTTCCATTCCAAGGCACTGAAGTGCAATAGTTCTTGGCAGTTTATTAGGAAGATACATATTCAGGTATATATTTTCATAATCCTTTAAAGCTATGAGCATCCTCAGCACATTGCATCAAAACATAGAGCTCTGATACTGGCAAAGCTCTTAATGATCTCACTGGCATCTTTTTACTGCAATAACTATAGAATACATCCCCATCCAAAACACATGACTTCAATTAATGGTCAACCAAATCACGTCCAAGCTCTGTATTTCAGAATAAAAAGGGCAAGCAGAGGTATTCAGATTGAGGAACTGGGCCCTAACTGATAATCAAGGGTCTGATGCATTCTTATGCAAATACAGATGTCAAAACTGAGATTCCATTTTGTATAGGCTTGATTTTATGACATTTCAGTGTATTCATGGGGGTAAGACTAATAGAACAGCCATTTTGAGCTCTTTGCAATTGTATTACAATTAGCTTCTCAGTTACTATATGCTGGATTTGATCTGAGGAGAGAACAGCATTAGAAGGCTGACTTGGCTTTCTCTGCTGAGTATTGCATTACATAAATATGTGATTCACTCCAAATGGTACACAGGAGTGTTAGGATCAGATGAAACCAGCGAAATCTATGAAAAACCGCCCCCTCCCCCTGGAATATAAACCAAATGCTGTCATTTCTCGAAAAATTTTTACATCTCTCTCCTGTGCTCACTAAGGACTCAGATTTTGCTGTCTTCCCTCCTACTCCTGTAGTGATAGCTTACTCCAGGAATATCCCCGCTTCCTTCAGGCTGAGAACAAGGTGCCACCCAGCATGGGTAAAGGTGAAAGGACCAGGCCCTAACTGATGCTCATTTCTTTCGGATATGATTTATAAGATATAGTGGGGGCTCTAATAAATCATGCTATAAAAATTATGAATAAATCTCAGTCCAAGGCTTTTTGCAGTGATTGCTTATGATGTAAGACCCTTTAATGACAGCAAGTTAAAATTGCACTGTAATGGCCCTCTGTAAATGCAATAAATCTTGGGTTTCGGTGAGTGTGGACAGGCAGCAATGTATGTGCTGCACATGAGCTACCACCACAGGCACACGCTGCTGGCACATGCTTATGTAACTCTGTTGATCCTTCAGGAGCAGCAATAGATCTTAGCACTGCTAGACTACTTGGAGAAAATGTTTGCTCAAGACCATTGTGGTGGTGTGACTGCATGGAACGGCTTAAAATATCCTACTGACTTTTTATATGAGAAACTGGTAAAGAATGCCCCTTTTAAGAATGAATGAAATAGACTATTTGGTTTTAAATAACAAAGGCAAAACCTATTCCTACCGGGTTGTATAATTTCCCAGAGGCAAATACAAGTTAAGCCAGGCATTTTGGTCTGCGCCAGCAAATCAGACCCATCCATTCCTGAATTTCCTGGACCATCATCTCAACATTCACAAAAAACTTTAAAAGGTGCACAGAAACACGCTAACAAGATAACAGCTCTTTGTTTCAAATGCAGAAGAATCCTTGTTCTTATTCACCTTTGTCCTCCAAAAAAACACATTTAAAACATTATCTGCATTTCCCTATTCAGCTACAGAAAGATATGGTCACTTCACGTTGCTTATTTGACATGCATCATCAATTCAGCTGCAGATTTCACATTGAAAATTAATTCCAATAACCCTTTTCTGTTTTTCAGTTTGGATTCTTACAGTCATGATTATACCACATCAGTTGACAGGTGGAGGCCAATTTTGTGATTTATCCAGTTATTAATGAAATTATAACTTTTAATCAGAATTATTCTGATTTTTTAATAGATTTCCAAAAAGTTAATAGAGAGAAACCCCTAACGATGCTGAGCAGCTACAACCTTCAGTAGGAAGGAGGTCATGTCTTAGAGCAGAAAAGAACATGGGCAAGGGCAAAAGAGATCATCAGCAAAATCCTATCTCACCTTGCAGGGCCACTGTTACCACTACCACTGATTTTAGTGGAATCCAGCCAGAGACCCATGCAGACCTATTTCAGGCAAAAGTTTTCAGGGTGAGAACAACTGTGCAGTTGCCACAACACACAATGCCAAAGGGTTTGCCTTCACAGCAGCCTCTGATCTCTACTCTAAAAACAAGACAACGTGATGTCAGCCACATTGCGCTATTCCCATTTCTTTTTTTAGCATGGATCTCCCCATTGCTTCTAGTGTGGAGTTCTGCAAGAAATCTAGTGACAGTACGTCTTAGCACTTCTTGGGAATGTGTCCCGCATAATGCAGAACTCATTTTAACTCAGGCTTTTTCAGTAAAGCACTTCTAAGGAGAAACCAAGAACAGCCTAACTGTGCTAAGATAGCTCAGTCAGTACCAGACTGAGTCAATTGCTGGCAGGTGGCCTTTGGGTTTCTTTTTTTGGGGCCGTAGCAGATCAGCTTAGGTCTGAATTTTGCTTAAGCAATAGTGAAATTTAGTGCTCAGCTGATACGAGTTCAATGTTTATCTTACCAAGAAGTCCCAAAGGTGCTAGTGATTTTTTAAAAAGACCTAATGTAAATTTCAAAACTGTATAGATTACTTGAAATGTTAGTTATGTCTAAGCAGCAGGAAATCAATAGTGCAAAAGTGCATTCACTGCTCTAAAGAAAACACCTTTTGGAGAACCTGCTCTGCTAAGAAAAGAAGCCGAGTTTACCTTGTGTCAGTGACTTGAATGAAAGGCAAATGAAAAATTTGAGGTTCAATAGCAATTCTATAGCATCTTCAACTCCAAACCACAAATTCATCTTCATGTTTTTACTACCAACAGCTACAGCAATCCCTAAAATTGTACATTCGCTATCCTCAAAGGATATCTTGGCTAGGACAGCAGGGTAAGCCTTTGTTCTTACTAAGTGATCTTTAACATTCATTCAGAACATTCCACACTTCCCTAGAAATATACACAGGCCTACACAGTGTGAATTGACTGCAGAGCAAACAAAAAAACCCCCAAAACAACCAACCAACCAACCAAAAAACAGGCAAACAAACCAAACCCCACCAATCTAACCCCTCCCTCAAACCAGAGACTTGGACTGATGATTCCAAGCAACTGAATCAATGTAGCTCATCAAGCCAGCATTTGTTAGCCGATATGACAAGTCATGTGTGCCCCCTGCTAACTTGCCTATGTTAGTTCTGAAGAGCCCTTTCAGGAGTTCCAGCTAGTCCCTCCAGCATGCCAGCAGGACAAAGTCCAGACACATTCATATAGCCCAGCAATGATGGTTTGCTGTGGCACGAGTACTCAAATATGTTACATTAGCTCTTTGAGCTGTGTCATTTGTGTATGCTTCAGGCTTTCTAATTTTCTATGAATTTTATTGTGTGTGGAATCATACAAGACATTTAGTCTTAGCATGTCCTTCTCAAAAGAGGAAAACAACTTTTCTCAGGTTTGCATTTGTTTGTCTCTCCTTTACTGCTGTATGTTTATTGCAATAACCAGCACAATAGAGTTACAATCTGCGTTGACACCTCTAAATGTTATTACCATAAACCCAGCAACACAACAGTAAGCATCTCTGGGAGGAATTTTACACTATGCTCAAATCAACCTGGACTGCAGCAGAAGATCACCCAAAGCTATGATTCTCCAAAGGTGCAGTATGCCTGTGAGGTGTGACACCCAGTGCAGACCGCAGGGCTGGGCACCCACCATCTCTCCATCGCTCCTGCATCATGGAAATCTAGCAGTCAGTTCCTACATCTTCACTTCTGAGGTCAGACTCATGAAAGAGTGTAATTGTACGAGTTCAAACTTAACAACAAAACACTATCCTTGCAGATGCTGTTTTCTTAAATGTGTATTCATTTTTCCCTGTGCTTACTGTGTTGCTTCTGCATGTGCCCACTACTGCCTTAGTATTGTTGGCCACTGCTTTATACCAAGCCCTTCTTAATGCCCATCATTTTTCTTCACTAATAGACACACTTCTTCAAAAGTACTGGCTGAATACACACTCAAATAAAAACAAGAGGTATTAGTAGTGTGAAACAGTTCCCCAGATGCAACAATCTAGCTGTCACTGTTTGGTTTTTTTGCTTAGAATGTGAAATTTCAGGTTTAATATCTTCCTCCAACTGCAGGATTTCAAATTTTCATCCATCTGTGCTCAAGAGACTTCCCAGCTTCAGACAGCTGCATAATCCAGGCAGTTAGTGAAGTTGATCCCATTTGCACGGCATGACTAATTCACAAACCAATATATTGGGTATGTGGCAAAGCAGCATTTCCCAATAATGTGGAACTAAGAAGCTGTTCCTGTGTGGCAATTCCAGGCTACTGAACTCAGCAAGATTAATAGCAGGAAACAGATAGATGTAGTGAGGTTGTTGGAGACAGTGTACCTTCAGCGTGTGACAATACTTGCAATTTCCAATCACTCAGCTCAAAGCCAGCTCCTGATAGGAAATAACCACATTGTCAATGTGAAGTTGACTCCAGGATGAGCTATGTGCAATGATTTAGAGCAGCCCCTCTGGAGAAGGGACATACAAAGTGCACAAAGAAGAGAGGATACACAGAAGTAGAGGATTTGCAGAAGTAGCAAGAACTTCTTTACCCCGGAGTCTGAGCAGTTCTGGCACTCTCAAAAGTGAGTTCCCAAGGCAGTGTGAGGACACATCACATAATTTGTTTAGAACAGACCTACATCTCCCAGGGCTATCAATCTGTCACCTTTCAGTCATGCCAGGTAAACACAAGCATTCACAAAATCTTTGAAGGCTGCCTTTTCATCAATACTTTAACCTAATCATTCTTTTCATTTAAATGGAAATTGATTACTTTTTTATTACTTTTGAATAAAAGTGCATTATCACCATTAAAGGAAAGTGATCTGAATTAAACTCTTGCCAAGATAAATGTAACTGGGAAAAGCACCAGAACAAGCTTTTGCAAGATAGGGGCCTTTTACAGCACGTATGCTTTAGTGCTGGTACTAACAACCAACACAGAAGTGATCAGTAAACATTCTAGCTACGGCATTCACCGCCTTCACGATACACGTAATACTAGTTCAAAATCTTACTGGAAACTGTGAAGGGTGTATTGGTAAATATCCCTTTCTGCTGTAATTTACCTAATATAGGAGTCTTGCCAGGGGCTCTAATGAAGCAGAGGCAATTTTGTAGTTTTGCCATCTGTTACCAAATCTACTTCTGCTCTAACAGAAACACAATTGTATTAGAATTTAGAAGTGACAAACATGGAAAAAAAAAATCTATATTTTCTTTCATTGTTTAAACAGCTTTGCTGTGAGGACCAAAGAACAAAACACCTGGACAATAAATAAAACATTAAAAAAAAAAAAATCTAATTAAACCCCAAAATATAGCAGAAGAATGTCATGGTGAAAGGGTTGTTGTACATAACCACAACACGACAGAGCGGTATAAATAAGAAGTCGTGTTATATTCCGCAACCTTCAGATTTAGATTTCAATTCATGGTAATTTATCCTATTTTTATACCCTGTAGGAGGGAAAAAAAATTAAAATCTGCTTTAAAATATGACTCTCATTGAAAACTTGAAAAATTCTACATCTATGCTAATATTTAAGACCCTAGGACCAAACTGTAGAGTCCTTAGAAATTGAATCCTCCTGTCCCTCTTTCCATCCTCAGTAAAGACCCGCAAGGTAAAAACTCCAAGGAGCACTACAGTTTAGCTTCACTTATGTGCAGTGGACTAAAAATGAATAGTTAATATTTATATGAATCATTGTCAGTGTCAAGTAAGATGAAGCTTATAAAAATAGAAACAAATCAGGGAATGAGTTTTAAGACTCAGTGGGTAAATGCCTCTTTATGTACGGTGTTATTTATAGATATTTTTCTAATCTGTTCTGTCATCTTGTCTCTTAAATTATTAGAAAGGAAGAAAGGAGGAACTACAGCAAATGTAGAGGAAAGAGAAAACAGGAAACTGTGGCAGGAATATAAGCAAAAGCCTGGAAGTTCAGAGCTGTGTTCTGAGGCTTCTTGTTCTCTGTATGTTCTACAGCAAAACCTTTCCAGCCTCTTTCATAATTAAACATGGAGATTTTCCTCTTGCAACAGGAGGAATGGTGTTTTCAAGATGCTGTGTTTGACACCCAAAAAGCCGATTAGTGCATCTGAAAACATGTTGAAAACACGCTAAACACAAGCAGGTTTCAGACACTAGGCTAACTCGTGTCAGCGGTCGCACTAAGCCTCAGACATCCTGCCGTAGCAAAAATCTCCTCGAGATATAAATGATCTCACAAAGGTGGCCATAACAGAGAATTCAGCATCATACCCTGATTTTCAGTTCCCTTTAATGTTGGTGACACCTGCAGATCTCTTTTGGTTGATCCCCAAAGGTTTAGAATGTCAGCTGTGATGGCTTTGTGTGTCCATTATCATCATCTGAGAAGGAGACTACCAGTACTAACATCTCCCTGCAGGATGAAGGTTCTCTAAGTCTTACTCATTTATGACAAAATATTATTTTGAATTTTAAAGAACTATTTGATATTGAAGCACAAAATATTCAGAGACAATTTGGATAAAAATCCAAAGGAAAAGGGCACATCAACAAGGCTTTTGCTGGGTTCTTGCAAATAGGAGAAGTTATCTTTCATATCAAGGAATCTGAGGAGGTCATCCATATTTTCATTCTGCTAGGAGGTGAAGAACTCTGCTGTTGAAGCCATTTGTTCCCTTACACAGAGTCTCACATTACACAGCTTCCATCAAACAGGAATTGAACTTGGGTAGAGCAGGCATCTACTCTTTTACCTGTATCTGTGTGGTTATGGAATACTGCATAGTGGGACTGTGTATCCACAGGCTCTTGTTTTATTCATGTATTGTTTTTATAAGCACCAATGTGAAGTACTTGCTTGTACTCTCCTCATCCACGTAGGGTTTTGAAGTAGCTGTATGACGGCTGAGAGCACCACACAACTGCTCTTCGATTTTATGACGTTTCTTGCAAATACAAACCTTGCTTGCCCTTGACTTCAGCAGCAAGGTCTAACTCAGAGCAGTGAGAAATTTAATCTAGTCTCTTTTTATCCTGGTTGTCCTAAATCTCATTTAGAAGCGAGCTGTATATGTTTACGGGTGCAAGAATTGTAGTAAATTTAAGCAGAAATCCTAGACGTGAATGCTAGGGACAGCAGCTCTTTTCTGCCACAAGGTTATCTGACCATATTGTTCATATTGGTAGCTGACCAGGTGTTATTTAGCAATGCCATTCTCACAGATGTAACTTCCACTTCTGGTAGCACTGGGCAAATCATTCATTCTTGTAGCTGCAAAACCTATAGTAGGATGCCTTTCTGTGGCATCTCTTGCTCCTCCCTTTGACAAACAAAGGAGAAAAAAAAACCAAAAAGGAATTCTACTATGAGCTTGTCTGTGACTGTCCAGTTATAGCAGCACTTTGGTCTGAAGATCTTCCTACAAGAGCTGTAGTGTATGCAGATGGCAAAGGGCAAAGGGCTCAGAAATACATTCAGAAAAAAAGCAGCAGAAAAACTATGTATGGAATCTACATTCACAAGCCTTGCACCGTATTTACTGAAAGACCATGAGCTGTATTTTGAAAGGCACATCAATAAGGATTTGGATACAAGTGGAAAAAAATATCTTCTCATTCACTATTTGCACTCCATGCACTACAAGCTCTAATCAAGAAGAATTTCAAGGTGACATGAAGCTATCAAGCTGCATAATTCCCACTCAACTGCGAGTGCTCACTGGCCACAGAGATGCTCTTAAGCCAACTCAGTAGCCTAAAGGATGAATTCATCTAGTTAACAAAACTCATCATGCCCTGCAGCCTGGGGTTGAATACCCTTTTTCTTCAAATACACCTGCCTTCATCATCCTGGTTCTGAATCTCCTGCTGTGCTGGAGCACTGATTGTATTTTTGACACACGTATATAGAAAGAGATGAGCCAAAAGTAAAGGCACCAGGCATGTCACCAGCCCCTCTTCAGCATTTATTTCACAGCCTTATTGGGCTTTCAAATCCAGCTGAGAGGGAGGGGAAAGGGTGATGAATTTTTTGGGGGTTGTGTCTTTGGAAACTTTGCAGATGATGTTCAGGGAGCCTTCTCACAACACAGATTTTTTTGGCTACGAAACAGCTTTTGGAGTATCAGCAGTATTATGTGTTCTGCTGGTTGAATAACTGTAAATAGGTTTTCTTTGCAGCAGGAAAAGGTTATTTTTCTCCTTCTATTTCTCCCCCTCCCAAAAAAAGGACTACTTAAAGTTTCTCTCTTTTCTCCATGAGAAAAATCCCCAAACATTTTTTTCCCCTGTATTAGTTTCTTTTTCTCCCCTCACATTTACCTGAAAAAGTATAATGGTAGTCAGAAAGAAAGAACAAAGCAGCAAAGCTTAAAAGAGAATGGCTGAAAAGTAAAGAATTGTCTGCATAAAATTTTGCTCAAATCCTTTGGAAAAGGAGTAAATCTTCTCAGTCTGAAGTCTGCAGGACAACTATGACAGACTTTCGGGAATAATTTCAAGGAGAAAGAGATTTCCTTTTTTCCCAAACTGCCTTTATAATTTCTATTGAGTTATTTACAAATATATGTCTTCTGCAGTCCTTCAGCTTTTTTGAGGTGGCTTTAGGTTGGTTTGTTTGTGGTTCATCTGGTTGAGAATAAAACCAGATTTCCATGTAGATCAGGAAAGCGCAGGCTTGCTTGTGCATATTTCTTCAACTGAGTCTCAGCCTGGCTCTGTGTTTCTCTAGCCCTTCCTGGACACAAAACTGCTTTCATTTAAGAAAGACCAACACTTGTCCTTCTGAATGTTCCTTTTTTACCCAGAGGCTGCAAGTGAAAGTTCTGGGCTTTAACAGCATTTTAATTGTTTTGGATAACTGCTCTGCTCACAGAGCATGGGATGCTATGCAGTGGAGGAACTGCAGTTGTCATCAGACATTAGAAGGACACTCTTGAAGCGGAACTACAGAAAATAGTGCTTCCAATGTAAGCAATGAGAAGGAAAATGCCTGGAGTAGGATGAAGCAGCAGTAAATAGGAGATGGGAGGAGGCTTCAAAATTAGAAGAACAAATCACAGTGGGGAGAGGGAAGTCTCACCCTTCAATCTTCACTAGACATTGAAGAACAAATAGTGCTGAGACCCTGGAAGGGGAATGTAGGATGACAAATCACCAGCCTACTAGCAGAGAAACAAGGCTGTCAAGAGCTTGAAATCTCAGACTGTGGCAACTTAACAGTAAATCCTTTTCCAGCAAGGTGAGAACGACCTAATCAGAATAATTCAAATGAGTTAGCAATATGCCAGTATATTCTGCGTGTGCCACAAGCAAGAACACAAGCTCTCACAAGAGCACAGGAAGAAGGAAATTTGCAATACTAGGCTTTGTGATCAAAAGTGCATATATTACAGTTGTGAGCTTGCCAAAGAATAAAAATGGTTAGGTTCCACAGTGAAAAGTCTCATGTATTATCGCTGGTGCTTGTGTTGCTGAACTTCAGGATTTTGGATGGTGTGTTCTGATGCCCTTATTTTTCTCTGGGGCCCGTGCAAGTCAAACACCTTTGATGGCAGCACAGGAGCTTGACAGGCAAGAAAAAGAAAAAAAAAAGGAATAATAAAAAAAAGAGGCTAGCTTCAGCTGTTCATGTGTCCTGCAGAAGAATTACAGCCTTCACCACACACAGACTTCTTTCAGCTGTGATCAAAGACTAAATGGGATTTCAGGAGAAAACAGCTGGCCTAATATTGGGAAAGTGAGAGGGAGCCAAAGGCTCTTGCCCTGTCGTTCTGAAAGATGCCATGCAAGTGTCAGTGGCAGTTCCCATAGGTATTATCCTGTGGGTGATTCTCATTATGCCTTAAATCCATGGGACAGTTAGCACTCCTTTGGCCTTGGTTGATCACATTAATAAAAGAAACAAAGCAAAACAAAACAACAAAACCAGCAAAGAAGTCTACAGTAAATGTGCAGTCTTAAATTGATAATGAAATGAAAGGCTAATGAAAAGATGTGGCTTCTTAATGTATTCTGGCCACTGAGGACTCCGGTATGAATATATGTTCAAGATTCAGTGGCAGATACAGTGATGGGGCTGAAGTATCAAGGAGAGATAAGGGAGCAGATAGAAGCAGTACAATCTTGTGTAAGAAGGACAGGAATGCACCAACTCTTGATGTGACTTCAGATGTGACCTCTGGCAAGTCACAACTTCTTGATAGTGATTTACGTCTAAAATCAGGATAATAGAACATTATTTATCTATCTTATTTAGGTATTATGGAGATTAATTAATATATGCACTGTAATTTGGAGATAAATTGGGGGTAATGGATGAATTTCAGGTATTGTGTTTGCCCCAAGCAGGTGAAGTGAGGACAACTTTCTGACACAGAAAGAACCAAAATTGTTCTCAAAATAAATCCGAGGGATCAGAAGACAATTTTACCTTTGCTTCCTTCTGATTATGCAGCATTCCTCAATAAGATTGACAGGAAATAAGAAAGCAAAGCTCTCACAGATCAGGGAGGTAAAATTTAGGAACACTGTATGCAAAGCCTTTCTAAATGACAGATACAAATTCAGAATATTCTTTTAGCTTTTTTTCTGATGATAAATTAACACAGGACACACCCAGCAGAGTATGCCTAACAGAATATTGACAGATCTGCCACATAACTTTAAACAAAGTTTAAAAAGGGAATACCTATATCCCCAAATAGGTATTTTAAAACAGAACATGTAAAATGAAAGTACTAGCAGACTTAATCATACTCTACATTTTAACTGGCTCCAGTTTGTAGCAATCTCATAAAGCCAGAAACTAGTCTAGGTGTAATTCACCCATTGTGTCCATGATCTAAGCATACATCAACCCTGAAGTAGAAATAGAACAAAGCCCTGGGTTTTATCTTGGCTGTTTTCAGAAACACATTTCCTTCCTAGAACAGTGAGACTAAGTATGATCTGAGAACTGTGTCTAGCAAAGTGGGTCTCTTCAGAGACGACCAGCACCCTACAGAATTAGATGCCAGAGCAGATGCTGTGTATGCTGAAGCCTGACATATTCTGAAGCTCCCTGAGCAACCACATAAAGACACAAACCATAGTGGGAGCAGTCACCTTTTTCTCAGCTGGCTTGGCTTTATCTCCAGGATCATCTTTACAAGACCTCTGACACAAAGACATCTGACAGATATTGAAGAAAAGCTATTTGCTTCCTGAGGAAACATTCAGCCAGAAGTGGCAGAGGTACTATTACAGATCAGGATGAGAGGCAAAGAAGTCAGGATAGACACAACAGATGACAGACCTCTTCTGTGCTTGGCAGTATGTCGGGACAGGGAGCAGTTAATTATTCCCCTGAAGACTCAAGGAGCAAGGCAGATGATACAAGAGTTGCACAACTTCTTTGTAGATATCAGTCTCTCTGAAAATCCCTTTTGACCAGGATGCAGACCAGAGTGTGTTGGAAAGATATGAACAGCACCATATGCACTTGCTGGTGCTTCTCCACTGTAACAGTCTGGTAACTTGCTAGAGAGGATTGGAAGATGTCTGGGTACCTTTATGGGATTATTACATTCTAAAAAAAAGAAAAAGGCACTGCTTTTGAAGAAAGAATCCTAAATCATATTTACATAGTTTTGCTTGTGTATGGCATACAGGGAAGCCTGAAATTGCTTATATCCTGCTTGTCCAATTCAAGGGATCAACAGTGTCAAATTTGACTCCCTGGGTTTTTTTCTGGAGTAATTCCTGAAGGGACCATGAATTACTCCTCTTGCAAATGGAAGAACAAGGGAAGGCTGATGAAATTTTAACAAAAAAACCCACAACTTTGTTCCCCAGTGCTCATTGATTATGATCAATGTGAATTCAATCAAAACTCAAAGGAAAACAAAAAAAGGTCAGAAAGCAATTATAATAGAAATATGTTCCCCAGTCAATTGCTTGCTTTTCAGGCTTTAGCAGTATTGTCATTTCAATACTTATGCAACCACTTGAGAATTTTCTAGGTCTCAATTTTACTTCAAAAGCAGAAACTTCTCACCAACAAACCCCTTCAGGTCCAAGCCCAAGAATTATTCTTTCATAAAGGAAAAGGAAAAAGAAAAAGAGAACAAAAAAGGAAAAAGGAATGAGCTTCCTTTTAAGTCCCCTTCACACTTTCAGCCTCCTCAGATGCCACCACTGCATCACAGAAGAAACTATCAGGCACCTTCCTTCCTGCTTACTGCAGATCAAGTCAAGGGCACTTTGAATCATCCAGGAGACACTGCCTCATAGCACACAGCCCTTGCAGAAAGAAATGCTCCAGGGAAATCAGTGTATGGCAGATCTCTATTGCGCCAGGTTAACAGCATATGTATCCCTGTCCTTTTAACACAGCTTGGAAGAAATGGCATTTGCTAAAGCTACATAGCCAGAAAGCATGCTTTAAAAATACACCCTGTAATCAACTGTCTGTTTGTAACATTTATGAGTTGGCAGATTGACTTGCACATCAGGCACACATTTTGATGGTTAATTCTGAGCCCTAATGCAGCAGAGCAGTCTTCCTTCTGGCTGGTGTCTATCCTTTTCAAAAGGCAAAGGAGTGCATAAATTATGTTTTAAAAGAGGTAGGCATTTTCTACCCACAGTGTAGAGTCACTGTAGGTGGATTATTATCCAGGAATACCGAAGAGGTAGGAAGTCTGTGATTTAACCCATTCTTTGTAGTCTCCTTGCCTGCTATTGTTTTTATTGCTTACAGCCTGAAATTATCCATATGATAGGATTTTTCAGGTAGCTCGGCACCACAGCAACTGCATTTCAGACAGTTAGGAGGAGTTCTATTCTAGTCTATTCTAAAACCCTAAATCAAGGATTTTATTCTGAAATAATACTAGGTAAGCCCTGCAGCAGCGTTCAGTTGCCTCTGTGGATGTTGGCAACTATGAAGTTGTTCAGTTTACTCCTTTTAATATTTCCCTTACAGACCCTGCACTACAGATGCCATATATTAACAGAACAGGATGAACTCTAAACCATCCTACACATGACCAGCAGAATTTTGAAGCCTATTTCTTCTGCAGTGTCTTTACTACTGGGAAAACAGAAAGCAATAGCTTTCACACTGCAGAGACATTTGTACGTCAGGATACTTTAGCTAATACAAATAGGCATAGAGATGTTCAGCTGAACAGAACCACCTGCACTTACTCCAGTTGAGAACTTGTCCTTCTACATTGAGCTCAAAGAAAACATTCTGAATTGTGATCTGAAAAAAAAAACACCTAAACCCCAACAGCCTCAGGGCTGAGCATCCCTGCATTCCAGTGATTTGCCTGTTGGCACGTTGCCAGCAGCAAGCATCTTCAAGAACAGGACCTATAGGAAGAGCTAAGAGAAGAAGAGACTTTATGAATGCTAAAGATGAGCTTTGGATTATCTTAGGTATCACTGTTCAACTTCCCCATTTAGTATTTATGCAAATAGAGTGTTATTTGACTAATCCATAACATCTTTTTCCAGAAATTCAAAATACTTCACAAAAAGGACTTAATCCTTTCAGTACTTGCAGTGAGATATGCAAGTGTTCTTCAATTTTTCTCATGAAATGTGCAAACTGAGGCAAAGAAATGTCCCACTTCCCCCCCTTCCCCCCTTTTTTTCACAAGCTATTCAAAAGAAATCATTAACAGAAATGAGAAAGGAATCCTATCTCCTACTAGTTAAAACAAATCCAAACCCCTAGATTTCACCAGACTCACTACTGTAAATAGGTCTAAACAGGTCAAAAGCATTAATGCTAAATCCAGGAGTACCTGTGCTGTGCTTAGTTCCAATGAATCCAGTATTTTTACCCTGACAATTGCAGCAAAGGCTCTGTATTTTCTAGGCAGACTGGCATCTGTCACAACATCTTGGGCTTTTTCCCTGAATACCAATCTTTGTTCTCTAGAAAACAAACAAATGTCTTACAAAACTCACTGAATGCCTCCAAGATGCAGGCAGGGACACAGGCTTGTCCTCATCCCTTCCTGAGCACACTCAGGGGAGGAGGCCAAGAGCTGGTGGCCAGTGCAGCCTCTGAGAGACAGGCCAGGCAAGGTGAGTGGGGGGGCATGTTGCTATTGTGACTAAAATAAAAGCTGCACCCTATTATTCAACAGAGCTGCTCATGTTTGAGGGCATGAATGAGAGAGGAATCCCTCACGAGGGGAGTGCACAGAAACATTTCACTCCTTTCCTTGGCATCAGCAGATCAGCTGCCCTTTTCACCTTCCTTCTTGCCTGCAGATGCTACCCTTAGTGACTTGGCCATAACAGCTTGCAAGGTACTCAGTTTAAAACTGTCACCAATGAACTGAAATTCTTATTTCTACTCTGAACCTCAGGGGCACTTGGTAGAATTTCCATCATAGTCAGACATATTCTACCACATAACAAAGGATACTAAATAGTACCACAACTCCTTCATAGAATCATAGAATCAATAAGGTTGGAAAAGACCTGAGAGATCATCCAGTCCAACCTATCACCCAACACCTCGGGACTAAGTAAACCATGGCATCAAGTGCCATGTCCAGTCCCTTCCCCTCCAGGGATGGTGACTCCACCACCTCCCTGGGCAGCCCATTCCAATGCCTAACAACTCTCTCTGTGAAGAATTTCCCCTGGCACAGCTTGAGACTGTGTCCTCTTGTTCTGGTGCTGGTTGCCTGGGAGAAGAGACCAACAAGAGACCAACAGGAACGTGCTCTGCCAGCTTATTAACAAGGGAGGCTAAGATTGCTTTCAGCAGTAATTAATATGAGCAGAGAAGAACCTTAATTTATATGGATAAATACACCCATATATAAAAAGTTAAACTCTGAGAAGCATTTCTTTTCTACTAATGTTTCTTCTAGCTGGAGACCAGAAAATACATCTTCCTGCAGAAAACACAGATAGTCTCCCAGCATTAAACTCTGGGCCTTAAATCATCCCATTTTTAAATTCAGGAAAGTTATTGGGATTTTTTAGTAAGTTTCATACTTGTCTTGAGCCCTGAAAAGATAAGCCAATAGCAGCCTATCTATTTGTTTCTAAAGGTATGGCTTACCACTAATTAAGTAATCCCTATGCATTTCTGAATATTTCTAAAGCTTTCCTAAAATAATTGTCCACTTTACTCCTCCACCAGCCATCTGTGGTAAAGCCATTGGCTCCTGTGTCAGAGTCCACCAATCAGCCTAGTTTTCCCTTTGCATGGTCCTAAGTTTGTGCCCCTCTTTAAGAAAGGGATAACACCAGTGGAAACAGGCATTTAAAAGCTATTTCTCAGTACCTGTACTCTTCTATTGCCTATATACTGTACCTTTTCTCATCAGAATCCTTTCCCATGACAAAGTAACAGAAGCAAAGGCAGTACATCAACAGCCATGTATCCAATGCTGCTTCACTATAGGAAAATGGACTTTCCCAGGGAGAGGGATGCTTTCCCCAAAGATGGCTGTCATATTGGGACTCCATTTCCAGATCCTTTAGCTGATAGTTCAGTGCTTATGTTTTAAGATCATCTTTTGTCAAGGATCACCCCAAGGAAGGAGTTATTGAGAAGCTACTGGTTTAAAAGGCTGAAAACAGAAGAGGTTAACTCTTGTTAAAGGCATCCACTGTAATCTGCCACACTACATCTTTAGAAGAATTAGATGCCACATTGCTTATACAGTGCACACAGCTACTGTGACTTTCTCAGGAGCCTGACTTTACCTGCCTCCAGCTTGCAGCCTTGGGGAGGAGCATGAAGCAGCACAGCTTTAGGTTTTATCTGACTCTAGCAGGGCGTATTGGCAGCCACAATACTGGGAGCTCAGAGAGCCAGTGCAGCAGCCTGGATAACATCTAATTTCAGTATCTAATCTCTCTAGACACTTATAATATGCCACTCACTGGTGTGCTCCATCTTAGCTGATAGTCAAATCATTTAATACAAGTGGGTAGCGAGGTAGGTGACAGGCTGATTGATGGCAACGTCTTCATTTAAAGCTATACCACACCACCAGATAGAGGTCTAGAGCAGCTCAGGAGCAGAGGTCTGCCTAAATTCGTGGG
This sequence comes from Dryobates pubescens, assembly GCF_014839835.1. NCBI lineage: Eukaryota > Metazoa > Chordata > Aves > Piciformes > Picidae > Dryobates > Dryobates pubescens. Next base: position 13,363,496 of record NC_071633.1, read on the forward strand.
TATCCATGCAAGTTTATCACACCAAAGTGTGCCTTGTACAATCTACTGAATCATTTTCCTAAAACGAAGTTGAGCTACCTCAAATCCATTTCTTAAAGCAAAGAGCATCAGCATATCTCTGGATACTTAAGAGTGAGATTAAGGACAGAGTTATCATTTCTCCCTCTTGACAATGAGATTCTGCTTTTCCACTGTGTTATGGTGACCAAAAAGATTTCTTGAAGCTACCTGTGTTTTAACTGTGATTTGCCTCAGTGGCAAAGCTGATGCTGTCTGACAACAAGCATATACAAGCAACAACACTGCTCATGCTTAGTATCACAGCTCTGTCCTGCATATCATGTAAGTGGGAATCAGACAAAATATTTGAGGCAAAGTTGGAGCCCATCGTTTGCTACAAGTAGATGAGGGCAGCCAGCAAGCACCAAAAGCACAGATGGAAATGTAGAGATGCTCCTGTAGAGAGTGGTTCCATAATTAAAGCTTGGGAAACTCCTTGCCTCTCCTGCTCAAAGATCCCAGAAGGACAGACTGGAGCCCAGAGGGAGTGCCACAAAAAGTCTATTCTTGATGAGACTCCAGTCAAAGCCTAAAAAAGCAGGGTTTTGTCAAGGAAAAAGGGGTTGTACTGAGTTTAGGGCTCAGGAAGGCCCTTTCTCAAGGGCCTTAGGCACCTCAGGATAACAATTCATGCCCATTTCTTCATTTCTTAAGCCCATCTAGTTCTAGGGAAAGTGATGGCAGAAGAGGCCCTGCTCATGAGGAGATATCCAACTACAACCTCTGCATCCATGAATTCCCTCAGGTCAAATGGATTTATAGTCTGTAGCCAACCTCTTGTTCTGCCTTAAGGAAAAAGATATAGGAGAATTATGTCCCTTTCACCTCCACCAGCAGTCTTAGGGAAACTGAGTCCAGATAGTTTCAAACTCTCTATTCAGGAGCAACCACACAAGAGCTCCTGAATGCATATTTATTTAGCTTCTGTGGAAAAATCAAACTACATTCCCCTTAATTTATAAAATAATATCTGGAGGTGGTAGTTAATTATATCCCAGTTTTTCCATGCTCCATTCAGGCACTACATTGTGGGGCTGTTTTGAATCCAACAGCAGCACAAAGAGAATGTCTCAGTGAAACCTGCATTGTCTAAGGCATTCAAATGGACATAACTAAAAGCCTTTCTCTGCGAAAGACTGAATTTACTTTACTTGCCACGAGACAGTGACATACCAGTGTTTTACACCCTTTGAATGGCAGATATAAGATCAAGAGAATTTTTATGTTGGTTGTCTTTCTTAATGAAGCTTTCTCTCTGCCAGTGCCATGTGTTGTTGCAGTTTCTGTGGTAACAACTGACTGCACAGAGAAAGGAGGCGGTGTAAATTGCTAGCGTGTAAACAATGGCTACCTTGGGCTCTGTCTTACATACACATGTTTTTGTCTTGGCTTATGATCAATTTCTTGAAGGTAGTTGTTAACATCTACAATATTTTGGAAGCCATTGAGTAAATGTCCTGTATGACGTACTTTATATGGTATACTTTGCCAATATGGAAATTCAACTTCTAATTCAGGATAAAAACCATTTGATTCAAAAAAATCAATCATTAGTCCAGCCCCCTTCTCCCCCCCAAAAAATAAATCAGATTTAAACTCTCTCAATAAAAATCACTAAATGGAAGATATAAGAGTATAGAATATAAAATATATACACATAAATATCAGCAAACAAAGCAAATAGAAGATGACATGACATGAAAGATAAGAGGAGGTAAAGCTTTTTTCTATTCCCTTTTCTTGGAAGTAGCTGATATATGTTAATCTCAGGGAGCAAACTCAGGTCAGAACACCACAGCTGTGTAAGAACTTCAAGTGACTGAAAGGAATCGATGGAGGGCACCAGGCTTAATAGCTTTCATTTAAAAAGACACTTTGTAATCAGAGTTAAGGTTTCAGCAACCATACGTAAAACCTTTAAAATAACTCAGGAAATGCCTTCAGAAATCAAAACTGCATGGTTGGTGCCATTTCTTTCACTACCCACATCTACTCACACCCTACTTCTCTAGAAACACATTCTCAAAATGGAAGCAACTTCTCAGGCACCCAGCAGTGTTTCTGGTTTACTGAATTCCTGCAGAGTACTGAAGTTCATTGAGTAGAAACTAAGACATCCAGAACAATTTGTTTAGTCATGAAAATAACAGAAGAATGGAAGACAAACAAGTTGCAAGGATGGAAACTCCTGAACTAGTTTTCTACCAGCTTCTCACAATCCACATATGTTTCACGAAACGTGTTTGTGTTGGCTAGGAGACAGGACTAGCTGCCTTGCAAATGGGGCACAGGCATTCATTTCTTGCAGTCCAGCTCTGAAGAGAGCTCTTAAACAGATTCAAGAATCTTCAGTGTTCTTAATTAAATTACTTTCTTACCTGAAAGGTAAGAGTGATATCAAATGAACCATAGAAATACATTGACCAACCACTTTGCAACACAGATTTTACTGTAGTCAAGAAAAGATTAATGCTAGCAGAACAAGACTGAGCTATTATGGCCATCACTTGTTGTGTTTACATAGCTGAAAACAAACAACTCCAGAACAATAAATTGAACAGTTGTTCTGCTGTTAGATCTAACCATGGCAAAGCTGACTTCACTTGGCTGGGGTACCCATGAGCCAGGGTAATGGAGGTTTCCAGCTCATCTTGGAGTGCTCGGGCGCAGCAGTGCTACAACTTCATTTCCAGCTGGTACAGCATATTCTTTAATATTACATCAGTTTCCAAGTGGAGGTGAACCCTGAGCTGCTTTTCACAGGGGAGTCCTCCTAGGCAGTGCTCCTCTTTGGCTTTTAGCATTTCCTTTCACAACAGGCAGGAGCTATTCCCATCACCTCCTGGCTGTTTGTCATTGCTCTCCCTCATATCAGGCTGTCACCAGCAGGACCGCTACAGAGCTGCAAGCATATTGCAGTCAGTGCTGCTTTGCAGAGAGGGAGATGGCCCTGGAAAGGCAGCAGCCTCTTCTCTCAGTTCCACAGCTGCTCTGCTGGGGACAGCCTCAAGTCACCCCAAGCTACTCTCTCACTAGAGGCACCAGGCTGCCCATAACTACAGGACAGGCAAGAAAGAGGAATAAAGGCAAAGTCCCAACGGCCACACTAAAGATGTCCCCTATGGATTAGCTTTGTTTTAGCCATTTAAAATTAAACATCTGCCATGTGTCAAGAGAGGCTTCATTTCTCCTTGCTGTAGCTTCTCCTCCATCTCTCAACTTTATCTCCTTAACCAGTTCAGAGGGACAAACCTGGGGCCAAATCCAATTTCAGTTTGTACCTGTTCCTTCTCAAGAATTTTTTGTAACCCTATGTTTGAAGGTATCTGGGATCCAATATATGTCCTTGGAAAAGGACAGCCAGCAGTTTGTCTACCCAGAGCCCCAGTTTTGATTGAAGAATTCAGTGCTCAGTTCAGGCACCCATTTGCATGACATTTGTTACCTGGTGGATGTTGAAAGGCAGTATCCTAAATAGACTTGGTGCTTAAGTTTCCTACAATTAAACAAGAGGAATTGGCACCCAAATTAACAAATCCTATTACAGATTTGTCCTTTTGAAAAATGATCCTCTGAGTATGTATTTTAACTGCAGCACAACTTCATTAATTATTTTCTGAACATGGGAGAGAGCTAAATATCCATTCATTTATGAATTTCTGACTGATTCTACTGAAGTTAACACAACTTTTTCAAGTAGAAATTAATGTAATTTGCAGGTTAAATTTGCTAACTGTTTGGTCAGCATTTCACTGTATCACAAGAAACACCACTCCTTGCTTTCATCCAGTTACAGAGGAACTACATCTCATTGCTTGAGTACATAAACCATCACCTACCCTTTGGTTTAGGAGATAAATATTTTAAAATTGTAATTGTCTAATATTTATCCTAGAATTAAAACAGTGATACTATCTATGCCATTCCCCAGACTTAAATAATCAGAGCATTATCCCAATGCAAGCAGGAGGGGAAGGAAGGTATGTGCAAAACAATCAGGTATTTCAAGACACTAATTAATATTTCAAGATGCCATGGGTTTAAACATTTCCCCAGATATTAATTACACTGCCCTTGGAGATCAGCAAGCATTTCATTATTGACTGCAATGGGAACAGAATCTCACCTGTATTCTGCTCTCCATACTTAACCAAAAAACTCATCTGGTATTGACAGATGTCTGGGACAGCAGGACTTTTATGCTGCACTGATGCTAAATACAGCTATTGGCAGCATCCTTGCTGGCCAAGTGAATTTAGGCCATCAGAGATAGCATTTCTGTAACTACTCTTGACAGGAAGAATTATGTTCATGAGTATTTTGCCCAAGATTTTAAAGCCTGTATTAATAATTTGCATGCTGTTAAACTGAATGACAAGTTGGTGCCAATATCTTCTTATGCTCTCGTTCAGAATCCCCTACCAGTCTAACTTTTCCTTAAAATGCAGATTTTTTCACAGTTTCCTATGATTTAGGAAGAAGATGACATGTCATCAGCATAACATCCTCAAAGTCTTTCCCTGGCCTCCCTTCCTTATTATCAAGAGTGCTGTAAGGAAGAAAGATCCTCAGACCAGTGCCAACTAGAAACAGACTGCTGCCACAACTGTCATAATCTGTTTAGGTGATGGTCCATTTCTCATGTGCTCAGAAGTCACCATCAGGAAAGGAGACTGCTTCAGGCTGTTGCTGATCATACTCCATTACAGAGCAATGCCAGGGTACACAGGGACACCCCATGCTCTTTTGGACAGGTCAGTGATAACCAAGCATCTCAGGTGCACTGAAGAAATGAAGAGATGTCATCTCCCTTCTCTGCCTATGCAGACAGACACTGGTCAGAGTACAGCCTTCTGGCAGAGGCAACTATTTTCTTCTGGGAACAAGGATGTTCAGTAGAACAGTGTATTAATGACCAAGGTTTTGAGTTTCTGTTTAGCTGGGAGGGTTCTGGCTAGAAGCGAGCCTCGGATGCCAAGAGAGCTATATAAAGAATGTAGCCTTAGTGATTAGGTCCTAGGATGCAGGATGCAAAACAAAAACAAACAAACAAGAGCAAGAAGCAAAGATCTAGATTTATGATCCAGAACAAGAAGCCACGAGTACTTGGGGAGATTCCCATAGATAAGGAAGATCAATGAGTGAGAACACAAAGTACTACAAAATTGTCAGTTATTTAAGGCAGAACTGGTAAAAATGAACTGGAAAGTTTCCAAGGGATGCCTTTTTGTCCTTTATTATTTATAATGGCAACTGCTTTGTATAAACTACCTTACACAATTGTTTTTGCCTTCACCCTGATTTATCTTACTTTCCTTGACAGGTTCTGCCTGAACTGTTTAAATAATAATTTGATGTGCTACATGCAGATTTTCCTCCACCCTCACACACACACACAACCCAGCAGTCTTACTGCAACAAATTGCATAGGGATCCACCATGCAGATTCTCTACATAAAAGACCCTGCTTTGCTTTCAGACAGAAGAGGTTTGACTTTCTTGATTTTCAGGAGAAAAAAACATTACTGCTATGACACTTAGAGATAATTGTCTCCACAGGGATACCCCACACTCCCCGTTCACATTCTTCGCTTCACCTGCAAGCAGAGCTTTCAGCAACACTGCAAAAAGCCAGACAGAGAGAACTGAGAAAGGCAAAAATGCTTAACAAAGTAGAGGATTTTTCCCTTTTGAGCAGATTGCCCAGTTAAGAAAAGAAATCCATTTATTTTGCATGGCCTCACTAATTAGTGTTTTCTAAAGTGGTTTGCAGTGTTTGAAAAATAATATTAAAATCCAAGGGGACTGAGGAGTACAAAGAAATAAAATTCATCAGAAATATTATTCAGATTCAATCTGAAATTAAAAACTATCAGAAATTACACAGAAGAGGATACAAATGCCAGGTGATGCAGGAGCTGATAGCAATGAACGATGTGGAACAGCTGAGGCTGAAGTCCATTTTAGGACAGCCAGAACAGGCTTGGACACAGAATTTGGTGGACAGGTTGGAGTAAGACAGGAGACAATTTGCAGCACTCTAAATATAAGAAAAGGGCAGTTGACAGTAACAGGGAATCATAAGCCTGTTCTTAAGCAGGGTGGGCACAGAAGGTCATGTCCAAATCAAATGTTAACATGCCATTTTTTCGGTTGTGTATTCAAGTCACACACGTGCTCCCCCAGTTAACTGAACAAAATTGCTTGGACAATGTTTTAATCAGCCAATAGAATAACATCTGGACTAGGCATGAGATTTTGGGTTTGTTTATTTTGTTGTTTTTTAAAATACACATTGGATCCAGATTTCATAGGGCAGAAGGAACTAACTCAAGTAGGACAACAATGGTGCTTTTGTATACACAACCTGCTAGCTGAAGTCACTCACACTTACAGTTGAGAGTTAGCAGCTAGACTGCTAACTTCTATGTGGTGCTTTCTTCCCTGTGTTATCTCTGTAAAGCCATGACTTGAAGACACCTGCAAGTAAAGTTCATTCAGCCAAAGGCGAAGAGCTTTAAGTATACTTGAGACCACAGCACACTTCAAAGGTCATTATTTATCACCATCATCAAACACGAAGCAATTAATTTTTAATGGACAATCAAGTCAGTACACTGAGAGCTTTTTTTGACATGCCACAGCTTTATGAACTGCTGGGAGCAAATGAGGTAGTCTGTAGGGTAACAGAAAATCTTTTATTTACTAGTGAGGAGAATCCTAGCTGTTCTCTCTTGTGTTGTGGTATGTAGGGTAAAACACAGCCAGATATTACATCAACACTCAAAAGCACATAGCTCAAATACTTCCCTCTCACACAGCCTGTTTTCCTTCTTCCCAAATATTTGCGATGAAAGTTCATTTTCCCCTCATGCTTACCCTTTCACCAACAAAAATGATACAAATAAAACACACTGCACACAACCAAGATGCAAACACAGCTACAGCAAATATAATGTAGGCAGAAGGAACCAGGCTAGTTTAATCACATTCTGATTTAATGAGATTGTTTTGTTTAACAATAATTCTACTTCCTTGGTAAAAAAACAAAATCAAAGACACAGTGCAACCAGGATGTTTCCAAGCACCAATTCATTTACACATATCTTCTCTGAATAACATGAGAGGAATGGACAGGTCTCGTGGTCTCTCCCCTCTTAGGATATTTCTTTCTAGGCCAAGTGCTTTCAGAAGGGTGCAAACCTGGAACATAGCACAAAATCCTCCTGCCTCAAGTCAGGCCTCAAAGCAGTTCATGCCTCCAGAGGCTAAAACTCCCCAGAAAGATGATATTTATATATCAGCTTCACATCAGATAACCCCTGCAACTCAGCTTGGGGACAGGTAGAGAAGAAAAGGGAGAAGTCCTTTTGCACACTGGGATATCACAGCTTCTGTTGCATTGGCAGCTCAGGGCCTGCCTGATGTGGAGGTAGGCATTTAGCATCCAGCATGCTCTAAACAAAGGGCATGGACAGGTAAATGCTCCCCAAATGCTGTAGCAGGGAGATCTGGAGATACTCCAGATTTTGTTGATCGTCCCTCAAGATGCAAAATAAAACACACATTCTCACAAAATGCAAATCTCATTCCTGATTCTTCCTGTCATGGGAAGGAGGAAAACATGTGACACAAAGTAAAGTAGCTGCTCCACTCCTAAAATATCTCTGAAATATCAGAAGCCAAAGGAAAGTAGAAAGCCATTGAGCCTCCTCATACCAATCACTGTGGGGCGCAGGTCCTGGGTCTGAGAGACATACAGAAAGGCAAATGAAAATAAACACAAAGGATAAATTTGGCAGACACCTGGGACCACAGGACAGAAAGGTTCAGAGGCCAGAACAATTGTATTGCTGGGACAGGATGGAAAAACATGGTACTATATTTTCAAACCACAAGGATAAACACAATGCTAATCTCAGATTAATTCTCACTGGGATTATCTAACAAAAGAATAGCAGCAACAAAACATTTCTTAGTCCTTCCACAAGTGTGCTGAGAAAATCCAGATCAGGGCTGTGCTACAGTGTTAACCATTCTGCCACAGAAAACATATGATATTTTTTTCCCCCAGCCTTTGCTTTGTGAAGGGGCAAAATCCTGAAAATACAATAGTGATGATTTTTTTAACACAGAAGGAGAAATTAATTAGGAGAGAGACTTTTCTTCATTTGACTCTAACAGGAAACAATATTTTGGGAATAAAAAGTAGAAAGCCTTTCCACTGTCACCACCTTTATTTTATGGTTGCCACTCTGTGATATTGCTGTAAGTATTCAGAGGATCCATGTGAGTGGAAAGCCAGATAGGCAGGCAAGTAAGTATGGAGGAGTGAGGACTGGGTATGAGCTACAACTGAAAATTCAACAATGCATTTCACTGTTTTGAGCAAACACTGCAGTCTCAGCCCTTCCATAGTGCCTGGAATTAGGAGTTAATGGATCTGAACATGTTCTCACCCCACTATTACCATGGTCACTGCATTAATTTTGGAATATTGCCTTAACTGCTTTACAGGAAGTCCCAAGAGATCAAAACCAAACCACTGATCTTCCCACTCCTTCCCTTCTTCTATCTTATTGCCAGAGAATCCATAACAGAGCTCATCAGACTTAGCGCTGCCATGACTCTACTAAGTTCAATCTGAGCTCTGCTGCAATGTGAAGTTTGGTCTTGTTTACTGTACTTTAAATTCTAAAGAGAGTATTGCAAGCTTAGAATAAATCACTATGGAAAAAAGTTTGCGTGCAAGAGTGGGGATTTACAGGCTACTTAATGACTTAACTGTACTCTCCGTTTCATTCTAATGAAATAACTAGAGCTCTCTGACCCTATGAAATGTCATCAATACCAAAGAATCATTATTAAAGATATGAAACTGTGATGTTACAAAAACCAAAAACTCCAACCCTGTGTCCCTTGTCTTGCAGTCTATAACTAACTTAAATTCAATGTAGTCCATAAACATCAGAAGGTATTTAAAGTCTGCCAATGTCCACAGGAAGATTAGTGCTAATTGGTAGTGATCTTTGAAAAGAAATCAGTTTGGAAATATTATATAGGAAATATAAAGTGGTGATTTACCACTAAGGGAAATATCTTTGCTAAGCAGTCACACTAATTAGAGAGAGAAAAAAAAAAATTTAAATGACCTCAATCTAGCAGAGGGCTCAAATAAATTAAACCCCTATGAACTGGGCATCAAAGTTATTCACTCTTCAGAATTAAGCATGTTCCTCTTGCTTAGCTGGACCAGGGCCTGGAAATGAGAGACATAATGCATCTCTCCCTTTCATTTTGAAAGCTGGTTTAATTATATATTGGGGATCCAACTATGGAATAATCCTCAGTTCTTTGGAAACAGTCTTAAAGTTTTGCAGTTCTCAGTTTGCCCAGTTTTGGACCCAGAGTACAAAACATTACTGCCAGGTACTTGCCAGCATAGATGGTCCAGATGCTGCACATGGCATGGCAGTGCAGAACCTCAGCATCTGCCACCACCCTCCCAAGAGCTGAGATTGCTTCCAAAAGATGTGGCTGTTCTCCCTTAACTTCAGTTAAAGGGCAAAAGCCCAGGATGAGGCCCTTCTCCCCAATAAAAAGCCAGTGATAGGCATATAAGATGGCTTTCTGATCTCACTAAGAAGGAAGATATTCAACAGTTCTGAAAAATTGTTTGATTTTTAGTCAGATACCAGCTTGCATCCCTAAGAGTGCTAAAAGCCAAATTAAAAGAAACATTCCCTGAAGTGGCATTCCATTCTGCACTCTTGATTTCAAAGGCAGGACTTCAGGATCCTATAGTTCACTGTATTCTTTTGTCATCTGGCAATTAAGAGAATTTTTCACACCATGTTCATTTTATCAACTATTTTTCCCCTTTCAGGAGGCCCACAGTGAAAGACAGGTTTCACTGAAACGATGACAGCACTCAGTGATTTGCAGCTGGGGCAGCATTTCAATTCACCTCTTGTCTTGAGACTAATTTCTGAACATGACAGTGTGAAAATTCCGAGGTAGTGATGGGCCTGAAACCCTGGTTGTGCCCTGCTTGATGTTATTCCTTCAAAATGCAGACTTCATTCTCTCCTCAAGTACAGAAGCATGGCCAACATCACTCATCTGCACAGGAACATCGGTGTTCTTGGCTGTGCTTATGAGACTATTTCAATAGAAGAGTGTAAAAATCACTGAAATGCAATAACATTGTTGCACATTTATTGCTTTTAACCAACTACAAAAAAAACAATATATAAGCTTTGTTTCCCTCCATTGGTTTTGGGAGAAGGCCAACCCTCACTCCAACAAAGTGGTATTTGCAAACTGCTTCTACCTTGCCAAACCATTAGATGTAAACCTTTTCAAGCAGTATACAGGCTATCACAAACCCTAGACAGGCTTTGAATGACTCTACATCTCCATTCTTTCCTTCTGGAGTCACACAAGTGCTATTTGAACAAGTGACATAATGCACTGTCATTACATCCTATCTTCAGTCAATTATTTCCCAAGCACAACCAAAGTAATCCTTCTCACTTACCTTTAAGGACCCAGAGACAAGGCTGTTATGGAGGAAGAAGATCTGTCTTAAGGATAGCTGAAGATCTTTTAGATACCCCCAGAGGAGGGATGAGGTGAGGAGTGGGGTCCACCAGTCAATTAAATCACTTTATATCCATGATGTTACATTAATTATGTTATATTAACTGTCCGTTTCCTGGATTTGCCCACGCAATCATCTTTGCCTTATGAGGTACTTTTACTACATCACTTTAAAATCAGAAAGAAAAAAAAAAAGGAGTAGAACCCCAAGCCAAAATCATTAACCTTTAAAGAAGTTTGACATTTATTTCCAAATTCAAATCCATAACCAATATAATTTTGCTTGCAGATTCTATATTGAAGGCTGTAAGGAATCATACCTGCTATTGTTGAAGAATATAAGAGATTTATGCTTATTTATAGAGAGCCCTAACACACAAAACAGCTGGCATGACTTTCATTTCTGTCAAACTCAAATTCCCAAAAGTCCGTTCAGCCTGATGTAGCAGCAGTACCAAGACCTACTTTGACCCCAATCAGGAGTCTAAAATTAACAACAGCATCTAGTAGGAAATTTGAAAACCCTGCCATTCAAAAGGTAAGAAAAAACCTCTCCCAGTTCCAGTAGGATTAGAAGAAATATCCTACCCATAATATGTTCTTGGCTTTCAAAAAGAATGCTCTTCCTGCTTGAAATCCACTTGCTTGGCAAAGCAGAATTGCCTAGATGCAGCTCTCTACAGCATCAACTTTACATTTTTAGTCTCTTTTAATTACTTTGATTTAGACAAAATGAAGCCACTTCCACTTAAGATCTGGCAGAAAATAACCCAATTAATATTTCCCTTCTCATCAAGTCTGAAGATTAATTATGCATTCTAATAAAGGCTTAAGGACTTGTTTCTAACAGCTGCTGACCATTTTCATCTTAAACCAACAACGCCTTTAAACACATGATTGACTTAATTGCCTAAAAAGTCCTTTCAGAGTAAATGGTTCTGTTGATAGTCATTAGAAGTTAGGCAGAGGACATGACTGGAACCTGACAGCTTAGAACCTGGCAGAAAAGAACCTTTTAAAAATGAAATGGGTTAGTTTTGGTTTTGTTATTTTAGTTTGAAAAACTCCATAAAACAGGCAATAATTCCTGTATCTCATTTATTAATACCTGACAATATTTGTATCCTTTATGTAAAAATTTCCAATCTTTCTGTATTCCTAAAATGGAATGCAAATAAAGGAGAGGAAGTCATACACACACACAAAAAAATGAATAAGGAAAAAAAAAAGAGAAAGAAAGAATGCCCATTTCTTCTAAAGTGTCTAACAAAACCAACCAAACAAAAGATACCCACCTTACCAGGAGCTGTCTAGACACCATGGATCTCATTGTCCTTTGCAAAAGGAAAATTTGCACTGGCACTACTGAGAATTTCAGCCAATCAAATGCCCCATTTTGTAAAAGATGTTAACTTGCTGGAATGTGTCCAGAGAAGGGCAACAAAGCTGGTGAGGGGTTTGGAGCACAGCCCTGTGAGGAGAGGCTGAGGGAGCTGGGGTTCCTTAGCCTGAAGAAGAGGAGGCTCAGGGCAGACCTTACTGCTGTCTACAACTGCCTGAAGGGAGGTTGTAGCCAGGTGAGGGCTGGTCTCTTCTCCCAGGCAACCAGCACCAGAACAAGAGGACACAGTCTCAAGCTGCACCTGGGGAGGTTTAGGCTGGATGTTAGGAAGAAGTCCTTCACAGAAAGAGTGATTGCACATTGGAATGGGCTGCCCAGAGAGGTGGTGGAGTCACCATCACTGGAGGTGTTTAGGAAGAGACTGGATGGGGTGCTTGGTGCCATGGTTTAGTTGCTTAGATGGTGTTGGATGATAGGTTGGACTCGATGATCTCAAAGGTATCTTCCAACCTGGTTAATTCTATTCTATTCTATTCTATTCTAAAGGATGATGAATAAACATCATTGCCTTGTCCCTAACATAAAAACATAACTGCGCACATATATCCATAGCCCTGAAAACAGGATACCTAAGAGCCTGATCCAATAAATAGTCTTCTCATTGAATTCCCATTTACTGCCAAAGGTGTTCTGCAGAAAAAATGAGAAAAGCAGGTCCAAAGTAGATACTTCTGAGTAGTTTAAAATAGAGCTAGACTTACTATGATTTCAGTACAAAACACAAAATCAGTCAATTAGCATCAGCTTGTGTTGCTACTGAGTGTATAATCAGTTAGCTAGTGGATAACTGACCAATTGCAACCAATAAGTATATTACTAAGTACACAAGATTTGCAAAATTCTTGGGTAAGTTAAAATGTAAAAAGTCTCAATTTATTGAACATCAATGGATCAAGACTAACACAAATTTCTGTTAATGGTAGCTACTTGTCAGCCATAAGAGTATACACAGTCTTCCTTCTGATTTCAGCAGAATGAGCAGGACAAGCATATGATCTTCTGCACAGCCAAGAATTCAGGGACTATTCCAAGTCCAGAGATTAAATATTCTCTTATGCTTTTACAAAAGAATAACTGAGAACAGTTAAACAAAACAAAACCAACCAACCAAAAACCCACACAGAACCCCCCACCCAGGCTTTTGGCAAATGCAGTTTTGAGTGAGCTGTTGGTAGGTAGGTTGCAGCTGTAATCCTGACTGTGACTCCTACAGCTCTCTCAAGCAAATCACTTTGAAGCGATCTAGTTCAGAAATACAGGACATCATTTCTGTCCTTTTGATTTCTTTGCTGCATAACAGGGATAACTAATCCCTGTAACTTCCTAATTTTTAGAGCAGCTAAGGCTTTTAAGCCCTTAAAATATTAGAAGTTTTCTATGAATTTAAGAAATGGCAAGGTCCATTGAAACAGAGCTAAAACTAATCTGGACTTCAAGATTTCACCAGTGCAGTTATGTGGCATCCACAACTCGAGTGCAGAAGGTAGCAGCTACCCAGTGCTGCAAGCAACATGTCCACAGGAAAGGTGTACTCTGCCCCTCAACAGAAAAAGCAGTGAAAACTCTATGTAATTTAAAAACAAAAACAAAAAAGGAAAGCCAAATTAAGATTGTGATATCACAGTTGGTCTGCATCCAGAAACTGATATGAAGCTTGATGAAATCAAGGGCAGTCTAAACCCAACCTTAAGAGAGCTCTGGTGGACATGTGCAAGTGCATTAATGAGAGTTATTTTCTGGAAGAACTCTGCACCTCTTTTGTTTGCTGAAGATATCAGGAAAGGATCTGCTGATGGAAAACATGACACAGTGAATGCCCAAGCCCCTGAAACAAACCAAAAAATAAAAGCAATGAAAAATCCTCAACCCTGCAAAGACTCCCCATACAAAACCAACTCCCCAATCTCATCCTACTCCCCTACTCAACTGGAATCCTTAGTAATTTTTCATGGTGAGAAACAGTTGGTTATCACTTTGGGAGAAAGGTCTCAGTAGGAGGTCAGGATTATCTAATACCTGCTCCTTACAAGCCCCAGTACAGCTAAGAGTACCTTGATAAAACCAGACAAAACAAAGTGACTTGAAATGTCATTTCAAAACCATGCCATTGTAACCAAACAAAACCATAGTTCAGGAAATAGTTCTCCATTTCCTGAGCCAGTCCTATGCTTTCAGTGTTTGCAATGCATTGCTTTTTTAATTAGGAAGAAAATAGCTTTCCCTCCTCACTCTCCTGCATTGCACTGGCTCACTGAAGAGCAGCATTGCATGAGCTAATACAAAACTCTTAGTTTATGCCCTGGTATTTCTGTTTGGTAGGAAGCCACCGCTCTCAGGTTATTACTTGGTTTTGCTCTGTTCCAAATGCTGCTCATGGGATGCAGCCTGAATGGAAAACAGCAGGAGCCCAGTATGTAATAGTAGCAGTTCACATCATCACAGAGAGGGAAAATGTGTTTTGCACTGCCACTGTTAGTTTTCTTTAAGGATATAAACCTGATAGAAGGGGTTTGGTTTTATGCAAAGTCAATACGCTGCTCTTAAGAATAGTTGGAGATCTCTTATACTTCTTCGGGAGGTTATTGTTAGAGAAGACTTTTTGTCAGAAAGCTCAGTTCCAGTTTTGAACTCATGAAATTCAACAGTGTTCAGATATGAAGACTTAGCTTTGGACCATATGAAAAGCAGGTGCAAGTCACAATATCCAAATCTCCTTTCTTAGATATCTAAATGGAAAGAATGACAAAGCAGACTTGGTGTCTCCACACCCCTCTCTAACTGCGAAAGGTTTCACATGAACAAAATCACTCTGTTGCATGACTGGATGTGATTTAAACTACATTCCTGGGTTACAGAAAATAAAATATGTGCAGGCAAGAAAAATCATCTGAATTCACTGCAGTTACTGAGTCTAGGCTGAGTTCCAGTCTCATTAAAATCAGAAACTTATCGACCAATCCAATATGTTGGCACAGACACATGAGCAATAGAGAAGTTCCTCTGTGCTTTCCTCATCTTGACATTCACACATGAGGACAAGTGGTGGCATTGCTCCACATATAAAGATAGTGAGAAGGACAGTACAAATATACTGGCGTGAAGATTTGCAACTGATGGTAAAGTAAAGCAGCAGGCAGCTCTTCTGCATATACATGTAGTTAAAGGGCAGCTTTGGGTCAATAGTTTGCTATTCTGGAGATGCACTCTGCCTTATCATCCTACACAGCTTCAGCCTTCTGGAAGACTGAAAGTTTTGGGGTTGTTTGGGGATTTTTTGTTTAGACAGCTATGGTAAAATGTGGGGACATGGGCAGAGCACAGCTTTATGGAAAACAGGAGCAGCTAAGGATCAGCTGCTTTTTCAGCTCTGCTCAGGGAGATGCAGTTGCCCAGATTCTGAGCCCTCAGCCCAGCATCCTAGCATAAAGAACAGTCTTCCCCCATTTGTATGGTAATAAATGAGCTTCAAATTAACATGATCAAAGGATCAATAGCTACTTTTCCTCCAAAAATACCATTGATCTTATACGACAATTGCTGCCTCAGTGCCCTTCACTGCCCTATCAGCATAAGGAAGTTGGGTGTCTTTTGTGCTAAGATCATTGCTCTTCTCTGAGCAGAGATCCCTGTTGAGTTAGAGCTAGTCATTTTTGATAGATCAACGCTACTGCAACTAGACTGGTTGTGAAGCTGCTGTGGAATATCATCACTTCAAAGAATCTAATACAATTACTATTGCTGTCCTAATTCACTTTCTTATGACGCAGATTTGTAATGGAGAAGAGCTTTTGATGATTGATCCTTAACTAATGTGAAGGAAAAAGTGGTTTGCTTTGTCCTTCAAGCAGCTTCTCCTTTCATCTAACATTCAGAGCCTCTCTCCAACTGGAAACAATTCTTTTAAAACAAGCAAAAAAGGAAATTAAAAATGAAAATGTCAGTTTTGGATACAAGTGAAAAGAACCTTTTAAAGGCAATTCTTACAGATGTACCCTGCACAGAGCATTTGTCATTACCAACATCATAAACTTCAAGTGAAATTAGGAGCAGTTTCAACACGCAAAAGGAATGCATAGATCAAAGGCTACAAAGGAGGAGAACATAATGTAGCTATCAAACAGATCTAGATGGAGTTGACAGGGGAAAGGTTAACTGAGGGGAAGAACAAACAGGGCACACAACCTTTTTTGGTTTGCTTTGGGTTTAGGTTTATTTGTTTTTGTTTTAATCTGGGCATTATTTAAGTGATCCTCTTCATTTATATACTTTCACTGGGACTTTCCTGCCCTAGTGCTGTAAAAAGAGAGGGGAAAGGACACAGAGAGAGTGTGTGTTGGTTGTATGAACACAATCTTTGATGAAACTCTATTTGTATAAATTGAAATTCCTAAATTGTTTTCAAGCATTTAAATAAGTTGTTAGAGCCTGTGAGACTAATTTTTAAGAGATACTGCACCAGTTTTCCTAAAGGGAGTACACAAAACTGGCTGAAACTTGATGGCAGAGTTGAGATTAGAGAAAGAACCTCTCTTTGGAACAGGTGAGCTAGTAAAAATCACTCGCTTGTCAACAACATTTGGCTTTAATCTTCCTTTAGGATAGCAGAAATGCCTGAGAGCTATTCTCATTATGCTCTCCAGATCAGATCATTTCCAAGTCATGCTGCAATTTTTACCTTTAAGATTTGGGGAAGAGTATCTCCAATTCTCATTTTCTTCACTAATGATATATCTCTCACAGGACTGACAAATCATTGGCCTAAAAGGTTTTTTTAAACCCCAACCCAAGCCAACAAACTCTTTTTATTCTGGAGTGGAACTTTTACTGTATTTATAAAATCTGTACCCCCACAGCTACACCCCCCCACACCCCCAACAGTCTATGTGCTGTCAAGATTTGCCTTTGACTAAAATCCTCTGTTTACATTCAAGAAGCCAGCCTGTCTTGAGCCATGTGAGTTGCAAATGTTCACCATGTAACAAAACAGGAAAGGGGCAAAAGCATGGAGGTGCAAGAAAGAACAGTAAGGTGAGAAGAAGTTATACATTTATCCAGGAGGAGGCAGACATTTAAAGAGGAAATAAGATACATTCCTTACTCCTGTGAAATGGTTTAACCCTGAATTAACTTCTGCAGCTCAGCTGCTGTATTGTTAGCACCATAAGAATGCTGAAACTGCTAGATTTGGGGGTACAATAATGGAGCTCCTAGCCTAATAAAATGCAGCTATTTCTTAGGACTTTAGGAGGAAACCTTTACTGGGAAGCTGTGGGATATACTGCATGCTGTTAAGTTTAACACTGGGTTTTAACTGAATTTTCTTGGTTCCAGCTGAGTGGGGCAAATTCATTCTCAATGCCTTGTGCCATATCCACTTTGTGACTCAAGCTGGAGACACAAACAGAGCCAAAGACAGCAAAGAGAAAAGTGGAAAAAACAGTGGAAATAATCAATAACTGCACATTGAAAGTAACATTAAAATGCTACAGAAATAATTCTACAGATCATTTTAATAAGGCTTGTTTATCAACTACCCACCTCTGAAGTTTTCAATGCCAACTTTTCATCAGAACAGCTGTGTAGAATCTCAGCCTACAACTATTTGCAGTTGGTTCTTGGCTGTGGCATAAAGCATGACAGCAAACTCGCTTGCCACATACTAACAGCTGTAGTTTCTGTGCTGCCATGACCAGTCCATCTGCCACCACCACCCGTGCCAGTACAAAGGGCATGATTATACAGCACTGAATAAAAAGCCAGAGGAAGGAAATACCTCTGGCAGTAAAATGCTCCTGCTCTCAGTGCTTCTCTTTGCTTCCTTCTTTTTTATCAGCATTGAGGTCCCCATCTGCTCTCCAGGGGAGCTGTAGCAAATGCCAACGTAAGGCAAACCACAACCAAAAGGGCATTCTTAAGTCATTTCTACTCTTGCCCTTAGAGGGGAAAGGGAGTAGATGTGTTCATTAGCCTGATGCTTAAGGCCTAAATTAAGGTGTCCATCAAGAAACATGGGGAGGATTTGAGGCATGTTCTTCCAGAATCCAAAGTTAGATTGAATTCAGGAGGGGCCTGGTAAAGCTAGAGCAGCAAATGTTTCTCTGCCCCAAAGGGAGAGAGTGTGCACTATTATGGACTCATGGAACAGCTTGGTTAAAGAGGGACTATGGTCCATCATGGGAAACAATGTGTCTGTAAGCTGACTGTAGAAGCAAGAGTCAAAGGAAGTACCAGTGCAACTCCCACCCAGCACTAAATTTCTACTGTTTTGGACAGACCAGAAGTGTGATACTTCAAATTCATTTCTCTGAGAGAAGATTATAGCATTTCAGTAGAAATGACATTTTCTGGAGTAATAGGAAGGGATTTTCCAGAACATGCAAATTTAACTAACTGCAATCTATTTCAATGGAAAATTCCTAAGTGTTGCCACCTAGTCTGGAAGAACAGACACAAACCCTCCACCACTGCCACTATGGAGCTTCTGCCAGCTAACTTGTGCACAGGGGTGGAGGAAGGATGGGTCCCTGTCAAGCTCTACCTTCCACTTTGCTGTCTCCAGGGCTCACATGTAGGCAGCCAAACCTTTCTTCCCCTCTCCCATATCATACAGCAGGATAGGACTGTGGCACAGGAAATGAAAAGAAAGAGCTAACTCTCTACTGACAGTTCTAAGCAACAGCAAATCCCTACTTCTGAGACTGCTAATCCATATCCTCCCTACCAAAAATAGTACTTTTGTACCTCCATTAGTAGGAATAGCACCAGTCAGCAGACAAATACACTCTCTTTTCAAGAAAGGCACAACACATTGTAATTTCACCTTTATGTTGCAGACTCCCCTAGGTCAAGAAACCATCATTGGTTTTGATCTAACTGAAATGAAACATCAACGTTCCCCTTAGAAACCCTTACCATTGCTGGAGCGAAGCAAAGAGGGATTGAGATGTAAGCTTGAACTTCACACATCACTTCTGTACCTGACGGTTAAGAAGATATCTAGGGCTGAGGCTGATCCAGCACAGCCAGCTGAAAATTCAGAGAAGAAAACTAGGAAGCTATGGCAATTTATGGTGATTAAGGGTCTGACTCATTGATTCCAGCTCTTCTTTTTCTCTCACTAAGGGGAAGCCAGAAGTTGTCTTACGAAAACAAATGCCTGCAAGCATAGCTGAATGGACCCCTAGTTTTTGGTAAATGCTGATCCCCCCTTCTCTACATGAACTGGTTCAAGTACTGTTGAGCTGCCAGTCAGGAAATCAGTTCTTTTTGCAGTTACAGCTGGATAGATTCAACACTTGGGATAAATTGGCCTTGAGCAAATTTTAAAAAAATAAATAAATAACATTCCTTGCTAAGTGATCCCAAGAGGTCTGTGTCTCCAGAAAACAGTGGAAGGGAAGCTGCTGCGTTGCACTCGGTGGATTCAACAATATGAAAATCATTCATTTTGTTTCAAATCCTACAGACCCACTTAGGCAACAGACAGCAAGGAGAGAAATTCAATTTATTATTTTTTTTTTGAGACACTTCCTCTTTGGAAGATTAAGAGATGGAATCACTGGTACATTACAATGAAATTTTCATTATCAAAAGTTTGGCACAGTGATAGATTCAACTGCATCGCTTTGCCAGAGCACTCTGTCTTCACACCCAGCCTTGAGCTTCAGTTCCGTCAGTTTGCAGCTTGCCCCTCTAGAAGGTGCTCTGTTTTGGAAGTGCTGAGACAGAAAACAGTCGTTTGCCATTGTTGATTGTTGGCTGTCTCACAAAGCATGGTAGCTTTCCCAGTGCAGCTGTGCTGGCCCTCCTGCAGTCACAGGGGAGAGGGACACGTGTGCCTCTGATTTTGAAGGCTGACTGCACTCAGAAGCTTCTGCAGCACGAAATGAGATCTGCAGCACACTGTCTATCCTTACAGGATTATCATTGCATGTACCCTCACTCTCCTCTGCACAGAGAAGTAGTGGGACAGCTAGTGCAGAAAACAGCTCCAACAGCTCTGTGCCAGCACATTACTACTTTTTTGCCAACTGAATTCCCAGATGGCCATTAGCACCCAGCTATTTGACTTGTACACTTTCAAGGGCTCAGAGCACAGTGCCTGCATTCATGCCAGATTCCTACATGGTATCTGTAGCCATAATGTGCACACATCAGCTTTGCCAGCAGGTTTATTCTGGTGTGGAGCGTACTTAACCATTTTCAGTCCCTAATTACACTGGCTAAACATATGCCATATTTACTCCATTTGATTCCTGAGGTGAGAAAACTCACTTGTGTATGTATTTTTTATACACACGCTGTTCATGGGTCTTGTATTTATCAGGATAGGGTTCTCAGTTTAGAGATGCTCTGATGTATGGCAAAAGAATTCTTGCTGGTAGAGGCTTTAGAATAAAAGGTACAGAAAAGACAGGCTTTCTTATTAGTATCTGGTTTAGTACTCCTATGTAAGAGACAATGTGATGATGTGGAAGCAGATCAGGAGAAAACACCGCTTTCATAGTAAAGGCTAGAGATTAAGTATACTGTGAAGTGCATATTCTCTGCATGTTCTTTCAGAGTCTGTTGTGCTATTCACAGTCACTTGGTCTATTTTAGGACAAAGCTCTTCCTGGGCACCTCACCCAAAAAGCTTTCCCTGGGCACATCAGACAAGAGTAAACAGAGTTACTTTTAAGAATTAAAATAAACTGCTGGAGATACATCACGTGTTAGGGAAATTGCAATTTTCCTCTCAGGTGTGAATCAGAGAGACAAAGCCAAGGGCTGCAGTAGGAGTGAGACTGGAAAAGGACTGATCACAGAGCAGGTCAGATGCCAAAAACATTGCCTTCAGAGAAGTTTTTCATCCCTAACATCTCTGAGGTTTCTGGGCTCTGCATCAGCCCAAGTGGATGTCTTGGGATTGATCTGGGTTAGAGACAAAGGAGGGAGCTACTTTTGAAGTGGTGGAAAAAGGCTGCCAACCCTCTGCTAAACTTTGGGTTTAGTTAAGGAAATTTGAATGGAAGGGTAAGAAATACATACTCCCTCTTAGGGCATCCCAGAAAGAATAAACCTGGAGATAGGACATTGATAAGGTTTGATCTGAAGGAAGGCACAGCTTTCTGTACGTAAGCAGAGCTGAGGAAATGCAAGTTCTCTTCCCAGATTGCTGGGAGTGAAGAAAAATAGCATGTTACAATAATAAGGAGAGGCAAGTACCCAGAGGGACTTAACAGAATCACACCTACTCACCTGCAAGGAAGGACAATTTTATACATAAAGCAGGAACTAAATACAATTGTTGTTGCCCTCCCTAAGAGCTGGAAATAGACTAAGTGGATCTGATTGTAGCTTCACAAGCTATATAAAAAGAAGCAAATTTCTTTTTGAATAACATGCTTATATTTAGGATCCTAAATCTGTATTATGAAATCTAAGGAACTGACCTGATTTTCTGAAGTGTTCAGCACCCAGTGAATGAGTGGAAACATTTTTAAGAGGCTCCTGCAGGAACTGCTGGATTCAAGAGCCTTGGATGGGAAGAAGGAAATAAAACTTTCACTCTATTTCTTAATTTTGGGCTTACAAATGTAAGAATCACATTTTCAGAATTCACCACTCTGCAGTAATGTCAGGTTTTGCTTTAAATATTGTACTGCTAGAACTGCTAAGAGTGTGGACTCTTAAAAAGCTTTCAGACTCTTTCCCTACCATTCAAATAACAACATGCAGCAAACACAGCCCCACTTTGGTGCCATGCTAGCTTGAAGTGTGGATAAAATAATGCCTACAACAATAGCAAACCTGTATAAAAAAGCTGTAGCAAAGCCACATGAAAGCCAGTAGTAAACTACATTGGGGAACATGAATGTTATGTAAAAGGTAAATTTCTAGTATGTCAAGAGGAAAAAAGAGGAGTTCTAATAATTAAGTAAACTGTGGAAGCTTCTATTTCTCAAAAAAATGCCTTTCCTCAATGTTTTGAAGTCATTCTGTTCAGTGTCTTAAAAGGGCATCAGTCTCTCTTGTATTCAGAAACTTTCTTTTATCCTCTCAAGACCACAAGACTGTGTAAAGCTATTTGGTAAAGAGATTGTGTAAACCTATGGCCTAACCAATGCATATCAAAACACAAGGGTACCTTATGAATTACTGATGTATCATTTCTTCTAATGGCATGATGGCATGAAAATCCCAGAGCTCGTTCTACACAATATTCACAATATAAAATACTCTTATGGGCAGGGTACCATTATCAACAGTCATGAAACAAAGCTCATTAAAGAGACTTGGAGCCTTACTTTTCTCAATGTACAAGTGCAACTACCCAGAACAAGAAAAATGTCAAGACTTGTTTTTTCTCTCCTTTTTTTCCACATAGAAATGTCTACAGACCCCAAAAGCAAGGTTGGCAACACTTTATGACAGACTCTGTGCAAATGCCAGCCAGAGGTAGTCATTACCAGCAGTCATGACATTTGTAAACTGACAGACAAAAGACAACAAGGAGCACAAAAGAGACAGCCCATCAGATCAGACCACTGAGGAATTAAACAGCCCCCCCAAATCACCCCTCCTGCCAGAACAGCAACTTTTGACAGGCCAGATTTACCCCCCAAAATGGGCTTGTGTCATTTCTCCAATGTCTGAAAATGCATGTGAAATGCTTTCTAACACCAACTGTAACAAAGGCAAAGAAACACACCTGCTTCTTCTGCATCAAAGCCTTTTTTTTTTAAGTCTTATCACCTGTTTCCAAATTCCCTATTGACTGTGGATTGTCACTATACACAGGCAAACAGTTTTCCACACTCTTCAATAATTCAGTGGCATATGGACAGTGAATTCAGGCTCTCTGCCGCCTGAAAGCTTTTATATCACTTGGGCAGAATTTCAAGGCAAGGCTCTCAAAGAACTACAAGGAATGTTGTTATTGTGTTATTTTCAGTGGAAAGCATGGGAATGAAAGCCTGCAACCCCTCAAATTGCTCAGGCCAGGCCTTCCTTCTGATCCCTGACCACTGCTTCATTGTACAGAGTCTTTTGAGTAAAGCTGCCAAATCTGAATCTCTACTAGACTTACTGTTCATAGCTGGATCCCTTTAAAGACTTTTTGGCTTCTTCTAGTGCTGTTGCCTAAATATATGAACATGATCTCTACAGGTGAGTTTATTTAGAAGACCACTTTTTCAGTGACCAGTGAGGGCTAGAACAAAAACATGCATTCTAGGGCAGGTGATGCACTCAAATACATGCACTGCCTGGACAGCATAATCATCTTGCCATTGTAAAGCTGCTCAAGACTGTGATAATCCCAGTGCTATAGCTTTCAGGCAATGTAAAGCCATGGTTTAATAGAAAAGCTGGCTATTAACAGACTTAATAGTCTTACAATAGGCATCAACTTTCACCATTAGACAGTGAGGTCCCAGCTGGGACTGAAAATCTCTTCCCTGGGAACCATTCAGCTCTTAACTCAGCAGCGACTGCAAGCAGGCAAGAAGTAAATATCTCCCTACAATGGCCTCCTGGCAAGGGTGTGACAGTGCATGGAGCAGAGCAGAGGGAAGATTTCCAGTCCCACAGCTTCATAGATGTCCCTCCCTAAGATGGGTGCAGAAGTGAGCACTCTTTAGCAGATCACATAGACCTTCAGGGACTGATAATCTCAAAATATTTGAGAGCACTGCAGGAGAGGCTTGAAAAGGAAAAGGAGAAGGAAGTTATAACTCCTTGGCTTAAATCTATTTCCTAATGCCATCCCACCAAAGTACTGTACAGTCCAAACCACCTGTCTCCAGGATTAAGAAGAGAAGAAGTGCAAAGGGGTAGTTTGTGGTAGTTAAAATAGTTCGTTAAGCTATAGGATTTCTGACTGCATCCCTGAATCAAAAGCAACTTCTCTCAGGCAGAACTGCTACAGGATTAGAATCTGCCTGACTGAAGCACCAGCTTCCCTGCACTCTGTTGATGGCACAGAACTCCTGTGTAAGGACAAGACAACACATAGAGTGATTTCCTCCCAAAGATACTTCAGTATCACGAAAGAGAAGCTGTGAAATCGGCAGCCAAGTTCTGTTTTCTGCTGGGGTATGTCTGCCCAGCTGGTTCTTTAGGGTACAAATATGATTGGCAAAGTCTATGGAGAATCAGCTGACAAGAAGACATTAGTCAGGGGAATGCACAGATGTTCCAAACACCTACACTTCATTCCAAAATTAACTTTTCTATTAGCAAACATTTGACAGTCTCAGGTCTGCCTTAGAACAACAGTCTGCTCATGAATGCACATCGGGAAAATGCTACCTATTAGTTCAGGTAATTTGATCTTAGAAGATACATGAATAATATTAACTTGAACCAATAGGTAGAGGAGAAAAGAAAGAGCTATTTAACCATATACTCTGCAGTACTAATTACTTCTCCCTTGCCTACTACCACTGATTACAGTCATTTATTGCACATGGTCATGTGTCCTGGATGGCTCAGATACATAATTACAACGATAAAGCCATCTCTGGTGAAGTTCTGAAGGCAGCTTTCCTGCCAGATTTAGTATTCACTGATGGTCCCAAGGTTTAGGCTCTCCTATACTGATCTTCTGTAGGCACTGCGCTGTCTTCCGGGACATTTGGTCAGACTCTCATCTGATGTAAGTGAACCTGGCAGCACTGCAGGGAAGGGAATGATTTCCTTCTCCACCAGCTGAGTGTCTGGCACATACTTTCTTCTAATTAGTATTCATCTTTAGGGCTATTGAATTTGTGGGAGGGAGTTAGCTGCCCATGGAAGTCCTAATTGTTTAGAAGCTTGAATAATATTCCTCATAGCCTGCAACCCTCACTGAGAGACCTTAATTATTAAAAAATGAGACTATTATATCAGTTGTCCTCCGTAAACTGCTGCTGTGCAAACTAACATGGATCTAAACAGGTATTTATGGTGTCCTTCATGCTCTCATACAGTTTAACAGCTAAGCTGAAAATACCACAAATGAAACATTTTGACAACATCTTCAAAAGGACATGTATTTAAGGTGCTCAAGTTTAAGTAGCAGAGTTGCTACATATATTTTGTTCCTAATTCCAAGCAGAGTCATGGACTGTCAGCACTTCCTAACAAACACGGTTAGGCAAGCAGCTCCCTAAACAGCACCAGCTGGGAAACATGGTTGGTAACTACAGAACCTCCAGCCCTCTGCTCATTCAGCAGCTTAAGGAAAAACTCTTTAACTTGTCATACATTTTGTCTTAAACAGATCTTTTTCAAAAGCACAGTTTGGTTGCAAAGTTAATGAAAATGTATTGGCCCCCGGCCTTGAAAGTGCCATTACATGCACCAAGTACATCACGTCAAAGCGCACACAAAAGGAAAAAGTGGAACAGGAGCCTCCAAGAAAATACAGGTATAGATAGTTTATGAGGTTAGATAATCCACCACATGTACATGTACTGAGTTATGGCTCCATCAGGCTGGATGTATCACTTAAGAAGTAAAGTTCTACAGAAGGAGAAAGAAATAGTTAATGGAAGCACTGAAGAACTTTTTCATTATGCTGGGACTCACCAGAAGTCTAAATAAAGCTAATTGCCAAGGCAGTAACTGAGGGGATAAAATCCACTCAGTGCCTGTTGCCCAGGATAATTTCTGAATGAAAACCAATTCATCCAAATGAAACATAACTTCTACATAATCCAGTCATTTCCAGGTCCTGGAAAACTTCAACTGTATTTGGTCAAAACCTTTATTTAATTTTCTCAAAGCAATTTGTGAGGAAATGATGGCAATTTGCTAAGCAGAAAAGTAAACACTTCTGTAAAAATGTAGAATGTTTGCTAGAAGCACTGAAATAAGTCCAGTTCTCAAGAAGTGGCTGACCTCTAATCCCACACACATTCAGAGAAATACAGTGGAACTCTTCCTGAAATTCTCTTAAACTTCCAAGCACTTGGGCACATTTGGCATTTTAAAATTGGACACACACACAAACCAATCTAGATTTTCAAAATTACAGGGGGGAACATTCATGAATAAAGAGGAATTACAGAAACACTCCTGAATTCTGTCTGCTCTCTCCCTCCTCCTGTCAACATAGTCATGTAGTATCTAACCCACAAAAGCCTTCTACATTTTCATTCTTTAGTCCGCAGACCACTTATTTTCCTTCCCAAAGATATACCTGTCCCTCCCCATCATTCTTCCTTTAGGCCCCCTTTAAGTACTTGAAGACTGTTCTAAGGTCTCCCCAGAGCCTTCTCTTCTCCAGGCTGAATAACCCCAACTCTCACAGCCTATCCTTATACAGGAGGTGCTCCAGCCCCCTGATGTGGCCCTCCTTTGGAATCACTCAAGCAGGTCCATGACATTTTTGTGCTGCGGACACCAAAGCTGAATAGAGCACTGCAGGTGGGGTTTCATCCAAGCCTTCTCTTCCCCAGACTAAAGGGCCCCTGCTCTCTTAGCCGCTCCTCACATGAGATGAGCTATTCCCTTCACTTTTCAGATGAGACATTGCACAACACAACATTTCTATTTTTTTTTTTTTTTTTGTAAAAGTACTTAAAAGGTTCCCCTGCACCACCTAAGCATTTAATTCAAAATGACAGCAGAATGTTTCCTCTGGATGGTATGTACCCTACAGTATTTCAGGGATGAGCAAGGAAGCACACTCCAGAAAAGAGTTCCTTCAAAGCATCCCATAAAACATAATAATACTATGCATCTGTTTGTTCCCCCCCCCCCCCCCCATATCACATTTAAAAGAGAACTTTTAAGCAGAAGGCAATTTGTTAAATCTACATTTTGGATACTTGTAATTAGACTAGGAGGATATGTTTTTTCATCAGAGAAAAATTATTTTAATAACCATAATCAACACAATCAGATATAATCAGTCTGTCAAGATAATCACATTTCAGAATCATTTAATATAATCTTGTTCTTTGCCAGCTCACATCTATATGAAGCTGATTACACCTGGAAAAGATATGCGACTTAAAGGTTTCTACCTCTATTTCGATAGCTGTGCTACGTCATGTGTTCTCATTTTTGTTCTCCTGTATCCTCGCCCTCCCAGCTCTCACTGCTTTAACTTTCAGAGTTTAATTGTGGTCTTTTCCTTCACTTTCCACATTCCCCTCTCTTTTATGTGTATTTTACACCTTTATGCAAACTATCTGGATCATGCAAATTTAAAAACAAAACCAACCAACCAACGAACCCCAAACAGCATAAGCTTCATGAAAAGTGAGGCAAACACTTTGGCTTTGCTTCATAAACCTATTATGTTGGACTTTTCCCCAAATCTGTGCGCCGGCATTCCCCATTCTTCTCCAGTCACACCCAAGGCATATCCTGCCGTGCTGGCCAACTTAGCTTTCATTTGATTCCAAACATCCCTCCAGTGCTCTTACCCTGAAGCTACCACAACATGGATATCATCTGCCCTTCATCTCCTCAGTCTCTCATTGAATTCTGCTTCTCTCATGCTGTAATTTTCATTGTACTCATCCATTCTTGATTCTTCCTTAAGAAGTCTACACCTTCAGTCTCTTACTTCTGCCCCGTGCATTAAGCTGTCTTTGTTTTCCACTGCATAGCAGCAATACTAAAGTCAAGTTTACTTTTCTTTCAAAAGTTCCTTATTTTGATCCTGCTTTCAAGCCTGCTCACACTCTGAGAGGCTTCGCTTACAGTGGCGCAGACCTTCACCCATCCTCAGTTTCTCCTAGCCTCCCCATCTTTACTCCTGACATCCCACAAGTCTTTTTTTCCTACTTCTGTCTTCCACCTTTTTTTTTTAAACTAGAGCAGCTTTTCTTTTTCTGGTCAATAAGCACTCCTTCTTCAAACCTGTTCTTCAAATTCCTCACAGGAGCTCTTCCTTATCTTTTTGACAAAATGCTGTGTGCCCTGCACTAACCAATGCCACAGTCTCTTTGGAAAGAGCTAGTTTCCAAAGAAATATGAGCACAGACATGTTCAAAACATGCTTCTTACTGCTGCAGGTAGAATCTTCCTGCTATAAGTACTGGATGGACATCAAGTCCATCTGCAATAGGTCATCTTAACATAAGATACAAAATATACCATCATTCTTATTACCACTGGTAATAATAATCTTATACAACTGCAGCTTTCATCTTCTGTTTTCAGTGCTCTTTAGAAGCAAAATATTCCAAGGAGGCACAGTTTCTTACCATCTCCCATTCACAGGTATTTTCTGGACTCAGATAAGTTTCCAACAACAGCTGGTTTTTCTAAGCAAAACCCTTGAACTCTAAATTCAGGTTAACAGTGTGCTGGGACTGCACTACATCAGGGCAGGCACTTGGTTGTTACTATTAAAAAATCTATTCCTTTAGTTAATTAAACTGATCATTTATAATCATCTTGTCAACAGATTCCTAGCATAGTTTGTAAAATCTTGATTTAATTAGGAGCAAATATCCTCTGTTTCTGGCAATGAGTGACAAAGAAAGACCAAGACATCTCAATATACATTTCCTGTTCCAGAATGAGACAGAGTACATAGTCTTAGCTTTCATGACAGAAAGTTAAGGAAAAAAATGCACATTCTCATTTAAATTATTGTGATTGCTAAAGAAAGTGGAACTAGATTGGATTTGTAATGTGTTGGAAGATATTTGTCTTTACTGCAGTCTGCAGATGCTTGAAAAAAATGTGGCTGTTTGCCTCACCTTCAGAAGAAATTATTCTGATCAAACTCATATGATGCAGAGACGTGGTAGGGCACAGTTTCATACTGAGATCACATGCACAATAGGAAAGGGAAAGGACAGGAAAGAGGCAATGGGAACACCACAGTCTTCACATGTTCATGATTTATCTGTTGGATCTGTTTCTCATGGACATATAATTTCATACAAGTGTTACACTGATGGTCAAATCATGGGTCAGTGTCAGACTCATATTGTGCTGGACACCAAACTCCTGAAAGTAGTCAAAAGAAATGTGAGCAATTTTATGGTGATGTTTGTTATTGTCTGCTATAATATCCTACTTTCCTAATAATTCAATATGCAAAAAACCTTCAAATGCTTGCAAACATTAACACATATTGATTAGTATTGATTCTCCCCTATGATGAGTGGGAAGAAACAATGAGTATGACAGAAACTGTCTGGATATAAAAACTGACGACAGCATGGTTGCAAGCCTTGGCTATTGTTCCCTTTTTGCTAGAAGGAGTGCTTGAGTTCTTTCTGAAATCCTGTTGCCAAGAGCAGACCTAATCTTTTCTCTTCAACTGGTTTTAATTTGCAAGAGCATCTGTTCTAAAAGCTCCAAGCATTGAAAGCTAGACAGGTATTTTTGAGGGCTGATAAGGTATTGTGAAACCAACGAAAAGCTTCAGATATGAACAACTACTCAGTACTCAATTCACTTCCATCTGCAGGTAGCAGAATGTTTCCCTAGCTCTGTTTCATGTACAGGAATGGATGAAGAGCTTTTTTTCAAAAAGCCAGAATGATTTGGGCACCTCAAACATTTTTCAGACCAGGATGGCCTCAACACAGAAGCACAGGTCCACATTCTGGATGTGGGTGCATTTGGAAAATATCTTTGTTTCTAAAGGACACAGAAGAAGACCACTACACATAAAGAATCTTCAAGGAAACAAGGTCTTGTCATTAAACCAAAAGGGCAAGGATCTGGGTTTACTTTCATGTAATCTTACCCTTCAGCAACTCCAAATGAATGTGCCCTATTAATTTCAGTTCATTGACTAATTGCTGTCTTTAGACTCCAATATTTAAAAATCAACTTCTGCAAACAGAAATTACCTTGTGCCTCAGTTAGCTCCTTAAGTAACCAAATAATTCATGGGAAAAAGGAGACAGGATGGATGACTTCCAAGTTTGTTTCCCTGTTTAATGAACTTATTTCCATTGTTTTAGGGAGGTTCATGATCAAGGTTATTGAAGTCATTCTGGAGACAAAACAAGTAACTGAATTTGTGTCCTCAGCTTGGGAAAGTGGCTTGGCATCAATAACTTTTCAAAACACAACTCTAAGTATACTAGTAATGACAGCATGTAGAGACTTAGAAGTATGTTCTGAACCGTAAGAATTAAACCTGCCAGTTAAGATGAAAGCTATCAATGCTAGCTTGAATTCTTAATATTCCTGTAGAATACAAGACATCATCCAAAATATGAAGGTTACATACTTTCAAATTAATTCTCTGTTGTCACCCAGACTGCCCAGTGTAGCACCTGGCTCCTAATTAGAGGCATTTGGATATTGCCAGCACCAGTTTTACATTGCATGCTCTGAAATGTTTAGCAGACTGTTAACTAGGTGTTGAAAGCCAGGTGAAATCACAGCACTAGTGAACCTTGTATTAAGCAGCAGGGACAGCTTTTGCTGCAGTATTTTCTCAGACCTGGCAAAAGGCAGGAAAGTCTGACTGGGAACACCGAGGGAAAGCAACACTATGATTAGCAGACCCAGGGGACTGGCACAAAGACTAGAGGGAGCCCAAGAAAGAGAAGGAAGGGAAGAGGGTAACAAGTACAGGATAAGATGTGCTGACCACTATCTAATTAAAAACGCTTCAAATTCTAGAATAGGACACTGCAAAAATAGAAGAGCTTGACTGAGGATGAGATTTTCATCAGAAATAAATCTTCAAAAGGCACCGAATCAGATCATTAGCCAGTATAAATCAGTTCAGTGAAGCTCCATGCACACACACACATAAACTCCCCAAACCACCACTAGTACCCCTCTCCCAGCACCCCTGCCCACTGATTAGATTACAAACTCCTCAAATCCATTTCAAAACCTTTGCTCTCTGAGCAATTTCATTATGAAGGTACATTGGTGTCACTTAGAGATGCCCCATGCACTCTGTCAATGTTAAAACTGCTGTTCAAGAGGGCTAAAAAAAAAATTAGGAAAACATAATAAAGAGAATGGCTTTGGTCAGAGAAAGAAAGTCAACAAGAGTAAATGCTGACTCTCCCATATTTGGGTTCATAGTAAAAGAACCTTCTCAATTTTCTATGTCAGTAACACACTTTTCACTAAAACCTTCAACATACGTTTCAATTTTTAAGAAGCTTAAGAACAACTAAGTTTCCTGAGGTTAAAAAAAGAGCTTTGAATTTTCAAAATGGAATTTGCTTGGGAAAAAAAACCCAAACCAAAAACAACAGCAAACCAAACTCTATTCTTGGTTTAATACTCCAGAACATATCTACATTTATTAATAGCATGGAGGTAGACACCACATCACCAGGGAGGACAGCTTCACATTATGAATGCTGAATTAAAACATGCACTAAAAATTAATTCGATCTCAAATGACTTGCACTTGTCTCTAATTTGCTTGCTGAAGTGAAGTCCAGTCTTTATGCCTTATTAATGGCAGGATCATTTTGGCCAAAAGCTGCAGAAGTCCTTATTCACTCTGAGTGTCCAGCATAGCAATCTAAAGCAAGGGAAACCTGACATTTTTGGAGGGGCCATACATATTCCTTCTCTCACTTGGGTGCCTCATGTCACTGTCTGTAAAATCCGGTTCACAGGTCTTGGTTTTTCATGTGCACTACATAAATGGGTTCCTACTCCACAGTCATTTTGTTGGAAGTGGAAAGGGCTGACATCTAACTTTACTGATTAATTTTCACTGATGTCCATATGGTTGGCAACAATGTCTTTTAAAGAGAAGCATTTAGGGTTTGGTGCTTAGCTTTAACATGTCTGTGTTATTTTAATATATAGGACACATTTTTTACATGTAAAAATAGTATTTGTGCTTGCTTGGGAGCTGAGAATGCAAAAGGATAGCTGAACATTCAGGTCCTTGCATTGTTGAGCAGACAACAGTTTAGGGAAAGCATATTCCCCTGCAAGAGCTTTAGGCAACTGAATATGAAAATCTGCTCTTAGAATGAAACAGATCTGCTAATTATGTGAAAAGAATTACTATAAATATAGGAAAGAAGAAGAGCTTAAGTCCAAAATGTGTTTAGTAGATAAGCACTTGCTCAGTTCTTCTGCCCTTATCAATCTGAGGAAGCATTTAAGGCTGAGATGGAATATCAGAGGGAGTTAGGTAGATCAGAGATAAACTTGGAGCTAATTAGAAAACATGCTTCACGTCATTCATCCACTCTCTAGTAACAGCTGTTTTGAGATATTGCTATAGGGATGATCCCACTGCAGTACTGGCTTTTGAAAGCCTTCCAAATCCTGCAAAATGTATTAATCTGTGACATTCGTATGAATAGCACAGACAAATGGCAGCAATTACATTCTCCTCTTTATTCTGATTCTTATCTTTGTTTGATGTGGATAGCCTATGCCAAATATCTATCCATGATACTTCTGTGATTTAAGATTTGTTTATTCTTTTGCATTATTTGGTCTATTTTGGGGTTTCAGATAATGAAAAAAATGGAGAAAACCAAACAGCCTTACTGTGCAAGAAACAAATATTACTGGCTTCCTTTAACACTCCTTCAGGAACCCCAGGTTCAGAGGTCTTTAACACTTCTCTTCAGGAAGTGCCTGGAAAAGCCTGACAAAGGTCACCAGTCACGTTTTGAGATAATGGAAGCAAGAACCACTTCCCAATAAGCAGAATCTCAGAAGAAAATAGGACTGTAATAAGAAAGGGCCTAGAGGAATAGAAGGGAACAGCTCAGAGGGAGCTTCCAGAAGCCTCAGAGCCCCAGGGCTCCTGGCTCTTGCTCCTTATTTTCTTCATCCTTCTACAGCAGCCACATTGGCCTGGCTAATTTGGATGCTAATTTTCTTCTCCCCTCTGCCATAAACAGCTTGTTAAGAAAAAGGAGGAAAAAGGAGAAAGGGAGAAAATGTTTTGTTTAAAAGGCTTTCTGCCTGCATTCTCCTTGAGAAAGCCAACATGCCTGAGAGACTACTGCCATCACAGCTACATCAGTGACCTGAAGTCATGCCTGCTCAGCACAGAGTCCCCAACCTTGATGCCAGTTTTTAAAACAGGAAGATTTGATCCAAAAGCCCAAATGGCTTTGGATCATACCCTAAGCCTGCAGCATATCTTATGTCCCTGGCACTTAGAAATGGCATGTGAGGGGCAAGGCTTCCAACTGCCCTGGATCAAAACTCAAAACAAATGGCAGAAAGGGAAGGGGTAGAGCAGGACAGGAAAATCTGACAGATGCAAGCCAGTTGGGAGTGCTCTTCTCTGCGGACACAGCCAAGGGGACAGGAAAGAAGGGAGTGTGAACAGAGGGGAGAGGTGAGGACACGTTGGCATAAAAAAGTAGAAATAGTTGTGTCACATATTGTGTACAAGGCTTAAAGCTAAGTGTTTGCTGCTGCCAGGGGTTCTATGGAGGGGTTTTGCTGTGGCCTTTTTTTTTTCAATGCATCCATCACATTACCCCAAACTGACAACTCTAGTCAACCGTTACACCCGAGCAGCAACCCTGCAGATCCCCTTCTGTGCGTTCTGCTTGCCTGGGCAGCCTGACGCTTCCTTCCTGACAGCTCTGGAGACCTTAGGACACATTCTCCTTCTAGTGCACGCACAAGCTCCTGGTAATGCTGATCATTGGCTACCCAGGCGAACTGAGCTTCCCCCCCTCCTTTTGTCGCGGTCCACAGCAGGTATTCTTTCACGGCAAGTGGGAATCCCGTGTCAGTAAGTCGCTTAGCCTTTCACTATGTGCTGCAGAGGATGGCTGATGTTTCTGTCTGGTGGAGCTATTTCTGGCCTGGTTTGCTCATAGAATCTAGAACTCTTAGAAAATTACATCCAAGAAGTATCTGTTCAGTCTGCCATAGAAGGCAAGTGCAGATATAGAGGAATAAAATGCATGACTGACTTCTCAGATCAGATTCCAGTCATTATTTCAAAACACCTGAACACATCCATTTGCATCTTTCAAAGTTCTGTGGAGTCAGGTTATGTGGGGAATCTTCAGAAATCACGTGCCACATCCCATTTAGCTGGGAATAGTTCAGTGTTCCTAATCCACTTTGGTTCACTTACAAAAATCCCAGCTCCTGCAGCTAACACCCTCAAGTCTTTTATTCTATTTCTAGGGCTGTCACCACCTGTAAATTTGGTCAAAGCCAGAATTTTCTGAATGACTCATACCTGGGAGCAGCAAAAACTCAGCCTCCATTGCAGGAGAAAAGCTTAGAGTACCCCCTAGTGTTCTGGGTGACATGTTAACGTTTGGGCAGTCTGAAACCAGAGACAAGCTCACTTTAGAATATGGTCTTTAGTTGCTTGGCATCCATCATTTCCCTCTAGAAAAGGCCACTTGGAAAATCAGAATTACTTTGGTTGAAAAAGACCTCTAAGATTATTGAGTCAAACCATTGATCCAACACCACCATGGCTATTCAACTATGTCCCAAAGTGCCACGTCTACGTATGTTTTGAACACCTCCGGGACAGTGACTCCACCACCTCCCTGGGCAGCCTGTTCCAATGTCTCACCACCATTTCAATAATTGATTTTTTTTTCCTAATATCCAATCTAAACTTGTTGCATTGTGATTATCTGGAAGGGCCTCCAAACCACAGATTAGTGCCACCACTTGCAAGCAGAATTATTACAACCCACCTTTATGATTTAAACATACTCAAGTGGATTTAGAGCAATGAACTCTTCTTTGTATTTCCAACGGTTAAGGGTGCTCCCAGTCACCCAGAGCTGCTCAGATGACATGCAAAAGTCATTAGGGTTTTGGTAGCTTGACAGCTTTTGATGCTCTATGGATCTCCTATGAGAGTTCTGTGTGTTAATTAACCTGTCAAGTGCTTCAGTATCTCTGGAGAGAAGGTGCAGTATAATGTAAGGAATTGTTATTTATAACTCTCCCTCCTTTCTGCACAAAAAGCCACATTACTTCGGATGAAATCCTACTTTAATGACAGCAAAGTTAAAAAAATTGTGCAACTTCTGTTAGCTGAATCCATTCCAGACATGCAGATTTCTCGCCTTGCCAGGTCAGAAGACCAGCAGGTTCTTCCATTAACCTCCTGCTGTGTGAACACAGCACATATTTTCCCTTTTCTGGGCTTCTCTTCCAACTCTTCTCTCTAGAGATGTTCTTTGTGTTAGGGTTTGCCACAGAGTGCATTTACTAAGTGGCAGTTGTAATTTTGTCAATAACAAAGGAAATTTGATGTTGATCTTAGCAATAGTCTTAAGATAGTTAATCTTCATTGCTTTTCTGGAGTAACAAAAACGGGAGGACAAGTTTAATTTAAATCCAGGGAGGCACATGTGGAGTGCAGCACCTGGCAGTACGTATGTGGATGGCAACATGCTTGAACAGCCTGGCCAATAGACTACTTGCAATAGCCCATTCATCAAGACTTAAATTCTAGCAGATGATACAAATTTCATGATGAAATGTGAAAGCTTAAAACACCAGCTAGTAGCAGATTACAGTGGAGAAAAAAAAGGAGGGGGGTGGGGAACCCTCATGAGAGCCTGTCACCTAAACTTCATCTTACACTGGAAAAATACCTTCCTGGGGCAAGTCAAGCACTTTAATAATGCAGTAGTGCCTGCTGAGGAAAATGGATAGTCTGTAAAAGCAATTCCTACTGAAGGGTGCAGGAAATGGAATCTCAACAGCCTAAGAAACACTTACAAGCTTCTGCAAAGACAGCTCCTTTAGCCAGCTAGAAAATAACTTCCAAACAGGTCACAGTTTCAGCAGCTTGCTTAATACATGTTCAAAGTCTGGAGGAAGAAACACTAATTATAGAGACTGTGTAACTTGTGCAGTCCAGGCCACCAAACATTGCTTAGATGTTTTTCAGAGCTTCTTCTAGTTGTACAAGGCATGACATTAACACAAGGTGCAGAATGCTTTTTACTGCAGACCCTGTGAGGCACGCAGATTCATCACTTTCTGATTCTGTTTTCTGATTGCTTACTGAGTTTTGGAATGTTTACTTTTTATGAGAACCTGTTTTACATTGTTTCTGTGATTTTACTTGCTCCAAAGATGTTTTGCTATTACTAAGTTATCTGGTTGTCTGTGCTTAGCCTCTAATTGCAGTTCTGTAGTGTTAAAAGCAGGAACTGAAATGAAATGCAAGGCTGTTTGAAGCCACAGAAGATGAGCTGGAGTCTTCTGGTGTTTTCCTTAAATGAAGGTTCAGTGTGGCCTCTGTTTCTTTTCCTGATCTGTCACATGAGGCAATAGTTCTTATCCAACAAGCTCAAATTGTAAGGATTAGTTTGCCAGCTATCACATTTAGGTGAGTGTTGGCATGTGCATTCCTTAGCGCATAGGAAGCGCTAAGATGCTGAGCAACTTCACCACTGTGATACCCTGTTGGGGAATCCTTGCAATGTCTTATTGGTCTATAAAGATGCAGAAAGGATGAAGCCTCTGTTGTTTTGGTATGTTTGGGTGGCAGTTTGATTGTGAGTTTTTGGGGTTTGGGGTTTATTTTAAAGGGCTGCATAAGGATGGTTTTCACCTAACATGACAGGCACCAGTACTTGAAAAAATAAAATCTCTACCCCTAAACATCCTCAAATAAGCTTAACTAATCATGGTGCACAACTGTTGTGCTGTGGGTACTCTCTATCACGATCAAATACAGAAAAGGAAGGAGGAGGAGAAAATTAGTACACACACAGAATAACTCTCTCCAGAGATACCAGGTGGCAAATTTTTTTACCACAGATTTCTCTAGCAAGCTGGATAATTTTTTATTACTCCATTATGTGGTGAACTTACTTCCCATTTTAATTGGCCTGCCCAGTGCTTTAATACACAAGGAGGGATTTTTTTTATTGCCAGACAGGCTTAGCAGCATAGCTTAGCAGCAGAGACCAGCTTTACAAAGCACAATGCAAGCACAGTACATGGGTTGCCAGGTGTACACACCACACAGCTTGAATGTGTGTGTCACTGTGCAGAGCCCTGAGCAGAACACATCCCAGACATGGTTTGTTTTCCTGTGAGGAAGCTGAACTGAAAACAAACATGAGACTCATGTAAAGAGATAATGCAGCTTTTCTAGCTATGACAGAAACAAACAAGCAAATGGGGTATGTCCCACTACTTATTTACACTCCAGGTCGCTTTTGAATACCCACTGCTGTAGCGCCTGTTCACAGAGTCCATCTTTCTCTGCTGCTCACCTACCACACACTGCACAGAAATCACCATTTTGATTCCACACCAAGCCCCTCTAGCTCTTGGTCACTCCCACACTGAATTCTACATACCTAGAAATTCTGCTGTGGCTTCAAGGAAAATTAAAGAGAGAAGATTTTTGTCAAATAGTCACACAACAATTTATCCAATGCCTAATTTCTCACATCATGGTGAAACATGATTTTGCTGTGACAATACCTGTAAGCATGTAGGATGCTAGGAAAAGGTGAATGGTGTCAGGCAGTAGGCATTTGATCAGGGAATGAAACACTATGTTGAGAGATGAAGTCCAGGGATGTTGAGGATTGCTGAGGGTTGCTGCTTCCATTGTCAAATACTCTTTTTGTGCATACAGTTGCAGCAGTTCTGGTTCTGTTTCAATGACCCCCTCCTCCCCACACTATCACCAATACCAACTGAACAAGGATCAACACACTGGGAAAACACAGCACATCTCCAGGTCACAGCTAGTAGGGTTGACCTTCCTCAGATGTGGAGGAAGATCAGCGCAGACTGTTCTTCTGATGCTTCATTGGTGAAACAAGATACATGGGTGCAGGCAGAGCTGTTAAGCTTAGATACTTCTCCTAGTTTATTGAGATGATCTGTACACAGGCAAAGTATTAGATATGAAGTTTCTGCCTTCTGCTACCTGCTGTCAAATGCCCTAGTTTGGCTAGTGAAAAACAAATGCCAGCTGCAACCTAATAAAGAAAAAGGCCTTGGACTTCAGATGCATAACCAAATCCTATCTGAATGACACTATAAACCTGCTGTTGCAGCATTTGTTCTCTCAAGGGTATAGAGTGCAACACAAAATGGAGGACAGCAGAGGAAGATACAGGCACCTTTGATGCACAGACCTGCAAAATCCAGTACTTTCAAGCTGGTATCAGCAATGCCAACATTGTACACGAATTGTGAAGCAGGAATTGTATATGAATCTTTGCTTTAACTCTGCCTCTCGCTTCCCCTGCAAAAATCAGCAACTGCCAACTCCCCACCTCCTTCCCACCAGGAACTGGCCACTTTCCTCCATCACTGGCATTACCCAGTCCTGAGTGTGCCCAGGAATGTCACTGCCTGCCTCACTGATGGTATTTATTGGCAGTCCCTCATAAATACGGGACATCATGTTCTGCCCTCAGGTGGCCCACAGCATGAGAGTCAGGAACCCAGTTTAAAAGGACAGGTATTCCCCTATGATGAAGAGCCAGTATTTCTGGCTGGCTATATGCATTTGAGTATGCATCTCCTGGCAAAATAGGGCAGAGGAGAAGGCATGAAACCACAACTTATTTGATGTTCTAGTCCTCAGGCCTGGCAAAAACAAATACTTGACAGCTGCTCTTCAGAAGAGAGACAACAGACCAAACTGCTAGATTTGAGTAGTGGTTTAGGATATCTCTTCAGTCTCTTGCAGAGAGAGATCTTACACAAAAGAATGACAAAGAACATCCACTAGCTCTGTTTTCATAGGATCCCAAACTTCCATTTCAACAGATAGATGTGGGATGTCCAGAGTTCCCTGCTACACTGGCAGATGCAAGAGCTTTGGCTCTGTTACAGAGCACAGATCTATCACCAACATGCATCCAATCCATTACACAAAGATGTCTCTCCATCTCCCCAGCAACTTGTACCTTTGGTATCACTTCAACAGCTCCTACAAAACAGTTACTTGATTATGGGTAGAAATCATAAACTTGGCCTGCATTGCAAACTCAGTGTCAAACACATGACAACAAGAAACTGAGAACAGGAACAGATATAGACTAAGTTTTTATGGTCAAGTTTGGCTCAATACTGAAAGCTTCACAACTGTTGTAGTGACTGCAAACAGCTTTGGACAACACACAATTCACACTCCCTGGACACCAGAAGTTGACTTGTCTACACAGCAAAACATGCCACAGAATATCTACCAATTTCAACAGCAGTATGATTCTGGCTTAGGTGGATGTTTCCTCTGAAAGAAGGAAAATACGACAAGAATAATAATCTTGCAGCTAAAGCACTGAACTCCAAGGACTTGCATGTAGCTCCTGAGTCTACAAGAAGCTTCTTAATTTACTCAGGCAAGTTATTTCAGAGGAAAGTCACATCCCCTGGTGTGCAATTAAAAAATTATATACTGATAAATTGCAAAAGTAATGCCATACCTGTGTTTCTTGTTCTCCCACTTGAATAGGAATAAGTTGACCACAAAAGAAAGCATTCCTTAAACTGTCTTTGTATGCTTCTAACCATGCAGTCCTGTGCAATAATCAGGCAGACTCCATAATACTTTTACTTTAGCCACCTCAGAAGGAACAACTCACTTCTTTTCCCAGGTTAAAGACAAAAAAAAAACAAAAAAGAGAGAGAGAGAAGTGTGCAGTGTTTTGTAAAAGTGCAGTGTTTTGACGAAGAAGTTTATTGGGAATATCTTGAAGCCCAAGTTAAAAGGACAACCTGCCAAGCAAATTCTGAGCATCCAGTTTGCAGAGTCTATAACTATTCCTACAAGATCTATTCTGCACACCAGCAAAACTTGAGTTTTCCCAGAATAAAGCCAGTGAGCAGACTCACAAACAGAGCAGATGCGTGTACAGTTGTCCTTGCTCTCTCAGCCCTCTCCCCATTCAATAATGGAGACTTGGGAAGTGATTCTTGGTGGGGCTGAAGTACAGTCACAGCTGTGATATTACTGTTATCTCACCAACCTCCTTTCTCACCATAGTTTGGTCTGGGAGACACTGAGGAGGCTACACAATTTTAAGCCCACAGTTGAGACCTGCACCCCAACTGTGGCCTTAAACACAACAAAGTGCCTTCCTGAAATTTCATGGATTTAGGATCATAATGAGGATAAAAACCAAAGCTGTATATCCTGACCAACTTCTTTAAAGAACATAGTTGGCCAATGAAATTACAAACCTACATACGAAACTGTGACATGAATTCTGCATCTGTTACCAGTCTCACCAGTTTGTTAAATCATGGATAGGATCCATGGATCGGTGTCCTTGTTCTAATTTAAAATGAGTATGAAACGGACTACACAACTTGGTTTTCTGAATGCCCTGAGATTCAAAACATATCCAATAGACTGAAGCTACTAAAGGCTGATGTTTGCATTTTCTTTTACTGTCCCATTAAGCTGTGCCATTAGTGTAGCAAATGAATAGAAGCATCATTAGCTGCAGTGCTCCACTATTAAGAAGTTGGCTGGCTCTTGCCCCATTTACAACTTCTATCTCAACAGGATTTCCAGAGAAACAGACTTAATGAATCATGTCTAGTCATGCCTGAATGCTCACTGACACTGCAGCTTAGAAGCAATACCTACTCTCAAGGGACATTTTTGCTGTATCTATGTTCCACACTAAGTTCTGGGTAGTATTTATTTCCTAGAAGCAGGTAAACTGCGCTAGTGAACAAACCCAGTTTCATTTCTGCAGCTTAGTCCTCCCCATACACAATGGAGAATTAATATTAGCCTGTCTCTTTTGTGCATCATTTTGAGATATGCTCATGAGAAAAGCTGTTTAACACAAAACTATTAGCCTTTGCCACTGACTGTTAGGGAAGGAGCAGAATGCTGTCATCACCTTCTCTTCTCTCTAGCTACCTGCTGTTCTCCTTAAATTAGGTTGAAAACCTACAAGTAGTCAAGTGCAAAGAAGTTATTAGTTGAAACTGATAGGCTAGTTCTGCAATTTGACTTAAGACTGTAGAAATAAGTTCCACTGGACTGAGGTTTGAGGGTGAATCAGAACCTAATAGGGTGCAAGACAAGAGACAAAGTAATAGATCTCCTTAATATAAATCAATATGCACTATTATC
Organism: Dryobates pubescens; assembly: GCF_014839835.1. Classification (NCBI taxonomy): domain Eukaryota; kingdom Metazoa; phylum Chordata; class Aves; order Piciformes; family Picidae; genus Dryobates; species Dryobates pubescens. Next base: position 13,404,538 of record NC_071633.1, read on the forward strand.
AAACTTTCATACACAGTGTTTCCAGGTGTTCTTTTACACAGGAATCCTGCTGACTAATTACACCTTGCTCCAGGTACAGAAACCAATGACAGAAGGAAGGGGGTCCAGAAGCATCAAATCTAGTAGAGTTGCTTCTAGTGAATTTGCTGTCAATGTGGCCTTACAACTCATTTCTAGAGAAGACCACTTAATACCAAAACCCAACACTGGTCTGAAAAGCTTTCAGGAATGCTTTGCTTTCTTGGTTTAGGCATTGTTTTCCAGCTACTAAGAGTTTTTCTTTCACTTCAGCGTAGTTTGGTTGCATTTGATGTTCTTTTCACACAGACAGAGCCCTGCCCTATAATCTCACTCAGCTCCTTATTTGTCCATTTATGAGTTTAAAATAAGAGTAAAGAGCAGAAGATAGATTAAATAAAAATTGTTTTAAGCCCTCACTCAGTTCAGCTACCTGTTTTTTCCTTTCAGTCTGTTGCTCCTAAATAGTATTTATTTGTTGCTAAGCAGCAGAGGCCTAATTAGTCCAATGTCATGTTTCCTTGTTTTCATCACTTACTCTTTCCCACTCACATGCACACTACTCCTCAACTCAGCTCTACAGGATGAAAAGCTGTAATAAAGAGAAAGGGATATTGGCTAGAAGAAACAAGTGAATTGAAAGTATACTCTTGCACTCAACCTATAGAAACATCCCCTCCTTCAAATTACTTGCTCTTATCAGTAAAAGCTGACCCTTGAGCTTTGGCCACAGAACACACGTTAACATCTCCAGACAGTGCTGCTAACCTAACCACCAAACCAGCCAGCTGAAAGCCACAGCAGATACTCTTGCAGGACAGACAGTCACTGCAATACTGCTGAAGTTCCTGGTGAGGGCAATTGAGAGAACTTAGTTGTGCTGCAGTGCACACAGGAAAAGGGGCTGTCAGCAAAACCTAACAGCTTCTCTCGATTCACTTGCTAGAATGAAAGGGACACCTGATTTTAAGTTGACCCACCATAAACCATTTAGACACATCTCCTTCTCCCCATTCTGTATTTCTTTGCTTCCTCACAATAGTAATCTTTTCAGTGGTGGAAAAAGATTTTATCTTCCAAGATACAGCCTAGTTTTGCATCAGCACACATTTTTAACCCAGCAATACATGTTCCTTGTAGTGTAAGAAGAATTTACTGCCTTCTCAGAAGGCTCCAGCCTACTTCTGTATTAGAAATAGCAAAAGGACTTAAAGATAAATACTTCTCTCCTTTCATACACACTTGCCCAGATGAGAAAGGGATCTCAGAATACTGAAACTGACTGCACACACAAATCAAATTAAGAGAAGGGTTTATAGGATCACAATAAGGCAGCCATGGCAACACCAAGTAGAGACTAACTGCATTGGAGACTGAGATAGTCTAGCTACAGCACAATCAAAGAAAGCTATTTTCCAGTCCCCATGGCCACCATTCTTCACCATTAGCCAAGAGGCTCTAGTTCTCCATGCTGTTTTCCAGCTCCAGAGCTTTGCTACAAAGTTATGATAAACCAGAAGCTTTATCTGAATTTATGCTTACTAGACTGTGGCCTTAAGAGTCAACCCAACAGCCATTTGTAACTCAGAAAAGTCAACAGTTAAGAAATTCATTCTGTCATAAATGAGAGCTGGGAATAGAAACCCTCTAGTCAGTGTCAGAAACATTTAATCCCAGAAAGCAATACAGAAATTCAAGTCCACTTAGAAGAGCTTGGCACTGTAATAAATGCACTGCATGATGCTTCTTGCATTCATGAGCCAATGAATCAGTCCAGATTTGCTTTATGTTCAGGTAGCTCAGTTATCTTGATTCAGTTCCCTGTCTGGCAGGCAATGGGAAGGGCTGGGTAAGTGCAGCATATCTGTCACTTGAAGCAGGCAAGAATATCTTGTACTTGAGCTGCTTGTTGAGTAGGTTTGAAAGGCAACAAACCAGCAGACTAATCAGATTTTTAAAAATGTGGTATTGAGAAGTGAAATCCTTCTAACATGCTATCATTATAACATTTCTCTTCAGGATAACAACCATAACATTTAAGCTTCAACTCAAACATCAGGGAAATGGTTAATATTCACATTTTAAAATATTCTGATCTAAACTGAGCTTTGAAGAGATCCCAGCATTCCTCATCCTTTCTTTTTAGAAAACCATCACTAAAACTAAAAGATACCTCTGCAGGCTGGGATAAGTGGAACCAAGAACACAGACTGAATCAACTCAATATATCTACCTCTGCTAAGCAGCTGACTAAAGAGTTTAAAAAGCAGTTTGCAATGATCTGAAGAGCACTTTGACCAAGGAGGGAAAAACTGAACAAAACAAATTACCATGTAAATAGGAATAATGGGATGAAAGAGCATGATAAAGATAGATAAATAAATAGATAAATAAATACTCTACTCTGGAGTTCTCCCTTAAATGTAGAGAAGTCCATCCCCTATAATCCCCTGAATGGCCCTGGAAAGGCCTCCCAGTTGCAATAGGATGCACAAAATGAAACTTCTAGCATTTCTCACTTCCAACATTTATAAGAATGATGTCTCATCTAATATGCCAAAAACTGAGGGTTAAACCAACACCTATTAAGTGATTTGCTCATCTTTAATACTAATGGGAGTTGCATATGCATGTGAAGAACTAATAAGATTTTCTGAGCAAGCAGCAAGGAGAATGACTCATGCTAATGGTCATTATAGAAGAACACTGAGAGGACTGTAACATAACACTCATGTACAAGCATATTTTGTTCAGGCAAAATAAACCAAGCACCTTCAAAATCCAATGGCTGTATTAAATCCCATGACATCTGCCTAAACACCTATGGGGTTTTAAAGATAGCTTCTTAGTTGCCAGTCTTACAGCACTGCTGACATCACTACTTAAACAGCTCTGAGGGAACTTTCCACAACTCAGCTTTTCACTGACTCGGAATCTTATGTGGTTTCAGAATGTAAGATTTTGCACACCTATTGCCACAACATGGCTATAAACACAAGAAGTGAATGCAGCAGACACTGCATATTGGTGAAGAGCTAGGTTTTGCTCCCCTTCCAATGATATGCCCAATGCATGTCCCTGAATGAGTCATCTGTGCAGGCAAAGCATCTCCAAATTAGCATACTAGTAACTGCAGATCATACACACTTGGGCACAAAGTCATAGCTATGCTACTTCCAGATCCAAGCACTCTATGCTCATGCAGCTCTGACAACCTTGTCCCCGTACGTCCTCCTTCCACGGCCAACGAGTTCAGTCTCAGCACAGTGCTCCACTTGAACAAAAAAGTACTCTCCTACATGGATCTGCTTTTCCAGGGGGAATGTCTGCATAGCGGGGAGTGTAGATAGTGGAGAGCTGAGCAAAGGCACATAGCGCTGGTGTGCCCACACAAGCCAGCAGCACCACCAGAGGTGTGATCAGAAGCAGGTCCTGGCCTGCACGTCATAGCCATAGCAGGACACTGGTGTGTAAACCTATCACATACCTTACACCGAATTATGTGATCCTTAAGTGTTTGTTAACGAACAGAGGCTACCACAAGTTATCAGTGCTTTGCTAATCAGGGGAAATCCTGAATCAATGTGACCTGTTTCAATAACAGGTAAATCATGCGTTTGAGACAAGAAGTTATGCTTATTCTCCCAGGAATAAAAGTTAGTGAGCTATAAATAGCAACAAGTCCACTCCTAGTATTAGAAAAGACAAACTTAGGAATACACTTCTTTGCATAAGTTGCAGTTGATCTTATTTGGTAAGACTATAAATGTCCTAATTTGGTTTAAAAAGTAAAATCAATTGTAAATTTATTTAGAACAATTTACCTGCCTGCCTGCTGTACATCACTGGGCCTGCATCGACTGCTTGAGATGGAGCTCATTCCAGATCTTATTGATTTAATTCATTAGCAAATTTTTAGCGAAATATATTTCATGGTTTCAGGGCAGAAGTACATAAAGCTCCATTTAGAGGCTGCAGGACTGGAGTTGGGAGGGTACTGGGAAGGGGATAGGGTTTCTCCAATGAATAACATTTACAACCAGCGATAATATGAATCATCTGTTTCAGATAGAAGGACCATTTCTAAAACAATAAATAAGAAAAACTAGGAGTGAAAAAATGCCTAGATACATTGATAGGGGAAAAAACTCCAGGTGGTGAAATAAGAATGGGGTGAATAATTCATAAATAGTACAGTGTATTGGTAGTTTTAACAGACACTTTTGATTTATGGAATTAAGTGCCTAAAATAGCTCAACAATTTATAAAGCGTATTAAAATCAACAGATCGTGAGTATATTTCTCTGGCTTTACTGCAAGGCAGTTGAGCTGCATTTGTTACCTTGGTAACTGAAGGGACCTCAGTTACCATGGCTACAGCTCCTTTAAAATACGATTGGCAATTCCTCACTCCCCAACTTTTGTGACTATTGGAAAGGCAAAAAAAAATTCCTAGTACTATGTCAACACTTGCACTGGGACAAAAGGTCTGTGAAACATGGATGGTCTCAGCCCACAAGGCCAGGTTAAGAATAAGCTATTTTTTTCTGCTGCAAATCTTTAGCTCACTGAGCGACTGTGTCATGAAGAGCTTGATCATCACATACTCAGTGCAACACTTCACATCAAAAACAAGCTGTACTGCTTACTGGAAGAAATGGTACAGAAATGGACTCCCACCATGTTGCAGTTTCTCTGTGTATCAAGGCTCTCCACAACAGAGCAGCTGCCTGGATGTATTAATGGAACACAGGGGACAAGGGGAAAAGAGAATCAGAAATCCTGGGTTCTTGTTTCAGAGGCAAAGAAGGTGGCAACAGGGAATGCATTTGTCTCCCCTGATTCCAGTCAGTACCAGAGACTGGGTTCATATGTTGTGCAAAAGCTTTGTGCAGGGAACAATTTACCACACTTAAAAGAGTGTCCTCTGAATTATCATGTGGTTAGAGGGGCACTTATGTTGCTGAGTTGCAAGGAATGTGTTTAGGGAATTCACTTGCACTTAACACATCATGATGAGAGAATGGCTTTCCCACCTTTCCAAAAAAATGTGCACCTTACCTAGAGAATGGGCATCGAAGAAAGAGGTCAGGTCACAATGGGAAGCTGCCTCTTTCTCCCTCTTGAGGTTATACTGCAAGTTACATAGAAACACTTCCAGCTCTGATTGTGAAATAATTTATTTTTACAAAATAATTGCAAACTTTGATTTTGGCACCTTTCAGTTACCTAACTAGCTCTATGTTTTGAAGTAATCTTGAACTTCTGCCCTGGGAAGCAGCTCTTATGCTACCCTGTGACACTCACTTGCACACACTTCATGCCTTAAGCAGGCCTGTGGCAGGATTGCCACAGATCACACAAGGATTCGAGATGGGGTGGATCAACAGAACCCTTCCAAGGTGAATGCCATTTTCCATCCTTGCCAGCTAACTTTGGGAAAGTGAGTGTGCATGTGTATGCACACAAGACAGTGAAACCTGACAACCAATTCTCTTTGTAGTTTCACATTTCCAAAATCAAAATGTCAGATATACATAATGGTCAGATTTATGTAATGGCCCTCATCTGGCTGCACTTAATCCTAATTAGGAGCACGTGTGTAAGTGTTTGTTCATTTTGGAAGGAGAAATGAAAAATTACTTCTAAGCCATTGGAAGTCTCAGGACTAAGCTCCTTTTCACAAGTCTTTGGGTTTTCCTGGTTGGATTCCACCTAGCTCCAGTCAGGAATTCCCCTTTGTCAAGGAACTGCATAAGAAATGCCTTTTCTTTTCCCACAAGGAGGGACTAGCAGCAAGTTACAGAGGAAGTGTGATTTTCTCAGGAGATAAAATAGTTTCCAGAACAAAAGTGTTGAGGTGAGATCCTGAAAATCCTAACACATAACACTAGCATCCGTCATTGCTACATCACTTGCCTTTTCAATGTAGGTTACCTACTGCCTGACAGAAAAAGACTGAACAACCTAGCAATAATGGGCAATGAACGTTCCCTGGTTGCCTTTGTCATGTGTTAGTTTATGTTCCTGTGCATGAGATGTTATGTGACGTTCTCCAGTTTTTAATTCTAGAGCATTTGACAGAACTGACAGCATGAAAATGTGTGGCATCATCAGAAAATGAGAGTAATGATTATATTGAATTTATGCAGTGAGAGCATGAGTATATGAAAACAGGAGACTAGGACTTACAGAACATTTATTATTATGATGATAATATCGAATGTTTAGTGGTTGTTAGCTTACAAAAAAAGGAAAATAGCTGCAAATTTCTAAATCCTTAGCTGTTTGTCATGGATAGGACAAAAGGAAGCAAGCTTAAAATGCAGCAAAGATGATTTAGGTTAGGCATCACAAAAAAAGTACAGATAAAATACAGTGAAGCACTGGGATAAATTTCCTGCTGCTTTTCTACAATACTCACCATTGCAGGTCCTTAATAACAGTCACTATAGCTACCTTTCAAGAAGGATCACACTGGTTTGGGACAGGGGAATGGCATTTGGAAGTCACTACCAAATGTATGTTTCTGCATCCCATCAAAGAAATGGAAGACAAACTTTCAACACTTCGAGCTCTTTCTGCAGTGTCCCATTTACTCAGCTGCAGAAGTCTTGGGGTGCTTTTGGATCAGCAATCTATATATGTTAAGAATTTCCCATTGAGCTGTTGCTGAGCAATATGAAACATTTCTTACTCCCACCATACTGTCTCCATTTAGTTCTCACTGCCAGCCAGACTAGGGAGCTAGCAAGGAAGCTTGTAAAATAAATGCACGTCTCTTCTGTGACAATGTTCTCCTATCAAATCACAAGATTTCATCTATCCTAGATGAAGCTGGAAAACTTGTCTGTGAGCTACAAAGCCATGAAGTCAGCCTTTGCCTGTGACCAGCTGGCTGGTCCTGTGGTCACAGAGAAATACTGTACTTCCATACTTCCAATTCTGATGCAGTCCTGCTTATCCCAGTAACTACCCTGTCAAAGCACATGGCTGTCTGCTAGGACTAACATTTGAGAGATCTGCTTCTAATTTATTTATTGCAGTATCAACACTGAATAACTTAAGCATATTTTCCACAGATGACTGCACATTTTTTTTAACACGCTGCTTCATGTCTGTGTGCTACTAAGCATTCCAAGATTTTTTTGCAAGCTGTCATATGGGGGTTTTTTCCATTGTGTAACCACTTCATCCATGATCTGCTAGTGGACTTCTTATCTGACTCTGGAACAAGCTTTGCCTATCTGCAAGCCTACTTCTTCCATTTGTCTCAGCTAAGAAACATGAATTTGAAAAATCTTGTGAGTGAACCAGGATATTTGCTGGTGTGAGCTTCTGTATCAATTGTCTGTTCATCTCACAGAAAGAAGTCAGACTGCCAAGATGGTCATCTCTTCCTGCACAGGAAAGAGTTCAGTGGTAACGTCTGATTGTGCCCTCACACTTTTATCACACCTATAAAAGCAGAAGTGGATTTTTCCCCTTGCAATTCCAGTTTCATAATCATTACTCAAATAATCTTAAAGCATCTTACATTAGGATCCTTAATGAAATATTGCAGAGGTTGCTTTTTTACAGAGTCTAGCTTTTCCTCACTTCCACAGCATTATCTGGTTGCCAGTATCATGTGCCTACATTTAGTCATCTGATCAGTCATACAGATTCAACATTTCTTTCAAAAATTGGGTAGAATTACTTGCACATTCAAAGTGAGTCATTTGTTTGAAGCAGGGTCCCTATCTCTAAGAAAGCCTGGAAAATTGGTCTTGACAGATTATAAAGCAGTTATAAAGCTAAGTACTTTAAAGCAGGTTTCATTTAACCTACTCTGGCTAAGCTGCAGATCTGCCTCCATTGCTAAACATTTTGGGGATACATGGACTAAGTTTTAAATGAGTGGTTGAAGCATGGTTTTTTTCAGATTAAAATACAAACTATGCAAAGCTTTGTTATTCAGGTCACAGGCAAATGTTGGCAGCTTCATTCAGGTGTAACAGTGTTCAGAGACAAGCCTCAAGAAGAGGAACTACTGTAAAATAAAGTTTGTTAAGTATTTGAAGATCCCTTGTGAATGGTGATCATGGGGTTTTATGCATGTCTAGCAAAAAGTACAGGGTTCTGGATGTATTTGAATTACTGATGCTTTGTAGAAAATCAACTCATAGTTTGCCAACGCTGATCTGAAACTCTTCTGAGTCTAGCTTGTTCCTGCAAGATATATGGCATTCACCAGTCATAGACTTACTGAAAAATTACCTGAGAGTTTGTTAATCTCCCTGTCTTCTCCCCCATCCCCCCCCAAATTCCCCACACTTCAATGTATTTGCTCTCATTAGAGTCCTAATATATTTTTCTGAAGACCCCGCAGCGCTAATAGCTTCATCATTGCTTCTCTGGAAACAAAGATGTATGGTGAGAATGCTCTCATCTCCCATCTTAGTCTTGGCAAGCCCTGGGTTTGCCTGTGAGAGAAGCAGCAAGTCTCATGCTGCTCAGAAGCCCTGCTCATACAGACTGAGATAACTGCTTTGTTGGTTCCACAGAACCAGGAGGGTATAATGTAGTGATTCAAATATTTTGGTCATTCAAACTGAAATTCACCAAACAGATTGGTAAGAGAGGGTGCTTCTACTGTAGATTTCCGGACACTTCAACAGCTTGTAGGATACAGATGTAGTTCAAACAAAATGCTGTCTTCCTCTGCCTTTCATCCAGAGGTTCAGGGAAGGGTAGAATTTCCTGAATTTCCTTAAAACATGATAGGGATTAGCAGTTGCAAAGGGAGAGGCTGGCAAATCTCTGAGCGTGATCTGTTTCTGTTCTCCCATCTAGCCTGAGTCAGGTTTGTTAAGTGATTCTGAGCAGCATCAAAGGAGAAGAGCACCGTCTGCAGCATGCACCTTCTACTAGCTCACTCTGAACTGTGATCGGGAATGAATTATGAATGGTGTGTCGTGTAGATCGCTCTTTCCTAGAAAACAAACTCTCAAGTTACTGGAACTTGACTTGCAAAGGCTGTGCTGCTTCCACTGCCACCACCCACCTTTTTTATTGTCTATGGTTCAAGAATGGTGTATCTCTTATCAAAGACTCAGCCAAGGTCTCCATTTCCAGGTGCCCACTACAGACATTCAGTGGGCTTGATACTGGGCAGACATAAATTGGCAGACAGACCACAGCCCCAAAGAGTTTATCATCTCAAATTTTTAAAAAAGGAGACAAAAGATGGTGCAAAAGATGTAGACACACATGCTTGAAGGCTAAAAATGTCAATGGTGAAGGTTGGAAGAGAACCTCAGTCATCTGATTTCTGTCCCAGTGCTTTCATCACCAGCCCTCACTGCTTATCTGCTGGCAAGTCCAAGCACTGTATCAATGAATTCTACTGGGTTACTGGGGTTACTTGTTTAAAACAAGTCACAGAAAAGGTTTTGTATCTCCAAGATCAGAACTATCTCAGAAATGCAACCAGTCTCTGTAATTCAGCAAGAAAGTTTGACAATGCTAAGCAGGTCTCTGCTCCTTGCAGTAGAGCCCACCTGAGACTGCCATTAGTATTTACTCGCACCTTACTGAGATCTGAAATACAACAGTTGTCACTGGGAGCAGGATGGAGCCACCATACTGGTGACACAATACTGAGAAAGGACTCACATGACAATTGTCCCAGAAGGCATGCTCTGTCCTTAAGGTCAGAAAGTAACAGACGACAAAGTTCAGGAAGAGCAAAATGTCAATGCCCTTAACCTTAAATCCCACAGAAAGCTCTGAGATTGAAATGTTTGCTTAAATTTACATTCACACTTAAATGCCAGCTGTATAGGAATAGATGTTAGCATCTACTTCTATACTGCTCTCCCTCCAAGTCTGAATGTTAGCTATCTTTGCAGGTGAGATTTGGCATCTTAAGTTCACAGGAAGAAGGCTTGGCATTATCTCTAGTTTTAATACAGCTCTTGTCTCTCCCTGGTGTTTCAGAATCAAAGCCCCTGTACTTAACCTACTGTTTAACATTTCTCTCTTTCTATCCACAGTATGTGGCATTTGCCTCCCTGTTCTTCATTCTGGTCTCCATCACCACCTTCTGCCTCGAGACCCACGAGAGATTTAACCCCATCGTGAACAAGACAGAAACTGAATTCATCGGGAATGACACCCAGGTGCGGCACTACAGGGAAGCAGAGACTGAAGCCTTTCTCACCTACATCGAAGGTGTCTGTGTGGTCTGGTTTACATTTGAGTTCTTGATGAGAGTCACTTTCTGCCCAAACAAGGTGGAATTTATCAAAAACTCTTTGAACATCATTGACTTTGTGGCCATACTGCCTTTCTATCTAGAGGTTGGACTCAGTGGCCTGTCTTCCAAAGCTGCTAAGGATGTCCTGGGCTTCCTCCGCGTAGTCCGTTTCGTGCGAATCCTGCGAATTTTCAAGCTGACCCGCCACTTCGTGGGGCTGCGGGTCCTGGGACACACCCTCCGCGCCAGCACAAACGAATTCTTGCTGCTCATCATATTTTTGGCATTGGGCGTCTTAATCTTTGCCACGATGATCTATTATGCCGAGAGAATAGGTGCTAAACCAAATGACCCTAGTGCCAGTGAACACACACACTTTAAAAACATCCCCATCGGCTTTTGGTGGGCTGTTGTCACCATGACGACCCTGGGCTACGGAGACATGTATCCTCAGACTTGGTCAGGCATGCTGGTGGGGGCCCTCTGTGCTCTCGCCGGTGTGCTGACCATTGCCATGCCTGTCCCTGTCATTGTGAACAATTTCGGAATGTATTACTCCTTAGCTATGGCTAAGCAGAAGCTACCAAAGAAAAAAAAGAAGCATATCCCGAGGCCACCCCAGCTGGGATCCCCCAATTATTGTAAATCTGTCGTAAACTCTCCACACCACAGTACTCAGAGCGACACTTGCCCACTGGCCCAAGAAGAAATTTTAGAAATTAACAGAGCAGGTAGGAAACCTCTTAGAGGAATGTCCATCTGACCGTTAACCTCCATCCCGCGTAGTGATTTAAGATTCAGCCAGACTGCTTTCTTAGAGCAATGGGTAGCACATTTATCCATTCTAGTCCCACCATCACACAGTGAATAATATGTGTGAAGTCTAGGTTGCAGGGACAAATGGTACAGTGGAGGCTGATCAGCAAAACTAAGGATGAAAGCACGCTCTAGGAGCCCAAACTTTGGTCCTGGTTAAGGGCATACAAGTCTCAAGATATTTTGAAGAGCTGTTACATCTAGTGGAAGAATTTTGAGAGTTCTACAGCTGTGTTGCTGGACTGTGTAATGCATCTCAGAGGCTCCTGAGAGCTGAATGCTTCATAGAGCAGAGTAGGAGCCAAGTACTCAGCAATTACAGAGTTTTCTGACTAAACAGGGCTGGAATTCGAAACAGCCAGATGCTTTCTCATTTGTTCCCATTTGGGACCTTTCAGCTGTTTTAAATGGCAGATATTGTACATCTCATTACAGAAACTAGGTGCCTAGTAAGTTGAAGGGACAACTATACCATCATGCATATTCATGAGACGATCCCGTCTCTTTCTGATGATTAACTGCAAAATAGAACAACAGCTCAAATTCTTGACACTAATGCAAAATGACTCACTCTGAGACATGACTAGATGTAAGGATGTTTATTCCATGGCGTGCAAATCAATCTATTCTATAATATTCCACTAGAATTTAACATTTAGAACTATGAAGAGTTTTGAACCACATTTTCTAAAACATGCTCCTTTTGCAAGTATGGGTTGGTGAGTTACAGCTCTTTCAACCTTCTAGCAGCAAAGGCCAACTGGATAAGGTCTGACTGGTCATTCATTACTGGCCAGTTTGGCCTAAACAGTGATCACCTCATAATATGGTATTATTTTTAATTATACTGATTCATGTTAGCAATAGGTCAAACCAGAGCAAAACTAAATCAGACTAATTCTGCTGGGAGGGGGGAGGGAAATGGAAAAAAATACTAGTAACCATGGAATATATTATAATATCCCATGGCTAGTGGTTAATTATGGGAATATCTCAGTTTTATGAGAATCCTCCTATAGCACATAAATTTATGGGGCTCCAATTTGATTATTTAAACCCCATAATCTACCTCTACCCATGGAATATCACTATTTATTCTATGGAGTAATTTCAAAGTAGATAACCACATTGAAAACAAAGCCAACTTCATTTCTGGCAGATGCTCCAGCCAAGTTGTATAGTGGACGTTCTCCAGCCTGTTCAGAATATCCCCCTGTGTTGTACTAGATAAAAGAGATTGCCATTCAAGTGATTTGAACTGTCATCTAGTCAAAAAGAGATGTTTTGAAAGAGCTAGCATATACCTATGATGGTCTTGTGTTATCACTTCTTTTACTTTGAAGAGAACTCTAATTTGTTGCTCATTGTGAGTGAGGTATTCTCTTGTCATCTCATAGCCATGCATGTCGATGTCATTGTGATAGGCACAAAGAAAGTCAGACTTTCCTTTGTGTGTGATTTCACCAATGCCGATGCTAACTTTGGAGGGAAAGAGCTGGTGGGAACCTTCTCTTCTTTTCTCTCTTCTTATTTCTTTTCCCTTTTGTGCAACTATGTAAAATCCATTCAGAAGGTAACTAGCTTTCTTTTCCTTTTTTTTTATTTTGTTAAAGGCTATTCCATTGCAACAGGCCAATCACAATTCACGTGACCGATAGACTGTCTCTTTCCTAATGTATCTTTGGCGCATAAGCGTATGGTTTTATCATCCATTCCCCTCAGGTTGCAAATGCTTATCACAACTCATGGCCAAGCAGCAAACTTCCTCATAAACAGATGTCTTTGTGGCATCCCATATCAAGAGGGAAAGAGGGCACAAACAATACTGCATGTCTCCTACTGTAAGCAATATACCAACTACCCAACTGTAATGTGCAAGAGATACCAGACTCCTGAGTACTTCAGCAGTCAGCTCCAGAATGACTTTCTTCTCAGAAATCCCTTGCTTTATAGAATTCCTTCCATTACCTACCCTGGTCCTCTCTGGGAGCTAGAGGACTAAGAACTCTACGAGTTCAGAGCAATTCCACACTGGTATCCTGAGAATACGTGTAATTTTGGTTCAATGGGGAACTGTTTTGCCACCATCAGTGCTCTAAAATCAGCTGTTACTAGAATATCTATGAAGTGTTGATAGTAACAGCAATTTATCTATTTCTGCAATAATTAAGAGAGACTATTTTTATATACATTTTCAAGTATATATATTTTAAGAAGTAACAAAGCACACTTATACATCAGCTAACAAAAATGGACTCGGTAACACTGTTGCTGAAGTTCTGTTTCTGGTAATTTTTATGCACCACTAGCAGCAAAAAAAAAAAAAAAAAAGGAAAAAAAAATACTGCCTGCATCTCAGCTTCCCAGTAGAGAAAGATCTACAAAGTGTGCAAGAAAACAGTAAAAAATCATAAGACCAGAACTGAACTGTTAAAACAAGATCTGCATTGCCTTGGATGTTGAGGTTCACTTATGTAATATGAAGCATTCCTAGGCACTGACTTGTTCGTGAAGCTACAGCCTGCACATTAGAGGAAAGCAGAGACTTGCAAGCAGTGAATGTTTCCCATACTGTAAAGTATTTGGATTGGTTGACAGCACCTAACTGTAAACAACCAGTTAACACTGTACTAGGCTCATGGACTGGGTGCCTAACATTTCTAAAATAATGCCTGAGTTGTCCAAGATATTTCTTGTCATTTTTAACTGTGAAGCTTCAGTGTGACAGTGTCTAGGTGATATAAGGTCATATGATGCATATCTAAATATGTTATTACCAAAAGGGCCTGTTTAGCTGCTCAGGTGTAAAGGACATCATACGAAGTTATTAACTCCATATATTGTGTGGTGGAATGATTAAACACTTCACAAAACAATGATGAGTATGAAATAGTTCCACACAGGACTATGTCTCTCTAGCCCTCTTGTGTTACCCACTCAGCAGTTCTCAGCTATTCCTGGTCCATACACAGGGCTGGGGGCTATGCAGAGCCCTGCACAGCCATAGCCTGGTGCCTCTGCTCAGGATGAGGAATGCTTTCCTGGCACAGACAAGCAAACAGCAGAACTTTGCCTGCAGGCTGCACAGCTGCTGCCAATGATGCCATGGTCATTTGCAGGCAAAGCAAAGAGGGTTTGAATTTAAATTCTTGTAAGTTTGAAAATTGTCCCCAACACTCTCAGCAGCTCAGTCCTGGGCTAATCTACACCTGGCAGGAGGGTATCTTTAAATAACAGCACTTGATTTTAATTTGATATCAAGAATGTCAGATTTTCTATCATGCCTCCACTTTCTGTAGCAACCCTTCCTGCTCTCCAGCAGAAAGGGTGGAAAAGCATTTCAGGGCAGGGGATGGCAGAGCTACAGCTGCAGGCAGGCCTTTACCAGCATCACTAAGAAAGTAGAGACAAAGGCAGTTTCTAAGGCCTGTAAATTCTCAAGATTCTGCTTATATGGTGCCTGGAGGAACTGAACCTGATACAAAGGAGCAGACCTCACCTGACCAATTTGATTAAAACTCCTTGACTCGGGGATATCTCTGACTATGGAAGAGCAGGTGTCCCCTTGCTTAAAATACACACCAGGTTCTAGCATCACCATGTCAAACTATTAACTTTGTTATGCAGCAGTGTTGTTTAAAGGCCCCGTTCAAGATCAGAGCTTCACTTTGCCATTGTCATATATGTGAAAGCCAGCATATCCCAGTCAAATACTCAACAGGCTAAGCAGACAGCAAAGAGAAAATGGGATTAATCTCCAATATCTTCATTTGATGCATAGCTTAATTTAACTGAGTAAAATCACTTAAAAGGCCTGTAGCAAAGCCACTAGTTGAACATAACTAAATAAGCATCGGTCAACCATAGTTTGCTGTGCTGCAGTGTCTTTTATCTAAAGGCTTCTGAGTATTCCAGACATTCACTATCATAACAGAAGCGAAAGGGCAAAAAAGCAAACCAGAAAAAAAGCTGATTTCAACCACTTAAACTTAGCTGATTTCTATCCCAAACCACACAGATATATGTCCTACAGATATAAGTAATTTATCTCAGTAGATATAGTGGAATTCACTAAGGTACAAGTTTGTGAGAAAACCTCAGAACATGCAAACCAAATCTTGAAAGCTCTCATTTTTGATTGGGAAGTGTTACTCAGCTCTTCAGTCTTGTGTGAGCTGCTTGCCTACCTGAAGAATAGGTTGACTGTGTCATTACATCTCAAAGTTGCCATAGGATGAAGTGGTGACTGTCATTTTCCAACAATATAAAAGAAATTTAGAATATGAATGGAATTCCTAACTTCATTTGATGTCTACAGTACTGTCTGGTACCACAGAGAAGTGCTGTTAAGAATGTGTCCAGAATATGTAGGCACAGGTGATGGGTTATTTTGGGTTTGTTCAGAGATCTATCCTAACCTTTTATTGGTTTTGTATGTATATATACACAACGCCAGCACACACAGTGTTTACATAGCCAAACCAAGAATTTCTCACCTCTCTGATCCCCTCTGCATGCAGCTTCACTTAAGCTATCTTCATATAAATGTATTGTGCAGCCTTTTTCACAGTGTACTGATGGCAGAATTCCCTACTCTGCACAGCTGTGAAATACAACCAGGATTCAGGTGCCTAAGAGAGGAAATATGTCTGTCATTACGAACACAGTCGGTAGCTTCAGAAAAACTTCTGTGGTTGTTTACTTACCTGCCCCAAACCACATTTTCCATTACCTGCTCCTCAACTATCTTTATAATTAAAGCAATCCAAGTCTCACTGACCAAGAGGAACTACACTGTTATAGTGGCTCCAGTGTAACTCCATATTCAGATGAACAGGAGCAAGCTGTGACATTAGGAACTTATTATTTCAATGCAATTTCCTGAGAGAGAGCTGATGACATTTTAAAGAAATAGTGTGGAATTACCCATTTCAGCTTTATCACTCATGCTTTCTGAAGGAGGTGCTCTTTTCTCAGGGCTTCATTTGTCATCCCTTCTGTCACCAAAGCCTAAGTAACCTGTATTCCTTGTGCAACACACTGGTTCTAACGTCAGAAGCGTGCTGAGCACTGTAATTCTAGTGCCAATGCTCAGCGGGAACTGGGGACTCTTGGCAGTTCTTGTCACAGGCCCATTATGCTGCATAACATTTTGCTGTACTTGAGAACTTCACAGGCTTTTGTGGGTAGCAAAACATTGTTGAAGCTATAGGTATATAGTCACTGTGGTGGTCCTTCAATCCAGAGGGAAGAAAATTCTCTGATTAAATGCCTTTGAGCGCTGGCAAAAAAAGATCTAATCTTAGTGTCATAAAACCATTGACCTGTTCTGTAAGAAGAACAGTAGACAACAATATAACTGCAAAGAGTTTAGGTCTGTTTCAACTCAAAAGATTTAGGAGTTTATATATGTTGGACATCAAAAATTCTAAAAAGGCAGCAGAAAGTGTAATAGGGAGGTGTTTTTCCCTCTCTATCCTTAGCCCCCCTATCCTTTAAAAATCCAAAGTTCATGACTTCAAAATAGTAAATGAGGTAAAGATCATAGCCACTGACAAAGGAGTCCTCTAGATCTAATCAGAAATTGTAGCAGGTCAATATAAAAGATTATAAAACACTCCTTATGTTTGAGCATTTGCCTGAGGTGCGCCTTATACTGAAAGAAGAATCAGGCACTTCTGAAAAGTAACTCACTCATTTATGACCTGAATTGCCCACTGGAGGTGGCTTTCTCCATACCTTAGCTGATGCAGCTCTCACTTAAGATCCTTATTTAAGTGCCCTACAGTTAGGTGCAAGCAATTTGGATCTATTTCTTGACCCCTGCCCAATGTGGCATTTCTGCAATTGCAAAGCTGTGGATGCACAGAGAGCACAATTTATAACTAATATAATGTAATACTTTGTTGTACAATTATTTATCTGTTATTTCCTGTAGAGACACAACTGCTGGGTGTCACTTGTACTATGGTGCTTGTTTACTTCAGAATTTGAATAAAAACTAATATCCTCTATACCAAGTTATTTGAAAACCAAAAGCAGAAGCTATGAATTCAAGCACAGTGCTTTGGGTTTCCCTGCTTTCCTCTGGCACTATGTGAGACATGAAAAAAAAACCCAGAAAAATCTCCCCACACAGCTCCCCATGATCTGGCCACAGCCAGAGATGAGTGTGTGTAGGGACAGGACTACACTAATGTGAAAAACTATGGTAGAAATAAATAATACATCTTAGGACTTTTCATGCCTTAACTTCATGAGCACAAGGCACTTTTAGTGATGGGAAAACACTCCAGCCAAGTAAGGCCAACCTGACCCAATCCTCCAGCACAAGACAGATGTAAATATGGTCAATCCTCTTTCTCAAGCACGTGCCTGCCACTGCAGCTCCCATGCCAATGCAGAATGCATTCCTGGGATATGAGGGAGGTAGTCTTGGCATCTGTCCCTTCTGCTAGATTCAGTATGGGCAGTGTTTGAAGGACAGACACAACAAAAGGCAAGAAGTACATCTCATCTGCAGAACTAAACAAACAGAATGACAGGGTGACTTACCCATTACTACAAAAGGCCAGGGACAAAAGGGTCTAATGTGTGAGATCACAGTTTTGTGCCCAGTCCACTTGCTTATATCCCTCTTATTCTGTACATGCTGGAAATTTTCTCCAAGCTTTTTGTCTACTGCTTGTCTGTTTATAAGCACAAAGCTGAAATAACAAGCAATCTATCATTCCTGCTGCCATTGTTCTTTGTATTCATCCGTGCTCCATGCCTCAGACACCTTCCATACTGTACAGATCATCATACTGTATTCCTCAGTTAGAGCGGGAATATAAGACTGTAGTATGACTCGCCTGACTACATCTTCTTGCAACCTCTACCTGACCTGTCAACAACCCACTGTGCTCTACAGAATACGGTGATAGCGAGCCTCTCAGAAGTCCAGGATGGGTGTAAGTGAAACTCCAGAGGTGTCAGGATAAAACTAGGAAAGCTCTTCCTGAGTTTTTAGCAATGCAGTACTTCCAGGAACAATAGTTTTTAGCACCGCATTAAGCACCTAACAAACAATATCTGTGATAGCAAGATGCACTGGACCTACTTAACTAGACCTCCTGCATTTCCTCAAGCAGTACAGTAGGCAGGCAGCCAACATACAGTCACCTCACTTCAAGAAGTAGTACCTCTCAAAGGTGATATTCTCTGGGAGTGATGTTAGTGTGTTGGCCAGTTAGTATGGGGAGAGGTGGTCACCACCGTCACTGGAGTGCCTTTACTGGGAGACAACGGCTTCCTGGAGGGACCCAGGTCAACACGGTGGTGAGTAAATACTGAAGAGGTAGGTTGGGTTGGAAGGATTCTGCATATTCATGTAGCATCCTAAATTCTGCTCTTGGGCCAGTGTAAAGTCCATGAGTGTGATCTCTACTCAGAAGAGCTTCATAACAAATTTCAAAATATGCCGTAATATAAAACTCATAAAACTTTAATAAAGATACCTAGCACTAAGCAATTTTTATTTTAATGTCCTTAGAATACTGGGGTAACTAAAATGGAGTTGTTATATAGGAATCTTAATTCTTTTACATGTTCTTCACATTTTCTCTCTCTTTTTCTCTTTCTCTCTTTCGCTCTGTTTGTTAACATTTACTTGTTATTGCTGTACGTTGCTTGCAACTTGTGTATGTTACAGACTGTCACATTTTATTCTGTGAAGTTTTTCTCCAATTCCCATCAACCTGAGCTCCATGTTGGGCAGACGAGGAGATTACAA
The DNA here is from genome assembly GCF_014839835.1 of Dryobates pubescens. Classification (NCBI taxonomy): domain Eukaryota; kingdom Metazoa; phylum Chordata; class Aves; order Piciformes; family Picidae; genus Dryobates; species Dryobates pubescens. The sequence goes on from NC_071633.1 coordinate 13,423,386, forward strand.
TACAGTTGTATATTGCAAAAGAACAAGGAATGTCACAGACTGTAGGTAACTTCACTGAGATTGTGACACAAAACCTGATGCAAGGTATTAATGCAAAGAGTAAGTACTTGGTATGAAAATAGAACTACTTAGTTAATTATTTTTTTCCACATAGTCTGCATGGGAAGAATTAATTTTCATTACTCTCCAGCAGAAAAAATTCCCAATCCTACCAATTTAGGATTATTTTCACTGCCATTTTGAAAACTGGTGATATCCATGCTGAAGCATCATCACTCATTTTCAAAGGTTTAAAGCCATATTTTCTATGCTGTTCTTCTCTATGCTATACTTCCTTCCATACTCTCCAAGCTGTAATCTTCTCATTTCATCATCTTTTGTCTGTGGTTTAATATATCTTCTCCATAATTCTTTTTCTAATTTAATATAGTTATATCCCTTTCACTCTAAGGACCTGATTTAACAACAACAAAAACGAGCCCCTACCCATGGGATCCATGTTTCTTAATCCTGCATGAGGCTCTGGAGCCCATAAAAATTGATTTCTATAGCTGAAGATGGTCTGGCACAGAAGGATAATTGTTAGTTTGCTGAATCAGGTTCTGAGCAAACAATGTTGTTTACAATCTCCCTCAATTACCCCCAAAGACTACTTTGAAAGAATGATAAAAAATACCTGATAGACATTTCTGATCATTGTCTAGAGGAAAAGTATGAAATTTATTGCTACTAATCACATTCTTAATTGTCAGTATATTCTATGTTAACTCAGAAATCACTATAGCCATGCACTAACTCCAGAGAAGCACATTTTTTCTCAGTGTGCAGTTCCTTTACTCCCTGATTCACTGCTATGCTCTGGCCTTCCTTTAATCACTGAAGAAGCACAGCAGAGTTTAGCTGGAGTCTAAGATAAAAAATAAAGCGGTCTATACTGATGTAATTGATGAGTGGGCAATGAACATTAATGAGCAGTAAACACTATCCAGGCAACTAAAACAAAAACAACTTGCTAACAGGAGTGAAATTTGAATTAAAGAGACTCAAGAGAGCAAGGAATTGAACTGTAAATATTTCTTTTCTATGCAACATTTAGGGATATAAAGACAACAGGTGTTTTCAGATGATGAGCAACTCTTAACCCTTCCACAAATCGAGGAGATGTTTCTTGTACTTGGATTCATCTTCTTAACTTCATCATAATTATTTGCTTAGCACAAGAAGTATCAGACAAACGTGATGCTGCAATGATAAGATGCAAAAAAAGGAATGTAAAACCTTTGCATTTTCTCTAGAATAAAGACAGCTGGGAAATTCTGTCCTCCAGCACCAACTACAGCAGCCTCACAGCTGCTACACTTCCTACTTCCAGCTAACAGGCTCTAAGAAAAGCTAAAGCACATCACCTTCTCCTTGGCCATGCCAACTCTTCTCCTCTACCATTCTGTCACTGGCCCAAGAGCCAGGGAAAACCATCATAGCAAGACGGTTTCCTGTTGCCAGCATAGTATGACACAAGTATTTGTCACATTAACATTCTTTTTGTATCACCAGAAAAGCATGAGAGGACTGAAAACCAGAAGAGTAATTAACTCAATGTTGTTATTTCTTCAGGGGTCAGTTGGATTAAAGTTCTCTGCTGTGAGTGACTTCATGGAGATCCTTCGTCATAAGAGATTTCAGGAAGCTCCTGTGCATGTTAGGGTTAGTGTCAGGTGTTTAAAATGAGCAAATGAACATGACCCTTAAGCTCTGAATGAGAACCAGAGGACCAATGTCAAGTGGTCAGGAGTGGGGCTATCCACAGACTGCAATAATGGCAATCACAGGTTTGGGATCAGGGTTATAAGAGCATAACTGAGATCTAGACAAACTCTAAGGTCATTTTTAGGTGTACATGGAGTAGTGGTGTGGAATGTAACTTTAGTTGGACAAGGTCTCCTTAAAAGAAACTTCTTCATCTTTCAAGCAACTTTCTTTCTCAGTTCTGGCCCTGATTTGCACTAAACTGCTTCTACCTTCTTCCTGCTTGTCAACCTCTCCCCTTCTATCACAGGACTGCAGAACCCTGAAGTCCCTTGAACCTTTGAGCAATGGCAAATGGCTCTTCAGAGAAGTGGTCGGTGTTCAGGCTGGGTCCTTATCTCTTTTAACTCATAAACAAGGTTAGCTAGAAGAAACACAGTCTATGTTGCTCCTGGAAGATTGCTACTGAGCTTATGTGACCATTTGAAACAGCATCATGCCTCTTAATTGCTGTGTTTCTGATCCAGGGCTGAGAAGACCTGAACTTCTTTAGCACATCAAAGAATCTGGCATGATTCATGTAGCCAGATATTGACTCATGGGTAAATATGCATAGATATCACACTGTGAGTTGTGCAGTTTCTCTCAGTCCTGTTTCAGTCAAAGTAGTTACGAGATACGGAAGTTCCTGTAAGGACTGGACAAGGCATTGGATTTCCAGTCCTGTAAGGACAGAAAATGGTCCACCCTGAGTGTGCCTTTCAGCTTATCCTGTCTTTGGGGTAAGTGACCAATTCACAGCTCTGTGGACATATGGGACACAAAGGAAAAGGAGTAGCTACAACTTCAAGAGGAAGCAGTGGGAGCTTGGACCATGCCTGGCTCACACATGATTTCTGAAGACATTGTAGGTATGAAGGGTAGATCAGGAACTTCTTTTCTTGGCAGCTGTTGGAAGGTGGCAGTGGCTGCTTACAGGGAGAGGACTAGGGTGACTTTCCCAGTCTAGGAACCACTTCTCTACAAGTGCCACATTTCCAAGCACAGAGTGAAGTCAATGATACATCATACAATGTCTGCTGATACTCTAAACGTAAGATGCAGTTCAAATAGGTGGAGATTCAGGGCCAGACTCCAGCTTACTATCAAAACCAGCAGCACTGGTAAAGCCACAATGACAGCATGCAATGACTGGCTATGACAAAAGGAACAAGCCATGCCACAAGTAGACAGGTATCTCTGCTGTGCTTCTCCACAATAAGAAAAGTATGTAACACAAAATCCAACCCATCTCCTGAGATATTTTTTCTCAAAATCTCTCCTCCCCATTTTGAAACTCAGTGTTTGCTCAGAAATGCCTGAAGCACTTTAATAGTACCTTCCTGCAAACGGAGATAGATGAGATAAAAAAAATAAAAGGGGTGGGGGTGGGGTAGGGTGCGCAGAAACCACAGAAATGAGGTAGCTATGAAATGTACTACTCCCCTGGGAAATCTGCTGAATACTTTCTTTAGCCTCTCAGCCAAATCTCTGCAGGAGAATGTTTAAAGCTGGTGCAGTTAACTAGGTATTCACAGATAGGACAATTATGGAGATAAGGTGCCAAGCTGAGAGTCAGAAGATTTTGTTGTAAATAACCTCTTACATAGCAGCAAGCAAGTCACTTCACTGCATGGTAGCTTTACCCATCTGTAAAACAGAGATGATAACCCTGACTTTTCTTCATAAAACAGAACCTAAAGAGCAAAAAATGCCATACACAACTAATTCAGATTCTGCTAGCAGGGATGGAAAGACTCGTGTGAATTTGGTCGGCCAGAATCAAGACTTGGGAATGTTGAACACCTAGAAGTAGTTTTTGGTACAACCAGACTGGTAGTCACATGAAAGTAACGGGTTAAATAGTTTTGCTTTATCTGGAATTCTCTCAAACCCAAGGTCTGTCTCGGAAAAAAACAAACATGCAAAGTGAAACTTGAGAAATCATCTTAAAATAACATCATTTCATCCCATCTCTAGACCTCATTCCTGGAACTGTTCAGCATGTAGATACACTAATGAAAACAACAGGAACTTCTAACGCTGGTCTGATGACATCAGTGATGCTTTCTTTATTCCCATAACAGATTAATCACATATTAAATACCACATGATTGCCCAGTCCTATCTTCAGAGAATTAGGTGGTTTGGAACACAACTACTCAATGCTTGCTTATAGACACCAGTGATAGATGCAGTTTCCTGTGCTAGCAATTTCTCTGTTTCCTAACTATTTAGCAAAATTGTCACTGTGCATTAGCATTGATATCCAGAATCTGATTCCTAAGACACGGCCCATGCATGGACTATTCAAGGGACATTAGTAGGACAGATCAGATTTATCTGTGTCTCCAGCTACCAGCTACTCTGCTCTCTTCTTGCTGAATAGAAATAACAAGGTTGTGGATTTTCAGCATATACAGAAAATTCCATCACTGCTAAGGGACTCTGAAGAAGCTGCAAGAGCACATGTTCTAGTTCAAGTGGCTAGGGATGTATAATGCAATTTATGAAATCCCAAGAAGGTCAATTTTCTTGTTCAAGCACAGCAGTGCCAGCAAGATGCTTGCAAAAGCGTTACCAGAGAGCCGCCAGACCCACAAGCACTCTGCTCCCTATGTTTTGAGCTCCAGAATCAGAGCAGTGCCCTCTCCATCACTAACAGTTTAGTTTGCAGATCGAGACTCAGATGTAGCAGTGGGAATCTCAGAAATTTCATTTCAGGATTAGAGCCATCAGCTTGTAGTAGTAGAGGCTTACAAAGAAGCCCAGTCCCCATGGGGACAGTAACTCTCCCCAAACACAGTTAAGTGATTTTTAAATCAACAGCTCGGTACCTGTAATATCACGGTTACTATGGCAGCTGTGCCAGGTTTTGTGCAGAGTGGCATTAAATAGCAGTGAGTGTTATCAACAGAGAGGAAATGTAACTCGGTGCAAACTTAAAACTTCAGAATCCTATTTAAATCAGTGTCTGCAAATATTAAAATGCAACTATAGCTTCTGCTATTTAAAAAAATGTATCAAACTACCTGATTATTTCCATTGCACAACCCAAAACATTACTATCTCCCTCTTTGGGAAAGTGATTGGTTGATTCTGCAGAGGTGAGATCTGCAGAAAGGACTGTTTATGTTGGGACCAACCAGTGCCATCTAAATAAAAGTAAAGGCATAGTATTCAATTACTGGTGCATGGATAGAGGCATAGTTTGTGTCATCCGTGTGTGTGTGTGTGTGTGTGCAGAGCAACAAATATAAATTCAAGTGGTTTTTGCCCACAACTCATCTATGTTGTCCATGTGAAGCCAGAGGATCAGAATCCTATCTCCAAACCCTACCTAATGTACTTTTCCTTTTGTTTTATCATTTAACTTCAAAACTGCTGAAATATAAATGACAGTATGATGTAGCATTCAGAACAAGCTAGTAGGCAAATCTGGAAGAAGCACTGAAATTAAGTCTGTCTGTTGAGTCTGTCCTTCCTAAAGACTTGCAGGACCACCCATTGCCTTACAGTGTCTAGGTAATAAGCATTGTGCAACCGAGGTGTAGGATGCTGCCAATACCATCCAGTTAATGTATCTCAGCATTTGTGAAACTTCAGAAAGCATGTTTTGACTGTTTTTCCTTCCTTTCAACCAAAATACTCACATTGAGCTGTGCCATATTTCGAGTATATTCTCAATATACCAATTTGCACTTTAAACCCCTAAAATAAATCCTACGCTAAATAGCACTTTAAATTGTTTTCTAAATGTCAAACAAGTCACACAGAGAAAACTTACTATGTTCAGTCTATCCTCATGGGAATGTGTGGAGTAAAATGGGCAAATCGGACAACCTACTTTCATTATTTACAGCTGAGAGTAAATTTTACTCCATCTATTTGCCAAATTCATGGCCTGCTGTAGTGTTTTCTGTATGTAGTGTCCTGTGCTGGCATTGCAAATACTGTGTTTCAGAGGAGAACATCAGAAAATGGATTGCTTTTTTAAAAATCCACATTCTGCTGTCGTACTTCCATACGCAACCTACTCTGTGTGTCTGAACTGTGTACAGCCATTCTGCATGACTGATACTGGAAATGCTATAAAACAATCTGGGGGAGGGGAAGAGCAGGAATTTTCCCCTCAGTAATGTTGCACATAAGTATAAATCAGCACAAACAGAATATACTCAAATACTAAACCCCAACTGACAGTCCACTGCCTCTCCAAAGTGCTGAGCGACAGTAGGCTTCATGACCAACAGGTCATTCATGCGCCATCCGATGTCATGCCTGAACATACTCCGATTTCTAACCGCAGTCTTCTGCTCGCAGGACTAGGAACCAAAGCTCACCCGTTTCTGAAACTGCCCCTCTGTGCGGAAGTGCAGGTGGCTGCTGTTACACCTAATGCAATTTCATGTTGTTTCTCCTCCCATTTAACAGACTTTATTTTATTTTGGTGCAGTGCCCATGAATGCAGTGTCTAGGACAGATGTGCTACCTTTTGTAGTGTTGCTATAGAACTCTTTAGCTGTGAACCCTTAATTTGCAGCTGGAACGCCAATAAACAGTGCATAGTGTTTCAATAGCCTTTTGCTTATATGTTTGAAGATTCGAAACTGAATGGTGAGGTGGCCAAGGCGGCGCTGGCAAACGAAGACTGTCCCCACATAGACCAGGCTATTACGCCTGATGAGGGCCTGCCCTTTACCCGCTCTGGCACTCGGGAGAGATATGGACCCTGCTTCCTCTTATCAACCGGGGAATATCCCTGCCCGCCTGATGGAGGAATAAGAAAGGGTATGTAGCTGGGGGTCCTGTAACCATGTAGATAGCAACCGTTGTAAATAAATAAGAGAAAGTCAGCTGTAGCTGTAGCACGCAGTAGTGCGCTTGCTGTAGAGATGCACGTTTGGGCTGGAAACCACCACCTGATGTCTGCATTTGGAGTTTCTAACCTATTTCTTTCAGAAAGAAAAGCCTGAGGAGCTGTAACTACCCCATGCAGCTATGCTAGGCAGTTGAGTCTTCCACCCCAGCTGGTGCACTAAGTTTTGGTGGAGGATGCTCTGCAGTGTCCTTAAATTAGCCCATCCTCCAAGGAGAGGCCAATTAGCATTTCATAGCAATGAGGATTTGCCACTTGGAAAGCTCACAGACCTTACCAGACTCTGAGGAGCATAGACTTGAAGGTGGCAGACAGAAAAGATAAAACACAAAAGCAAAACATCCTAAAGAGAGATGAAATTCTTATTTGGCTACCTTAACAGAGCACCAAAACAAATTATTTGGCTATTCCTAGATGTTTAGTTCAACAGAAACATACAAGAACATCTGTTAGCACAGGTGTCTTATAACTGGAAAATAATCCATCTAAAACCACTTTCATAAATAAACCATTACTAGTCAGTTTTTCAGACTTCTGATAGCTAGAGATCTCTCAGAAGTAACTGTGTTTTAGATTGCTAATGGTCAGAATAATCTATTTAGCAACAAAGGTCAAATCAAACGAAAGAAACCTCCCTTCTTAAAATAGGCTGTCTTCTTTAAATAATTTAACATGAGGAAACCATACAAACCAAAATCAGAGTTACATAAGTATGCACCTAAGTTGATAAGGAATGGGAAAATTGGAAATCTCTCCCTTCAGATCAGTGTTTATCACTGGTGTACTGTATATAGTATATGATATAGTCAGTATTTTAAAACCGCAGAGATTGTATGACATACCATACACTGAGTATGGAGTACAGAATTCCCACGTGCCATTGTATGATGGGCAATAGTTCTAGTAAATGCCAGTTAAAGCTAGTGTATGTATTTATAAGTTTAAAGCTTATCATCAACAAAGATACAGTTGGACCACAAGACTTTCATATGAAAGTATATCCTCTAAAATTTACCTTTGTAGCAAAGCGTTTTACTTGATTCTGTATCGGATAAGCATTGGCCGTGTTCATTCAGCCTGGGCGAGTTCGGGTGGTTCCAGTGGATCAGGGGAACACTCCAAATGGCACATCCTTTGGGATGAGGAATGTATGGTTTTCACGATGCACTGCAACCGTCTCTCGTTACTGAATGAAACAGAGGCTGGTTGGCTAAAGAGTAATATACGTCAGCATATTGTTGGCCTGTTTGAAACACGTTGAGAGCATCTTAACTGTTGTTCCAACAGAATTTCATCCATAGTTTGTGCAACTCTCTGTACACTTGCTGAGCTATTTATGTGCATGTCTGATGAAGAAAGGGGGAAGGGGGGGAGTGGGGAGGGAAACCAAATGCATGCACTTTTCTTTTTTTCTTTCTTAATGCTGAGAACAAAAGAGTAGTATCTCTATAGCAACACAAAAAACTCTATGGATTTTGCTGCCTTTTCCCCTCTCCTCTCCCTAAAGATACCAGAAACCTTAATTTTGCCTGAGGTCAAAATGCATGAAGTGGAAGGGAGAGGTATGTGTGAGTGTATAATAGAGACACGGAAAATCCCTCCCACTGACTCTTTGTTTTTTTTAGGGTACAACCATGTTGCTGCCTATAGGATCAATTACATAGCCTGATCTTCCTTGAGAATTGATGAGTTTTTAAAATATATATATTACTAAACAAACAAACAAACAAAAAAAACCCAAACCAACTTGTTCTGTACTTCAATGGCCTTCCAGTCATGTTGCAAGTGATACTACTCTGGGCATGTCCATGCATGCAGATGCTATTGAACTGGCTACAATGTTGACCTCATTCTTAGTCCATTCTGTCATTGATCCAATGCTGTACTTTGCATTTTTCTTTTAAATGAAGGTTACGAAATGTCACGGAGCCTTAACAGCATAGCTGGCATAAGTGGAAAAGCGATAGGATTATCCTCAGTGTCTGCGCCCTACAGCTCTCCTAGTCCAGTGAGACGTTCTTGGTCTCCCATCCCATCTATATTGTAGCATGGATCAGTAGCAGAGAATGGTCTAAAAAGCTTTATTTTCAATTAGCCTATGCTATGTTGCATATAATCCAGGTGACTAAGTCTGAAGATGCAATGTCTCACAGTAGCACCTGCTGGGAATGGTGTTACTACTGATGCTAGGTGACAACACTCCTAAATAGCACTCAGATGACAATAGGAAGGCATTTGCATAGTACTGGTGGGCCATACATGCTGCATGGTATCAGTACATAGGATGAAGGGTAGATGCACCAGATAGTTTCCTTGCTGGTGCATCCTGCTAGTATATGCTAATTTTGGTTAATGGTGGATCTACTGGCTCTGTACGGAATGGGTTAGGCATTTAGTCAATGCTGAAACATGCCAACGATGGAAGATTTTGCTTTTCTCAGGATATTTTTGAGCCATAGGAACCCTGCAGGAGTTTGAGCAAACAAGCACAGTAGGATGAAACTTTGCATGGGCGCCTATTTTAAGCTGAAAGCAATACTCAGACACACTGTAGAGAGGTCTCGGTCTGGCTGCATGGAAAAAAAATCCTGTTGAAGAAGAATATGGCTGCCTCTGCATGTAGCTATTTCACCTTTTCCTCCTTCCTTTAAAACTAAGATGCCCAGCTTGATGTGAAAAGCGCAGGGAAGAAGCTCAAGTACTGATTGTATTCTTTACATGCAGATCTTTGCAAAGAAAGTCCAGTCATTGCTAAATATATGCCAACAGAGGCAGTCAGAGTGACCTGACAAGGCAAGATGGAGATGAACATTGATGGCTAATAAACATCTGTGTGGAACTGTGCAGGCATAGAAGACCTTCTCATTTGGATAAAGTTAACTCGCTCCATGCAGGTTTTATGGATGATTCTTCGTGGGTCTGGAGTTGTACTAGAGATGCAGGCTTTTTCTACGGCCAAAATGTAACAAAACTGTAGAAGATCCTTTTTTCTTTTTTTTTTTTTTTCCCCTTTTCTTTTTTAAATCTATTTTTTTTTTTGTTCCATAGCATGAGTTGCATGAGGAAAAAATAAAAACAAAACAAAACAAAAAAGTAAAAAAAAAAAAAAAAATCCCACAAAACCCAACAACAAACAACGAGAAACACTGCAAATGTATGATCAAGGAGAGAAAAAAAAAAAAGAAAAAAAAAGAAAAGCAAAGTTATATATTTTCTTTCAAAGCTCTTTACTTTTACATACATTGTTGTAGCCAAAATGTAAAGCGTTATAAAACTGTACATTTCTTTGCTATGGATCGCTTCTTTTTGTATACAAGATACAGAGTAATGGTTTTAAAAAGTGCAATCAGGCAGTCATCGGTCATATTGACCACGCCTTCACAGTTCATCACACCCACATGGAAATCAAGAACTTTTACTCCAACTAGAAGTGTATAAAAATAAGAACAAACTTTTTCCTGTCTGTTTTTGTTGGCATGCTTGTGACACATGGGACCTTTCTTCGGACCTGACAGTAACGGCTGGTCTAGATTTAATTTTCCAGCTCTGGTTATGTTGTATTTTATTGATGTATAGATCCAACATAAAGACCCTTCATAAATTGTTCATATTAAGTAATCAGTATGAATTTTAAACAAAAGAGGTGTTATTTTAAAACTGGGACTTATAGTACAAAAATCAGGAAAATACTCAAGTTATAAATGGTCTCAAAGTTTAAGAAACAAGACAACAGCATTGTATGCAATTTAGTACTGAGTAAAATGCATGCACAATGTTATGCAAAACAATTCTAGCATGAAATAAATTTTGTATCATGGTTTCAGTGCCTGCTGTATAGTGTAAAGGGGAATCCTTTTCTGAAGCGATCAGGGGTTTCCAGAGACTTGCTTCTAAAATCTTGAATAAATACAGTGTTCTCAACAGAAATGTAGGAGAAAAGCTTGGTATTGCTTTGGTTCTACAATGCTAATTTTGGTTAGTAGATAGTAAATGAAGCCTGCAAACACTTGATACAACCAATGTCTGAAGAATTAACACCATTAGTAATTTTACGAGGGAAGATTAAAAACCCCTATCATTATCTAGGTATCTTCCTTTTCCCCTCCCCAACAATAATAAAAGTTTGTCTTTTTAGCTGATTAAATGAATTCAGTTTTCCTTAATTCTTTGGGGCCTTCACTTGTTTTTTACTGAGCCACAGCATTCCACCTGGTATGAAACTCTGACAGAAATCCAGGTGCCTGAGTTGCACTTTATTTGCTACACAAAACACTCAACAGTCAGAACCAAGAAACACAATGGGATTGAATTTCAGTTCAGATGCTACAAATAACAACTATGGACTATGTATCAACACCATCTTAGTTGCTTGAGCCTTTTTGGTAATGTACTTTTATAAGGAAGGAAATATCTTCATCCTTATGTGAGAAACTTCAAAAGAGCTGGCAACCTTCTAGGCAAGCTATGGCATCGGCAACTGCTCATGACAATGGACATTTAATGGAATAGTATTCCTGTGGTCTGGAGAAAGTAGAGTCTAAACACAAAAAACTAGAAGAAACACTCATGGCTCTGGTAAGTGCTAAATTGTAAACAAAAAACAACTACCACTGGACCTTGTCTTCACAAAACTCTTGCTCCAAAAGGAAAAACAGGGAAGATCGCCAGCTGTGTTTTATGAGCAAAGGCTGATAATCTGATTTTGTACATAATCAGAGAACTCTTTTGTAGCCCTCCATGGAGCATTATGTACTTGATTTCTACTGCAGCTGACTACCCTTTCTCCCAAGAACTACTTTTCACTCACTGTTTCTATCCTGTTCTCAGCTGATAAATGGGCCATTTCTTGTCTCCAGAGTTAAGATCCAGGTTAATACAGGATCCAAAAGTTGCCTAATGAATGCCTTTACCTCTTACAGTGTATTAAGAAGCCAGAATTAGATTTATCTGCCCTGGGTTTTTTAACACTAACTCAACGGCCCAGCATGAAGGCTGCTTAAATTCTTCATTACCATAAGCACAATAACAACTCAGCCCTGTAAATCCCACACAGATCTTACCCTTCCACTGTATTCTGCATATGAGAGCCTTAGCTACCAAGTTGGTTACACAGGCCCTACAGCAACTGTCATTCTATGCTACTTTTTAAATCTACCACTCCCACTTTCACTTAGGTACTGCTTCAGTTTATTGTGATTTGGGATAACTGTCTTTTGCTATAAACCCTTCAGAAACAGAAAAACACTTCCATCCATGACCCTTCAGGAGATTGTCTAAGGTCAGTCTGACCCCAGAGTTCCCCTTGCGTAACAGCAGCAGCTCTGATAACACAGGGAAAAAGAAGAGACAACGGGAAAATTTCAGGAGCTGTTGCATCAAATCCTGACACTGAATCCTCAGAGAAACTTAACAGCTGCCTTATATTTAAGGAGCTTTTGCTGGGGTATTATGATAAAAATGTGAAACCTTTCAAGACTGCCCGCTCCCTCATGAGGCATGTATCTTAATTAAAGCATTAAAACTACATGCTTGACTAGATTATGACCTCAGGCCTGCAATAATGCCACTGACTACTTCTGACTTCACACCATCCCAAGTAAAAGCAGCAGCACCTTCTGCAGTTCTGTTATAGTCTCTCTGTTTCCTGATGGAAATGACCATCTGAGTTTCTTCCTCTGCAAACTCAGCTTTTGGCAATGGAACCCCAGCTATAAGGGCTGATGCTGGTCCTTCATCTAAACCTGATGGCCATTAGTGGTTTATTGCGTGCTAACACTAAAAGCACCACACCTTCTGTGCACAGAGCTTTTCCTCCAGATGTGTGAAGGTACTCAATTTTCTGGACTGACCAGGTGTGTTTCCACAACTACATCATCAGACAGCAAGGATTTGAAGTGGTTTCTGTTCTCTCACTCCCAAGAAAAATCTAGCTAATATTGCTATGATAACAGCAGTCATTAATCTGGATAAAGTGATTTTTCACATAAATTGCCTTCTCTCTCCTTAAAGTTTCTGGGCAAAAAAAGAAAAATACATCACTGAAACAAATGGCTGCTGGGACAAATGAGCAGGCTGAAATACAGGAGAGCAAAAAGGGCTAAGGCAAGTGCATTGAGAAAGGAACTGAGCACAGAGCTACTTACAAAAAAGATGTCTTGAAGAAAAAACAAGTGCAGTTATTACCCTGCCACTTTACATATCCTTTTCATAGTTTCAAAACAAGATGGCCTACCTCTCTGCTTTCCACATAAATAACCTGGAAGTATCTTTGTCTCTGAGGTCACACAAACTAACTTCACTTAATGAAAATGTGCTTAAATTATGCAGGTTACTTTTAAGTCACTCACAAAAAACTTGAGTTTGGGCATAAAATATGCATCTGTTCAGAAGTCCCAAAGCCTCTGCATTCATCTAGGACTGTAGGTTCAACATGTCTCTCTTAGAGGAATACAAACAGTTATTTGCAATCAGTAACAATATTTGAATTGAAATTGAACTTAACTTAGAAAATGGATCTAGAGCTGCACCTCTTGGCAAAAGTTCTGCAGTTCCAATAGCACATTTATGACTCTAAGGTACCTGCACAGCTTATGGACCCAAAGGGCTTAGCAGGGACAACACAGCCCATACAGAGGCTGCTGACAGTGAGTCACACCAGAACAGGAGACTCATGGCTTGAAGCCAAGCAAATAAGCTCAGGAGGAGCCACGCTTTGCGTTGGTGGTGTCAGTGCAAGTGGGTGACTGGGAAAGAGGCAGCAGTAGTATAAGAGGTGGGAAATGAGAAGGACACAGGATGGGCCTGGAAAATGGGTTATGCAAGGAGGAGAGAGGGGAGCATAGGAAGAGACAGCAATCAGCAGTGAGGGGGAAAGAAGCACAAGGAGAGAGGGAAGAAGTAGCATTGAGGCTTAGTTAAAAGAAAAAAACCAACAATAAAACAAACAAGAAACACCAACAAAATAAAATATCAAAGACCACTAAGAAGGCAGAGCCTTGGCCTGTAACTCAGAAGGAGGAAATTTTATTCTTGGCTCTGCTGTGCTTCTGCTTTGTTATGTTGGTTGGGGCACTTCAATCTTTTTTGTGCCTCAGGGTATTATCCCCTTTTCAAAGTGCATGGAGGTCAAAAGAAGAAAATCGGTATTTAAGTAAAAATAGGTATTATAATCTGTCTATTCAGAATTAAGGCACCAGAGAGGAGAAGCACCTCTCCATTATTTAAAAGGCGCCATGTTTCCCTGTCTGCAGAAAAGCATGATGTCCCTACAGGAATCCCTTTTCTTTTGTACTTTAAAGCAAGATTATTATGGAAAATGATTAAGCACCCACACAGTTAAAATAACAGAGCATCTTCATTACCGATTGGCAACTCCTCTGCTGCCTTAATTTAGGTACCACGTCTTCATGCATTCAAATCAGTTAAAACAAAACAAATGCTAAACCCATTTGATGTTTCAGCAAAAAGCTATAATCGTGTCAGAACATTAAAAATCTTCCCATTCTTGGCCCCACTTCTAACTATAAAAAAAAAAAAATGCTGCATCTTACAGAAACGTGTTCATGTACACTTGAAAGATGATCATATTGAACTGAAATTCTGCAGTTTCCACTGACAAAGTCTTGATCACAAACCCTGCAGACAGAACTACCCGCAAGATTATATCATATCTCAACAGCGAGTTGGCCCATAGGCACAGCAACCTGGGAACTGAGGAGGAAAATGAAAGCGAATCGAGGGGCTGGCAATCACAGGAATTGGACTTAGATTTGACCAGCTTGCAACCTGCAATGACTTGTCTGAAAATGAATCAAAATTTGACATGCCACACAATAAAAATGCCTGAGGAAGTTTTGCAAAATAAAAGTTCTCTCTGAAATTTCTCATCACCACAACCAGCTTGCTGTTCTTGATTCTAATCAAGCTGAAAAATGTGTTCTCTCAGTACTCTAAATTCATGCTTCCTCACTCTCCCACAAGGTAACACATAGTTCATCCGGGTCACAACTCACATACAGAGATCTTTTTTGTTGCTGAGTATCTTCAGCCACATGCTGTCTTTCCATGTTCTGCAGAGGCACGGACAAGTAAAGATTTCCCCTGCATTAAAAACAGGTGAATGCCGAGACAGCTGACTGATGAATCTGAATGAAATGCATGAATGGGTAAAGAATGTGCCTTACTTCAGTCCCTTCAACCTCTACAGATGTTACAGAATAATGGATTTATGTATGCACTTTCTCCAAATGAACTTTAAAGGCATGCGTGGTTAACACTTCCTGTTACAGTTATGTTTTGGGACATTCATCCAACAGAAGGCCATTTCCATGTATCCAAAGCATTTTAATTCAAGGCTGTTAAATCATTCTTTCTAACAAGGAGCAAAACATCTAAGACCAGCAGTAATCAGGAATTAAGAACAGCACAGAAGCTGAAAGAAGGAAAAAAAAGGCACGTACTACCTCTTGTTCTGCACATAAATCAAGATACTGATATGTTGAAAGTTCAAATATCCAATTATTTTTGTGTCAACTAGAGTTTTCAGGTAATTCAGTGTAAGCTCTACTTTTCCACTGTACACATTTTCAAGGGCAATCAAACCCACACAAGGCAATTCTCTACCACAGACTTCATCCACTCACAGCCTTTGGGAAGCAAGACTTAGGGTTCTGCTTCAGTATTTTCATCTTCCCTTTATGGAATTTTCAGCTGCTCTGAACTATAAGCTGGTAGTAAATACCACAAGTATGACTGATGAAAAATTCTGGAGTCTTTTTTAAGAAAATATCTAGCTGAAAGAAAGAGCACAAGACATGCCATATGCCCTAAAAATATCAACATTGCAAAGAAAACACAAGGGACTTTCTGGTGAAAACACAAGGGACTCTCTGGTGAAAACACAAGGGACTCTCTGGTGAAAACACAACATCACAGTTTCAGTGACAAAGATCTATCATTGCCTTGATTTCTAATACAGGGGGAAAAGTGGAGCTCCCAAAATAATGTAAGTCTTGTTTAAATCAGATCCACAGTTCATGGAATTTATAAGTATTTTATTAAGTGCTGGACTAGGTCACAGGCCTGATCTAAACATTGCTGAGACTGGACGGTGAGCACAGATTTTGCTGTTCCAAATGAAGAGAACTAGAAATTTCAAGATGTGCTATGAATCAGAAAGAAAGCCTGTTGCAGGATGATAATTCATATTATCATTAATAAACAATGGGACAGGTGGAACGATAAGGTTCAAGAAATAACACAGTTTGTTCCTCATCTCACTCCTACCATACTAGCTGGCTGGAATGCTGCTGTCACTCTGTGCTCGCTCAGTCTTCAGGACCTGTAGGTTGAATCTGTCTTCCCCTTCACCCTCCTTTCCCCCCATGTTTCAGCTATGTCAAGATCTCTACTGCCATGTTTTTCCATGGTCACCTTTCTCCCATACATTCAAACTGATCTCCTTCACCTGTTTTCCATCTTCATCTTTAAATCTTATGACTCAAAATGTCATATAACACAAAACCAAATCATGTTCTTCCCATTCCCCTAAATTTCTATGTGCTCAACCACATAGCTCAGCAAAACCTTGTCACTCATACGGAAGTGACTTTTATGGCAGTTGCAGATAGATAGCAAGAAGTAGGTAGTCTCCAATAGGGCTGACAGCATGCAGATAGGGGGGGAAAGTCAGTGTCATGTAAGAAGTGGTGACTGGGCAGAGGAAGAAAGTCAAAACTGGACTTTTCTTTCAAATGAACACACTTCAAATCCAGGGCTCAGCAGCCATAGCTGAAAAGCATCAAGTCACTCAGCAATGCTACACAAAGTCAAACAACATCAGTGAGTGCCAAGCAGCCTAAACAAACCCTCCAAGAGGCAGAAACTTCTAACACAACACACATCTTCCTACCAACATTCTTTAAAATGGAACAGGAGCATCTTGCACCACTGCATGTGGAAGTTGCATGAGTCACAACTGCAGATCTCCTAGGGCTTTAAACAACAGAAATACTCACAAAAACTTCCTTCTTCCCCTCCACTCAAGAGTTTGAAAGTTCTCTGGATTGAAGGTCAAAAGCTCACAACTTGCTCTCCAGTAAAACTCTTAAGTTCACCTCCTACCTCTCGTGAATGTCAGCAAACTGGCAGGTTTACTTCTTTTCAGAAAATGGGAGGAGAGAGCAGCCACACAGATGCTTACCTTGTTCCACTGGTTTGGTTTTTTTTTTATATATGCATATATATATATGTGTGTGTGTGTGTGTGTGTGTACACACACATACATATATTACAAACCCTGTCAATGTATTTATGCCTGAATGTGAAGGCAGAATGCTTATGTAAAAGGCAGCTTCTGTTTAGCACTGAACACCTGCATAGAGAAGCCTGTCTATGTTGCAGAAACATTGCAATAGCACACTGGCTTGTCAATTTGCCTTGCAGAGACCAACCTTCTCCATCAGGACACCAACAGGCAGCAGTCACTAGCCTTTGGACATCACCCATTACAGTAGAAAGACTTAGCTGATTTTGTACAACGTTTGATTCTGCAAACAGAGCACACTAACATACAAAACAGGGCATTCATTTCTGAATGTAAAAGCAACAATTTGGTTTTGACGTTCAAGCATGTACCTACAATCAAGTACTATTCAGTCTACAAACTAAGCAGGAGTCCTGACTGACAACAAAGCATTCAGTATGTCAAGCTTTCAAGACAAGACATTACTTCCAAAGTTTTCAATCTATATAGGCCAGACATAGGAGACAAAATGCATTCCTTGTCCTGTTGAAGATGAAGATAGAGATCTTGTGTTTCATATCAGGCCTAAGAACAACCCAAATCTTCCTTTCTTTCCTCCTTATCACCTCAAATCCTTCTTTGCATTTCCAAAAGTGTGTTCACATTACAGATGTGAAAAAGTCCACAATGTTTCAAATAAGCAAGTCTCATTCAGTTCTTCTGCACTTAACTGCAGAAACAGAACACAGTCCAAATATGCTCAGTACAGTAACCCCCATGGTAGACAGCACACATACTAGCTATAATTAATCGAGGAACAGAATTATTTAGAGGACATGCTTACTGAAACAAGACAACGTGTTTATTCAGTATATACATCTTGGAAACAAAGAGTAGAAACCTCAGAGAGCAATGCCAAAAAAAAAAAAGCACAAGAGAAACTGTTCAGTGCATGTAGTGGAGAGGCTATGACATCTAGAAAATGGCACAAAGTAGAGTCAAGGTCACAGCCCAGTACAGTACATTGCCATCAAGCAATCTAACACATGGATTAAAACCCCTGCTTTACAATACATGTCCCAATTCTGCACTTTTTGCAGAGGAGCTACTTGATTAAACTTACAGAATATTTCAGTAATAGAACCATTATAATGAGCGTCATAATCAGTTCAAGTTTCTCATTCATTGAATAGAAAAACAAAATGCTTTTACAAATTACGTTATGAACTGTAATTGCTGTAAAGCCAAGTGGGAAGTGGGGCATAAGACAGAATCCTTGCAGCCCATATTAACACCTTCATTCCTTCTCCTTCATCTGTGAGCTGATAGGTGATTAGAAAATCTTCCTGTTCTATTTCCTAAGTGCCCTTCTCTGAGAGTCTTCTAATTGTGTAAGGTTTCTTCCCTGGCAAGCCTGTTTTAAAAATTAAACTACTGTTTAGCAACAGTAGGTCTCATTAAAAGGTGCATTTCCCACACAGTAGTACTCTCTATATTTGGAGCCTGAAATACATCAAATACCATAGCAAAAGTTACTGTTGTGGGTGGCAAACATCCATGTTAACATCCACTGTATTTGTATGGAAAACAGTTTTATAAATATCTTCCAAAACTCTGTTTGCAAATAGCTTCCAAAACTTTGCTCAACTTGGGCAGCTAATAATAGCTGAAGATAATTTACACTTCTTTGTTTCCTACATTCTCTGCTAAGCACTCACCTGCAACCCATACCATAGGCATACTCTGAACAGTAACTCAGCTGGGCTGCTGAACAGATGTGAGAACTAACCTGAACTTCTCAGGAGCATTCCGGTCTGGCTTTTAGGCTGGAGAACTTCAGTTTAGATTTTTAAGTCTTCCTATTCAAAGGTAGCTGGAAACAAAGGAGCTATGTTGGATCAAGCCATCCTCAAAAGCTACAACTGACTTATGCCCTTTGACAAGAACTTCACTGTGCTGTTTCCGAGAACTATTAGAAGTTTTTCGTCCCTAAGCAATAGCTTCAGAAACTTCAGCTTCATTTGCAAGTTAATGATAATTCATGCAGATTTTCAACCCTGTAAATCCATAATAAACTGATGTCTGGCACAGAAGATAATTCCTCAGAAATACTGCTGCTTTCACAGTTTAATCAAGATATAGCTAGTTCAGAAGGGTCTCATTTCCCCTTTTGCCTGCCTTCTAAATTATAGCTCCTTTTTCTTTTTCACATCCTAATCTTCTGTTCAAAATGTGCATGTGCCTCTAGTTATGTTCACTGGTATTTTTCTGTGATGCAAACTGGATTTTCTGAGGTGCTGGTAGGTCACAACTCTAGACATTGGCAGGTGCAACACGTGCTCATCATGACGTAAAGGTACAATAATACAAGACCAGAAAAGGCCCCGTGTCTTCACCTTCTCACTCATCTCCTGAGTCTGAATTTTTACACCAATGACAGGAAACTAAGCTCTCTGTTTCTTCTTCAAAGACTTTTCAGAAGAATGGGAAAAGACAAAAAATAACATCATTCCCTCTTCAATGGTACTGCATCAAGGCACAATGTTTGCCATTTTCTCTGTGGCTAAAAAGTCGATACCTAAGAAAAGGACTCCAGTAGACAATGTTTAAAAGACTGCCATTTTCCATGCATACTTGGTCCTTTCAGTCTTAGAAAAAAAATTCTGTACTTTCCAAGTATTATGTTAACCACAAACAATCCTCTTGTAGCATTTCTGGGACATGCAGTCCAAAGATATGCATCCACATACATGATGCTATGATTTCAGGTCTGGAGTTTGACAGAGTGCCATAGAGTGTCCTGCCCCACATCCAACTAATATCTGTTTTGTGTAACCAAGAGCTTTGACTGGCTTCGGGACATGAACATTCGCTTCTGTGCCATCGCCACACATTCCGTGTTCGTTCCATCCCCAAGAGAAGCACTGGCCACCTAAAAGAGAGGATACAAAATACAGAATAAAGACCACAGAGACACAACAGCTTTGGCTAGTTTTGGGGAGCAGATTTGTCAAATCACCTTCTAAGAAATTCTGCTTAAATGGAGAAAAATGGTCTCATTCTCTTAAAAAAATATAAAGAAACCCACATAAATGTTATTAACAATATAAGAGAGACTAAAGTAAGAAAGACATTTGGAAATAACTTAGTAAGTATGAGCTTCAGAATTTATATAGAGTCCATAGAAACTTCTCTGTGTTTTAAGGACCTTCCCAGAAATGATGTGGAAATGATACGGATTCCATGTCAAATTCCCCCTAGTAAGGAAAACCACCACAAACCAAGCTGAGTGAGTTTAATCAGTCACAGTGTGGTCTGTAGGACTGGGGAACAGAGTCTCAGAGCAGCCAAATTACATTTCATTCCTACTTTCAAGTTCACATCTCACCTTTTCCCTTTAAACACAGGCCTCCAACAACTTGCCTTCCTCTTACTCATCCTACCTCTTCTGCTTGCTTTGACATCATTTCACTGCTTTGGGTATCCTTATTTTGCCTCATTATTATTTATCTTTGCAACACCTACTCTTTCGTATCCCAAATCATGATCTATGCATTATTATGCCGCCACGGTACTCCTTCTTGAAGCACAACATGTAAATTTTGTTCTATATATGGCTGCAATAACAACAACAAAAAAATCTACCAATAAAACAGTCTTACTCTGAACTACAAGAGAGATTTTATCCCATTTCCTTTTCTTTATTTGGCTGTCACAGCCTGTGCCTGCAAATTTTTGTGCTAAAAAAGAAAGCCACCCTACAATATTTCTGATGGCACTGTTAGTTTTGAAAAGCAGCAGGTATTAACAGCACCAAGTACCATTCTGAAGTCCAAATAATGAGAAGTGCCAAAATTCACAAAATCCAACCCCAATCATAATTTCAAAATAATTTTGCATTTCAAAATTCAGAAAGAATACTGCAAGAATCCTTCTCTTCTGCAAATACAGTAACATTTGGAGCTGTCTGTTTTCTTTATGTATTAGTATATTCAAGTTCTCCTCTTCTGTAATTGAATGTGAACTTCACTGAAGTCAGATATAATTAAACCTTTGACTTTCTCAGCAATCTTAAAGACAGTAGAACATAGTAAAACACCGCTAGAACATCACAGTAGGTTAAATCTCATGCAGCTCAGAGTGAAAACTGGCAAAAGAAAAATGACGGAGCAACAAAGACTTATGAATGGTCTTATAGAAGTGCCTTGTGCATATATGGAGAAGCAGGCAGAGATCTCAAGGGAGGAAAGGGCAGCTCACAGATTCAGAATGACAGGCCACAAAAAGGATTCTCATTACATCCAGTCAGAAGTGAAGAAAGCTAAAGGGCAGAGAATTACTGTAGTGAAAATAAAAGGTGTACTATACCACATCTGCCTGCAGAAGACTTAGAGAATGATTTGTACATGAAAAAGAGCCAAATGTTTGACGTGTGTCAGAAATTCCACCACTACCCCCCCACCCCGGACATAAAATTGCCAGACCAGCTCTGTTGAAAGTAAATGAAGCTCTATCTATAAGCAAAACTACAATCTAAAATGCAATTAATATGTACAAATTATACAACATTTACATACATTTACAATTTATAAACAACACAAGAACTGCCCTGGACAAAACCAGGGAGCTACTAACAGCTTCCCTCTTCCTACTCCTTCCCTCCTTCCTGTACAAAGTAAAAGAGAGAGAAGAACAGAGAGTTGCTGTTAGTACTTAACCACAACAAGAATGCATCCAAGGTCAGCAGCAGCTAAGCAAGAGCCAGCTAGTATCTGCCAGAGCAAAGGAAGCAAAAAAACTAACTTTAAGTTAGATATCTGTCCAGTGGGATTATTTAGACCTTATTATTTTCCCTTTTGCATCCAATGGTGATTCATTTACATTCTACCACTTTTACTCAGGATCTGTGGAAATTTTTCTAGGCACAGTCTAAAACTACCACAACATGGTGTCCATTTTTTTTGTAATAGCCTATTAATGAAACTTGGAGGACTGGGCAAAATGACTCTGGTGATGCTGGCCATGAGTGGACAAGCAGCTAGTTGAAGTCAGTGAAGATCAAAGACAATGATGCACTTATTTTTAAAATGACACAGAAGGAATATCTGCAGGAAACTAATGGTTAGCCTCTGGTCCATTTAAGTCCTTTCTCTTACCCTCGCATTTGCCCCCTCCTTTTATTCCCCCCTCCCCTGAATTTCTCCTTAATTGTTTCAATTTACAGATCATTGCTGACAAAAACCTCAACACAGCCCCAGCAGCCCAACATGCTTTAATGAGAACATTTAATTGTTATGCCTGTGCCAGATCTTCCCAAGATGAAAGGCCATTAGAATGATGTGTATTAATACAGCTAGAAATCAGTTCTATCTAAATTTAAAGCAAGCATTGTTGCATGTTCTCAACCCAAATGATCCACAGGTGATGAGGTGAGGAAGGAAAGATGCTCCATGTCACTGGTTAAACAACACAACACAATACATCACGTTCACCTTTGAAAACATAAATATTCAGAAGTACAAATGAAACCACAGAATTCATGCAGCAATGCAGCATAATCCCAAGTGAATGCCACTTGAATTCACAGTCACACTAATGAAAGTCTAGAGTAAGACTATGCAGGTTTTTTTCCCCAGACATTAAACATACAAAAAAATGGGGAGGAAAATAGCCCTTAACAAATCTGTCTGCTTTGCTCACACAAACCAGGAAGAGGCTGCTGCCCTCCTTCTATTTGCAATTATCTAGGCTTTTTCAAGGTAAATGAAGTGACAACTGCAATCCACAGGTTGATTAAACTGCAGAAAAGTACTTCTAGGTGAAATAAAGCTGCAGCATATTGGAGAGAGGACAGGATTCTGGGGAAAGGAGAGGATTTAGGGCAACTCCTTATTGCCAAGTACTCTGTTCTTCAGATGAGAAGAATCAATGTTAGCAAGTAAGATGCTCTCAGTCAGATTGACTGCACTGGGCTTCAGCCACGTAAAAAAACCCAAGCAACTCAACTAGAGATCATTATCTATAGATGACACAGTCATCTATGTCCCTCTGACAGGCAATTCCTCTTATCCAAACACTGGTATCAAAATCAAATCTATCTCACCCTGCTGACTATAGAGGGAGACCAAGGTATTGCCTTAGTCCAGGCATGGCAATCCTAAGCAACTGAAGACAGGTTATGATAAATAACATCCCTATAATTGGTCTGTGGGTAAAGCAAGGAAATCTGGAAACAAGGAAGCTACAAATATCAGTGCAGCGTAGTTTCAGGCTATAGTCTGTTTCTAAAGCAGCCTGTTCCCTAGAGGCTTATCACTGGAATTTTCAAAAGCTTGTCTCTTTCCTGCTTACTTCCACTCTTCCAACCATACCACCAAAGAGAAGTCGGCTGTAATGACAATCCAAGTGTCTCAAAGTCAAAATATTCATCAGAGAGCTTCACATTTTAAGGATGTGTTAAAATGCTTTAGTAGAGCTCTACTGTATAGACTGTGTTCTTAGCAATACTCCAAAGTGCCTCAAATTGTTGTTATTTTTTTAACCTTAAATTAGTCCTGCTTTACAAATGGTTATAGACAAAGTTACAATAGGCAAAAAAATCAGTGCCAGGGTGTCATGCAAAAAGGGAAGGAAAGAAATATCCCTCTAAAGCTTTGTGTTTTTGTTAGCAGCGAAAGATCTGCAATTTTAGAATATAAGGAAAAGGAATGACACCAAGGAGCAAACTAACACAATTCCCAGGAAGCAACATGTATTTTTGATACTCAGGAAAAAGTCATGGTGCTGATTTCAAAGATATCCTCCAGTCAACAATCTGGCCTTACTTCACCTTTACATCATTAGTAGCTCTCCCCAGGCATCAGACCTAGACCAGTTCAGTCCTCTCCTCAGATGACTTCAGGTCATGCATGTTATACACCCTGGTACCTGGAAACAACAATTTCCAGTAGCCTCAAAGAGTTACTCATAACAAATACATGAAGCCTACACAATATAGACTTCTTTGACTTGGTGCTCTAAATTAATATCTTAATTTAAAATATTAATTTAGAGCACCTAGAAGATTAAGATGTGAGTTATATTTTTACAGCAGAAACACTGTCTTTTTAGTTGGACCTCTCTGCCTGTACTTGTCTATTGCATAATAAAGCAGGGCCTGCAAATTGGGTCAGGGCCTCAAGGCCAACTGTCAAAAAATATCCAATTACAATTACTCACTCCTGAAGAGAGTCAGAAAATCAACTGAGGTATAAGAGATGCCAAATATGGCTTAGGGACACATGATGGCATGTGGAGTGCTGTAAAATTGAGCATAAGGCTACACACCTCCTTTGAAATTAATTTCATTTGGAAAAGTCCAATTTCTAGTTTCTCCTTCAATATCAGTATCTATCCCAAGAATGGCAAGCAGAAGAGATGCACAGAGCACATCTGATCTTTCTTATGCTCATTTCCTCAGCATAATAATAGCTGAGAGTTACAAAGTAGGAAGGGACAAGAAAAATGAATATGGTGTTTGGGGAGGGAGTCCAACATACAGTGATACAGAGATGTACAGAAAGACATAGTAAGAATGACGGTTATCAAAAAAAGCCTCAGCAGTTTCACACAAACATGCTGTGCATTTCCCCATGCACTGTTTCAAGCCTCAGGTAAATAACAGCCTGCTCACTAGAGGTAATGCTATCTTGCTAATATACAATGACAACAGAAATTCTGTTATGTCCTCATAGGACACTTCGAAACAGGAGCTGAATGCCTCACTGCACAAATTAACATGCATCTATTTTAAAGCATCATTCCATGTTACATCAAACAAGCCATGGCTTAGGTTCAGGCTAGTTTATGGCAGATTTTATTATTTTCCTATGCAGTTATGCATTGCCATTTTGAAGAAAAAAGCACAGGGAAGAAAGTTACAAAACTATATTCTAGGATTTAAAATCAAGATCCTTGCTTTCTTGAACTGCTGCACCTTTACAGTTTCTGTGGCAAAACTGAAGTCCTGTAGGATGGAAAGGTTTACTGTGTGTAGGTAGCAAGAAGAGATTTCTGTTGCAAGGATTAACTGTCACAGGAAAACACAAACGGTACTTATTATAACTGAAGCTCAGGGGTGTTGCACGAAGTTTTTCTTTTGATTTTACTCAAACATGTTAATTCCTTCCCAACAGGAAAGCATCTCCAGCTCAACATAGAACAAAACCTGGGCTCACGGCTTTGTGCAAGACTGAACGTGTCTGGTCCACTGACAATACATGAGGATTATATCATACATGAAGCAGCTGCAGTGCAGAGGGGATTAAGCATTAAAGATGCCTTTTTTTACAGCTGTAGAAGACAAGAAAATCTTTAAATGTTGCTCTTTAAAGTACAGGACAAAAAAAAGTTCTGACAAATTAGGTAAGGGAGAGATTTTTCTTGAGGCTCTGAATGTGGCACTGATGTCTGCTCCATCAGAATGTCAGGCATGGCAGAGAGTGACATTCTTTCAGCACTTACATCCCTGTCTCTCAAAATGACAGGCATTAAATGTGTCACAGTGCTCTAACTTTGTACAACCAGAACTAGACAATCATGATCACATAACAGAGCCAGAGACTGCAGTCTCATGACCTTTTGTATGATGTGAAACAGAACATACAGAAAATACCTCATACTAAGTGCTTAGTAAGAGGTCATCCATCCAATATAAATTGGATGAAGCAGTATGTCAAAGCACATCTAGCAGGGTGTGAGTCATCCAAGTGTCCCATGGAAGATATGGTGCCATGGCCATTTGCACCCATGCATGCTGTGTATGAAGCATTACCACTTCAAGTTTACACACATCTGAAACTGATGTAAATGATTATACAAAGAAAATGAGGGGAAGGCTGTGATTAATTCTGGCCTAGAACACCCAAGACCTAAAACTAAAGGCCACCTTCAGCACAGGCCTAGGAAAAGAAATAAACAAAAGTTCAGTGATAAAGGCAGAAGCAAGAATCTGACAAAACCCTCATTACTGTAGTTTTCAAAGCACTAAGCAAATCATAGAGCAGAAGGGAAAGACAGCAAGATGAGCAGCAGTATGTGGGTGAAATGGTGTTTATGCCTACTTCAGACTACTGTCTGAAGTCAGGAACAAGAGACCCCAATGGGCTCTCAGGAGCCCTCTCCTCAATAAAAAAACAACTAAGTGGAAAACTATATTTCAGAAGTATTTTGGTGCTTAGCATGTTTTACAAAGCAACTCTTTGTATCATGCATTGGTCCACTTACAAGTATATAGTCTTAAGGAGATTGGGCAGACCAGGCTATATATAGCTGTTCACCCTCGGCAGCTTGGAAAAAGGAACTTATGATGCAACAAAAAGTAGAAAAATATTCAGTATGATAACATTTATCTACAACTTATTCTGACTGCAATTCTCTTCCCCTGAAGGGCTTTTTGCACTGAACAGAAGTGAGCATTTTTGGGGTTTCTCTCTGAAGATGTCCTTTTCTGCAGAACACAATTCTCTAACTCGGAACCAAGACATGAAATGTGTAAACTTTCCATATGGACATCTTCTGTAAAATAGCTTTGTGTTTAAATGGGCTTTAGTTTGGACTACCCTCTTATTTTCCCTTATTAATTGCAAAGCTGCATTTTGGTCAAGTTTCAAGACACACAGTATGAATGTGCAATTACTGTTGAGTGAAGTAAAAAGTCTTGCTTTTTGATATTAAACAAGTGAGGGCTTTTTTCCCATGCTTAACAAGTAGTCTGAGATGAAGTCCAGAAGTCATAAGCTAAAGTGTTAGCTGCAAAGAGAAAAGTCCAGGAAGAAGTGGTCACTGAAGTGTATGTTTCCTTCTTACTGATTGAGCTGGTAGATTTTCTTACAGCTACGCAAATGCTGCCTCAGAACAAAAGTAATTGCAACTCAGCAGTGACGCTATTAGGATGCCTTTGCAGAGTTTCAAGTTGTAATCTCAGTGTAACATGATGACTCAGATGATGGCTCCCCTGCAAGCACCACAGTGCAGGTTTAATGGCGACAGCACTGCAATATATGTGTATCCCTGAGAGCTTTACAATACCTAGCTTGATACAAGCGATTGCATAGCTGTAGTTGGAGAGTTCAGGATGAACTAAGGCTCCTTACTGGGCAGGATTTATGGACTACATTTCCTCTGTGCTGCAACCGTTGTACTTGATTTAACCTACTTGTATCTGGTTCAAGTGTGCCTATACCACACTGTACTGTAGTGCAAGCGCACATCCAATAAAACTCCAGTGGGTCATGTGCCTTGTCTGCCTGCCTCAGTTTTTGTGCCTACTCTTACAGGGATCGTTGTAGTTGCTATCATGTTGCAGTCTAAATGGGGTAACTCAGGATCTACTTACATACAAGAATGGCTGAGAGATGTGAGCACCCTGAAAATTACTTGGTAACAACCCTACATTAACATTGCTGCTACTGAACAGCACTGTTCCACTCTATCTCATATACACGGTTCTGTGAAATAATAACATCTACATAGCTAGCAGAGCTCTGAGAATAGATGAAAACAAGCAAGAAAAGAAAAGGAATGTCAAAATCCCACAATTCCAACTTCAAACACAGACCTTTAAGAGGTTTAATTCAAGTATGTGCAAGTCACGTTTGCTCAATGGGGCAAATGAAACTGACAATGTTTTTACCTCAGGTTGGCTTGGCTGGGCTGGTTTTGTGTTAACTTTCAATTGTAAGTAAACCAGTAGCTGAATACTGAAGGAAAACACATTTTAAAAACCCAAACAAAACCAAACCCAACACAGCAAACATCAAAACAAGCCCCACACAAACTGCAAAGTAATACCACCCTCAGTCTCATTCACAGGGCTATGTGAATGGCTAAGCCATTTCTCAGATTTCAAAGAGGGTTTTCAGTGTCTACTGTAAAGCAGAACCCAAGTGTTCGAGCTCTTCCCATTTCTTAATGGTAAGGAAAAGGTCAAAACCTTTAGCCCTATCACCCAATGAGGAAATTTGTGCAAAGCAGTGAGCCAAATAATGTCTATCAGAGGGACGACACAGATTTTCTTTCCCAGGTAACCAATTGCCATTATGACCAGGACCATAGCAGTAACTCCTTCAATATTTTTAGCTGTACTTTGTCAGGTATAATTAAAAAATAAGCATCATACCATAAGAATTAAGAACAGTCAGGAAGAAAATCAGAGCAGACAGCTTCAAAACATGAAGTACCCAGAAGGCAGGACTGGATCTGTTTCTCCAAACATCAGTTTAAAATCCTACGTGACTCTTGAGTGAAGTCTGGAGGAATTGCTCGTTGGTATTAAGTGAAGGAAGAGTTCTGCTATCAGTGTCTGTTAAAAGCAAAGACTAGTTTGCTTAGATAAAAACACGTTTTGACATCATTTTCTAGTGCAGAACTTTTCAGGACAAAAAGTAAAGCACAGTTTGCTAACTTCTGCCTTTTCTCATCCGCATGGGGAAAATTCACTCTATTCTCCATTACTTTTATCCACTACATGATTTAATTACAAAAATCATAATTCTTGTAAAGAAATGTTGTCGAGTTTCAATACTCAACTAGCAAACCCCAAGCATTTCAAGCGACAATACTGAGCGGAGACCCCAGCCCTGAAGTGGAACACAGTACCTACAGGTGTGCAAACACTGCTTTTACAAAGGTATGTCATTCAGTGGGGGAATAACCCTGCTGCACTGCAGCATGGCTCCTCCACATCTCTACCCTCAGCCTCTTCCATGGGTTAGACAGCCATATGCTTACTCTTCACATCAGTCCTGCCTCACCTTCCCTAGAAGTGAGCAAGGCTGAGAAAGAAATGCAGGCAGAATGTGGGCTGCCAATGGGTGCAAGTGACACCATTTGAGCCATTTTAATTCAGAAAGGCAAATATAATCTCTGACACATAGGGTTTAAGGTATCTTTTGGGGACACCTCACCACTTTGCCTCCATCACTGTAAGAAGCACCTTAATTCTGACCTGGAGGCACCTCCTTATGCAAAGGGAATGCAGAAAATCAGTCCTTGGAAGAAAGCAAGCAGAAAAGAATGTCCTGATATGAAAAAACTCCTGCAACTAATACTACAGAGAAGTTTTCTGAAAGTTTCTCCTCTAGTATGTTTTTCTGGACCCTGGCAAACAGTCATAGTGAAAACAGCATCTGTGCATCAAGTGTGGGGATCCAAGGCTGGAAAGTAAAATCTGTCTTTGGCCCAATAACAGGAAGAACAGCTGATGGGCAGAGGGATTAAGAGGCACCATGCCAGCTCCAGAAGGTCAGAGGACCAGAATGGACAACACAAGCTGGGTCTCTGAGATGCCATTTGGCACTTTCCCATCTGATCCTCTGCATAACCTCAGGGAGAAGAGCAAACTATCTGGAATCAAGACAGGAATATGTGACACCATTTTGGAAGGACTGTATCTGCCAGAGATAACAAAAAAAAACCAACAAAACAACAAAAACCAACCCACCCCAAGCTTCCCCAACTCTACCTATGAAAGCATATTTGAGTAAATTAATTCAAGAGCTTCATTCTCACTTTGGAGGAAGTGAAAACACTGAAGATACAGAGTCTCCTTCATGCACTGGACTCACAGTTCTTTTCTGAAGTCAAAAGAATCCTTCTACCAGACTTTTACCTATCTCTTCCTCTCCACTGTCCATAGATATCTGACTAGCTCTGACAGTTTAAAGCAGACAAATCTTGCATAGCTGACCAGTCCAAGCTGCTTTACAACCTTCTTGTCAGAAGACATTGAGCTTTCTGAAAAGTCAGATACTTCAAAGGCAAAATCAGAAATCCACTGAGATTTCAAGTGCCCCCAAAACCTTTACCCAACTTTGAGAACAGAGATGTAAACTATTCTTCAAAAATGTCATGCATACACAAGACAACTCAAAATGTTCTCAAGTTAACAAAATCCTCTCTGGCATGATGATCAGCACTACATTAGGTGCCACTTCTGTATAGTCAGGTGCCACTTCTTTACAGTTTTACTGCATCTTTCGTACCCAGTTGGTTGAAATATTCACCACAGGGAAGGAAGAGAAGCAAATTCTTGACTCAGAGCCAGTTGTGTATAATTAAATTCAAAGGGAACTTCCTAAGTTTATTCAGCTACCTGATGGATTAAATTTGTTCCCAATTTCCACATGAGAACATCTATTGCTATGGAGAAAAACATTACACTTCAGTAATTTCTTTGGGAATTATTTTTAGGTCTAAGTAGTACCTCTTTCTTGTTTAGAACTGTCTTTAAATCACTTTGTTGAAATATGGTTCCATTGATTTCAGCAGCTGTGATTTTTGACACCTCTCCTTGCTAAAAGGTTGCTGATGGAACTGTTGACTTTCTGGCATGAAAAGCTATCTTTTCCAGGCACTTCTTAGGTGATCCTGCTAATTAATTAGTCTACAGTTCCCACACTGCTTTATTTCATTCTTTCTTTAATGAGGTTGTGTACAGAGAGGTTGTTTGGTTGGGGTTTTT
This sequence comes from Dryobates pubescens, assembly GCF_014839835.1. NCBI lineage: Eukaryota > Metazoa > Chordata > Aves > Piciformes > Picidae > Dryobates > Dryobates pubescens. Next base: position 13,453,794 of record NC_071633.1, read on the forward strand.
TTGTTGTTGTTCTACAAAGCTCCCAAAGCTCTCTCAGGCAGACATATTTCTTGTTCTCTCTGCAAGAGAAGCTGTTTGGATGTTTTTGCTACTTTCTCTTTTTTTGGGCTCTCCAGAGGACAATTAAATAACGTCAACTCTGCATTAATTCCAAAGCATAATTCTACTTTTAAAGATTTCATTTGACTAACATGATACTGACCACAACTTTTTACCCACAAGGCAATGTAAGTCAAGTTCAGCCTCATGTCAGCATGTACTAGCTAGACCCCAAGCCCCAGGAGGTGCAAAAATTACTTAGCTGACTGTATGATTAGGTAACCAGTTATCCACCAGGCTGTCTGCATGGACGGATTCGAAGCTGCTTCTCCAACTGGTAATCAGCAAAGGTCTTAACAGGATTTAAGCAGTGGAGGCAAGGCTTGATGAGAATAGCAAAGGGACCAATTGCTTCTTGAAATGAGAAAAGAAGCCATGAGGAAAGAAGTTTGACTGGAGTCAAGAGCAAAAACCTGAGTCATGACTAATTCCCTCATTTCCAGCTATCAGTCTCTGTTACTAACACTTTGCTTCTCTTAGCCCTGTGACTCTAAACCTTCTCATTATAGAGGAAGAATTATCTTGCGCAAAGCAAAAATATAATCCTCCTTCCTGAGCTCTGAAGGGGTCTGCTCAGTCCTTCCTTCCTTCCTGACAAATGGCAGAAACCACCACAAGAAGCAGCAGACAGAGAGGGGAAGTGAACCTCTGAGTGCTGCCTGCATTTACCGGCCAAAGGCTGCTCGCTACCCCTCCAGTTTCTACATTTTCTCACCCTGTTTTGAATATTTTCGTTATATTGTTATAGCCAAACAGGGCTAGGGAACACCTTTCACTGCCTCCTCTACTACATGTTTTGACCTGACCCTGAACTCACAGATATTTTGTATTAATGAAAATAAATATTTATTTTTTTTAAAGGCTAAAAAAAAAAATAAATCAAAATTTCTCTGTATTATTTAAACCACCCATGAGATTATATTCATGTTGCTCTGCACATCTGGAACTTCAGAATAAAGTGAATAAAATCCCTGCAGTGAAGTCATCATTGGGTCTTGGAAGCTTGGCTCATCTGTGTATTTAGAACATGCTTTAAAAATGAACATTTGAATTTAACATAAGATAAGAAATCATGCACTTGCTTAACTGTCCCTTCTCACGTGGTGACTGATATGAAATGAAACTGTCCTAATTTATTCAGCCACAAAAAACTCAGCACAGCATGTTAAAAGCCATTATTGGGTTCCTGAATGCATACGAGATCTGTTGAGACAAAAAATCTATTCCTAAGAGCAAGGGTTGATGTCAACATTTGTGCTGTACAGACCCTGAGGATTTAAGTTAAGCACTGAATTCTGGGGTCAGGAGATCAGCAGCATTCTGTGAGTGTGACATTTCTGTCTATATGCAGGGGTATGCCTCAGAAGGCTTTAAAAAGCAACTTAGCTTCTCTTTTCCCAGAGCTAAGATATTCTGTGAACTGAGCCTTTCAAGTTCGTTTTGGTACTTTTTTCTTATCTTCCATTTTCTGCACCCAGCACCTTTCCCCCCTCCAAAAGAGATGTCTTTCATGCCATCCTCAACCATAAAGCATTTCTGCAGACTTCTGCATGAAGACAGCATTAGGTGTAAGAATATTGGAGCAACCTAAAATCTGGTCTGTACCTGCACACCAGCACTGTCTCTTTCAATCTTTCTCCTCCAATAAAGGATTTTATAGAATTGCAGGTGGTTTACTTTCTGGGCAGGAGGCTAAGAGCCGCACCATGTAACTATAGCAACGATTACTGTGAAGGCTCACGTGTTTTATTGACATGCCTCTCATAACCTCATAGAAAAATTTATACAAAAGGAGAAACAGAAAAATCAAACATCCCAAAGGCCAAAAGAAAATACTCTGGTGATCTGAATCTCTCATTGCTTAAATATTTCCCCCATGGTAATTTGCTTCCTTTACTGCATAGCACAGTTTAAACAGCAATTTCAGTGTCCACAAAGCCAACCAGAAGATGTGCACGCAATCAGCTCAGAAAACACTATAGCACATTGCTGCACTTCACAAAGATTCATCACGCAGAAACTGAGACTACACAAATGGAGAAAAGAAAGAAGGCACACATTTTTTCATAGAAAGTAATAAACATTTGCATAAGACTATACTGAATTATTCATCTCCTACAGACGAGACAAAAGATGCAACTTTCTAAGGAGCTTTACAAGGCATTTCCTGTACTCACAGCAGCTGAAAAATGTATGAAAATGATACTGAAATGCTCTGTCCCAGTCTTAAAAATCTGTAACTTGACAGACAATTTTGACATTCCAAATCCAATAAAATAGAAACATGGAATTGTTTCAATTGGAAAAGACCTCTAAGATCATTGAGTCCAATCCTCAACCCAACACCACGATGGCCATTAAACTATGTCCACACTTCTTAAACACCTCCAGGAACAGTGACTCCACCATCTCCCTGGGCAGCCTGTTCCAATACCTGACAACCCTTTCAGGAAAGAAATTTTTCATAATATCCAATCTAAACCTCTCCTGGTGCAATTTCAGGCCATTTCTTCTTGTTCTATTGCCAGATACTCGAAAGAAGAGGCCAACACCCACCTCAGTATGACCTCCATTCAGGGTGTTGTAGAGAGCAGTATGGCCTCCACTCAGCCTCCTCTTCTCCAGACTAAACAATCCCAATTTCTTTAGTCTCATGAGACTTCTCAGACCCTTCACCAGCTTTGTTGCCATTCTCGGGACATGCTCCCACACCTCAGTATCTTCTTGAAGTGACGAGTCCAAAATCCAAACCTAGAACTTGAGCTGTGGCCTCACCAGTGCTGAGTACATGGGAATGATCACTTCCCTACTGCTGGCCACACTGTTCCTGATACAGGCCAGGGTGCTGTTTGCACTGCTGGTTCATGTCAACTACAGTCTTTCCTTCATCCACTAAGCAGGTCACCTTGCCATAGGAGGAGATAAAACAGTACCTGCCCTTCATAAACCCATACTGAATATTTTCAAACTTGCAGCAAAATATGAATATTCTGCAGTCTGAAATGTCCTTACATATCCTGGAAAGCTACCAACTTGCTTACATTGAGCTTGAAAATGCCACCTTTAAATGTGCTTCCAAGGCTATGATCCACACTGCTGGAAAATTGATCTCTGCTAACTAGCACCATTTATACCCTTAACCTTTACTACATTACTTCAATTGTCTCCAACAGCTTCAATATGAATCAAACACACTTCCAAAGATCTTAACAATAACAACCACACCAAGAACTATTACTGTTAGAATCTTGACCTTATTGACAAAATGTATTTCAATGATCACAGGAATAGCCAGTTTTGCAGTCAATGAATTGGACCAGAAAGCTTCATCCCAATTATTTCTCACTTTCAGCTCTGCTGCCATGATTTATTTCTCTATAAAAACACAATAATCCTAACTAATTTTTTATTCTAATGAGCATCAAAACAGAAGATATTTAATAGCAAGGTTTAAGGAAAACTACTGAGCTGTTAATATAGCTCTACTGAATCTAATACTCTTGCAGTACACAATGCAATCGAGGCTGCCTGGAAAGGAGGAAAATGATGTGTTGCTATGGAAACAGGATGGCACATGTTTAGGTTGCTCATCCCTGAAGAACTGCCCCACCAATACCTTTAAAGTCTAATAAAAAATTATTCAGTAATTAGAATAAAGTGAATTTCACTTCCTGTTTGATACCAGAACCTTGGTTCTGACATGGTCAAGCTCCTTTAATGTTCCCTGCATCCAGCTCTTCTCTACAACGTTATGAATGAATTCATGCACAAACAAAAATTTCAACATACACTTACCTACTTCAGCTACTTTAAATGTTTATTCCACCAAGCAATGGATACTAGCTTCCCAATTTAAAATCTTGTGCATGTAGGAATGTACCTTTTAATTAATTGATGCACTATAACTCCCCCTTTAAAAATAACCAAACAGCCAACAAGAGAAATCAACTCTTATTATCTGCTTAAGGCCATCAACCAGAGATATGCCCATGGAGAATGTGACAATTACCCCGGTACTGGAGCTACCACTCACTAACTTCCTTAAACTTATCTGCTGTTTCCTTTTTATCTTGCCATGTTTTACCTGCAGAGAGATCTTCCAAAACACTGGGGTTCATGAAATAAAAATGCATTCCCAGGCAGCCAAACAGAAAATAGGTTGTTTGCCAGCAAAACTCCACTTATTTCACCATTGTAACAGCAGAGATTCTGGCTCCAAACATGCAGCCATTAATCAGCCAGTTAACTCTGTCAGTACACCTATTTGTTTTTTGCATTGGTGAATCAATAAACCAATATATTAACTCATTCATTATAAATAACTAAATCCATTAAGGGTATCAGAGTATGCTAATAAACAGTTAATAAGCTTCATAATCTGGATCACAAATAGGAAAGGAAAGCTGAAAAGATAAGAAATCCATACTGTGAACAAAAGGTGCATAACAGATTTTTTTTTTTAATTCAGTCATACGTTATAAATTATTCTTTTTAGAATTTCAGTTTATTTCCACTAATGTACACAATATTTCCCTGTCCACTGTTCCTTGCAGAAGGACTCCAGTGGTCTATTCTGACAGGAAGAAAACCGACTCACACACCTTCCAACCACGAATCTTTACCACACTGATCTGGAAACAGAATATTAGACAAGCCAGTGTCAGAAGAGATGTGAGCAACAACAGGAGCAACACACCCTTGAAAGAGGCCACACACGTCTGGTTTCAGCTTCAGAGATTCAGAGTAAGGGTGACTTTCCACACACTGCTCCCAGAATACACCAGCACTTTCAAGAATATGGCAGTTTCTCTACCTGCTGGTACATTCAGGCTTGAAGACTTCTAGAAAATCCCTGACACCAACCTCCTGTTTAACTGCACAAGAATTTTAAGGTGTTTGTTGGTTTTCAATTAAAATACAGTGATTTCCTCCTAGAAGAGGAACAACATTCCCATTTCCATTTCTGGGCTTTGTGACTAATATGAAGACTTAATAACTGCAGGCATAACCTCTTCCAAAGGTTTGAAAACAATAACAACAACAACAAACCCCAACCACATACTTGATTTCTTCTTTTTCAAGACTGTGATATTTTCCAGTTGCTTTCATTTTCAATGCACACATTTCTTCCCCTAAGGTAGTCACTGTGATATTTAAAAGGATTTATTTGCTTGCAGCTAGACAGATGATATTTATTCACATTGCAAAATTCCTGTCATACAATGCCAGCAGCCAGCATTATTTAATCACCTTTTCTAAGGAGACATCTTATACTAGGGACAGCAGGTCAGGACAGAATCACACGCTGTCTGGGAAGGCTCACACACAGTACACACATATTGTTCCTTCCTCCTCCAACCATACAAAAAAAAACCCCTGGAAACAATCCTCATGTGGTTTTATAAGCTGAATAAAGCACAATCAAATCTCGCAACGTTTTGCTAATTAAGTCGGTTAATTTACCCCTTCAGCAATAAAAAACAGTCTCAGCAATACAGGTCTCAGAGGTTTAACAAGACAGCATTTCATTCCTGTTAGTTTTAAGGTGTTGGGTGCTCCCTGGGCATCTGCTCAGGCTACCAAACTATTTCCAATGTCCTTCCATCCAGGCATATCTCTCCTGAGCATCATCAGACAAAGTTGCAACGGTGGTAGGTCTGGCTTTTAACAGAAAATTTTGGAGACAAACAGCTTAGGGAAAACAGAGAATGACAGGGGGACATTTGGGGTCCTCAGGAAGGTTTCTTTCAGACATGATACTTCAGCTAATTCATACAGGTTTTGGTGCCTAAAAGCCAGGGTGTGACTTAGCCATTCTCCTTTTATTTTCATTACTGTATTTTAAATGCAACTTTTTGTTTAGAACTTTCATGGATCCCAGACAGGAACAGCCTCAGAACACAGAATAATTTAGGTTGATCCTCTGGAGATCACCTGCTCCAGCCTCTGCTTGAGTGCTTACCATTGCACTATTCCTATGCCTTGAAATTACTGCACTGCTGTGATACACTTTGCATCAAGCACTGTGTGCAGACAAACTGCTGGGTGCAAGTGGGTAATCTAAGGTGGCCTGAAGTTTGTTTATCTCCATCAAATTTCCCATTTTCCCAAACTCACAGGATCTTGTTTTTCCTCCACTAGCACTTTTCTGCAGACAACAGTTCTCCTCCTTTGCTGAAAAACTCAATTGGACTGTGATAAAAAAATCCTATGCACTATCCAGCTCCCAAAATGTATCTTTTTCAAAGAGGGTTTTCTGCTTTTTCATTTATTTTCTTTTTTTAAACTTCAAATGCACAGAGGAAGCTAATTTCTATAGATGGAGTAAGATGCACCACGTGAACTAGGCAGACTGGCTTTCTCATTGGATGCTGAAGGGTTGCTATGATTCAGAAATTATGTTTTAATATTCAGATTTCCACAAGCTACAGATACGCTGAGATACAAGATAAAATGTCAGAAGGTTGATCTATTCTAAGATGCATCTCAAAAGAAAGTCAACAACTCACTCTGAAATCAGGCTCTGTCTCTCTCTATTGGAATTTGACAGATTTCAGTCACTTGAGTAAGAAAAGATTGCCAAAACCCAATCTATCGTTAGCGTGCAGCTTTCAAGCAATCGTGAGGAGGCACCATACTGTCATTTCCTTTGTCCTTGATGGAAAATGCAAGAAATAGAAAACTGCTTTATTTAGACACACTGGGCCCCTTTGTCCTCATCTTTATTTTCAAAGTATGTTTTATACTCAGATTCACATTTTATACCACTTGATTCCATCCAGGAAATGTACTCTTCAGTGTAATCTCTGCCTCCTCTAAAATTTGGCAGACCTGGGGATTTGACAAACTCCCTATAGCTCAGGGGATCTAAACCAAGAGGCTAATGTGTTTGGGTTTGGTTTGTGGGGTGGTTATTTTTCCATTGTCTCTTAAGGGAAGGAACCTTTATGCTGATTCTGGCCTTAAACACTGCATCCAGAACAGTGTGACAACTGGGGAAAACAAGATCTACAGTGTCAGCCACTTACATGTGTTCTCAAGTAGTCACCATCTGTTTGGTAGTCCCAGAAGTCAGCAGCTCCTATCACAAAAAGCACTGTCACACTAAACACCCTGCTGACACGGAGACCATAGAGTGAGGGACAGAGCCCACTAACTGCTGAGCCACTAGGTTATTGCCTCAAAATATATCAGCAAAGAACCACTAAAGGATAGTCTTTCAAGGTCTTTTCCTTCTCTTCTTTTTCCCAATACATGCTTCTCATTGATGATCAAACTGCTGCAACTCACACTGTATAAATTTGCTAAATGACTGCAATTTCACAAACTTGCAAGTCTACAAACGTCTCTTATTGCACAAGTCTGCAAGAATGAGTTTATGCTGAGAGCAAGGGAAAAAAAAAAAACACAGGGAAAAAAGGCTTCAAGTCCCTGTCAACTTAAGCTATTTGCCCTTTATGCAGTACAACGACTGACTGTTGACTGAGTGAAATGGGACTTAGGAATGATTTCTGACTGGCCAAAAGGGTTATCTCCTGGGTTTTTGTGGAGGAACAATGTCAACCTTTGCTGTCTGGTAGGATGCAGTTTGCTTTCTCCAGCTTAACTGGCTTAGGTACATGTGTGTGGAGAAGCTCTGTCCTTCACGCCCTGTCCGCACCTAAGGGCTTAAACACGGCAGTAGGCCCATCATAACCATATGGTTCAAGCTCTGATCCTAAGAGAAATAAATTTCTGATGACCAACCTGCCAGCACACGATCACAACATAAGCAGTCCCAGTGAGAGACTTGGGACTGGCACCTGTGAAATTGTAAAAATAAAAAATATCTGTCATCTCAAATAGGAAAAGTGACAAGTTCAAAAGTGATAACCCGCTCACTTCTCCATACATATGTACATACACAACATATATATACAGGTTCAAATCAAAATGTGGATTTATCAAACCATTATTCCTTGGGAGAGCATCTTCTTTACTTTAAAAGAAGCTAGAAATTCTCCACATCTGCATTATTTGTGATATTTTAGGCATATATATATAAAATTACGTCAATTTGTTTCCAAGAACAAACGGGGCTGACAACCTCTAGCCTAACACTTGGGTTGATCTTGCCAGCACAGATGAGGATGATGTAGTATTTGCATTCTGTAACTCCCCTCAACAGATAAGCAGATTTCTGTTTTTAGAGAAAGACACCAATTATTTTTACGCTATGTATACATACACACACCCCTTTTCTCTAAAGCTAGTTCCAGAGCACTCAAATCTACTCCTAAGTGTAGAATGAAAATTTTCCTAGGCATGAATTCCTTCTTTAGCAATTACTAATGGACAGATGAACTGCAAAGTCTTCCTTTTCCCTTCTCCCTTCCCAGCCTTGTAAAAAGAGCCACACAGGGGACTCTGCCCATTGGAAGCATCACTGAATGTAACTATCTCAGTAATGAGAACCTCATTGCCCCAAAATTGTAGCCCAGCAACTTGCAGAAGTGTCGACATGGAGACATAAGCAGAGAATCCTGGAAAAGCCTCCGAGATTGTTCTGCCAAGTTTTACATTTTGATCACTGAGCTCTCGGCTCCTAAGCCAACCACAACAGCAGACAGCTCGTGCAGTCCAAATTTACTCTGACCTAAAGGTCACAGCATAACAGTACTAATACTATGTCTCTTTTGGTAGCATCAAAAGGTTTCCTGGTGGGAATATCTGACACTGTCCTACTCTGTGTTCCAAATACCCATTAGTAGAATGCAACTGAGTAACCATGGCAAAAGCTGATTCAGAAGCCATTTTCATGTTAACACAGTAAGAAAGCCACTGCACACCGACATAAGGGCTGAGTTGCCAAGGAGTTTGTACCAAAAGGAGACCACAACAGGAACAGTGTCATGTTTCTCCAAATTGCTGCCCATGAAATCTTTCACTGCCTTGGGCACTGGCCTGCCCTCCGGGCACTGCTGCCATACTTTCCTTTCTATGGTAAATCTGAGCCTGTATCTTGGAACTGCTTTCAGGGCTACACAGACAGCACAAAGAAACACAATCTGAGATGGCCAAAGCCAAAGGAGATAAGACAACCCAAGGGTAGGCAGTCAAATACAGGCTCTGAAGCATTAGGGGCAGCCAGAGCAGCTTCACAGTTAGACCTCATAGGCTGGAGACAGACATGAACAGAACTGACAATGAGCAAGCGGAAGTTTAACAGCATAATATTAGCTGAGAGCAGCAGCAGGAGACAAGCAGGCTTTCTTCACACTGCAGGGGATCAGAGATAATTCAGAAAACAGAGACAGAGACAGATTCAATTAAATATAGTAAATTAAAGGGAAACCAAGAGAAAAATTGGGGTCGATCTGGCACGCACATGGCATTCTCACTGACAGTCAAGAAGACAACAAGATTTTCACATTTTAGAGGGCTCCAGAAATGAGCAGCACCCAGAAGCTCAGCAGATGGCCTTGAAAAACGGCCTGTTCAGAGCCCCAGTGGGAGGTGAGTCCTTTCAAAATAACTGGAACAGTTTCTAGCTATCAAGCAACCACCAGCAAAAGAGGTGAATTTGCTTTCACAGCATTTCTTCTGGTTCACTCCAAGTTTTCTCTGCTCATTTGTGTATCTTCAATTATAATACCATTCTTTTTCCCTTAACTGGTCTTGCAGTTTGCAGCAGAGGAAGAAAAGAGTACCAACAAAAGCACTAAGTAATTCAGTCTCAGAAATGCATCTGAATCTGCACCTCCAGGGCTCTGACACACCAGCACTGAAAAAGCCTGCTGCTTCCCTTGACGCTCAAGGACAGAGAGGTACATTGGTCTGTGCATTTGTATTCCCTGCCACTGCACTGGCCTGGCCTTTCTCCTTGCTCTCCCAAGCACAGACATCATCTCATCATTGGAGAGATGACCCGTGAGCGAACTGCACTGCAGCCTGCATAGGCTGGGAACTGAGCCCGAGGTGAGGGAAACAACATGTAACAAAGCTACATGAACTATAGACACATACAGCTCTCAATATGCCTGTATGTCAAGATACATATTCTCCTTGCTGCAGCAAAGGCTCACCAGCAGATGCATAATGCCACTGCAATCTCCAAACCCACCCTTTGTCTCTGCTGTATGTACCAGACTGCAGGCTCACTTACTTGAAAAAATAATGAAGAGAATGGATGTATTGGTAGCAAAACATTTTCCTGTGCCTACAGCAAATCTCGTATATCTCCCTGACCACGAATACAGAAAAGAAAGTATCTGGGAGAGAAAAGATAAGGCTCTGCTAACAGTCTCATTTTCATTAGGAAGTGAAGGGAGCCCTCTTTGAGAGAACAGGCAGAGGAGATAAAGATAAGATCAGAGATGGTGAAAAGGCATTCATAAAGGGCAAGAGAGAAAGGGGGGAGAAAATCAATCACAAGTACAGACAAGATCAAACGGCAGCATACCAGTTGCAGCCGTATATCCTTGGGAAAAAAACACTGCAGGATGAACAGGCAGCACAGCACCATGCTGTGAAGAGTGCTGGTCTCCGCACCCACTGCATAGGAGAGAGTTGTTCTTTCTCCATAGCAACAGGATACTTAAAAGCCAATCTGAAGACTGAAGACCAGCTTAAAAACAAAACACAACATGTATTGATTTATTATCTCTATTTTAAGCCTCAGCTGTGAAGTACACAGGATAGCATTTGTTTAGCCTGAGGAAGCATCTCCATGCAAAGCTCTCTTCTCTTGTTATACCTCCCTGTGTCAGAAACAGCCCCTAGTGTGAAACAAACTGTGGCAATTACACTTGCTCCCTACATTAAGGTAGTGCCACATGCACTGGGCACACCTTGCAGCAGCCTGAGCCTACTGGCTGCTGCCTTCTGCATAGAAAACAGGGAGGCATCAATACCTCCTAACTCTTCTCATAGGCCTCCAGGAGGGAGGGAGAGAAGGAGGGAGAGAAGGAGGGAGAGAAGGAGGGAGAGAAGGAGGGAGAGAAGGAGGGAGAGAAGGAGGGAGAGAAGGAGGGAGAGAAGGAGGGAGAGAAGGAGGGAGAGAAGGAGGGAGAGAAGGAGGGAGAGAAGGAGGGAGAGAAGGAGGGAGAGAAGGAGGGAGAGAAGGAGGGAGAGAAGGAGGGAGAGAAGGAGGGAGAGAAGGAGGGAGAGAAGGAGGGAGAGAAGGAGGGAGAGAAGGAGGGAGAGAAGGAGGGAGAGAAGGAGGGAGAGAAGGAGGGAGAGAAGGAGGGAGAGAAGGAGGGAGAGAAGGAGGGAGAGAAGGAGGGAGAGAAGGAGGGAGAGAAGGAGGGAGAGAAGGAGGGAGAGAAGGAGGGAGAGAAGGAGGGAGAGAAGGAGGGAGAGAAGGAGGGAGAGAAGGAGGGAGAGAAGGAGGGAGAGAAGGAGGGAGAGAAGGAGGGAGAGAAGGAGGGAGAGAAGGAGGGAGAGAAGGAGGGAGAGAAGGAGGGAGAGAAGGAGGGAGAGAAGGAGGGAGAGAAGGAGGGAGAGAAGGAGGGAGAGAAGGAGGGAGAGAAGGAGGGAGAGAAGGAGGGAGAGAAGGAGGGAGAGAAGGAGGGAGAGAAGGAGGGAGAGAAGGAGGGAGAGAAGGAGGGAGAGAAGGAGGGAGAGAAGGAGGGAGAGAAGGAGGGAGAGAAGGAGGGAGTCACGGCATATTGCTGAAAAAAAAAACCCAAACCAAGTAATAATTAACACACAGCCTTCCCCATCCCTACCCCACTCCCCCCAAGCTGCTGTTTAGTAGCTACCAGCTCAAGTCACACCTTACAGAGGCTCAGGATACACTCATCTCCTGTCCTTGAAGTGTGCTTATACCTGCTTGGAAACAGTTCTGCTCAGGTACCTGAATTATTTCAATAAAGCCATTAAGCTGACTGCATTGGCAGAGCTCTGGAAACATTATAGACCTCATCTCCTCCTCAAAGGCACTGATGGAGCCTGCACAGCAAATTCCAGAATGCACCAGGATTATTTAAGCAGCTCATCAGGTTTTGGGTGAATGGATTGCACTAAAAAGCTGCAGACCAGCTGGGACTTCAGTCCTGGCCTTGGTTTAGCTTAGCTGCTGCGATGAGCTTTCTCATGGACAGGGGGCAATCAAAAAAGCTATCAAGCCATAGTTCCTTAACCACAAATACCATTTATGTCTTGGTAGTTAATTATTCCAAACAGCCAATATTGCACCTTTACAGGCCAGCTCCTAAAAAGAAACATAATAAAACAACAGACCTTCCATTACACCCTCCTCTATTTTACTTCCCCAGTAATGAAAAGAGCCAGAAGACAGACAACATCTTACTCAGAACAATTACTGCCCAGTCCAGGTACCACTCAGAGTTAACTTAAAAGATCTGCCAATGGGAACTTCTACTCCTTTCCTGCAAAGAAACAGCATGCAGTGGTATCTGAGTTCCCTACAGCAGACAAAGTTGAACACAACACAGTAGCACTGTCTGTACTTGGCTAGGAGCACTTCACAGATCACCAGACAGACAGGGGCAGTGCAAACAAGGCAGCTCTTGTGCATTCCACGCCTCTCAGTATGGCGATATTGGAGGCTGCTGAGGACAGATGAGTGTAGAGGTAAGTGGAGCGACTTTTATCCAGTGAAAGAACAGAAAACATGCTGAGGGTTTGGAAACACAAGCTAAAACTCCTAACTGGCACTGAGTACTGAACGGATGGGAATTGGATATGATGAGGCAAACCCAGCAAGTGCAGAAAGTTATTCACTATGTCCAAGTATGCCAAAAATGTGGTGCCAGTTCTGTTTGTTTAAAAGTTTCCTTTCCACTGAAAATTATTATTTGAATGTCCAAAGAACTATGAGGAGTAAAGAAAAGCCTGGTTTAAGAGTATCCAAAGACATATTTCCAGTGTCTGTCATCTTTTGAATTTCATATTAATATTAAACACAGTTCTAGTTTAGACTCACCCATGAGTCATAAGTTTTTTATATATATATATATATAAAAAAGCACTGTACTCAGCAACTTTGCCTTGGCTCAGCACTATTATGTTACAGATTTCATCTGTACATCTGCTAAATCAAGAACTCCAGAAAAATCCAATCCACATACACTAAACATCCATCTGGCTATAATCATTTCTTCTGTGGCTAATGGATTTGAATGAAGAGTTTGGACTTAAAATCCAGACATTTTCAGTCAGCCAATCCTCTCACACTGTATTTATTAGCAAAAAAATCTCTTATGGATCTCGGGTTTTCATCTTCTTGTGCAACATTTAAGAATAAAATATTAATTTTTAAGACACGGATTGCGAAAGAACTGCCTAGAAAGGATAAGAATCACTTTCATCTGCATAGATTATGAAGTAGAAACAAAAGGCATGAATCAGCTTCTCCTCATCAGAATACATTTGCTAACCAAAGTCTGTTTCCCATAAAATTTAGTTACAAATGTGGAAATATTTCTTTTAATAAGCGGTTTCTGAGGTTGCCAGGAACAAACCTCTGTGGAATGCACACAAAGCTGCTCTGTTTTCTTCAGCGTAGGTTATTCCACTGAAGTCAAAATGGAAGTATACACATAGCATTTTAGGAGCTTAGCTAAAACATATGGCACCATTTTTTTATTTGGACAACCAGAGTGGAAGATTATGACATTTATGAGTCTTTAGCTCAGAGCTCAGGGTAGCCCCAGAAAAGCACTGCTTCCCAAGTTTAACCCTAGCTACATAAAATTCTTTTGCATCAGAGAGATGCTCACCCGGACTCCCATTCCTACCTTCTAAAGCACACTCTTATAGGAGAGCAGGCCTGAAGACATTTAACTCCTCAAAGCCACTTCAAAATGCTGTGGGACTGCAATGCAGGGAGTAGCAGGCAAACCTGGAGGGGCTGTGTTACTCTGTTGGAAACTGGCGGTTTGTATGTGAGGCCAGTTCCACACCTTGCCATGACCCACCATTTGTGTTACAGCTGAACAGTAACAACGATATCAACAGCAGGGCAGTCTCCTAGCCACCTAGGATGATCAGAGCATGTTGCTTCTGGGTGTATGCATTGAAAAACACAGCATCCACAAGGAACTCCAAAATGCAGATCATCACACAGTGAAGTCTTGCTCAGATCTTGGAGAAATTTCTTAATAAAAGGAGCTTTCAAAACTCCTCAGGATGCTTGACTCTGCCAGCATCACCTGCCTTGTGATGCTTCAGCCTCATCCCACCCCATGTCCCTCCCACTAATGAGCCAGGCTGATGGCATTCAGCAGTGTCCCCTCTTAAAAATGATGTTACTCACACATGCAGCACAGAACAAAAAAATATCACAGGGCACAAGCAGTAAATCACAAGGGCTTAGTTGTTCCATCTTAGGAAGTTTAATTATCCTGATGATGTTATCTTAATTAAATGGTAGTTAATTTAAGTTTATATTTAAGCCTGAAATATGAATATATTTTTAAAACTCTTGATGATAGCAAATCTGAAGAGACAGATGAAGGAAAGGAAAAATACCAGAGAAAGGCGGGCTGGCTGAATTTGATAAATGCAAGCACATTTCGAAATGCAAGCAATTACAGCTGAGGTGTTTCCTTGTTTAGGTTTGTCTACATGAATTAGGTTTCTAAGGGGGAAATGGGAGGGTCTGCAAGCAAAATGTCAGAGTAAGCAAAACATAAATTATAAAGTTGATGGTAAGAGGGAAAAACAACCAAAATCTGTCAGTTCTGAGCTTAGCAGAGAGAATCTTTGAAGAGTCCTGCTGTGTACATAGTTATTTACACTTTTCTGGTTCTGGATATTTTTTACAGTGGTGGTCTTGTAAAAAACATCCCACAATCTAGCAAGGTACCATGCATTCAAGGCAGAAGCCAGTTTGAGAAAGTTCATAGGGAATGCTAACCTTTCTAAGAGGAAAGAAACAAACTGGGTAGCCATTTTAAAAAGTTGTTTCTTGTTTCTTCAAGGGCAAGGAAGATTTAACATGGGCAGTACTGAAAACCAGGAATTACAACTGTAATTCCTGTTAAGCAGGAGTTAAGTTCCAGCTGTAACTGAATAAATCAGGGTACAGTGTGGCAAATCACAACCATACTGCCCTCTTCCTGGCAGGCCAATTCCAACCTGAACAACCAACACTTTGCAACCAATATGCTGAACTCTTACTCCAGACTTACAGGCAGAGAGGCTGCTTGTGGGCTCAATTCCTTCTGAGCAGAGCTAGGAGGACACACGTGCATCAATAATCTGCATTGAGAATTTTGCAAGAACATCCTGCATCACTCTAAATTGAATTCCAGCCTTCCAGTCAGAGAAGCAAATGCACCTATAACCTTTGCAAGCAATTAAACCTACTGCCCTTGCTAACTCTGCACATCGTCCAAGACTTGAATCTCAAGACTTTAGTAATTACTTCTGTTGGCCTTTGTTCTGCCATGAGCTTGAGACAGCAAGTTTCACTTTCAATGTGTGTCAGAATCAGTTACCAAAAAAGTCTCTTTTATAAAGAGATTCAATAAAAACAATCAGTCACCCACTTTCTTCCTCCCAGCAACACAGAAAAGCTATTACAAAACTAAGATCTGGCTTCTGTGACCTCCACACTCTCTGAGCCTTTTGCTAGCTTCCTTATTCTCATTTTAGATAGATTATGAATTTGCCCTAGGATTTTAAGGAAAGCATTTCTTTACATACACTGATTATCTCAAGGACCAAATCTTTCACTTGAAATCTGGACTTCATCAAGGCCTTTTGATACTGTCCCCCACAGCAAACTCATGGCCAAGCTGTCAGCCCATGGCTTGGACAGCAGCACTCTGTCCTGAGTTAGGAACTGGCTGGAGGGCTGAGCCCAGAGAGTGGTGGTGAATGGTGCCACATCCAGCTGGCAGCCAGGCACTAGGGCTGTTCCCCAGGGATCAGAGCTGGGCCCCATCCTGTCCAATATCTTTACTGACGATCTGGATGAGGGCATTGAGTCCATCATCAGTAAATTTGCAGATGACACCAAGCCAGGGGCAGGTGTTGATTTGTTAGAGGGTTGGAGAGCTCTGCAGAGGGACCTTGCCAGGCTGGACAGATGGGCAGAGTGCAAGGCCGGGAGACTGAACACATCTAAGTGCCGGGTTCTACACATTGGCCACAATAACCCCAGGCAGTGCTACAGGCTGGGGGCAGAGTGGCTGAGAGCAGCCAGGCAGAAAGGGACCTGGGCATACTGGTTGACAGCAGCTGAACATGAGTCAGCAGTGTACCCATGTGGCCAAGAAGGCCAATGGCATCCTGGCCTGCATCAGGAATAGTGTGGCTAGCAGGAGCAGGGAAGTCATTGTGCCCCTGTACTCAGCACTGGTTAGGTCACACCTTGAGTACTGTGTCCAGTTCTGGGCCCCTCAGTTTAGGAAAGATGTTGAGTTGCTAAAATGAAAGGGCAACAAAGCTGGGGAGGGTTTTGGAGCACAAGCCCTATGAGGAGAGGCTGAAGGAGCTGGGGCTGCTTAGCCTGGAGAAGAGAAGGCTCAGGGGAGACCTTATTGATGTCTACAACTGCCTGAAGGGAGCTTGTAGCCAGGTGGGGGTTGGTCTCTTCTCCCAGGCAACCAGCACAAGAGGACACAGTCTCAAGCTGCACCAGGGGAGGTTTAGGCTGGATGTTAGGAAGAAGTTCTTCACAGAAAAAGTGATTGCCCATTGGAATGTGCTGCCCAGGGAGGTGGTGGAGTCACCATCCCTGGAGGTGTTTAGGAAGATATGGGATGGGGCGCTTGGTGCCATGGTTTAGTTGATTAAGTAGCATTGGATGATAGGTTGGACTCAATCTCGAAGGTCTTTTCCAACCTGGTTAATTCTATTCTATTCTATAGACAACACCCCACCCCACCCCCCATTTTACAATACTCAGTATTTTTAAACAACTCAGTTGTGCTGGAACACCTTGCCAACACACAGCTGCTACATACATACAAAACCATAATGAGGCCCACAGACAGTGGGCAAGATAACAAAGGATTTATTTTTTTTCTGGGATAAATTGTTTTGAATCTGAGCTAGAAAAAGTCAAGAGCTCACACTGAAGTACCTGAAGTACACTTAACATTTATACAAACCCTGCAACCTGTGATAAACAGTAAGAGTTTGCAAACACAAGTTTCATTCCAAAATGAAAACCAGAAAAAGAGGGATCTGTATGTTGGAAAATGGCAAATGAGATGCAAGATAATAACTAATACCTGAAATCCCAAATGAGCACAGAATGAGTGGGCTTCCGCTCTGTGAGCACACCATTGCTTGGCCTTGAAATCTGCAAACAGATTTCTTACAGATTATTAATCTGTCTCTACAGATGCTCAAAAGTGGTCACCACAAAGAAACTGTTTAATAGCATAGTCTCATTTTTTGTTACACATTTTGTTCTTGCCACCCTACAATTTTAAGAATTTAAAGTCTAAGGTAATTTTAGGTAATGGTCTCAACTTGTTGTTCCTCCTCCCTTCAGCCCTTCTGTCACTCTGCAGAAGTGCCAGAGATGAAAAAAGCTCTGTCTGAGCTTTGGTAAGACAAGATCAGAGCTCATTCTCATCTTGGCCAGCAGGCTGTCACCATTCTGGACTCATCACTGAGGCACAATGGCTGTGAGCCAGCCCTCCTGGAGCAATCAGTATGTGGCTTGTGTGTTCCTACCTGTCTACAGAAGGGAAAGATCCTGGTGTCAGCAGTTTTCCTGGAGAGAAATCCAGTTACAGCAGCACAAAGCCATCATAACGCATGGCTTGACCAGGACCTTCCTTCTATTTGAATAAATGGAATAGTGAAAGAAAGGAACAAAAAGGGGAGTGGAAATATGAGCTCTTTCTAAATACATATTTTTTTCCCATGGATCAGGGGATGCTTGCTTGATTGTTTTTAAATAAAGAGTACTAACTATGGAGTATGAAAAGATAAACTATAGCAGAAACTTCAGCAAAAAACCCTAACTAAGCGTGATAAATCTGGCTTACCTCCCACAAACACAAAGCAAACTGTCATTGTGTTACCCTCTATGCATATGAAATTGAAGTTGAGCCCAGTCTCTCTCCTTTTTTCACATAGGATTAGGTGGTAAGTTAGCCAGAAACAATCCAGAACAGCTCCAAACCTATTCCTTATATGGCAGATATTTTTGAAAGCTCTGTTCAGTCACTGATTCTGGCATTTATGAGGAAAATCTGTCCCATTTTTCCATAGCATTTTTTCCCCTACATCCCCTATAGTACACTGACTTCAATGGGATGCCACTTTCCTGATCACTACACATCCTGGAAGTGGAGGCATTATGCCAAGGCCTCCATCTTCACCATTTCTGCAGATCCCCTAGTATGATACTATTGGAAAAACAATCTCATAAGCAGATCAGAACTGCAGAGAGTGCCCAACAGAATACATGTAACAGCAACTAACATCAAAACCTACTCAATAGGAGGGAAACATACAGAGTGACATGCTGCAGCTGCAGTGAAGAGGAGGAAATAACTGAACTTCTGCTACCCTTAGTGCTGAGTCACCACATTTGGGTGGCAGGATCTGATATTCTTAAAGATGTTCAAGTTTCTAGAGATGTCCCCGACTCAGTCAAGTGCCTCACTGCACAAACACATCACCTAGAACTCAGACACAAATCTGCATTCTTGAGTCTTTAAGATGGTGGCTGATACCCTTCAGGGGGTCAACACAGCTGTTAGGAGAAGAGTGAAAAATAACAGGCATTAAACAGGGCTTTTTTTGCTACTAAGGGCAAGTAAGATCATATCAAGACTGTGCTGCAGAAAATGATGAAATTGTCCAACTTTCTCACTGTCTGTTCTCCCTGGACTGAAAGCCATATTCTCTTACTAGCATCCTTCTCCTTCATCCCAAACCAGCAATCAAACCCTTCTCAGCAAATGAACGGCCAGAGGCCAGGGTAACAGAGGCAGCAGCTGGGGAACAGCAGGGACATCTGCTCGTTCCTGCACTGCTCCGAGCCAGAGGCATCAGGGGGCGACAAGGACCTCATATGTTGCAAGTAAGATCTCATCTCAGGTTAGACACAGACAAGACTGACAGAAACAGCAGAGTATTCAATCATCATGAAAACAAAACCATACTAACTGAAAAAAGGACATCCTAGATCTCATGTATCTGACCCTTTACAGTACGTGGGTGTATGCACCTGTGTTTGTTAGTTACACACATGCACACGTATACACTCGCATACATGCTAAATAGGTTCCCCAAAAGACACTTTTTCCATTTCCAGCCTTAATCCTCTCACCCAGAACAGGCCAAATGTCATGATCTTCAAGGCCAATTGCCAGGCTCATCTGCTGAAACTAACTTTTCATGATATGTCTGTTTGCTGGGAGGACAATACTGGTTTGACTCAAACTCATTCTGACTAGCCCTACACAAGGGAGAGTCATTCCTGCCTTTGTCCAAATTAGTATGTCTCCTAAATTAGAGTGAAGGTCATTCAACAGATCCTGGAGTCAGATGAAACTGTATAAAAATAAGACAGCACTGTCACTGTATTCATCAGTTGGGTTCAGATCAACTCCATCCTTTATGTCTTTGCTGTGTTTTACTATGTATGTATATTTCTACCTAGAAAAGCTGTAAATACTACAAATCTTTGCTTTAGAAATAAAACAATATACAAACTGCACCTTTTCTGCTACGGGGTTTATTCCTCTGCATAATAAGCTGCTCACAGTCATGCACATATCCAGCAATAATCCTAATTCACCACAGAGCTTTCTCTACCATCAGGTTCCATACAGCAGTGACTGATGAAAAGGATCATTAGTCCAATTTTGGACAATGGGTGTAAATGAGAGTTTGACATTGCAGATGTGTATCAGTAGGGTGAAAGCAGAGAAAAAATAAACCATGTAAGATCACAAGATCTGTAATTACAACTTGATGTCATTGAACAGAACCAGGCCAGCTAGCAGGACCAGTGCTTCCTACTCAGGCTTCTGCTCATCAGGCCCATGTGCTTATGGGATGGTGAGAGTTATCACATTCACCACCTTCCTTTTCTTGTATTACACAGGCAGAGATTGTTTTCACATAAAACACATGAAGTAATATTGGAATTGTCAGAGCTCACAGGCAAGAACAGATTTGTCAAAATATCACAATAGTCTCTTCGGTCATAAAACTGACTTGGGGATTCACCCACCCTATCTGCTTCGAAATTACAGGGAGCACCATAAACTGAAACTGAGGGGGAGAGATGGGATGTCATAGTCCTCATTCCACAGTTTTTAACAGCTCTGTCTTCTACCTGTAGATGCAGAACCCAAAGATGTGGGCTAAGAAAAGGAAGCACATGAGAATTTCCCTATATTGTCTTTTCTTTTCACTTTCAGAAGCATACTTGAGAATGAAAAAAAATCCTAAGAGCTGTTATCAACACCACTGTTCTTACCAACCCAGAGCCCACACAGGATCTGCTGCCCTCTGGGCAGAAGAATCAGCAAGACCACAGGGGTTCTGGCCCCACTGCCTCCCAAGACAGAAACTATACCCTGGAATAGCATCTTTAGCTGTAGACATCAGCAGTATGAAATGCTTCTTTAAGGGGTTCTTCACTGTGCAGCTAAAAGCATAAAAATCCTTGTAGAAAGGACTGTTTGCAGCCCATACTGTTTGCAAGCTGTCCAGGAAATGAGTCTTTCCTATAAAAAAAACCCCCAACAAACCAGTGTTCAAACTGCAAGCCAAGATGTTCAGGATCTCTCCTAAGTCATCCGATTTCTTACAACAATTATCTATCCTTACCTCTCACTGCTCTGCATATTTAGACCTCTCATTACAGAAATGTAGTGTTTGAGTGGTTTACATCTAAAATGTTTTAGAAACAGGTCTCTGCATCATTCTTCATCAACTAATTAAAAAAGGAGGCTTTTCTAGTTGCATACCACTATTTCACAAACCATAACACAAACATAGCATATACTGCAATAAGAAGAAATCTTTTTGTGCTCAAGTAATGAATGCACACAGACCAAACCTAGGTTCACATCCTAAGTGAATTTTTCTGCAGTTTGTAAAACCATAGGATAAAAAATAACAATCTAAAAAGGAAGGGCTGAGGCTCCCTAACATTTTGATGTGTTTAATTTTGGATGATAAGCACATCCCTAGGAAAAGCTCATCCAGTAATGAAATCTGAAATGAAAAATGACCACCCAGAAGTAAAAGTAGTCATACACAATTAATGAATTCATTCAGCCAGCCAATAAATCAAACCAGCAAACCAGACTCTCTTAAATCATGCAGAGAAACATTTTTCAGTGCTTCCTATATTATACTTTGCTCAAGGCCTACATTACCAATTCGTTGTTTCTTTAATTCTTAACCATTTACAATATAGTTTAATGTTTTTTTAATATTTAAGTGTCATTCAAGAATACTGTTTAAGAACATATTGTTCTTTCCAGGCTTCTAATTCTAAATTACATCAATATCAGAAGATTTACTCCAACAGTCAAAAAAGCCTGAGAGTATTCAGCAAGTTATTAATGCACTTTCCAGAAAGGGTCACAGCTCTTCCCTTTGTAGGTCAGCTTGATACAAGGTATCAGACATTCACAAAGTTAACCATTGCCTAAACATCTCACAGTTTTTTCCATCAGGGACCCATGAGGTCCCAGCCTTACAAACTCAAAGGATAACCTCATGAAGTTTTGTCAAGGACATTTAGAAAAGGTTCACTTGCTATTCAATATTATGTGCAACGATGTCATGAATTAAAAGAAACAGTAAGTCTGGAGAAGCTTGAAGCAGGAAACTATTGAGAAAAGAAACAGCAGTTGATTGAAGGCTGAAAAATAATTCAAACTTCTGCTTTTCAGGTCCAAGTGCCCTTTGCCCTAAAGCTCATCCTCTATCACCTTCCTCCAGTTTTCTAAAAAGAAGAAAAAAAATTTAGGAACATCCAGACACTGCTTCTATTTAACTCTACAACTGCATGATACAATGAGGGAGCTACTTATACTCTCCACAGAAACCCATCATCAAATTTAGGCAGAAGAGGCAGAAACACAGGACTGTTCTAGTAAGGTTGGATTCTTTGACAGCTCCAAATGATGCTCCCACTTAAAACTTTTGAAATCTGGAGGGTCACTGAAGGACAAAGCTGCCTGACACCCCCTGTCTTCTTGTTTCTTCCACACTGCATTTATTGCTTTGTTTTTTTCCCCTTTGGGTACAACTTCAACACACCTGTGACCTGAACTCGCACCAATTGAGCACAAAGGACTGTGCTGGTTCTCCAGGCCTTTTCCAACAGCAGGGTCTAGCTAGTGCCAGTTTCTAGTGCCAGCTTGGTAATGAAGAGTCACACAAATTCCTCTCCTCCAGATTTCCACTTTCTCAAGGAGGGCAGTGAGGACAGACGCTACAAGGTGATCTATGATCAAAACCCTGCCTCCAATTACAATTATTGCAGCTATGATTCCTGAGTGAAATTATTAATCGAAATCTCTGCACAGCAAGATCTTTAATTTGACACAAATCCTTTCAACTCACCTCCAAACCTGGGAATAAAACCAAATTTCCTCCCCCAAGCATCTTCAGAAACAGCCAAAACCTTCCCTGTATGCAACAAAATGCACATGCACTCTCACTCCTAACTGACAGACCGTTTCTGAGCCAAATTTTCAAAAGGCAGTTTCCACCTGCATGCATACAGTGCTGCAATCAATTCTTTACTCCACACTTACCAACATTTATCAGTGTTGCATCACAGCACCTATGAATCCAAACGTAAATCAGGACCTTACCATATTAGATCAAATCAAACCCCAGGAAGATATATGGATTCTCTCTTTTCCAAGAAGCCCATAAGTAAAAACTCAGCTACTAAAGGGATATTGCAGTAGGTACACTCAGGGGTATGTGAATTTGAGCACCAAGAGAGCAAAATCAAGTCTAATGCAAACAAAGCACTCTGGTGCTTCTTTAAAAGTCTTGTCTGCAATACTACTGACAAGGAGTTTGACCTGAAGACATAGATGTAGATTTTGAAACAGGATTTTTTTCCAGGCATCTTAAAACAGGTAAGTCAACAGACCCACAACAAAACCCAAAAACTAAACAGCAGCAACATAACTTCACATATGCTGGACAAACCCATGATACTCATCAATTAAGATAAAGCACAAAAGTAGCTTCTCTCTTTTCTAATTCAAGAGTTTCCTGGGAGGACGGCAGCTGGAACGGCAGCTTGGAGCACTGTGCCTGCCTGCTGCTAAATTTCTTTGGCCCTGCAGACCAACAGGATAGTAGTCAGGAGAGCAGGAAGAGTCCACTACAGCACCAAGTACTGGTTTTGCAACAAAATACCCCTAACATCTTCAATTCATCTGGCTCTGTACCACACCAGTAGGAATTAAAAGTAATAAAATATCACTGGGGGTGAAGGGAAGGAGTATACCCGAAGTATATGCAAAATCCACCTACATCTGGCTTGGAGCTTGCCACAGAACTTATCTTAGGCACAGTTTAAAAAAAAAAAAGAAAGTTATAAGGGTCCCTTCAGGACACTGTGACTCTACTGGGAGGACACAGTCTGCTACTGTTTGCAGCCACACAACACTGTTCATCTGTTTCTTAGACAAGCAGCTTCCTTCAGGCAATGCACCTAGGAGTGACACACACCACCAGAAACACTTGTTTGAAGGCATCACTTTGCCCCGAGAAGCATCAGAGCCTAAAGGAAGAACAGAAATACACTCAGCATTTTCCAGCTTGCATATTAATTTTGCAGGTCCTGTCTTGCTACCAGCAATGCTCAGAATCCACTGCCTATGTCACCACATAGGGCCACGCTTCCACCACCTGCTCCCGTGACCCTGTTCCGATGGAGAGGGCCAGCAGACATGGGCATCTTGCTAAACACAGGCAGTCACTACACAAAAGAGCTGAAAAGGCAGCAAATGAAGGAGATGGATTACAATCACACTGTTCAAGGAAACTCTGGAGCTACTTTCCTGGGAAGCTTTGAGCTGAAAGAGGTCTGGAATTTTCAGAGAGATGGCAAAAGTCTGATTTTTTTCACTCTTGGGTTTGTTGGTTTGAGGGTTTTTTTGTCTGCAAAGGTATCTAAGAATACAGCAAGCCAGGTTTCTCCTCTTGGACACTGCACAGTCAGACCAAACCCCACAGCTCCCTTTGCACAATTTTTTCATAAAACCCTTACTTTAGAAGGCTTAGATGAAAAGTTTGAGGTAGATGAACATGTGTTCTTCCTCCTCAAGCCACCAAAGGAGATCATGGATCGTTATGAAAAAGGGAGGACCGTGTGATGGAAGTCATTTGCCTCACGCCACCTAAAGCCCCAGCGACAGCAGCAGGAGCAGGCCCTAGCTGAGCCCAGTGTTTTCCCAAGCCTTGGTCTGTCTTGCTTTCTACTTAAAAAAAACCTAATCAACCAGTTCCTCACATCCACCGCCTGCCAGTGCTGCTGCAGACACCCTCTCTCTCACCTCTTTTGGTTGCTGGTGCCTCAGAGCAGCTGCGGTGGTGGCAGAGGGCCACTGCACAGCCCCTGTGAGGAGAGGCGCCGGCCAGCGCCAGCCAGGACCAGCCGGTTCCAGCTGCTTGCTCAACGCGCCCCGCCCCCCCCCAGCCCAGGGCCCTGCCCAGGGCCCTGCCCACCCACCCGTGCAGCTTTTTGCCAGCGAGGCCGAAGGCTGCGCAGGCAGCCAGCAGTGAGGAGAAGCGCAGGGAAGGGCCTCCACAGGGACCCCCTGCCCAGCCACGGCTTGGGAAGGTGTGATGAGGAGGGAGGGTGGAGAGGGATCGTTACGGCTGGTCACAGCCCTGCTCACCAGGGTGAAGGAGCTGGGAATGAAGGACCCCATGGCAAGGGGGTTGGAACTACATGATCCTTGTGGTCCCTTCCAACCCTGACTGATACTATGACCCAAGCTGAGCCTGAGGAAAAATGGATGTGGGGAAAGTCCTTCAGTTTTTGCCTTTGTTTCTCAGTATCCAATGACATTAATTTTCCCTAAGATGAGTAGGCTTTGCCCATGGTGGGAATGGGATGCGATCTCCTCATCTTTAACTCCACTCATGAGCTCTTGCAGCTTGTTTCAATGCACATCCTGTTGAAGGGCAGGCAAAGAGCAGCTGTTGGGGCAGCTGGGTTAACCCAACCACATCAAGTAAGCCTGGTTTGCAGGCATGCATGTCAGGGTTAAATTAAAACACACAAGGCCACAAAAAGCCCAGAACTAAACTGGCATGGCCAGAAACAAAGGCATGGCATGGCCAGTTTATTTCTCTGTGTACAGAAGCTGCAAGGCCAAGGAGGTGGTCTTAAATTTAAAGCTCTACTTACATCTGTCTATAAAGCAGAAAAAAACTGGAATTAGTCATAATCTGAAGAGACACTGAATATTGTCACAGAATCACTGGCTTTCCCATCAGACCTTTGACTGTCATATTGTCAGATTCCATGGTTCTTTTCTCCCCACCAGCCTCCACAGCCCCCAATAAACAGAACAAATTCCAGAGCAAGGTACTGTAATGCACTTTTCATGATCAGACTGGAGATACCTACACTAAACCTGACTTCACACTACAAAAAGAATGTCATCTTCCCAGCTCATTAGTTTAGCACAAACTGGACTGTGATTCAGTTATACTAAGAAAGCACAAGGAAAGAAAGAAAAGCAAGAGTTCTTAAAAATTAATCAAGATTGATTAGTTCCTAATAGAAAGCAAAAGTTGTCTTCTAAACTCAAACCCATCATTAAAAGCTAGTAACAAAAAGATGGGTCCAGCTCCATTTTGAGTGCAAGCTTTCCACTTTATGATATCTACAGATTGCAAGAAGATGGGAAGAGCGGACTGTAGTGTTAGAAACTCTTCAGAGACACTGCAAGTATTTGTGGATTTCTCCCCTTGCATGCCTAATGAATGAATTCATGGCTGAGTATCCTCTGCTCACCTCTGCTCATAGGTTGCAGTGGATGGACTGCGGATTGTCATGAAATCCCAGCTCTCATGATGAGTAGTGTGGACAGAAAGACCAAATGGCTGAGTTTATATTCAATGACACTGTTGAGCTTTCTTTTGCAAAACTGGGTAACAAAAGAAAAAAAGAAGGGAAAAAACCCCCACACTGATCTTATCTGTAGAAAGGAAAGTGCAGGCCAGTGTATTTATACTCAAAGATGTTCCTTTGAAGCACATTAAATTACACTGACTATGGAACACAATCAAAAGCCCCCTCAAGTTTCTTAGAGTGCTGCTGAGAATATCTCCATTGTAGTGATCCCAGTGGAAGTATTTATTTCTTGTTTTTTGGTACATGAATTTCAAATATCAAGTGACATGGGTCTTTATTGGTTACCTGAGGTATGCAGTGCTTCTTGACAATGCAGAAACAGCTCTTCTCTGTAGAAAATTCCAGTAGTCAGAAATGCAAATTATAGAATTGCTTTGTTTGGAAAAGACCTCTAAGATGGAGTCCAACTCTGAACCTGACACCACCATGGCCATGTCCTGAATTACTTAGCTGGTTATCAACCTTTTTTGTTCTAGAGGACAACATAAAACTAACTCACAATCATAAAAATAAAGGGCCAAGGAAAGTCTGAGCTTTTGATTTCTATACCAGTGATCAACATTTAGTTTTGTTTCTGTATAAATATGAAATCAAAATTATATTAACCAAGCATTTTTAAGCATCATAAAAGCTCTGATAGATGGTACTTCATCATAGCCCTAATTAGGCAGGTCAGAATATTAAACACATTTGGCTAGAACTGGAGATAAAGGGAAAGTTTAAGGGCATCTCTCCCCCATGTCATACAACCATATCTGTGCTTCACAGCACAGCTTAAAGTGGGAATGGACAAATGAGCACCAGCATAGGCATGCACATTTACACCACATTAAGCAGCCCCCAGGGAAAATATCTGCTTAGTTCCAAAACGGAAGAATTGGGCATCCCGGTGAATCTCACCAGGGCTCATTAGGGCTCATTAACTCCTGGAGATAGCTTCAGCAACAGCCTGAGCATTCTACAACTATACTTCTTTACATGGTGTGACACACTGATACCCATTCAGCTATAGCCAGGAGTCAAAATGGCTTGCTTCCTGCTAAGCATGCTTTTTCCAAGGTGAAACAAAGGCTTTAGGGCCAAAGCTTTTCTGTGGTTCGTATGGCATCAACATGCACTACACTGACTAGAGCTTATAGGGACTTTGCACACTGCTAATTAACAACAGGATAGTTTATATCTGCACAAAAACTGGCAAAAAGGTGCTTTCCAAGTTTGCTCTGAAATGTGATTTCAGATAAAATAATGGAGTGTGAAAATGTAAAGTAATCATACTAAAAAGAGACATAGACCGCTCTGTGTCACAAGAACCGGCTAAACAGATCCTTTGCAAGATTCTTCCAAGGGCCCATGAACTCAAAGGAACAGAATAAAGTCATGCTTCATCTTTGGCACCCTGAGAGGAAGATGCTAGCACTTAGCTGCACAGATCACTAAGAAATCAAACTGCCAACAGAAGCATGCTAAAAAAGCTCATAAAAACACCTAGTAGGGTGGAAAGAAAAGAGCAAGAACTACTTGTGACATGGACAACACAGCAGTGCAAAGTCTCCAGCAGTGCTAAAAGGAGCTTTGAGAAATGGCTTCAAAACATCCTGCCTCTAGTTGATTTTGCCTTCCATGAATCCCTAAGCAAAGTAGTTACTTATATTCTTTCTCCACTAAAATAAAACTCACTGCTTTCTCTGTGCTTGCTTCACAGCAGAAAAAAATCTAACACTAATCACGTGACAGTATTCCATTTCATTTCCCCCCATCAGAGGAATTCTGTATCAGAGAACAGAAACAAGCCCCACAAGTGAAGGGGAAGACTGTTCATTTATCAGTCTGCACTAACACATCCCCTGACCTATTTTATTACTAAAAATAGTCCCTCTTAGGTCACTGCTGCAAATTGAATTCTGCTGCTTCATTGCCCACTGCAATCTCACGGAACTGCATGCTGCCTACACACAAAACACTGCCAGGAATGCAGCCTGTCTTCTTACATGGATCAAAAAGAAAGACACAAATTATTTTCCTTAAAATGAGTGAAATGTTTGCTGCAATGCAGTTTAAGCCCAAACCCAATTACTTACATTGCATCGGGAATATAAACATGTAAACGCTTGGCTTGGCTTTCCATTTGCCCATTCTTCGAGTACACTCTTCAATAATTTTCTTGCAAAATGTGTTTTGAAAGGCAGTCAGTGTTAAGAGTAATGGAATATCAGCTGTAATGACCTCTACTGACAAAACACCTCGCAGGAACAACAGCCAACTCTTTCTCATTAAGCCCCCCTACTGAGGTAAGTCTAGGAAGGCATGAGACAAGAGGGAACAAGCCAAAATGTTCCAAGTTAAAAAGACAACACCTTCCTTCAAAAGGCCAAGCTAATTCTTGATCCAAAACACCTCATGATTGTCACACTAAGAAGTCAGCTGGCAAATTTAGACCCAACATACACAACATGACTTAAAGAAGGAGGAAGGCATGAATTTGACAAGCAAGAGCTTACTAGAGGATCCTAAGCAGAAGACTGAAATAGGTATTATCGACCACTTCATGCTTAATACTGAGCAAAACAGAGAATATGCTATGACCTTGCTATTTTATTTGAGCCAGGCAGAATAAGTCTAGCATAAGCATGTTTCCCTGGGCTGGTATCACATCTTCATTTCATTACTTCAATAGCTTCCCAATCTTAAACAAATGCATCCAAAAACCAAACACAAAGATCAGAGACAACTGACTTACTTCATCTCAGCCTTCTGTTTAAGTCACTGCAAATTCTGCTGGGAATTTCTTAGTATGCAGCAGATGCACACAGAGCTGTACTACTCCAATGATACGTGGCCTAATTAACCTAACTTTATTGCTATTTAGTTATGAAACCAAGTTTCTCACTTCCTGCTCTTCTGAAGATAACATCTGCCAAATCTGGGTTTTCTTGTCAGAGAGAAAATTCAATGTCTTCGGGGGACAAAACATTCTCAGCTCTGCCTGAGTTTCAGCTGGTGTCATTTACAGAGATGCCAGAGGCACTGTGGGTCACAACTACTGTGAGAAACCCCTCTCTTCCCCAGCTTATAAAGACAAGCTGAAATACACACGGCCCACCAATGCCAGGAGAACCAAAAAGCCTCTTATCAAACATACATGAAGCGTGCTCACCAAAGTACGAGGGAACTGGCCTTGCCAGCCATGGTGCCATTTCCCATTGTTTAAAGAGTTGCAGTAATGCACACTGCAAAGTGGCCTGAGTCTGTCTGTGATAATCCTGAGCTGGATTTTGAAGTGCACCACTGCTACTGAATTTTAGGGGAAAGAGTAGGAAATATGTAATTCATTTTGGACTAAAAGTCAAAGGCAAAGTGAAATTAAATAAGATTTTTAAAAATACATTTCAGTCCCAAACCATGCAATTTACCATTTAAAACTTCAACTACTTCATCATTTAGGCTAAGTTCTGCATGTCACTATCTTCTAACTGTAGGGAGCTGCAGAATCAAGTCTTTTGTGTTTCATCATCTAAGAAAATGTAGGGCTGTTACCAACCATCTATTAAGCCCACATCACTCAGAGGTACTAATTAAATGATCTGCCATATCTTAACTTCTATCACAGAAAACTATCAATTATAGAAATATTGACAAAAAGACAAAAGAGGCATTTTGAGACACAAAGGAGCACTCTGGTTAGGCAGAGGGGCATGTGGGCACCTAACTCAGCAAGACATTTTTACAGCCACAGCTGTTGGTGCCTTCCATGCTTGGTCACTTTTGCACCTGCCTGAATGCCTGTGTAAAGCCAGGCACCAGCCACTGCAGCACTTGAGCATTCTGCAGTCTGACTTTCAGCTCTGAGTGGTGAACATTGTTTTGAAACAGGGTTCAAGGCTGGGAAGAACAGAAGTTGTAGGCGAAGAGTCGCAGACCTCTTTCTTTTCCAGGATGAAAAAAAAAATCCTTGAGGTTGAGGCCCCCATGGAGCCAGCACTGCTCCAAATATACAGAAGAGCACACAAAGCTGTCAGCTCATATTCACACTTGGAGAAAAAGGAATTAGCTGCTATCTCACACTCCATTTTGAACATCAGCAAACAAATGCTAAACCAGCAAGACACCTCCTGCTGTCAGCATTTTGCCTCACTCTCTCCAGAAGCCCTGCTTCAGTGAAGACATCCCTTGGAAAAGCCCAATGCTCCCTGCACCTACAAGAACACTTGTAAGGTAGCTGTAGGACATAGGTGCCAAATCATCAGTTGCAAACCCATCTCATCTACCTTAGGCTCCAGCAGCTGCAAAATTAAAAATAGCTGTCATAGGCAAACCACAACTGGAGATGAGATGTTTGTTCATTTATTTCAGGCTGATAATGGTGTCACTGTTGACATGTTTGGGCTCTGAAAAGAGCACTAATGAGGAAATGGACAAAATTATAAAGGCAGAATAAGGAACATTCTAAAACTGGAATAGGAAAATTACACTCCTTTTAACTTTACATGGAAAATCTGACTAGCCGTGACAAAATAATCTGCTTATTTGGCACTTTAGGATGAATTCCTTGTTAACTACAAGCAGAGCAATCATTTAAAGTAGCATTTTCAGCTCTTAAAAATTGTTTCTCACACAGCCCAAATGAGACTATTTTGTAAGGTATCAAAATTATATGCTATCATTGCCTCCCAATGACTTGAGAAAGACATGGTCAATAAGGAATGGAACAGTACTGCTGCAGAACTTACTGCCCTGCTTTTGGAAACTTCCTGGCAAAACCTGACAATTATGACAATCACAGCAAAGGAGACTTCTTTAAGAATGAGAAACTTCATTTTATCCATCCTATCTCATGCAGCAGTAGTCTCACCTATATACCGTGTGCATTTTTGCTGTTACGCTGTCTACAAACCCACCAAAATACAATTCCCATTTTGTGAGCCAAACAGGATGGGGAGCTTGCACAAAGACTGCTGTGGAATCTGCTTGCTTCATTCACAAACAGCAGTAGCTGCTATGTAGCTAAAAGTTGCAAGGGAGCCATTTGGAAAGAAGGTGTTATTTTCATTAGGTGAATCCCTGTGCATTAGTCATACATTTGTCACATTTCCTCTATTACTAAATAGCCATGTAGTCAAACCTTGAGTAACTCAAGGTCAGTCCTGCCTCTTGGGGCTGCAAGCCAGGTTTCTGAAATCCTTGGCATGGTAAAGAGCCATCAGCATGACTGAAATTTCCAAACCATTTCTGAGCTACAGCTTCCCATCACTGTGCCACAGGGAACAGATACCTCTGCAATGGCCAGGTTCACTGAAAGGCTACCTGACATCCAGGAGCAGGAAAACAGCCAACTTTCAATTATCTGCATCCAACCATGAAAGGCATCTCTGGAGGCCTTTGGATAAACATACTTCTAAAATATGCAGAATTAAATGCTGCTAAACAGAAAAACATCAGGCATAGCTTAAGTTGATCTCCACACTTAGAGGTACATTTAATGATCTTGTGAGGCATTACACATTCTAGCAAAGGCTTGAATGTTCAGACATAGCTGAGGAGTGGCCCCTTCAAAGTGGATCTCTGCCAGGCCTGTAAGAACCCAGGCATAGATACAGTTGTAGATTGCAGAGGGGAAATGCCCCTGCTGCCCTGCAGCCAACCATAGTAACCCTCTGGGCTACACTAACCCCTGAGGCTATGCCCTCTGTGCAAGGAGTAAACCCAGTGCAAAGGTTGCACTCAGGCTCCATCTAAACTGAAATCATAAATATAAATCCTAAATATGAAACTATGCTGCTTCTTTAGACATTGCCACATCCCAGGATAACACAGGAACTGGAATTTGGAGCACAGCATAACAGGTTCAATAAAAACTTGCCACTGAAGCCATTTTGAGAGTCACTCCTGAGAGGATGTTCTGACCACTGTAACACTTCATATTTTTTAGTTTCATCATTGCACTGAAATATTGCATTTGAAGAGCAGAAATGCTTCTAGACCAGCTTAGAAATAAGCAGGATCATCACTGAGATCCACTTACTGTACATCTAGAGTTGAAGGAGAATCTTGGTTTAAGGTGAAAAGTCCATTAAGGTGCCAGACTGACTTGGTCTAGTTTCATGCCACTCATTTGTTAGTTAAGTTTGCGTATGGCTGTCCCAGAAGCAAGAAGCTATGCAAGTATAAATTTTAAGAGCATTATGGAGAATAACCAAGATTTGCATACATTGCTGAAGTGCTCATGCAAATGTTCCTCATTCCCAGGACTACAAAATGCATGCTGGAAGTCTTGCTATGTTATTTGTTGTTAATCTGGCAAAGATACAGAATCACAGAATGTCAGGGGCTGAAAGGGACCTTGAAAGATCATCCAGTCCAACCCCCCTGCCACTGCAGGATCACCTATACCAGATCACACAGGGGCGCATCCAGGCCGGTTCTGAATATCTCCAGGGAAGGAGACTCCACAACTCCCCCAGGCTGCCTGTTCCACACATTACCTGCCTCTTGGAAATTATATATGCCACCTCTCTACTCAGAAGAGAGTGCTGTGTTTTTAGCTATCACATTTACACGAATGTTTTGCATTTCAGACACAAAACCAGTTTATTTCCATCTTCCTGGTCATCTTTATGATGCCAATTTCATTCTCAAGCGATAAAGACAGATGGCAGAGCAAGTGTGGTAGACTGGTTCTCAGAGGAAAAATGCCTTGCTGGTTCATCAGGAAAGCACCTTTTCTGCTTTTTACAAACACCTCCTCCTTCTCCTTTGTTGCCTGTGTTCTGAAACAGCCCACTGATGAAGACAAAGGCTTTGCACATACTGTAAGCTGAAGTCTTTTACTTATTTACAGACGACTGCTCCTTTTATGCAATGCAGCTCACAGTACTCTGAAGAAACATCCCCTACTCTGAATTATTACAGACTGCATCCCTTTTCTGTTGAGCACTGACTTGCACAAGACAGCCAGTCATTCCAGTTTGATTACCGTGAAGAATAGCAGCACCAATGCATGACAGGAAAGCTGAAAGTACCCTTAAGATGACTTTGGTTTATCAAAATAACAACACTGCTAAATATTCCATGCAAAGTGCTAGTCTGAGTTTGGGAGAGAAACCACAAATGATAATGAACAGCAAGAGGTGCACAGCTTTAAGAAGGCATCCAGGCAACGCTAGCATAAAACTCAAGCAGTTTTAGGAAAACACAAATAAGGACATGGAGAAGACAACACCAAATTCACAAGGGACAGAGCAGGTAAGTTTTAAAGCTATGTTCAATTACCATTACCCTCACAAAAATATTAGAGAAATTAATTACTTAACATCCAGATTAAGAGCTCAGCTGTACTTTTACTGAAATAATTAATTAGCCCGTCTTATGCTCTCTGTAAAGGCCATCACCCTTCCTAACCAGCATCTCAGACTGCTCAGTAGTGCCCTGATGAGAAATCCAATCCCCTTCTGTTCAAGAAGTGATCACCTTACTGCAACTCTCTTGGCACCAAATGGACTCTTACAAATGCCACTATGACTTTCCCTGTCACTTCTGTCACTCTGTCCAAAATACAGAACAATGCACACAAAGTTTTCAACAGTGAATTGCAACTGGCACAACATGGAAAATTATCCAATACAGCTACATTCAAGACTTTTTGGTGAACAGGGTGGGTAAGTAGTGTTGAGATTAAAGAGTGCAGGAGACCAAAGTTGTTTAGCAGTTCCTTGAGAATCTCTCTTACATTGAGGATCCCTTAGACCCTCTGACAGAAAGTAACAGGGATTGAGACAACTAAAAGGTATTCATTTTATTCCCTCATTAAAACAGCTAAAAACTGGTGGAATCTCAAAAACAGACTCAGAAATACTTAAAATACTTTCCAGCATATTCTAGACAACAGGTCACTGCTCAACCTCTATTAAAAGGGAAATGAACATGATTTCAATTCAAGCATTAACATTTTAATTTACTGTAACATGAAAATAAACCTCTCTAAGTTACTGCACTGAAGTGCTGGAACACGAACGAGAGACAAAAGACACTGAAGTTACTATTGTACATCTGGTTTCACATCTTTGCACACATGCAGACATGTATGCAAATGGTCCACAAATCTGGATCAATACACCATGCACATCTACAAGGCCTTTTCCTAAGGGTTAAAGTAAAGGAAGCAGCTGCCCAGGTATGCCTGCCTCTGACATTAAAATCGGCATGAATAGTTTACAAGTACCTAATGAAGAGGCTGCAATCTGGACAGAAAGTAAGTAATTGAGGAGTATTACCATGTAATCATCTTGCCTCATCAGAATATGAAAACAGTACATATCTGAAAAGGAATACCCAAAGCTAGCCAGTCTGGTACACCATGAGCCTGATTACCATCCACTGTGATGGAATTCAGACTGCCTTAAGAACTCAGGAAGTTGGGCCTCCAAAGACATCTTTGCACAAAAAAAAATGAATAATCTTAAAATAACTCTAAAAAAATCTTGGCTGAAATCACTCAGCTTCCATGCAGGTGTCACACATCTCATTTCCCATGAAAAGTGTACACTAGAAACATTCCAGAGTGGGAAGACAACTACCACGCAGCATCCATGCTTTAAAGCTGCCAGACATAGGTGCACTAGTTCTGAAAGAGATTGAGCCTTGAAGTTGTGCTTACAGTTAGAAATTGCTGATGGTGGCTGACTAGATTAGAAGTGAGTGAAGTTCATTTCCAGAGAGACTTATCTGGCACAGTTCCATGGGGGCTTTTTAGTTATTGCTTTTGCTAGGGACAGCCTAATATCTGAACTCCAGCCCTTCTGAGCCATGGAACAACTTTAAAAAATAAAACACATAAAAGACAGACAGATCATTGCACCAGGCAGCCCAAACTTTCCCACTGCATACTAATGTACCATGTGGTTTTGCACTGTTTTGTCAGCAATTTCCTTCAGTATAGTTTCTTTGTATTTAGGAATAGAGAATGTACCTGCATGAGATCTAACCCGAGCTGAGGGGAAAAGAATTTAATTAGATGGAAGCAATTTATATTTAACAGTTGCTTATTTAAATTAGGGCAACAACCCCATTTTTAACTTCTCCATCTAGAAATGCCTTTCCTTTTTGCATGTCAGGTACAGAATACTAAATGGATACATGTTACAGCAGACATTTATTCATCAAGTTACAGCTTTGCAGTATTGCAGCATCACCAACATTTTCCTGTCTTGGCCAGGTATTTAACAGCTTACAATGTGGTTAAACTTGACTTCAAGCTTGAGTCCTCTAACACTAATGCAGCTTAGAAGACTGTTTTACAGTGCTATAACAACAGACTGGAAACCAGCTCTTCAGGGGGTAAGATACTCACTTTGTGCCTGTATGTTGGGTTTGTGTCTTTCCTGTGGACCCAGTACAAAAAAACCACCCAACCAACACACAAGTCATAAAGCAGCAAACCCGGACGTCAGACAAGCTGTATCTACAGTGTTCTTACCTATACCATGCCTCCCATACTTGTCCTACATTTCTGTAAGGAGATCACAAAATTCTGACTTGGAATTTTTTGCTAGGTTTTAGGACTGGGGGAGAGCAGCACACACTCTAAGACTTCACAATGGACAGTTCAACAAGCTTCCAGCCAGACAAGGAGTGCGGATCTAGAACACCCTATTAACAGAGAACCATCTAATTCATGGCCACCTGCAGCCTGACAAACTTGTGATGAGAGTAAGATTGAGAGACCACAGCAGCAGGGAGTGTGGCATAGTGACTCAAGCAGGGTCTCGTGGTTTTAGTTCTGCTGGCTTCTGCTGGCCCTGCTCCAAATATCCAAGCTGAGTACCTTCCAACGTAATATTCCAAGCATAAAGCAAGCATAAGCACCTATGCTATCATTATTTTGTAGGTGACTGCACTGCCATCTCAAGCTGAACCATCTGAAACACCCTTGAAATGTTCTAATCCTTAACTCTTATGGGCAGAGGTCACCAATGCTTCCTAAGGATTAGGGTGAAACTCAGCACATTTGTTTCTAGTCAAAACAATTATCAGGTTTGAATTCCAGCCCTGGGGACTTAAATGAATGCACAAAGTCCCATCAATAATATAAACTTATTGTTCTTCAGCTTTAACTGCTGATACTGAATATGCAAGTCAGCATCAGGCAGGAGCAGAGGGAAACAACAGCTTCACAAAGCAAGAGAAAGCTGGTGACTGCAAACATACACAAACACAGAGCCTCTGAGGCAGGATACTTCAAAAATGAAGCACATCTCAACCTTCAGAGTAGTCACAGAGCATGCATTTCTGTTATAATACTTGAACAGTAGCTACCCTAATTACCTAGGGAGGAACACCCAAACCACCACACTCTTGTTCAATTTCTGGCATTTTATTTGCTTGCAGGGAAATCCCTTTGCTTAATAGGTATTTATGCTATGTTCCTTGCAAGGAACACGTTGCCATGGAGCACCGATCATGAGCATTACTAAGTGATTCTGCCTTCCTGCTTTCCTCTTTTTCTTCTGCCTTTTTAAACTGCACATCCTTCACTGGAGGGACTGAATCTTAGTACATTACCCTTAACTTTTTGCTAGGTATGCAGGGCAAAACTGTAGCGAGCTGTGATTATATTTGTTTTGATTTCAGTGAATGTTCTTGTCCAAAAGCTGCTCTTAGAAGTCTTTCCCCATTTTTCACTGGCACTTTGCTTTGACAGAACGGAGATTCCTTTCCTTAGAGTGAGAAGGTGGCAGATGGGAGAGGGAGGAGGATCTAAAGCAGACAGAGAAGTATTGCACAAGACTGATGCTGAACTTGTCAACAGAACAAGATTTCTTTACTACAGTGCTTTAAAAAAAAAAAATAAAAAAATCACAGTGGCTGCTTCTACAAATCTACAAAGGATACAGAGTGCTTTGCAGGCTTTATTTTAGGGTATCCAAAATTTACCTAGGAAGAATCTTGTCTTGCAGTTAACTCAATCAACAGTGTACTAGTGCAACTGAAGGAATCTGAGTGACATTTGAGTGACAGCAAACCATCATAGTACTCCTGCTGTAAATAGCAGGCAACACAAGGCTTGGATGTAAGCTGAATACATTTGGATTCCTGCCTCCTTTCATTAGGAGGTGGCAAAACAAGTCTTAGGGCCAAAAGGGGGAAAAAAAATAAATCTTAAAAATAGATTAAATGGCCGTAGAACAGCAGGGATATAAAACCCTGATACCTTAACATTTATTCTTTTGGGCCTACAGAAAAGAAAAAAAAAAAATCACAACAGATCAACATTAAGGTTATGACTGGCCAGATACACCCAAAAAAATGGGAGCACAGACAAACAACCCTGCTTATGCTTCCATTCTGGTGCAAGGAGACCAAAATGTCCTGCAACAGTGGAGAGTAAAGTCATATTCAGTGACCACAAATCAGATGGTGAGGTGGTCGTCCAACAGCTCATGGAAGAGCACAAAGGCTAGTGGAACTTTTTCCCTCCTCTGCATAAAACCAACATAAATAAGACACTTGCTTTTCTTCCCTAAGCAAACATCTGCTTCCAGGAAAAGGTCAGAATTACCTGTGCCCTGGGTTCACATCACAGAGAATCAGTGAGCGTTACCAATCTGCCATACATAACACATCATCCTGCATGGTCAATGTGAAGCACACACTAAGAGGATGAATTCACAGGCAGCTGCAAAGCCTGAATTAATCACATTTGGAGGGCTCAGTTACAGAACTCTTGAAGCAAAGGTCACACACCTACTATGTTACACTGCCAAGGAACACTAACAAATTATGAATGATTCCTATCAAAACTAGGGAACAGTTTCTTTTCACAGGACTTGCAAGCAAGCATTTGTTAAATCAGTATCAGAAAAAATACACACATTGGCAAACAACAGCTACCAGGACTCTGTTAATACAACAAAATTCAGCAGGTTCCTTACCCCTTGAGCAGACACACATCATTCACCACTGGCACATCACCACTGGCTTGTCTAGTTTACATCATTCAGAGAGGCTAGGAGTGAGCAAACCTACTGCTGAAACATCTACAGTTAAGAAGAAATGGTAGGTGCCTGTCATCGGGGGCTCACTTCTGAAGGGCACTGAGGGTCCTATATGCAGACCTGATCCACTCTCTAGGGATCTATGATTAACGATAAACCCTACTAGAAGAATTTCCCCATGTTTTATTAAGTTATTTTTCTGACATCATCCACAACTGAAAAAAAAAAAAAAAAAAAAAAAGAAAAGAAAAGTTCAGAATCCTTTCTATTCCAAGTTCTTAAGTGACAGAAATTCTTTCCTACTGAGAAAAATGGAAGCTGCAATCTTCTAACCATGTATTTTCTTCCCTCATCGGAAAAGGATTGTGTCTTGCATTGCAGAACATCTCATTGGCAGTGGTACTCTGGGGGATACAGAGCAGCATGATTTTCCTTTTCAAGGTGAATAAGAGGAGATTTGTGGACAGCTTATAGATTTTTAAGTACTAGCACTGCAGGTCATATATCAAAAGTCTGAGAAACTGCTATATTTTATGAAGTTCCCCAGAGGAACCCAGGTCTAGGAAGGTCAAAGAAGGGTGGTCATTGAGAACACGGGAGGCCACTCTCACACCTGCTGTAAGCACTGGGAATGTTAGTGTGGTACAGCATCAGGAGAGATGGCTGAAGCTGTACAAAAGGGCAAATATGCTTGTCAGGCTCCCTTGGCGCCACCTCATGCTCACAGAACAGCCCACATTAAAAACAAATAGCAAGTGAATATAACCATGCACAAAAGCACAGTTAAACACTGGATTTTGTGTCCTCTTCATCAGGTCATTTGGCAGCTTCATCTCTTTCACCTCTTGTCTTGTGGTAGGGGTCCCCATCATAACCACTTTATCTAGTAATTTGTTATAATCCAAGGCTACATGAAAGGGAGAGAGAAGAGAGAGAAGAGAACTATCCCTGTACCATGAATTCTTGTCATCAGGTGAAGGCCATCCTAGAACACATTTAATTTAGCAAATCAGTGCTAGAATGTACACAAGCAATGTTTAAGCCAGGATCAACACATCACACATTATTTTCTCAAGGCAACTATTCCATTAGATTTGCAGGTGTAAGGAGTATGTAGGCCAGAACACTTGCTAAGGTAGGGAAAATGTCACCATCTCATCTGAAAAATTAGGACTTCGCATACTGCTTTTTAAAATAACTACAGGTTCAGGGGAAGGGGAGATGTTGCTGGTTTTGTTGACTGGGTTTGTTTTTAAGAACACTGACAGCTGCACTACCATCTTTAGCAAGTTTGGAGCTATCACAATCAAATGCATAGGTAATAAAAGCATTTTGTCCTTCAAAAGACTGATGGACACCAAGACCCTTATATGCAGCAGGGTAATCTCTCACTTCATTCAGCATCTAACGCCATGAAACCATGCCATAGACAACTGTAACACACTTCACCTGATTCCTGTTTGAATATACCTGCATGAATATACCAAACCACTCTCACTGCCCCCCAAAATGTTAAACATGGTGAGTTAAAGGTCTCTTAAAGCCCTGTTCAATATAGTTTTCAGTCTTTCTCACCATTCAAATAAGCCAAACAATGTACAAGTGAGGCCAAGGCATTTCTCAGAAATAATAAAGAAGTCCTGGTTTAGCCTGGTTGCTCCTCAGAGACTCTACAAAAAGCACAAGACTGAAATGAGTCTCAAAAGCATATTTTATTTTAATGACTTTGTTACATCCCTTCCATAAAGAACTGTTTGAGTGAAACAAGTTCAAAAAGCAAGGACAAGTAAAGGGTAATTTTTACAAATATGCCAACCTTCCATCTGTGGTTTGATTTTTTTTTTGTCCTACTTTTTTTTTTTAAATTCCTCTCTAGAGACAATGTTTTTTAATAAAATGCTTTAGTTTTATCCTGAAAGCTTGCTCCAGGCTTGCAAGTTCGAATGGCTGCTTCTGTATTAGCGGTAGGTAAACCAATCTTACTTGCCAGGTAATTCCTCCAGATTTTCTCCACTACCTTCAAATTCAGAGTCCTGATTCCTAAAGTGGGCAAGGAGGATCTTTCCTTACAGAAAGCTGGAGGAACAACTTCCCATCCACTTTGCTTTATAAAGCCTTCAATAAGTCTGCTTCGATGAATGCACTTAGTCAGGTGCAATTACAGCTGTGTGAGGGAATGCATGTATTGTTCCAGAGGTGTCCCTGTTTAGTCACCAGCCCTGCAATATTTTGTATGTATCCTTAGAGCATCATCTCTCAGACCTCTGTCACCATCAGCATCTCTGCCTTCAGCTTTCAAAAGATTTTTCCAACCTTCATAACTAAAACCCATGTTGCCTTTCCCTCCTGTCAACCTTCAAGGTGCAAAATTTCTACTCAATAATACACTTGGAATTTTGCTGAGGTTGTTACAGGTAGAGAACCCAGAATTACCAGCCCAGCTTACTCAGGCATTTGTCAGTAGGACAGCACTGAAGCCTTAAGTTGTTGCACTTCCCGGTGCTTCCAGCTGCTTTACTGGCCATGTGCTTTTACTTGGTGAGCATCTTTCCTATGCCCTGCCTTTTATTCCATTTTATAGCCAACACTGAATCTCTCTTTGGTAAGCAACAGTGACTTTGTTACTCCTGTTTGCTTCCTGGAAAATTAAGATCAATATGCCTTATATATATTGGATATATTTTTCTTCTGCTTTAAAGTAATTGCTCCACTTAAAGCCTGAACACAAACAAACACGGTAAAATCGAATTTGTTTTCTAAATAATTAGTATCCATCCAGTGAACCCTCTGACCAAGGACTGCGTGCATCTGGACTTCAGCTCCTACTATTAAGAGTCTTCCCATCCTCCTTAATTTTCTGAAAGCAGGTGGCATGACTTCCTTTTCACCAATACTTGCAAGCAAAGGCTCTCTACTCAGTCTGCTTCAAATGAAATTCCTGCTTGGTAGCACTTGCTGGTTGTTTGCTAGCTTCCTATGACAATTATCTCCTCTGCCACTCATAGTTTCAGCTTGATGGTTTTAACTGTCCCCAGAGGTTAATACTGCATGCTTGTCTCTTATCCTTCTTTTGTGGGGTTCTTCACACAGCAGAAATATCCCAGTAGATGTAATCTGGTCTCTCACAGAAAACCCAGCAACACTTAGTGCACAAGAGCTCAATTCTAGACAAACTATAAGCTGATACTGCAGTGATACATAAAGTTCAATTAAAAATTCTACAACAACTGTGAGCTTCTTATCCATAAAAGTAACAGTTTTTAATCTTCAGAGCCAAAGCAGCTCTGTATCTGGTAATGAGAGGAAAACACACTGGAAATCATATCACATGCGCTGCAATATTACCTGTTTATGTGCTAAATGATGTAAATTAAGATAGAGACACACACCAAGATTAATTATATTTTTTAATTGTCTCTCTGAGAAGGAAAGTGATTGCAGCTATTATTAGCTGTAAAGCAGTACTAAAATACACTGAGGCAGTTTTTATTCCCAAGATACCACAATCTTAATTGGTAAGCACAGAGAGAAAAGAGGAAGATGAACAAAGCATTCTGCAGAGTAAAATCACCCAAAACATTCATCAGTACAGTGACAAAGCCTGGAGAAGAAGGCAGCTGTAAAATCTACACATCATTTCAGTCACAGAAGATGTAGTATAGCCATATCTTACCCTAAACTCTGAAGTTTCTAGGGGATCAGTGTGATCCCATTTTTTCTTGTGTCTTTAATTCTCTTTTCACAGGAAAGTATTCTCCCTTTGCTCTAAATAGTGGGTACTGACTTGAAACAATTTGGTTGATACAAAATTCTTTGCAGCCCCATCAGAAGGCTTTTCCACATGCTCAGATTAGCCTTTCCTCATCACCTTACATCCACAAATTCAAACAGTGGGCAACTTGGCTTTCTTCTGGCCCTTCAAAGAGAAGCTCAAAGAGATCAGAGGATCAAAGTTTGTGAGGATAACTTGCTGAAAACAACAACAAAAAAACCACCCCAAAACCCAATCAGATACTTGATATTCATTTTCAGCTTCTCTCTTACCAGAGGAACAATTAGTTTGCCTGGAGCATGAAACCGTCTACGAAGAGAAACACAAAGCAAAAAGACATCTGAACAGCACTGTTTGGGCTCACTGTATCTAAACATGACAGGGAAAGTATGATGTCAGATCTGTAACTAGCTGTATAGAAAGCACTCAGACAGGTGCTCAGTTAACGCTGTGAGCAAGGCAGCTTTATTTACAGTGAACACAGGCAAAAGCAGTTCATATTTTGAGGAGCTATTTTAATGGTCAAAGCCACATCAAGAGCTCAATGACATACAAAATGGCTCTACCAGAGAACAAATCTAGAAGGTCAACATATAACCCCCATGAAAATGACAACAGTGATGGTTATTAGAAGTCCTGCCAGGTGCCCTTTAATAAGCAGAGAATGTGATTAGTGCTGCAATGCAAAGAGCCAGCATGCTGCAACATGACTCCACGCTGGTCTGCCAGGAAGCTTTTACAATAGAGACCCTGCCTGCACTGGGGTTTTTCATGCATAATAAATAAAGCCATAGAATAGCAGATCGAGAATCCTTGCTGAACACCAGTGCCCTCCACTGTGTGTGCTGCAGACTCCTCCGAACACTACAGTGGCATGAAACGCAAGAGAAAGAATCCCTGCTTTTTCCCCTGATGACAGCCTGCTGAGTCCCCCAGGAGGGAATGTCAGACACACGACTCCCGCCACCCCGTGCAGGGCTGCTGCCAACATCTCCACAGCGCTGTCAGCGTGGCGCAGAGCGCCGTCCGTCAGCGCACACCGGCCCCTTGCCCATTGGTGCTCGCTCTGCCAGAGAAATATGCGTTTCATAAGCTGTTACGCTGCTTCCTCTACTGATGCTTTATACAATGATTTAGTTGGAATAGTGGGACTTCACCAGAAGAGTGTGACCTCCCTAGTTCAGAGGCAGAGGCTCCTACATAAGAACTCTTCAGCTTCCTTATTACAAAATGTGTAACTGAAGCGTTGGGGATGCCATTAACATCACTGTCAGTTTAGGATGCGTAATCACCTCCCTAATTTTGGGATCACTTTGACCACTTATTTTCCAGCTCATAATCACTATGTTCTTTCCACATAAGAACAGATATATCAGATTTTAATAGATCATGGAATAATTATTCTTTTACTGCCCCTCTAACATTGTGGCACTTTCTAGTTCAGGGCATTTGAAGCACAACCTGGCATTTGAATGGAGGGATCATTTATCTTAACTTCCTCTACAAAGGCTGTTCTTCTATTAAGCTTACCATGGAGTAACTGTACAATAACAGTAATCCTAAAACCACATTTCTTCTTCCAGACACTGTTACACCACCATCACCTGCACTGACAGTGCCCCTGCAGTGTGGGTCACAACACAGAGGTATCAAAGCTGGCATTTGTGGACTCTCTCACTGAAGGCAGTTTTAAATCCTCCATGCAAGAAAGTAACACAGCCTTGAGCAGAAGTCAGCATTCACCCCGCTAACTATCAAAGTATAAGGAAAAGCCATTTGCACTATTTGAAGCAGCCACACATCCAAACACTCTTCCCCTTCAAAGATCCATGCCTTTCTCCTCCAAACATACAAAAATATTAAGTGCCCAAGCTACCCATGGCATTAGCAGAAAAATCACCAATGAAATTTGGTGTCAGCCACTGCACTACTGCAGGCATGCTCAGACTAGGTAAGAAATGACTGCTTTTAAGTGTACAGTCAAGAGGACCTAAATTCCCCTTTGAAGGCTGCTTTAAAAAAAAATTATTTCTACTGAAGCTAATAAGCTCCTAAAATAATTACATCTCCCTACACATCCTCTAGTACCTGGCTTTGAGAAGACTTTCATTGCTTTACACGGGTCAAAATAACGACTAAGAACAAGGCTAAAAAAGGGATATGATGTTTTATCACGCTTTGAGGGAGCCAGATTATAGAAGTGTCCTCTTTGTAATGATTTCTTTTTTTCTTTTTTACTACTGA
The DNA here is from genome assembly GCF_014839835.1 of Dryobates pubescens. Taxonomy (NCBI): domain Eukaryota; kingdom Metazoa; phylum Chordata; class Aves; order Piciformes; family Picidae; genus Dryobates; species Dryobates pubescens. The sequence goes on from NC_071633.1 coordinate 13,497,958, forward strand.
ATAAATTTTCTGGGCTTAATTTTTATTAAAATAAGACATTTGCCTTTGGAGGCTCTTCAAGGCATTCTGTTCTGTGCCCTCTGCTTGCAGCATAGTCAAGGTATGCACACACTTTATAGCAACTCTACTTCTGCACAGTTAATACTGCTTGATTAAGCTGCAGCACTACACAAGCTGCATGTGGCTTGCTACGTGTTCTCTGAAAGGGCAACTCTTCTTTTAAAAAGGAGGATCAAAGTCTTAGTTGGGAGCAGGGCAGGAACCTGATAAGAGCCTTCTCCTTGAATACCATTTTTAATCACATACTTTTTTAGGGTAAGTATCAAACCTCTTTTTCAGCATTGGAAAAAAAACCCCTAGATTCCTAACCCTGGAAAAGTTCAACTTTGTCACAGTGATTTAGTTCCACTATGTACTTCAGTCGTTCAAAGATTCTGTCTTAATATCATGACATTGAGTGCTGCATGGCACAGCTATCACACTCAGGTTGAAAATACAGCCTCTGTGGTGCTAAGCGCACACACAGTTTTCAGTGTTGAAAGATGTTTTTCAGATAGGAGATGTTATACAACATTTATTAAATAACTATTCCTGGTTTTCTATCAAATATAGGCTGGCTCCCATGACAATTAATCCTTGATTAAGGTAAAAAGTGCAAGGGTTTTTATTACTAAGCTGGGATTTCTGTTTTCAAGTGAAAGCTATTTCCACACCAAGAGCTAGAAGTGAAGATGTTTACACTTTTTCATGTACTAATTATTACTTCTAACACTTAAAGTTTATCAATGAAGGTATCTCTGGAGGCATCCTGTACCTCCTTTTCCTTTATATCAAACATCTACTTTGTGGGCAAATGAAAACTGTTTTTCTTCCAATTTACCCATGAAAAAGGAGTCACTGCTATCACAGTGAAGAGAACAGCCAAATTTCCACTGACTCTGGTAGAAGAAAGCAAGAACAGAGAACTCAAATAGCTGAACCGTACAAATGCATGCAGACTATATAAAGTAACATGAAAAAACTAACTGCTTGCTAGCCCTACAAATCAGTTTGTATCATCAGCAAGATGATTGGAACACTGCTTCAGCACTTGTGAAATGAATCATAAATCTAGCCTCTCTGTTTTAAAAATGTTTCTATTTAAAAGGGGATGCAACAAAAAAAAGCACAAACGCTTCTGTATATACAACCAGAAACAGCGACTTGAATATTACACTGTTAAAGGCTTGCTTTTCAGCTTACATTTCATATTAAACTTGAGTGAGTTCAGTCCAGAAGTCAGTTATCTAGGCATTTACTGATTAAGAAATAAACTGATGATATGGTTGTCCTAAACAAACTCTGCTTGAATGATGTTATCAGAAAATTGTACACTCAAGCAGACATGTTTACAGAAATGTGTGTGATGGTATCTTTAAGGAATGTAACTGTTGACAGTTTTGAACTAAAATTGACAAATAATCAGAAAAATCCTACCACAAAATGTTCTAAAAGCATATGTAAAAATTCATTTCAGAAATAAAATCTGTCATAGTTCTTTAGTTTGAAAAAAACAACAGCATCACATCTCTGTTGTCCTTCAAACTGACTTGCTTCCACCACTGATCATTTTCCTCTTGGATTCAATGAGCACACCAGCTTAGACGAGAATAAGATGTTCTCTACATATGCAAAAGTCTTACTTTATTTTAACTTTTTTTCCCTCCTAGAATTTCTTTCCCCTACACACTTTTTCCAGAGATTTCTGCCTAGAAGACAGAAAGCTCAAAGGACATAAGGAGGTTGTTCAATGCTTTGCTTTCATGCACACTGAGGAATCTGCTAGCGGTACACTTTCACTTCATCAATTCAGCAAGAAACACAATGTGATTCTTCAGATTGCTCTTCAGTCGACATTCAGAGGCACCAGCCTGACAATTAATACAGGCACGTGACACTGAACAAGCAGGGACAAGGCAAAGGAAAAATCTTTTCTTAAATCCAGCCATAAACTCAACAAGCTCACCACAAGGGGTAGAAGGATAGTTAGAAAATACACTACAGGGTATATATGTGTGAACAGGCTTTAGCAAGGGGGGTTGGACAGGATAGTCCCCAAAAGTACTTTCCAAGCCCCACCATGCTGGGATTCTGTGACATCTGAAAATATACTATATATACAGAACTCCACCTCTGTGGCCACTTAATGAAACTGTTAAGACATCAAGTTAAATAAACACCTTAAAAATTAGGACATGGAATGCAAGCTGCATTCCAAATAGCTGATTCTTCCACACCTATCACTCTAGACTTAAGGAAATTCTTCAATAATATCTCAATGAATTAGTCATGGCAATCAAAAATGTCTGTGTGGATGGAGTGCTGGACTGTAAGTTAGAAGGCCATTTCATTTCCAGCTCTGGTTAGCACAGAATTCCTTTCTTCATCTCTCTCACCCCATTAGTAGGGATAATTATACTCACCTCCTTTATAAAGCACTAGAAAATCTACAGTTAGAAATCACCTTAAACACGTAATTATAAGTAACAGCAATCATGTATCAAACTCCAGTTATCAACTCATCACTTGGAAGCAAGAATCTGATTGTTCCTGGAATTAGTACACAAAATTCAGTTCTGCCCCTGACATTAGCTTCCTTGTACTTTCATCATTATTACAACAGCTTCATTATGCTAAGATGCACTAAAGAACCTGACCTAACTACCACTGACTGACATTTTGAAGACTTTCCAATATTTGAACAACAAAAGAGCCAGGGCTTTTTTCTCATTGAAAATTTCCATGTTAAAGACACTTTTGACCAGCTTCAAGCTTAGATGCCACTTTGAACCTGCAGCTTGAATCGTTGCAATGGCTCCATTCTAAAACAGGCCATAGCACTTTGCAAATATATTTTGCTGCTACATCCATCAACCCTTCTCTCCTTACAGGGGCTGGCCAACAAGGGCACCTTTCTGTCATCACCACTTATGCTACTGGTTTCTCCTCTTCCTCCTCCACATCTGTATGTTACTTTCCTCCTTTCAGCTGCACACAATGCCCTTAATCACCCAGTATATTTGCTGTCTATGCTTTTCTTTCATCTTGTGGAACTTAAAAGTGAAAAAAAGGTGAGAGGATTTGATATAAAATTAAGCTACTTACCAACTACTGCCAGATTATGCTCTGAGCCACACGCGACCTGAAAAAGAAACATGAATGAGTAAGAGAACCCCCTTGCCAGTAGGAAGACAACCACAGTTATGGCAGGAAATTAAAAATAACCTGACACAAACAACTACAATTTGTAGGATGCAAAATCAAGGTTGATGTCCTCTCAATTCTAAACAAAACTTCATTTGTATTCTTACTCAAGGGCTTGGTGGCAGGGAGGTACGTTTGTTTTGTTAATAAACAGGCAATTTCTCCTCACAATGCAGCCACCACTGGTATTTCAATCCTTAGGAGCAAGACTGGCCACAAAGCTGCAAAACATCACACCCTAGACAAACATCCAGCAAGGCTATTCACGAGCACAGACCAAATGTAGATTAAACCTTTGCAAGATCAGAGCCATACTGCAAATCCAAAGGGTGATGAAGATTTCCATTTCTCTTCTCCAAGCTGTTTTTCCAGGTGATCCCTGAAGAACTGCACAGGCAGTATTCAGGCTGTGTTATACAGAGTATACAGGCTTAGTGTGATAAACATGAAGTGATATGATCCCTGGGGTCATTTGTCTAGAATGCTGAAAAAACACCCCAGAACTCAACTTTGCTGTTAGCAGCAGGCTGGTTGAATTTTGAAAAGCTGCAGAAGAAAAGAAAGAAACTAATGGAAACATTTTCTTCCCAGCTCATTAGGGATGGAAATCAGTTACGACTTTCTTTTCAGAGCAAACTCACAGTGTGTTTTCTTTGCAGCTGCTGTGAGCATGGCACGTGTTTAAGTTGCGTTAGCATCTATCACATAGTAGAACTCATTAAGCTTTCAAAAGTTCTTCACAAATGATGGTAATCCAAGCACAGAGAGCAGCCTGCTGCCCTACCGCAAGGGCTCATCTTCCCCATTGAATTATTTCACAATGTCACTGCTGGCATAACGGTCTGACGTAAGGGACATCATCTTACACAAGGTTACTCTGCTGAGTGCCCTCAAGTTCTAAATTAAAACACAAGCAATCCCCTCAAAATCCTGTCTCTGGTTCACTGTCTTACACCTACTTGCCCATTACACGAACTACTGAGCTGGATAAAATTAATAAGCACATTCTTCTGCTTCTTCAAAGTACATTTGCAATGATAAAATATAAACCAGAAGTATATGCTCAATTATATTGAAAAAAAAAAAATACAAGTCCACACCATCAACATTTTATAGGGTTTTATGCATGCATAACTTTATTGGGTTTATGGCCAGAGAAACTGCTACAATCACCTCAGTGTCTGCACCACATAAAACCACAGAAGTTAACAAAACAGTCCTTGTACTCAGCTCCTTGTGCTCGAGTATTTGGTAGAAAAGAGATACCCAAGGCTGACACACAGACTGGGTTTGAGCAACTGTGCTACAACTAAATACTGCGAACACTGCTTCTCACAACATAGCCACACCGTAAGTGGGACAGTGCCTACCTAACAAAACAATGGCAAGGAAGACAAAACAGACTCTTTAGGATAGAGGAGCTTAGCCAGGGTATTAAAGCATTTGGGAAAACAAGGCAGGAAAAATAATTCAAGTCACAGCACAGCCTCATCTTGAGAAAAATCCAAGATAAAACAGCAGGAAAAGCAATGCCTTTGCAAGTGTATTAAATAGCAAGGCTGCATCAAATCTTCTACTCCACAGTATTTCAGAGGGGCAAACTTTAACCCCTGACTGTTAAAATAGAGAACCCCTCAGTACATCCTATATCATTATCCTCACCACAAGTCAGAGCCTTACACAGGAGCAGGGCTGCTTCCTAATGCCTCTTCACTGGTTAATGCTCCCACCAATGCTTCTCCAGCTTAATGGCTGATGCCATGGAAACAAGATCCACACATGGAAACACATGTAAAGGCTTTCTAGCAAAAAAGCAAATTCTGCATCTTCACCAAGTGCTGAAAATTTGAGAAACTGAAGCTGCTGCTAATAAAATAAATAAACGTTACCAGAGGTGTGAATAATCCTATCTCAGCTGCTTCCCCAGGGAATACACTAACACAGGCACAGGTTCAAAAGCATTGGTACAAAAGAGCTGCTCGGTTGGTGGTTTGTACTTACTGCCAGGAAACCCTTCAGAAACACCACACAACCAAAAAACCACAAAACAAATAATCAAACAAAACACAACCCCACCCCCCAAAACCCCAAACCAAACAAATAAGATGTGTAGAATATAAAACATCCCCTGACTCAAAGCGTTTTCTTCCTGTATACAATAGCAGCAACTACAGAGCCTGGAAACCAGATAAAAGAAGGTTGGTGTCCCCAAACAGCTTTGTACTCTGTTCATATAGCTGGGATTCTGCCTACTGCTCAGACCCACCTTACCAGGTTGTAAGGGAGTCAGTCAAACTGCTCTGGATACCAACCAGACCAGGAATTGCTGTATGGCAGAGACTGGCCCTCTCTGGGGCATTGCCCCCATGACAGCCACTCAGAGGCAGTATGGCATGCAAATCCACTCACTGCAGCTGAGGCCTGATGGTGTAAAACACACTGCAAAGCACCATAAGTAGTGCTGCTGCACACCCTTGGGATGGGTGAAAGCCACCTCAGTGCAAGTGCCAGCTTTGCTAACAGCTGAAACGAAACTCAGCGGCAAGCTTCTGAAGGCAGTGTCCTGGATTCACCTTTGATGGCCCCATGGAAGCACAGCACACACCACATGGTAGCAGCAGTGCCATGCTCCAAAGAAGAATGTGCTAGACTGAGAGCACCAGGTTCACCACCTCTGCCTTAGCACAGGGTGTCACCACCTGCCAACACTTATTTGGAGTTTCCTGTAGGAAATCAGTCAAACACACCCTTAGGGGGCTCTAAAGTTAGCTTTCTGAAACAACAGCCTTACTCATCATCCATGCTGCCTGCTAGAGGCTACATCATCCACCCACGGGATTCCTGCTGGCCTGGACACCTATGACTCTGGAGCTCAGGAGGGATCACACTACTGAGGTGAAGCAAGGCTGGCAGTGCTTAAAGAGCCTTGAAGGTATTTCATAACAACTTTTTTACCACAAGCTTTAAAATGTGACACCTCCTTTTCCTCGTGACTCCCCTCAACAGGAAACAAACAGCCCAGAACACATAATTTGCTGGTACCAATACAGAGCAGCTGGAGAACAGCATCGCTGAGCAGATGTTTTATGCTTGCATTAGATGTAATAAACTCTGCAGTCAGCACAGGTCACTGGGAGAAGCCTGGTATTTACTGCAGCAGCCATAATTTTCTGGCTACTTCTCTTCTGTCCCCACCCCCAACATGCTGCAGAGAAATTAAATTCCAACAGACATCTGCATGCTCCCAGTGGATAAGTACATTCAAGGGTACTTATAAACACACTATAATGCTTTCTAATTGGGCAATATTTTTACATTCTATTTTAATTGGAAAAAAAAAATCACTCATCTTAAAGACAAATCAATGACTGCTAGGGAGTGCAGCCTTCTGTGAGCCTAAGGAACAAGACCCCCCACAGAAACATTTCATATGGCAGTTTCTTCTCTGTTTACAGGAAAAATTGAGAGTTGTGTAAGGATATTGTGAGCTCTCTATAAATGATCTCAAAGCACTTTACAATTGCCTGTGAGGCAGGAAAAGAATGCTTAAGGAGCATTTCACCCAGAACTTCTTTACCTTATTATCCGTGTCCTTTCAACCACAGATAAATTGTTTCTTCCCTCAAACTATGTTAGCAAGCTGCTTTCTACCCAGCAATGATTGTAGTTCAGATCCATCCATCCCTCCAGATTTAACACATGTGGTGAGAAGCAGCCAAGGGACCAGCATTTTATTATTCATAAATAGTCAGGACATAAGCTGCATGGATGGTGAGGAAAGTCCTTAAGCCCAACAACCACTGACTCTGGGCAAAACATCAACTGCTTTCTGCAGCCTGCAGATCTGCTTATCTCCCTGCCCTAACAAAAACAAATTGATTGAGTGTAATAAAAATATAAATATGTATATACACACACAAAAAAAAAAAAGTATTTGAAGGGTTTTTAAACGTATTTATAGTATTAAAGTATAAAAAGAATAATGCGTGTAGAGATGTATACATACAAGAAAGGTGTGCATACCTCAATGTGTGTGTGCTTATTAGGAAGAGTTGGTTATGTACTGAAGGAGATTTTATCAGGGAAGAGAGAAGGGGGTAAATACAGAGTGCCTCCCTCTTATACCCAGGGCAGAGGTTTCTCTGAGATTAACTATCCCCCTTTTGCTCCCCCACAGCCTTGTGAGGTAGGAAAATTATGTTCCCTCTTTTGTAGGCTGTAAATAAAAATGTCCAGGACAAAACTCATGCAGATATTTAGACACACAACCTCTCACTGATTTCAAAAGGTAATTAAGAGACAAAATACCTTTTGACAGGCAGCCCCTAAGGGACTTTTGAGCTCTATTACAAAACAAGTCTGACAAAGTGTATAAAAATCCATGTTTCAGGCTAGTACCTTGACCACAAGGCCATTCTTTCTTTTCTTTCCTTTTCTCCCAGGGCTCTGACTGAGGATCTGTTGTGCAACCCATCAGGATAAATATCAAGTCAGAACTGCAGGCAAAGTCAGCCCAGTGCTGCAGCAGAGGGACTGCATGAGGGGGGGTCTGCAGGCGAGAGGCACAGGGAGCTGGGCTACCAAAGGTGATTGCAGAATGAAAATATACAAGCATCTCAACATTAGGGTGCCTGGTCAGTACAACAAAGGATCCCAAAGCCATTTATTTTTGGCTCCCTATTCTGTGAGTTAATTACCTACAGTGTAATTATTTCCCACAACATTCCACGGTACAGAGACTTCCCTCATTTTTCAGGGATAAGAGCCTGACATACAAAATACATTCTTAAGGATGCATGAAGACACAATGTTTGAGTTGCATCCTGACTCCAGTTGCTACCATTTCTAAATTTTAATTGCACAAAAGCATAGCCCTAGGGGAACCTGAGCAGGGCAGTGGTCATATAAGGGAACGAAACCATTGAAGGTATGTGCCCAGAAGCCCTTTTATCCAGGACCTTAAAAACCATGGCATCTCACGCCTTTAGACAAATTTCATTGTGAGGAAATTGCCAGGGTCAGAAGACAGAAAATGTTATTTCTTCTGGGCTCAGAAGTCCTAATGGAAGGAAACGAGGTGACCGAGAGACTGCAGATCAAAGCTTACGTAAGACAGGGGAATCTTCTCCCCCAGAGCTGTTCTTCCATGCCCTTGATTAATGTATCGTAACAATGATTTGTACTGTTTGACACTCTCTGTCCAACTGCATTTGTATGCAGAATCCTACTGATGTGAAAAAAAAGAAAAGAAAAGAAAAGAAAATGAATCTAATTAGCAAAGCTGTCCTGCTTCCAATGATCCTTCACCAGGAACTCTGTGTTCCTCCTCTGGATCATTTGACTCCTGATTGATAAGAGAGCATCTTGATAACCTAGTCACATTCCTTGGCAAGCAGAAGACTAAGTGCAGCTTAATGCAACACATGTCAGCAGCAAACCAGTACAACCTCACCAGGAACTGCACTTTGAATGTGTTCCTGGCTCTATCAATTGAAAAGCGAGCAGCCCTGCGTCTTATAGCTCAGAAAATACTTTTTACTTGTCAATCTAATAATAGATTAGATTAGATCTAATCCAGGATCTGTTTGATCCTATCAAGGTGGATTTTTTGTTCTTGTGTGATTGGCTTTTTGTTTTGCACATAGCTTTACTTTCCACTACAGCAAAAAAAATCACAGTAGGATTTAAACTGAAGCCTGTGTACTAAGGTCTGGAATAAAACATTCTTCTTCATGACACACCTGACAAAAAGCTAATGTGCCACTTAAAAGCATGGAGAAAGACAGGAAGCAAGATGGAGTCACTTTCAAAAGAAAAATTTTAGAATTCTATATAGAATAGAATACAGAATTAACCAGGTTGGAAAAGACCTTTGAGATCATCAAGTCTGATAGCTTCTGGAGTTATGATCTATGACCTCCCTGCCCAAAACTAATTTCAAAGCCTGCCTCACTTTTGTAGTGCAAGACACAAAGTGCCTTTTCCCCATGCAGCATTTTCCTTTCCTCTCCACTCACCTCCAATAATTCAAAATCCTGCCCTGACAACTGTCTTGCAGTCATCCAAAAGCCAGCTGGCCAACTCCAAGATCTTGCCTTTGTGTCCACCATACCACAACTGACTTACATACAAGTCTCTGCATGTGTTCCCTCTCTGTAACACCAACCATAGACAAGAAAATGCTATGCCATCCACCGACTCACTGAGCACCATGCTTCCAGGAACAGCTTCTTGCAGCTAAAAGGAAGCAGTTGAGCTTCTCCAGTTGGTGCAGCTTGGGTCTCAAAGTGCTTTCAGGAGATGGAATCAGTTGTAATTTCAAAGCAAATAAAGAAACCTCAAGCCAATCCAACAACTAAAACCTCCCACAAACAGACACAAACCCCAAAAACACATTACCAAAAGCCAACCAATTTTTTAACATCAGGTGGGAAGCACCACAACCACATAAGGCTGGCAACAAAGAGATGAGGCACAAGGGATGAAAATGAAAGGAGGAAAGAAAAGCCAATTGTTAAAGCAGTCAGCATTCCCACAGAAGGTTTACATCACAGCACACACAAAGTTTACTTGAAGGCAGGTGTGGTCATATTGAAAATCTTAGCTCTGTATTGTCTGCCTCAAATTGAGATGGATTGAGATGTCAAGACAAAGTAAGATCCATGTCCACCAACAAAAAACCCACTCATTGTCAGAAGACCTGAGGACAATACAAAAGTTGCTGAGGTGCCTGTAAGAACACCCAGTGGGGTTAGGTTCTAGTAGAATGACAGGAATGTTGCCAAGACAAGTGAGATAAAAATCTTTACAAGTCAGCAAGGTCAGCTGGTTCTCCATTGCCTGAAGATTTTCCAATTAGTTCTCATATCCTTCTTCAGACAGTTGCCTCCCTTCTTTGGGATTCAGAAAGTATAAGCATCTTTCATTCTTGCAAAGTCAAGCTCCATCCCTTTCAAATCTCTCAGCACCACTAGTCAAAATTTTCCATTTTTGTTAACCAAGACCTGAGCCACAAGCCCTGAGAGCTCATAGGTACATCCTCCCAAACCCCTCTGTGCAGGGCAAATCCCATGAGGCCAAAACCCTCTGCTAACTTTACAGGCATCTCTGTCCACATACAGCTATGAACTGGAGGAATGGGATCTTCATCAGATGTGCATTTTACCCAGGGGAACTTCTTCACCATTTTTCTCAAAGTGATTCTGATTTAGATTGTTTCAGCCACAATTCCCAGCTCCTTACAGTTTCTATGCCTCTCTCATGTAGAATGAGAGGCCCTAAGATGAATACCTGAAAATCTATTTGGGCTTACTCTGGGCCTTAATTGAGGCCCACAAACCCCATTTTATCTGAGGAAATGAAAGAAGCTAAGAGCACAGAAACAAAATGTTTCAAGCTCTCTTCACACACTGATCTGCCTGTGCCATCACTATACACATCCTTACCACCAGGTAATTCTGATGCTTTCAGGTCAAGAACTGTAGCTTGTAGCATGCCAAAAAAAGCTCCCTATGCTATTTTACATGCAAACAGCAAAAAGAAAAATGTTCATTACAGCATACAAATGTCAGCATTACCTACCCAAATGTGCCAATTTCTAGTACTGTGAACTTAATGAAATGAATGATTCTGTTATAAACAATGATTGCAGGCAAACATTCTGTTAAAGTACATAGCATTATCCAACATTTTATAGACTTAGAATAAAAGTCATGTGAGCAAGCCTTACTTGGCAACAAAACAGCAAAATCTACTGGGAAAAAAAAGACAACCCAGCAAACAAAACCATTTCCAAGGTCCCTTTATGGATGTATAACAGAATCTGGGCTGCATATCTCATGCCTTGACACTGAACAGTCCATTGGGTTTAAACTCTTTAGAATATTTTCTGGAGTGAAGGTGGAGAAAACCACAGAGCAATCAGCTGTGCATATCGTGGGAACTGAGCTCTCCCCTACCTCTGGTGTTAGTGCAACTATCTCCCTGCAATTCTGCATTAAAAGACGTAATTGCAGAGAACTCAGCACGCAGCCTGCAAGGTTACACAATAGCCCAAAGCTGTGCATTTTTGTAGAGCTGACAGGAAAAATAGCACTCTTCAGAAAGTTCATACCCTCAGCCAACAGAGTCTCTGGGTATTCTATTTGGATATTGTGAACAGATAAACACTGTCCCTGAAAGTCCCCCTTAAAGGAGCTAAGCGCTGGTAGTGTGGCCATGGCTGGGGCCATACTTCCTCAAAACAAGCCATCACTTGATGAACCCTGAGGGAACTGGCCTCACTGATGTGAGACCTGACCCTGTTGACTCTCTAGAAGCCTTTTTTTTTCCCTAGCATGTAGATGTTTTTGGAATCTCCTTACAGTATTTTTTTGGTTTGCATGCTTGTCACCTACCCTGTCCTTCATTCAAAAAGGCCTCTGAAATACCTGGCAGTATTATCAAAAGAACATTATCAATGACATCCTTAAGAAATACTACTCTTATTTTAAAGTGCAGAGGCTTTTTTGCTTCTTCCAGAAATAAATCCAAATTCATGATCAAATTTTGAATGTGCCAGTTCTTAAGCACCTAGCACCAGGAGGTAGGAAGACAAATTTTCAGAGAAATCACTGAATGTTCAAGGAAGCTTTCATGCACAGCTGGACTGACCTTCCATTTCTGCACCAGCCCTCTAGACCTCAGCGAGCACTGCTGCTTGCACAAACTGGCAGTACACAAATACACTGTCACTGGAAAGAGTAAAACCCACTATTTCATCTTCAAAACACTTTATGTCCTTTGAAAGAAATAAGCAGGTTACTGGAAGGACTGAAGCACTACTGTGTAATATCTTTTGAAGTGTCCCTCATTGGACCCAGCACCTTTGGGAAATATTATTTAACTATCAGCTGTTCAAGAATGCAAATCTTTGCCTGATTTCCAGCACAACCCTCACTGTCTCTCCCTCTCCCACATATAGGCATGTAAAAATAAAAATGGTATCAACTTAATTTGTAGTCAAAATGCCCCTAACACATTAAGAACAACTCCTATAATATCACAAAATAAATGGGGCGGGGGGGGGGGGGGAAGAGGGGGCACCAAAACACATTTATCACACACCAACTACCCTAACTTGAGGGCAGAGTTTTCTTGAGTCATTTACTTTCCAGCAGAGCTACAGGCATGCAGCTTCCATAAGGGTTAGCCTCATATAAAAATAACAAGTCAAGAATTTTGTTGTCTGCTCTTTAACCTCTCCAAAGAAATGGTGTTTATGCCTTTGGGGTGCCATGTAACTCTGCTCATCAGTGCTGGATTCCCTGTATCTGCAGCACTTAGTAACAGTACAACTCTCTGCAGCAAGCTTGCTGGAAATAAAAGGTAAACTTGCTAAGAGTTCAATGTAAAAATGAATAGAAAAGCTCTTCTGGATAATTAAGGATACCATTTGTAATGACTCATGTAGAGACTGAGCCTTAATGCTGCTCACAAAGGGAGAATTAGGAAAACAACCCATGTCTGAGGCAAAAGGCAGTTTTGTTAAAAAGCTGAACTACAGAATCATAGAATCATTTAGGTTGGAAAAGACCTCTAAAATCAACAAGTCCAACCCTTAATCCAGCACTGCCAGGTCACCACTAAACCATGTCCCTCAGCACCACATCTACATGGCTTTTAAATCCTTCCAGGGATGAGGACTCCAGCACTGCCCTTGGAAGCCTGGTTTGACAACTATATAGGGAAGAAACTATTTCCTAATATCCAACCTAAACCTCCCCTGGTGCAATTTGAGGCTGTTACCTCTTATTCTATCGCTTGTTACTTGGGAGAAGAGACCAACCCCACCTCACGGCAACCTCCTAACTCCTGTACAATGATTCTTTTGCCGCTCTGGAGACAGGGGTACCCCATCTGACATCATTAGGTCTGGTGTCCTGTAGATCAACCCATGATCAAAAATCCCAAACTCTGCTGGTGACAACAGGCTCAGAACCAGGTATTCCTCATCATTCTTTGCAACTGGAAGGATAGAGGGGAACACTACTTGCGTTCCTGTCCTCATATCCAGTCAATCATAAAGCCTTCAAAGTTCTGATTTGAACTTTTCTGAGTAAGCCAGAGTGTATTCTGTCAGAAACCCATCCATTAGCTCAAGTAAACAGCTGTAGAACAAGAGTAGACAGAAGAAAATGTCACAGACCCTTGCTGCTGCGCCACCAGAGTGAGGTCAGAACACATCTGCTCTTTCCAGGGCTGGAAAACAAACCACAGCTGTCTGACACCAGGCAAGCTGGGCAGCCCAGCAATGGACCTCCAGCTATTCATGTTCAGGAGAACCATTCATTCATCTCAGCTGCATTCTTCTTTAAAACCACACACTCATTCCAGTTTATTTTTACCTAGCAGCTGCCTGAGTTCAAGACACTTCTATTATGCACCATCTCTCTCACACAATATCCACTCCTTTCTCTTTCAATCTCTGCTACCTTTGAGACACAGCTCTTTCACACCAGTACTAGCACACGAGTTTCAAATGACCTTTTCTTCTCTTGTTTTCTCAAAGAGCACACCAGCCTACTCAAGTACAAAGGCTCCCAGTCCTGCCAGGGGATCAAATGCCACAAGGACAGAATAAGATGAGAGATGTGTCCCGCTGCACAAGCCAAAGCATGCACTGACTGCTCATTCAATTCACATTATGGGACAATTTTTCTTATGACCCATTTATAAACATCTCTAATTGTGAGAAGAGTTGTTTCACAAGACCAACAAAATGCACACTACTTTAATCCAAAGAATTTGTCTATGTGTGTTGTGGCCAGTGCCTATAGGAAAAAAAAGAAAATGACCTTTTCTCCCCAAAATCATACACATCACCACTCTGCTTAATAATCCATTATTGGGAATGGATATCATCCAATACCAATCATCTGCAGTTGATGCCACCAGCAATTTCCTGATGCCTCCACTGGGTGAAAATCAGGCCAGTCCTTCACAGGACCAAATATTTCCTTGATGAAGAAGCCAGTGGATGAGGAGTAGCTGCAGAACTCTAAGCATAAAGGCTTTAACCACTTACAGTATAAAGAGACTATAGTCCTGGAATCGTCACAAACTGAAAATGCACTTGCTCCCGTAAGCCCGCTCCAAAGCAGGAGATTTCCACCACAATATAAGGAACTGACAGGGATAAAACCACACAAACAGTTTGAGAGATGTGAAGCCCAGTTTCTGAGGAGTTGTGGTTATGACAGCCATGTCAAGTCTGGCATTTTGGCAAAAAGGATAGGTGAATGTTTTTCTCTTGTACGGGACTCCAACAAAACTCAAAAGGCAACAGGTTCTTACAAATTTGTCCTTAGTTGAAGTCCATATAATGACCCTCTTTTTGAATCATAGAATCAATAAGGTTGAAAAAGACCCCAAAGATCATCAAGTCCAACCAACTAAACCATGGCTTCAAGTGCCATGTCCAATCCCCTCTTGAACACCTCCAGGGCCGGTGACTCCACCACCTCCCTGGGCAGCACATGCCAATGGCTAACAACTCTCTCTGGGACTAACTTTCTCCTCACCTCAAGCCTAAACTTCCCCTGGCACAGCTTGAGACTGTGTCCTCTTGTTCTGGTGCTGGCTGCCTGGGAGAAGAAACCAAGCCCCACCTGGCTACAATCTCCCTTCAGGTAGCTGTAGAGAGCAAGAAGGTCTCCCCTGAGCCTCCTCTTTTCCAGGCTAAAGAACCCCAGCTCCCTCAGCCTCTCCTTGCAGCGCTTGTGCTCGAGGCCTCTCCCCAGCCTTGTTGCCCTTCTCTGGATACATTCAAGAGCCTCAATGTCCTTCTTAAATTGAGGGGCCCAGAACTGGGCACAGTACTCAAATTTTCTTAAATGAATAATCTTATTGTAGCAATACAGTGCCAGACTGGCATGAGGCACCGTAAAATATTTGTCAACTACAGCTCACCAGAAACTTATTCTGATCTCATCACTACAGTTATAGAAGGGTAAAGGTTTGACTGATACAGAGTTACACCAAATAATTTTCTCACTTTTATTTCCAAACACTACCACAGACAGAGCTGTTTATACCTTTGGAATAAAACACCCCCAAACCAAACAACTTTCAGTGCTCACCGCTGCTTGCGCACTGACTGCAAATACCTGGCATTTACCATGTGGCAATCTGGGTTTGTGTTTTTGAGGAGGGATCCCGTTTTCAACAGTGGAATCCCTTGCTCCATCTACGTTAAAGACATCACACACATTACTGAAAAGCACCTACAGAGGAACCAGGATGGATAGTAAAGGGCCTGCAATGTGAATTCATTCAGAGTTGAGAATGAATCAAAACTCCAGAAGCAGCTAATAAAACTTGATAAATGGGCAAGGCTGAGACGGATAAAATTTACTGTGGTCAGGTACAGCATAATAAATATTTCTGGATACCCAAAAGAATCATTTAGACTGTTCACATATACAGATAGACTCTAAATTAGTTGGAATCTCTCAGGGGAACTATCTAGCATCACTGGCCAATTCACCAGAAATACTTTTTCAGTGTGTAGCAGCAAGGAAAAACAGCAAGAAGTCAGACTGGTTTGGAATGGGAGCTGGTTTGGTCAGCTTTCCATGCAAACCAATCACATTTTACACTTTCATCCTGATGCTGTGGAGAAAAAAGGGCAAGTACCCATAAAAAGAAAGACTCAATGTGTTGACCTGACAAAAGCAATAGGAACATGTGAAAACAAGCTTTGCTTGTATGCTTGACTTTTGCTTTACCTGTTAAACTGCCTTCATCTTAACCCATGAATTTTCTCACTTTTAATCCTTCCAATCCTCTTCCCCATCCCATTCAGGGCAGTGTGCAAGCAACTGCATGAAGCTAAGAGTTAAACCATGTCACCTGCCCAAAGCCTGCTGTTGTTTTCTAATAGTCATGACTGCACTGGAAACACATGTATTGAATAAAGACTTCCATTTACAGTGATATTTCTAGGATCTCTTGCAGACAGTTTGTATTTATTATTTTTTAAATGTCTTTTCCCTTTCTTAGTGGCTTGGGTTGGTTTGTTGTCATTTTGTGTCTTTATCATTTCCTGATCAGAATGTCTTACGCTGTTTAGTCTACTGCCTGACAGAAATTCAATTATATTGCATCAGCATTTGAAAACCTAAGTATGTTACATCTGCATTTGACACTGATACATTTATCAAACTTTCATCTCATAAAAAAAATAGGTATCACATTAGTTTGAAAAGAGGTATTTTCCATGGTCACATACTCACTACAAGCAACTGTGTTATTGTCCTTTAAATCTTTATTGGTCAAAACTCATGTCAGCCATGCCATTATTTTGACCAAGGCAAACACCAGCCTTCTGAAACCTCTCTGACATGCTGGAAAAATAATTATCAAACCCAACAATCTAGAGTGCTTTGGCCATCCTCCTCAAAACTCTGAAAGAGAAACACCTCAGCCTTGGTCTATAAGCTTTTCCCTTTAGAGGCTGAGTAAATGCTGGAATGGAGAAGGGGATCTCTACACTCTGTAGTCCCTCTGCTTTTTCCCCAAATGCAAAGTAGAAATTATTACTAATGTGAAATATGCCTTGCCAGCATTTATGGTTTGGCACTAGACATATTTAAGATGTTTTAGTATTGACAATATTGGTGTATTTGCCTTTGAGAGCAAACTCATATCATTGCAGCTCTTTTCATATCCCTATTAATTGGAGCTGGTGGCTCATGGCAGGCTACAGCTAGTGTCTTCTAATTTGTTTTGTTTCAGGGGAGTGGAGAGGATTTCCTACCTGTTGTGACAACCCTTAAGATCTCTTATTTCCACCTTAATAACGACTGAGAAACAAGTAATACAGTTTTCAATATAAAATGCCCCTTTCAATCCCAAGAGTTTATTTGCTTCTTCCAAATGAAATTCTAACCACAGACATTGCCATTGCAATTACACAAAGTTTCCCATAAGGTTTCATTCTGAAATATTTTGTTGCATCATGGCTTACAGGAGTCTTTGATATGGACTACAAGAGTTGCCTAACCTAAACAAGATGGGGAGGCCAGAGATAGTGCCAATGGCTTCCTGCATTAATTTACCAGTCTTCCTGCTACTCATAAGATTACCAGATTCCCACATGCACAGGAGTCAGGCTCCCATCCTCTGTTAAATCATATTTTTCCTTTCATTCTCACAGGGTGGCTCTGTAACAGCACACAGGAGTCATCAAGACAGACAGGACCATTTTTCAAATAACTATATATAACTATATATTCATTACAGAAAAGAATCAATACTTCAAAGTAACTCCTGATGACAGGGATACTTTTGTTAATTAATACATCTAGATAGTCACTGTGAAATACACTGAATCAGACATTCCTTTACAGGCCTATTTTCCTTTAAGTTAATAAAATATCACCTAAATAATATGCAGGTTTAAAATTCCAGCTTCATCTGATACAACAGTCTGCCAGTAGACAGAATACAAAATGAGAAACTCTGAAGAACAGAGCTTTAACATCTTTTAATAAGGTAGCAGCACTTCTGCAGCAGATGAGAGGTAGTAGAGGTTGTATTAAAGTCAGCAGCCCACCAGACTTCACCACTAATTACAAAACACACCCACCCTCTCCTGCATTTGTAATTCGAAGTGGCATCCCTCTTTAGATGGAAGTCAAGAGGCAGCACTTTTCTCTATTGCAGAAATCTGGTGAATTCATTTAGTCATCTAAAGTGACATATGCAGCCCAGCTAAAAACAGGAACAACAATAAGGAAACCCCTTCTGCATATTCTCAAACCTGATTAAAGTGAAGCGTCACTGCACAACAGCTAAAACACATCCTCCTCTGCCTTGACTTCTTAGGCCATCAACTTCAGAAGTGTTTTACTCTCACAATGAATGTCTTTGTGTACCAAAGATTGAGAACTAATGCTCCAGAGTCCTGTGTAGGAGGTGAAGGGTAGAACTCATGCCCATACCAGATGCTTACACATTGGCAAGTACCATGAGTGTCAGAGTTTGCCAGCAGCCAGAGATTTTGCCGTTCTGACTCGAGTGCTCTCTGGCCAACACATCACTCCTGGACACAGAGCACTAGCTTGAGATCATGTTCTTTTCAACGTCCATCGATGGAGGTTTAATATTTACTCTTTTGCCAAGTCTCTCCAACATCTGCTCTAGATACAAGCCACTTCCTCTTAATGGAGGTAGCATCTGAACAGCATGGCTACCCTGCTACTACAATTTCAAGTAACAATGAGAATTGAAGCACGTTGCTTCCAATGACTCCAAAAGTATTTAGCCATTACAGTCAGGAAGAAGAGAACAAAGAAAGAAGAGGAATAAAAAAAACAAAAAAATCTGATTTTGCAACTATTTCAATGTATTAGAAATCATCTTCTGTAGCACATTTCACCTCAAAAATGTCTAAAGTGTTCCAAAGTACACAGTACCACTTTACTCCTAAGTACTTGGCCAAAAAAGTGATGCTGGAATGGCAGTGTCAAGCAACTTGCTTATTCAAACTTCTGCTGGAACACTTACTAGTTAAGGGAGAGCTTAGTTAATCATGATACCTTTAGAACAACACAACCTGAAAAATAATTAAGTTAAATTGCTTGCTCTTACTTTGAATGTTATACTATCCAAGGAAAAACAACAAAAAAATCCCACACCAAAAAACCCAACAAACTTTTCACCTGTGAGTGAATTCATGTAACAGTTTAATAGATTAATTTCTGATCACTATGCCTTTGCACTTAGCATACAACCATTTTCATTACAGAAACCCTGAAAACTTTCAGTGTCTCAAAACAGAAATGAGCAAATGGTATGTTTGAGATCACTCATAAGTGAAAATAAGGCAGTAAAATACTCTGCAGATTTTCCTGGTTGACTTTACTCTGTAGTCTGCAAGGGTAAAAATACCTCCTAAAACTGAAAGGGAACAAGGACTGAAAATAAGGGGAAGTGCATCCCTTTTTCCATCCTACTTCTGATAATTATGAGGCTTTTTAAAATTCCACATATATTGTTTCCCCATTTTTCCTTCCCCTTCCCCAATTCCTCATTAAAGCCCAAAGAATCCTGTCTGTAGGAGAAAGTAGACCACAACTGCTGATTTACCCAGAGAGGAACACATTGAGCATATCTTTAAATTTACCATCAGTAAGAACATATATAAAGCCCATACTTAGAAGCTAAGTTTCTATTTTGGACCTTCCCAAGTACAGAAAGCACTGCTAATTTTGTAACAAACAGAAATAAGAACATGCTCAAAACTAGGCTACACCTTTGGTGTATGACTGTGACCTACAGAATGCACAAATTATGCTTCTTAAAGTCATTTTCAAAAGAACTATTTTCCACATGCTTTTCTACGCAAGCTCCCTCTTGACTGAAAGGCAGCTGAGAAACATCAAAGGCTAAATTGTTCATGAGACTGCCTGAAGAAAAAGGTTCTTTCAGGTCAGAATGAAGGGTAATAACATTCACCTCAGCCTCAGCAATTAAAAAAATTGTTTCCATCTCTACAGGCATCAGTCTCTTGAAAACTGATGGAACAACGTATTCAACACTAACATGAATGAAATGTTGACCAGAGAGAAAAAAAGGACTAAAAATACACTTGGATAACAAAAGGCTCTTTTGGAGGGGGAAAAAAAGAGTAGCTAGGCAATGCATTAAAATTATTTCCCTGGCTTCCACTCAGATGCTGTCCAAGCACAGCTTCATTGTTTGGCACGTCGCTTACATCTCCTCACGTCACCTTCATTCTCTCACTCAGATAACCTACAGATAAAACTACGCAGAGCCCTATTCTAGGATTCAGCAATATTAACCCAGTAGCCAGCAGCAAAAACTGGGGCTTTTGATTCATAAAGAATTTTCAAAGCCCCTGTGAACTGCAGAGCATAGGGAAGGTGAAAGCTTACATCAAACTGAGACATGTGACTCTTTCAGGTTCACTTACAAAGCAGGATGTGTTCATTGCTCATGGTGAGAGGGGGGCCTCGCCAGCCTACTGCGTCTGCATGTTCCCACAGGAAGACAGCGCAATGGAGGAAAGAGTGCTGAATCTGAAATTCATTTCATCAGCCTAACACATTTTTAGATTAATTACAGAAAATTATTTCCCACTTCACTTCCACATCAACGAATTTTTTTTTGGCTTCTCAAGCCTCTTTAATGCACAACCCTGGTCCCCATCAGTCATCTGCCACTAAAGCACAGCCAGCACAGAACAGAAGTGCATACACCTCAAACTGTTCTGCAGAATACATATGAGGAAGGGAAAAAATAACCTTTTCCAGGTGGAATTGCAGAAGGGGATTCTGCTTAATGGAACTCCCCCAGCACCCTCTTCAAAGTAGTAGAAACAGCACCACCAAGCAGATGGGAATATTTTGATTACTATTATTACCATTATGATTTTGGTTTAAGAGAACGCTGACATTTTGTGGTTACAAATCTGGAAAAACCAGCTTGGTCCCCAGAGACATAGATTAGGGCTCCTCATGATGAACTGTCTTTTCAATCCACCTTTCTGGTACCCTGTGTGCCCCTTTTCTGAACACTCCTCCACTGTGCAGCACACATCTTTTCCAGCCTTCTTCCACTGCTCATCACTGCCGCCTTACTGTCACAGAAAAAAAGGCTCCTCTCCCTCTGCAGAGCAAGAAACAGGACATACTCTGCCCTACTGTTATGTTGCTGCCTGCCTCTGCAAATCATCCTGGATTATCACTGCGGAGCAACAGAGAGCATGAGCTGCAGCAAGACATCAGCATCCCTTCCATTTTCAGCATGGTTCTGTCTTATTAAGCAATATGCCCAAACTAGGAGCAAACTAAAAGCAAAATAGGAAGAATGAGTTTGATAAGGGAGGCCTTATCAGCCTTTGCTGCCGTCAAACCTCCCAGAAGTGGGGGCTGGGAGGCACATCTGAAGGCAATACTTTTCCACACTGCGGTATGTAGGAGCCAGACTCCACCGAAGCACAGAGCACACACACAACAGACACCGTTGCCCTGGCAACAGCATCGCAGGGACATTTTTCAGTGAAGCTTCTCGCTTTCTACCAAGGTTACTTTCAGATTGCCACTTAGCACAGAGATCTGTATGGATCAGACAACATCTTGCTTCTGTCTTGAGCATGCCTGCATGAAATGCTGTGATGGCCACACGGCAGGGAAGAATAAAGCACTCCACAAGCTAACCCAGGAGCTGAGCGCTCAAACCACCCAGCACCATCTGACAGCAACAGCTTGCAAGCTAATGTATTGTCACCTCACAACAGAACAAAACTGTGATCTCTTGTAATCAAATGGTCTTTAATCTTTTGTTTGCTATCTTTAAAACTGCCAGCTTTGAAGACCTACAGCACGTATTGGCCACAATTCTTCTCTGCACCAAGAGACTTAAGTTTCTAAGCCTGACCACCACCTCAAAAAACATCCCAAGCAGAAAATAAACAATAAAAAAGAGGAAGGAGAAAAGAAAATATCTAAGCTGCTTATTTTTACACATATTTTATGCTTTCACTAATGTCATTAAAAGGCAGTGAAAGTATGTGGTGCAGCATGAAGAAAAACGTGGTTACAAAAAAAACCCAAATCACCTGAGTAATTTGCAAGCTTAAACTACACCAGTGAGTGAGTTCACCTTGTTTCAGTTGGTCCCCCAAGTTTTTCAGATAAAGGAAAAAACCACATTAATTCCACCTTCCCCCCATGCCAAGATGCAAGAACTTATATTTATCACAATTTAAGCTGTGATCATTTACCACTCCCAAACAAGAAAAACGATAAAGAATAAGGACTTGTTCAAAACGTAAACCAAAGACCGCTCAATACACCTCCTCATCAGCTCTTTCTGCCTAAATGTGGATTGAGTTTGAAACTTTGGCCTTTTCGAGTTTGTGGCATACAATCTCTTTTGACTGGAGAGCTGAAAAAGTAACCCCTTGCATAATCAAACAGCAAGAGAGAACTGCTTCACAACTTGCTCACAGGATACAAACTTCCAAGAAAAGAAGTTGGCGAAGAACCAAACCCAATCAAATTAAATAGGATTGTTTCTAAATTTATGTCTTCTATCTAGAAAGACAACAGCATGTTCTTCAAATACATCTTTATGACAAACAACAGATAATTTCAGCATCAATTGTGTATATATAGTTCCAAGCAAATGGCTGTCACACCTCACCCAATAGCTTCATTAGGAAAGAATGCTTCAGGCTCCACTAGAAGACAGGCAGTTCAGAAACTGTCTGCTGCTGAGAGCTGCAGAGAATCAATTATGCATCCAAATCTTGACAGTTTAGGGAAAAGAACTGTTAGCTCTGCTGAGCTGTAGGAAACTTTCACATTTCTTGGCCTTCTGTTAATAAAGGATATTGCAAAACAGATACTAACTTTACTTCTGGAAGAATAGGCAATCATAGGACAGCAGGTGACAATTTAAACAGGACCAAGGTGAATCCTCCCACTATATGAAGTCATGACTAGATATCCTAAGGGAGATGCCAGCACATAAAATTATTCCTGTTGCAAGAATAATTGGGGTAAAGGTGTCCAGCTTGAATTAAGAAAATACAACTCTAAGCCACACTTGTCACTGTGCTTTTAAAACCTTTACATATACAGCAGCCTATGTTAGAATCAAATCTCTGAAGCAACACCACCAGAAAAGGACAGACGAAAGAACCACTCTAAGAAGCCTCTCCTCACCTGGTTAGAGGAGGCTTTCTGAGGCATTCAGGAAAGAATTACTGTCTTTTACTTTTAAGAGATGTGGGTTTTTTTGCTTTTCCTGCTGCCCTTCAAAGCGGGCTCTGCAAGGAAGTCCCAGCTCTCAGAGCTTTATAACAAAACTAACTGAGTCTGTCCTGAGGAAAATCAGCAGTTGTCCACATACTGTAAAAGTAACTTCTCATGTCAAGCCAGCTTTCCTGAGATGCTCCACATCAAAGGAGCAGAACTTCATGCAAAAAGGAAGGATGATCTAACAGAAAATGTCTGGAACTGAAATTCAGAGCACGTAGGCTCTAGTCCTAGATGACCCAGAGCCCAGGGCTGGCTTGGGCAAACAAACCAAACTGGTGGCCCTGCTCTGCCACGGTTGAATGCCAGCAGTGCTGCGGCTTAAGGGCTTCCATCCAAGGCACTTGGGCAGCACCACTGTAACCACTGAAGGAGAATCCAGCTGTTACTGCCTAAACATGCCTCTAAAAGGACCTAAGAAACCGCTAATTAACAGTGCCTTTTTTTTTAATTAACCAAACACTTTTTATGTTTTCAACCACTCATTCACCAACAGAGTTGATAAGGTTTAAGGCTCCTTATTACTAATTAAGAAAATAATGCTAAAATAATGGCCACTTTCCAACCTGTCCACTGTTTTGATCAAGGCCTTAAAATTCACTTGCAGTTCCAGTCTGCATCAAGGACAGCAACCTCCAGGGACCTTCTTTCCAAAGTGCCTTCTCATGATCACCAGTTCTACCCACCTTGCAAGCTACACCCAAGTAAAGGTGTTCCACCCAGGGGAAAAAGAAAACAAAACGAACCAAATCCAACACAAACCACTGAATGAATTTTAAACGACCTCTTTGCAACATCAAACATTGAAACATGCTTATTAACAACCCTTTGTTAAAGGGCCATTTTCACGTTTACACTCCTCTGCTCATCTGAAAGTTTCAGTGCATTGTCAAGAATGAGCTCAGTAAGAAGTCAAATACAAAGCTTCAGGATAGCAGAAGATCCCACAGGAAACTAATGTTGAGGAAGCACAACACAACTTAAGTACTAAGCTTGGTTTGCTTCTGTTGCTGTTTCTAAAATCACAGGCACTGAGGTTTTCAATTAAGGTTTTCTACAGAAAAGACACCTGACCTCCTACCAAGGAAGACTGTAAAGAAACAAAGCAGAAACTAGGTAGGGCAGAAGCTACCTCTTGGCAGTGCATAGCATAAGACTTCTTTCTCCCCCTTTTCTCAGCCCTCCATAATACCATGAGCATGAGAAAATTATAAATGAACTTTGTGGGGAAGAAGACAAAAAATTCCATCACCTTTTATCACCAGCACTTTTGCAGAAGAAACCCAATTTGCAAGGAAGACTGTTGTGATTTCCAATTAGGAGGCCAGAAATAGCCCTACCTTATTTCAAATACTGTAGAATATTAGAGTAAATGCAAAATCATGAAATTAGGGATTTGCATATTAAGTTATCCACTGCATTTAAATCTGGGTATTTTAGAAATTCTTTTCTTCTGAGAGAAGACAATAAGTAGCTTGACTTCCCTTTTCCTCACTGAGCTTGTGATCAAGGTTTAGGACTGTCTCGAAGTCTTTTGCCTCTAGCCTAAATAAGACAGTGTTCCTCATAGCTCAAACACATATCCTAAGAGCAAAATACAAGGAAGAGAAATGTCAGCTTATAACAGAAGTCTGCCACTCCTACTCATGTATTTATAGTATCAGGGTTGAGCACAAGGGTAGCAGAATTTAAAACAACAATAAGGATATTAAGGACTCTGAAGTCAATTGATCAGCAGTGGTAGCAGGCTAGGCACAAGGGTAAATGTGGTCAATCCCACTCTGTGAAAGCCGTCGAGGTGTTCACATGGTGTCTGAACAAAATTATGATCAAGTACTGTCAAGGCAGCTTAACAGAACAGGTTTGAAGAGCAAGAGTTCCCATCCAAAAATGAGAGGGGGAAAGGGCTGTATGTTAGCTATAGGAGAAATTCCAGGTTCACAGGGCCTGAAACTAGGAATTGCATCAGAAAAACTTTGTGATTGGCCAGACAACTTTGCAACAAAACCAGCCACTTTGAAGAGTCAGAAATACCAAGTACAGAACACCTGAATCACTGGGAACACCACCACCACCTCCATGTAACTGAAGTTAAATTACTTCAAGACATTCTTGGCTATCATGGAGCTATGGCAAGTGTTCTTATGGCAAGTTTTTGCTGCACAGAAGGATTTGCATCTCTGAACTCAAACTGATGCAAAAGTTTCTTGAGAAAATTCTTTAATAGTTTAATTCTTTAATAATTCTTTAGTCTACCTGGACTTCAGCAAGGCCTTTGATAGCATCCCCCACAGCAAAATCCTGGCCAAGCTGTCAGCTCCTGGCTTGGATAGCAGCACGCTGTGCTGGGATAGGAACTGGCTGGAAGGCTGTGCCAAGATAGTGGTGGTGAATGGTGCCACATCCAGCTGGCAGCCAGGCACTAGTGGTGTCCCCCAGGGATCAGTGCTGGGCCCCATCCTGTTCAATATCTTTATTGATGATCCAAATGCAGGGATTGAGTCCATCATCAGTAAATTTGCCGATGACACCAAGCTGGGGGCAGAAGTCGATCTGTTAGAGGGTAGAAGGGCTCTGCAGAGGGACCTTGCCAGGCTGGACAGATGGGCAGAGTCCAACATGATGGCATTCAACAACCCCATGCAGTGCTACAGGCTGGGGCTGGAGCAGCTGGAGAGGAGCCAGGCAGAAAGGGACCTGGGGGTCATGGTTGACAGCCAGCTGAACATGAGCCAGCAGTGTGCCCAGGCAGCCAAGAAGGTCAATGACCCAGTTGTCAACTGGGGGATTTACCAGAGCAATTTCCAAAATCAGATGTTAAAAGCACTTTTGGTTTTCCATGAAATGCACCTGAAAATTTATTTTCTGGTGCAAGTTCTTGAAGAACCATTTATGACACTCCATCACATGAAAGAATACCGAGCAGTGCTCTCTGCAATCAGAAGGGTGCATCCACACGTTCGTTCTTACACCCCCATGTGCATTATGCAATCTGTGTCACCCCAGGCCCAGACAGCACATTTCGCAGATGAGCGTGAGGGCTGGTGGCTGGGCCTCAGAGGACCCAGATGCAGACACGCTGTGCAGCCTCAAGCTTCAGCTCAGCAAGTGCCACCTTGCTGTAGGCTGCCAAAAGGAAAGCCGGAGAAAAGGTCAGTCTGTCTCCTTCTGGGCAACAGTCATCAGCTGTCAGGATGAATACACCTCCATGACAAGCCTGGAGAGGGTAATTACTAAAAAACAACACACCAGAAGACAAAATCCCTTACATCTCTAAAAATGCAGAGCTATGAAGAACCCCTCTGCAGGTCTGCCTGCAGTATTGTCAAGGGATCTAGTCTTTCCAGAGGGAGAACTAAAGAGTTCTTAATTTATTTTTTTTAAAATGAGGTCTGATTAAAATTTAACACAGTTAAATAACATATCTAGGAGCTCAAATAGCCTACTTCTGAAAATGATGGTAAGTGGAAATTGCAAGACAAGTAGCATCATTAAAAACCAGCTTCTTTAGGAGTGCAAGGGAGTATTAGAAATTTGGGGTATTCCCTGCTCGTTCCTATGCAGACTGCAACAACAGACAGCACCTGTGTCGTGGGGTTTGGGTGCCCC
The DNA here is from genome assembly GCF_014839835.1 of Dryobates pubescens. Taxonomy (NCBI): domain Eukaryota; kingdom Metazoa; phylum Chordata; class Aves; order Piciformes; family Picidae; genus Dryobates; species Dryobates pubescens. Next base: position 13,524,639 of record NC_071633.1, read on the forward strand.
TCATTGTAACAGAGCTATTTTAAAATACAACTTCTCTTCAGAAAAGTTGGACCAAGCTAGGAAACACCACTCAGGAGAAACTCTCCCTAACAAGCGACACAACTGCAGGCCTCAGGACAAGACAGGACGGGCAGCTGAAGTCCAGAAAGTGGCCAAAGACCACATGCAGTCTCACCTTCTCCTTTGGTTACCAGATAACTCCACATTCACAATTAAAGACAGAATAAAAGAGGAACAGCCTTGACACCTTAGCGAGACCATTGCTTGGTATTTAAGCATGAACAGCATGGGATATTGCCCACAGCCTGCAGTGCATGCTGTAAATTGTCTTCTGGAGCTGGTGTCATTTCTCTTTGGAATGAAAACCAGGGAATGCTGTCATTCTTACAGTGAGCACACACTTGTCTGCCCCTCTGTATTTATGTTTGAAGGGCTGTGAGCTGGCATAGCTTACAGCACTGTATAAATGCAGAATCAGATAGGTGAGAAAAATCTGTTTAATGCAATATGTGAAAGCAGAGCAGAACATGAACCACGAGATGCTTAATCAATTCCCAAAGCATCTGATTCCGAAAAGCATCAGTGACAGAGCATTGCCCATTCCAGTAATCTGCTCTGGGAAATTCAGAGGGTTTAACTGCTATGGCCATAGTTGGTAAGGGAGTTCTTTGCTATTTTGATTACTCTGCTGAATTATCAGAGTAGAATTGCTCTCAGGTTTAAACAAAGCTAACACAGCTAGCATCCATGATCTTTTAGATATTCTGTTCCCTAAACTGCCTATGCCACCACAGTAACTGAAAGTGTCTCAGGCTGAGCCATTTGTTCTCCTGTCTTTGAATTGATATTAATGCTATCATTCATGTATTACAGCCTGGAAATTATGGCACCAAGGATCACCTTTTTCTGAGTATCCAAGCTGCTCACAAGCCAAAGCCTTGTTTTGAAAGCATTTTTTCTACAGGCACCTCAAAACAGAAGAGAGACTCTTCAAATCAGTTGTGTGAGCGCTCAGGCCACTGCCTACAGTCACAATGAGAGTGTTACTGGCAGGTCACTTGCCCTCTCTTCATGCTGTATCAGTGTGGACATACTACTTCTGCATAATAATTCAACCCAAGATGAATGAAAGTAGATACATGACCATGCCCTCTGCATCACTCTGCTTTTCTTAGCACAAAATGGCTGTAAGGGTCCCATCTCTATCATTGTGTCTCAGAGATCCAAAGATTAAGACAGATAAGGTATCAAGTCATAAGTTACCTTCTTTCCCTCCATTTCTTTATTTTAACCTAACTGGAAGGATCACCACTGATTAAGTAAAAAAGTAATTGGATTTACACCACTCACAAGTGCAATGGAAGCTTCAACAGAGCCTGGCACACAAGAACCTTTCAGGCTTTGGCACCTAAAACCTAAAGGCCTCTTAACTCCATCCTCTTCCTTTTTCTGCATTATAATGGATTCATATTTCAAAAGCTCCTGGAAAAACATTCCTTTTTAGCATGGATCTTTCCCAACCAAAAGAAACAAAACCAGACAACTACCTTTCTGTCTGTCTTTCCTTCTCTTAGTTCTCACACAAATAAATTTCAAGAATAAAACAAAATTAAAGATGTCCATGGGAGGGGGGTTGGAACTAGATGATCCTTGAGGTCCCTTGCAACCCTAACAAGTCTATGATTCTGTATTCCTTCCCATATAAACCAAATAATCCAAACAATTAAGCCTAGGGATAAAATACCCATTTGTTTTTTCTACTCAATTAACGATTCCTGCTAATGATGTCCTCCTATGCTCAGGAGATAGATGAGCACACTGGACACCAAAAGCCTTCTAAAAGGTACTATACTGAGCCACAGTAGCTAAACTCCACAAAGACAGGCACCAGAGGAAAGAGAACAACTTTAAAATTATCTTTTTTGGTTCCTTTCACCATTCCCTCTTACAGCTGGGGCTAAAAGTCTTCTTACTGCTCTTTTGGGATTTTTTTTTTAACCTTCCTTCTTCTGTGTTTATTATTCAAACTATGTAGTTTCTGCTTTTGGGGTAATTTTGGCAGGTCCCACTGGTTGCTTAGAGATGCTTTGGGTTTTATTGCTCCGTTTGTACTGTAATTTTACTCTGAATGTCACCTCCAGCCAGACTGGATTTGCAAGTGAAACAAGATATGCTCAGAAAAGCCTTTTGAACAACCACACCAAGGCCTACAGAGCGGCATACTACATGCCTTTTTCTCTCCTACATCTGACAAGAGTATGAAAGACTCCTTAGCAACATTTAACACCATCTCACTTAAAAGAGCAGACATGTCTCTAGCAGCCCATGTTACAGGACAGGATGGTTTTGACCTTTAAAGGTGAAATAATCTTTTTGGGGACCTTCTTGTGCAAAGAGAAAGAAAACTGGGCACTGCTAAAATCCCTGGGCAAAACAAGTGTGTAGTGTGGGGGAGAAGAAGGGAGAATAAAAGCAGCAGCAGCATCTTTAGCTCCCAGACATGCCCACTACTCTAAGCACATCCTCAGCCAATCTCCTGGTCTATGTTTTGTTAGACAGTGCCATGCTGTGGACACTGCTCGTCGCCACGGCTCTCTGCAGTCTCTGCAGGTACAGTAGGCCTGTTTCCTGACCCAGTTTCCTCACCAATCTCTATTTAGCTCTACGCTAGTGATGCTCCTGGCATGACAATCAGATACTGCAGCCTGCAGTGCAGTTCGTTACAACACATTCGCAAGCTCCTAGTAAATTCAGTGGAAAAGTACTGTATCAACCAAGCCTAATTACACTGAAGTCATCCTCATAAACTTACGTCAAATGCAACAAACACAAGGGTTCAAGAGATTTAAAACACACCTTTTTATTTCAAATGTACCAAATCTGCTGGACATAGAGTGAATGCAAAAGATCTTCTCTACTCAAGGGCTGTGAAAGGAAAAAGCTACTAGAGCTAGTACCTTCTCTGTGGATTACCTAATCAATCCTATAATTTGTGCCACTTAAAACCTGCCACAGTTCCTCCCACTGTCATTTATTTCTCGCTAAGGTATGCATCCCTTCTCTAATATCCAGTTAAATAGGAAACTTAATCTCACTACAGCTATTACCTTCTTACATGCACTAAAACCAAATCCCTTCCTCGGACACAGCCACCTGCAATTAACTTCAGATTTTACTTGCACATACATTTGTGAGGGTAAAATTTGTTGTGGGACAATACCTGCCAGAGAGGACTCTTCTGGCGCTGAAGTTAAGATCCAAGATGTGGATTTCTCTAACATGTTACTGGAGGTTGATCACCTCCCATTGATCTGCAGAAGACCACAGTCCTTTCTAAAGAAATACTGTAACAAGTGGCCATAAACTGTGTGTCAGTTAAAAAAAATCCAATTGCCAAGCCCATAGGTCATACAATAGCAACTCACCATGCTAGCAAACTACTTCTGAGCACTATAGCTAACCGCAGAGCTCTGCAGCCAATAAAGCCAGTGCAGGCACATGATGTGTGTTGCTAATACTTTGCACGTAGAAGGCACTGAGATGTAAGATATATAATTGCCTTACCAACTCTCTTTATGGCAAGAAACTGTTTCTATTCTGTGGAATATTTTCACAATTGCAAAACTCAGATCCTTAGCAAAAACAAATTTTGAGAGTTATTCAGAATCATTGTACCAAAACATTTTAAAACACTCAGCTTAAGATTGGAAACACTGAATTTGAAACATTCTAAAACCAGCACAAACTTCTGTTTAGCATTCACGATAAATTAAGGGGGGGGGGGGGGGGAAGGCAATTAAAAAAGTCAACAGAAAATTAATTATGGCAACATCAAATGGCTCGGAAGAGACAGACACTTTGGGGCAACGAATGCCTTACAGCTATGGATCATTTACAGAGGCTATTACATAAAGGAGAAAGCATGAGGAACAATAATTCCAAAAGCAGGCTCAGTGTATTCTGTGGACAACCACAAATCTGATCTTTTGCAGGAGTGTGCTCCTGTGCAGTATGGCCAGTTTTGCTGAAGAGCAAGAGCTATTACTAAAATGACTCTTGTAGCTTAGCACATGCCACACAAACTGCCAGGTTTTTGTACTTGCACTGCCATAACCAATTCAACTAAAGATCCCCAAAAATGGACCCCAGAGTGCTTATGTAAAAGTCTCTGCAACAAGTAGTCTGATTATCCATTAAGTGGGGTGACACTAGCCAACGGCAAGAGAAAACAAAATTAAACATCCATCAGAATGTGTAATTCATCCAAATTTCATACTACAGGCACCTATAAATATGTGAGTCATTACAATAATGTACAAAGTAATTATATTTCATCACCCATTACCTTGACCCAAGGAGGATCTCTCATCTTCAGATGGGAGACGCAATCCAGACTTGCATGTGTGTGACCAAGAAACTCTGCAGGAAGCATTGCTTACATAAAGCAGCACCCTCAGACTAGCAGCTGTGTGGACACAAATTCAACACCTTAAATCTACTGCAGACTTGAACTTTTACCTGCTGTAGTCAACAACAACGACATGCAGCCTAATTCTTGGGCTAGAATCTTCAGATAAGACACTCTTCACTCACACAAAGTATCTCACATTTAAACCCAAGGCAAACAGACAGAAGTCAAACAGGACTCTTAAGGAAGGACACAGTTAGGATAGCTGTTACACAGACAACACAAAACCAAAGAAGGTATTCAGAGGTACGTGGCTTCTCTGTTGCTACCTATGGACAAGCCTCAACAACAAAACTAGGAGATTTTTTGCTGCCTTATTATTTATTAAAGGGATGCTAGCATCACCCTCAGGGCGGTCCCAAGGCAAAGGAGAAATCCTCTTGACAGTTCTTCCCTAGGATGAAATTCTGCATCTCATTCAATTCTTGCTGCCTGAGCTATGAACCACAACACTAAATCCAGACCTTCACAAGTCACTTGACTAACCTCATGTTTACTCAATTCAAGAGAAAAAAAAAATACACAATGAGGCCTGAGAGTTTAAGAAAAGCAAATTAATTACTATAGTGGATCACCCCACTTCAGTGACAGGTACTTCCAGGCATGTAACAGAAACCTTCACTAGAGAGCTCTAGAACAGCTTACAATGTCTATCTTTAGGGTCCATAACAGTTTATATCCTTTCAAGAGGCCACAGAGATTTTTGTTTGCTTTTTCTATGTGAACTTGGAAGTCTTCAAAATTAGCATCCATTCACTGAGTCCTGCTATGATATATTTCCTTCTCAAACGCATTTGTTATTGTTTGGTTTGGTTTTGGGTTTTAATCAAACAAAAAGCTCTCTAGGAATCCAAGGCTCTAATCTGAACTGCTACTGCTTGAACATCTGTTAAAAAAATTCTGGCTGTAAAAGGAGAATGTATTCTGGTTTACATGGAAAATTGCATAACTAACAGATACCTGGCAAATCAAGAAAGCACTTTAAGAGACATCACCCAAAATGCAATCATTAAATTGCTTCTTAGTTCCAGAGTACAGAGTCAGAGAAAAACCACAAAAAGAAGCAGTGGTTTTGATGATTATTTCAATGTTCCTGTGTTCAGTAGGCTGACTCTTGGTTGATTTGCAAATCTGCATATGCCCATGGGAGTGGGATCTCAGATCATTTAGCATCATGGCAGATTTCCAGTTCTTGGCAGGAGAGTTGTTTTTCCCCATGAATCAGCAACTGTCCATCACTCTACAATCTGTAAAGTGAAAAACCCACCTCATCAGCATAAACTATATGCATGTATGTGTGTATACATCAGAGAGGACTCTCTGGTCTCTCTATATATAGCCCACATGCAAGGATTGCCATTTGAACAGCCGAACATGTACATAATGCTCCAAGACAGCCACATGATGAAGTGACTTCTCTCACCTTCTGCAGACATATAGTGCTTTAATAACACAGCACATTTTTAGTATAGTATGGTTTTAAGCATCATGGTAAAGAACAAAATCATCAACCCATCCTATCTACTGCTTCCTCCCCATCACCGGGCAACTACACATACAGACCTGGAGTCAACTGCGAAACAACTGAGTGTGGGCCTGCTGCTTGAAAAGCAAGATACATCTGCATTTTCAGATAGTCCTTACCAGCAAATGCATTCCAAACATCCATCAGAAAGGAAAACAAGAAGCAAATAAGTTATGTTTGAAGCATCTTCCTGAAACATGCTCCAGAATTTTAACAGCTCTCTATAATACAGATAATACTTCTAAGCACGATAGCAAATGAGATGAATGCTGCCCTAGTAAAATGAACTTATACTCAGAAACACTCTGACAAGCAAATCATGCATTTTGGAAATATATTACAGAAAAGCATGTACAAGTAATTCCTCATTTTATTCTTGCTGTGTCTGTCTCTCCTCGATACACAAGAGATTGCAGTATTCTGACTGTACAACATCACCATGCCAATATTAAATAACAGATTTGCTGGCTCAAAAATGCCACTTTTAGAAGGAGGCAGGGGGCAACTACTATGATCAGAAATGCCCTGTGAAAATTCAGGAATCAGCCTTTGTGTTTTGTTTTCATTTGCTTTTCTTTCCTCCAATGATTCACAATGCAAACTGCTAGCAAAATAATAGCCTGACCCACTGGATAAAGTAGTTCAGCAGAATGCCTGGCTCTGTTGTTTCCTCTGTTTGAATTATGTGTTCAGGGCACTGCAAAATTCACCCAAACAACAGCTCTTTTCCAGAACCTAATCATAAAACCTACACCTTACAGATATGGATTTACAATTTCAGGCTATACATAAATTCACTCAGGAAACTGGTTTTGTTTCTTGCAGCATTAATTTACACATGGACTGAAGATCACCAAATACAGAACAGCCAAGTTATCAAACTGCAGCAATACTGCTGAAAGGGAAGCATTGAAGGTTGTTTTTCTTTTTTAATGTAAAAATGTATTTTCTTATTATTAGTTGCCTAAGGGTGAACTATGTTTACACAGCTCAGAGCTGGATTTAAACCCAGTTTTAACAGCCAACTGTTTCAACTTGCACATAAACAAACATACTGCATTTCTTCATTAGCTGGAATTTGCTGCAGTCTGTCAGCCATCTGTACTGTCTTGCATTCTGTTCTCTATTCAGAGCACCACTATCAAATGTTGGTGATATAGCATTGCTCTCTTTGGAGACATCATGACTACACTATAAATAGTTTAGAGACATAAAACACTATTTCTAACAGTTGTCTTAATATCTGCTTTTTCAGAATGCATTAGGTGGTTCTGTTTCTCATCCAATTTTGGTTCTCTGTAGCTGTTTGTGGATACGAGAAGAGATTTTATTTTGGCGCTCTCAGAGGCGCAGAGCAAAAACTGCAGCCCAAGCATGGCTTCCTTCAGCTTCTGCACCCTCCAAATTCTGGATGCAGAGGCCAAACCCCAGAGTATAACCCTGCAAACACCCACACTGCAGCCCCCGAGGTGCCAGGCTGTGTAACAGCAGCCAGCCTGGGTGCTAGAGGCAGTTAGGGAGCAGGCCTGGGCGAGGCCCTGGCTGAGCCCTGCTCCCCTGCCCACGCAGAGGCCTGTCCTGCCTTAGCGCAGCTCTGTTGGAGCTCAGGAGCCCTCAGAGCCTTGCAGAGCCCTGGCACACCTCCAGCTTGCTCAAACACCTCTTGCTTTAGCAGTTTGGACCTCAGAACAACCCTCTTTGTGGCACTTCTCCCCATCCTCTGACTAGGAACACAGCGAATGTCAGGTGTGTGCAGCCCTACAGTCCCCTGAGCTGTGTGTGCCAGAGGCCTGCCTGATGGCAGCACTGGCCCCTGCATCCCACATCTGGGGTTGTCAGGGGTCCCCCCCAGAAGCCAGAGCTTGCACTGCATGAACCCAAATCCAGCCTGCAGTGAGGCCCAAGGCTTTTTGGGTTTCCCTAAACCTCTTAAGCTATCTCAACCAATTCAAAGCAGACTGCAGCATAACTGATAATGTAACCCAGACAGTTTAGCACCTGCTTTCAGCAGTGGACTGCAAACTTCACAGGACAGGTGATTAGTACCTCTAAAAGAACAGAGCCCAAAAATCCAAGCCCCTAATAAGGGCTTTTGTAGCTTGCTGCATCAGGCCTTCAAGAACTGAGGAGAACTGGAAAGCTCACATACACCTTAAACTCCATTTTCTTTCTTCTAGAGACAGCAGAGCACTAAACTGTTACTTTTATAAACAATACTACTGGACTACAAAAAGTTACTCAGTATTCACATCAGTTTTCCAAACCCAAAGCTGCCTTCCTGCTGTCAGGAAGGACTTGATGCTCTCTGCCTTCAAGCTGACCCTCAGACTTATATCATAGTTCTGATCTCAGAACTGCAGTACTATAAACCCACCTTCCTGCAACAGAACAAATCTGCTGCCCTCCAGAAGCAGACTCCTGACATATTTGTGCAACACAAGAGAGCTAACCCTGATCAGGAGTGTTGGAAATCTGAATGCTGGTTTTGGGTGTAAAATCACTTACCAAGAAATAAAGGTGCCTTGTTCTGAAATCTTCATTTCGGTGCATTTCTCAGTTTCTGTTTGAGGACAGCGTGGTGAAACAATGTCTAATTTTATTTCCCTGTCAGCCACACAAAAGTGAGCAGGAATAACTGAAGATCAAACTGTAAGAGTGAAAGCTTGCCACCCAGTACTCCCTGACAAAAACAGATACTTAGCAGGCAATTCAGCAGTAAAGTTCTGCAGGTTTCTAAAGGTATCACTCTGGAGAATTTTGGGGTGAGTTATAGCCATAGTATCTAATAAAACTGCCACTGGAAAACTTCACCTTTTTCCATCTTGTGGCTCCTGTTCTGGGACATAAGCAACAACAAAAGCCCACACTCTCATGTCCAAATCAGTTTCAGCAGAATTTTGTGCACATTAACCAAGCCAAGCTGCAGGCATGAAAAGCAAGCTGCCAGAGAGGCTCCCAGCCACAGCATGCTCCTGCAGAGCTGCAGCACTACTGCTACCTGAGAAAAATTAACTCTGACATGCAAAGTATTTAGGGGGCAGGATACAAAACAGTTCTTTCAACAATTCTTTTTCCCCCCCTTTATATCTACACTTCACAAGCAGTAGGTTAAAAAATGGGCTGAGGGGATACAAGAATATAGGTCTGTTCAGTTCTGGAAGAAAACAAAAAAATGCAATACCACTATCAAAAATCTTCCAACTCTGTTTTAGCACATCACATCTCAAAGCCAGCCTGATGTAAAATTTTCAAACATGTTTAACTCCAGAGCCCTTGACAACATCTGATTCACAGGCTATTTATCATAAACTGAGGTGCTTATTTTTGGACTTCACCTTGGAACAGAAAAAGCAACTGTTTTGTCAGCACCAGAAAAGTTTACAAATCCTGCCAAACATATCAGTATTGTGTATTTTAAAGGTACCTTACATATACTGCAGAGACACCCACAACTGCACCATTCATTCATTCAGCGTTACACAGATGTGTAGACTTCGAAACCAATGTGATATCAGGTCATGCTGCTAGCCACCAAGACTTACTGTCTCAACATGATTATTGAGAAGAAAGCTTTTCAATAACTAGTGTAATTTCTAAGGTACTTTCTACATGTTTAATTTTTTTTTCCTTCTAATGTTTGTCCTTTGTCAATCCCACAGCTCTTACACAACGATGCTACTAGCTACATTAACCTTCTGGAGCCTCAACAGATACAGAGAATTATGGAAAGTTTGCAAACTTGCAAAAGACACTCCTTGAAGTGTCCAATTTCTTGCATGAAAAGAGCAATTTTGCCCTCTCTCACTTGCCCCAAACCTGTGTATTGCTGCTATAAAGCAATTCAGATTAATAGGTGTCAGGGGGAATTAGAGGTCCAACGGTAAGCTGTTTTCATTCAAGTCCTCTCACACTTTGTCTTCTAACAATTTCCAACTCTTTCAAACCATTCAAACAATCTCACTCCACTGTGGCAGCCTTTCACTGCCTTTAGCTAAACTGCTGACGCACCTACCCAGCTACATATGCAAGATATATTACTTTAGTGCATGAAACTGCTCAGATTTATGACTGGCTTGGGAGCACACATCACCAGCAGCCACCATGTGTGCTACTGAAACAATTCACACAACTACAACTTTATGCACCTGGGAATGGTGCTGATCCTGCTATGTCACACCAGGGAAGTTTTCAATAAGCCATTAGCCTAGTCAAAACCACAGGATGGCAGCTTCACCAGCAGTGAGCAATCTACATCAACACTTTGTCACTTGCTTTATACAGCAATTATTCAGTTTCAACAAAAACATCTTGAAATTTTGTAACTGTTATGATACCTACAAATGGGAGGGGAAAAAAACCTGGCAATAATGCAGACTTTATTGCATGTTGACTGCAAACTGTGCTAAATGACAATGGTATTGTTTCCTTCCTGTGTGCTGCCTGTAAGCATCTCTACATACTTAGCCCTGCAAAGATCCTAAAAGAAATAGGATTTTTTTGGATCTGTGCAGTACCAAGTCTACGGAGATCCTATTGTAGACTTCCCAAGACATTGGAAGAGTACAAATAAAAGGCAACTTATTAATTTTTACAGACTGAAAAGTCCAAGAAAACTATATTCTTCTATTCAACACCAAAGGTGTGTGCCATTTATCACACTTGGGCACATTGGGCTCTATTCTGTAATCTTCCACATCCCTAATTCTACTCCAGTAGGACCTTCACACCACTGTCTGCAGAAGGTACCTAAATGCGCCCCCAAAAAGTGCTTTACCTGCCATGAAAAATGATCAAGTGCATTTCCATTCCATATCTTCTGCAGGTGAGGACTACAAGGGCAGTAAACATCAGCTATATGCCATGCATTAAGCCTTGAAAAGTCAAGACAGCCTGTAGCAAAAGACTGGTGCCTTAGGTGATCTGCAAATACACAGCTCTTCAAACCTCAGTGATTTCATCACACCAAACCCAGATAGTTCATAAGAACAGCAGCACTACTGCTCTTACAAAGAATGGGAAAAGTTCCTTGTAGCTGTCTTACATACTTTCAAAAGTAAAATCTTGGGCTATAGGCTGTTTTTCCACTAAATTGATGGTGTGGCCTTTAAGTCAAACCCGAAGTAGAAAGCCCAGGCATAAGTAGAAAAGAAATAAATGAAAACCAAAAGCCTTATTTCTAGCACAGCTATTTTTGGAGCAAGCTGACAAAGTGTCAAGAGTAACTGAGGTGAAAAAATTAGCTTTGTGTTTAAAGGTTCACATGTACCACTCTAAGAATAAAAATCAAGGGAACTTCTTCAGACAAGCAAAGATCCTTAAGAAAAGCTGCAGACAGCATACATGACTCCAGATGACTAATACCGTAACTCCGAAGAAACACTCAAATAGAAATGATTCTCATGAATCAGGACAGTCTTTCCCAAGAAACATTTTAATGATGGCAAAGTCACATCTGTGTCACCTCTAAACAACTTTGTCTCCTTTTCCTGTTCTGTTTACCCTTGTAGAAGAACACAATGTTGCAGACATTGGGGGTTTTAATTTTCTGAAGAGCACAGGCTGTTTTCAGGGAACTAATTTCAATAGCATATCTGTCACACAGACTGTGCATCTATTACTGCTCAACAGAAAACAAGAGGACAGGGAGAAGGGCATAGAATTAAAATTATGCTTATAAATTTAGAGCAAAACTGCCAGCACAAACCAGTATGACTTAATTTTATACGACCAAAGCACAATTTATGCTAGAAAATAGCACATCACTAGAGAAACAGCAGAGCAAACCCTGAAAAATCAAATGATCATTTTAAAAGCATCCAGATCAAGGGCTCTGGTTTTCAGCATATGGACAATCTGCAGAGTTGCTTCTCAAACTTTGGAGTATACAGAAAAAAAAAGAACAAAGAGGAAAGGACAGCTAATTTTAGTGCTTCTGGGCTAAAACAAAATAACAACAAAGAACCACCGAACCATGAAGCAGTTTGTTCCAAGTTGCTATTTCAGTTTCAGTCCTCCTCTCCAAAAGCCAGTATTGGAAAGAAGATGCCAGCTTCTACCCTATCAGAGTAATACAAGCACCTTATTTTATCCAAAGGGGCACATTGAGAGCTGAACTGCTTACATAACACTTCTATACATTTTGCTGCATCCAAAATGTGTATTTTAGCTGACAGGAAAAAACCAGCATGATTTCTTTAATTTCCTTCTCTCTCACTGGCTGCCTTCCTAGCAAGAAGAATTACTTCGGCAAACTGAACTTGATTTGAGCCTTGCCTGGCGCATTTTAACAAATAACCTCAGTAGTCACCCCTGACAGCTTGTTGTTTTACAGCACTGGACTGAAGCTTCATAATTCTGAATTTTGAGCAGTTGTGGAAACAATTTTGAGGACAGAAACAAGATCTGCACATCACAGGGTAACTCAGGTTCAGTGGGATCTCAGGAGATTTCTAGTCCAACACAATACAAGTCTGCTACGAGACCTGATCACATAGCTCAGGCTTCATCCAGATGAGCCTTTTCTATTTTGTAAGGGTGGAAAGGGTACAACCCGCCTGGGCAGCCTGTTCCACTGTCTGATTGTCCTCATGGTAAAAAAGGTTTTCCTTACAATAAGTCTGAACCTCACATTCAATTTGTTTCCTTTGCTTCTTATCCTCCTGCCCAAATCCATCTTCTTGATGAGTCTCATTGTAGGCACTGGCAGGCTGCTACTACGTGCCCTTGAAACCTTCTCTTCTCCTTGCTAAATAAGCCTAGTTAAGATCTTAATCATGAGACTTTCATCTATGGGTTTCAATTAACGATAAATAACATGCCCAAAACCCCCAGAATTCTCAGCTCTTGTTGTGGTCTTCAAAGAAACTATTATTCTCATCTGAGTGGACTTTTGAACTCTGATTTTTCTGAGCTAAGTTCCATATTCTTTAAGTTTCTTTCTGTAAGTACTCAGGATATCCCATCTGATGTTTCCATCATCAGTAGTATTCAAGGGCAGAACACCTATACTGCAATTTAAGGAGGTTGGCTTAGGCTATTGTTTTCAAAATAAAGGCAATTCAGAAGAGAGAGCAGGAATTTCTCTCCCAGGTTACAAATGACATTAATAAATTTGGGCAACAAAGGAGCAGGCCAGAACAGAAAATGCTGCACTGCCTTCACACACAGCAACACCACAGTGTGTTGGGTCAGGTTCAGGATACTGCTCTTCTCTAAGCAGCTATGGGCTCTTACTCTGCAAGCCTCCACAAGAATAAATTATGCTTGCCAAGCATTAGAGACACATTAACACGACATAGGTCATGGGAAATTCAAATACTTGCTGAATCCAATAGATCAGAGACCAAATCAGTATTAGAACAAGGAAGAGGGTTACATTAACTAAAATAAAGCTCTCTGGAATGATCGAGTAATTTTTCAGTAACCATGATAAGACACATTTCAGTGGCTTAGATATCAATGAAAGAGTCATTTAGACACAATTTCACTTTTAGTCATTTACTGTAACACATAACCCTCTGGCTAAATTCCAAATGATTTCTCAAATCCAATAGTGAAAAAAAGAAAAATAATAATTCATGTCAGCCTGAGCAGCCACTAATAACCTCCAGCATACCACAGGAGCTGTAAGCTGCACCAACACCCTCAGAGCAATACAGTAGCACATTTTAAAACTGTCTTCATATTTTGGTGCTCTTTAGTTACATTACGAAAAAAGACTTGACAATAAATGTTTAGCTCTCTCACTATTTCATTGACCATGTTATTAGCCCATTCCTTCTCTTGTCCCTGAAACACAGAGCCAGTACACTTGCTCCTAACTAAATGCTGCATTCCTTTAAAACATTTGCAATGAGCTAAAAGCTGCTACAGTTAATCATCTTCTGCTTTGCTTTACTTCTCAAATCAATAGGCCTAATCAAGCATACTCGGCATAGCTGAATCTAACACTGGATGTTTGTCAAGAGACAACCAGAGTATTGTCATCCAAAGACATTTCAGAAACTCAGCTGAAGCAACAACATTTAGGTAGCTTAAAAGGGATATTTATTTTTTTTTAACAGACAACTAAGGGCTGCAATCTTGCTGTTTCACATTGGCATTAAAACCTAAAGTTTCAGGTTTCCAAGACCTTCTAAAAACAAGGTTTCAAGATATATTAAAAACCGCAAACAAAACAAACAACAAAAAAAAACCAAACAAACCCCAAGACTTTCAAGACAAGCTTGCCTTAACACACACATTCAGTAGTCTGATAGATGACCACTACAATCACTACCTTAAATGAATCTCAGACATACACCTTTTCTATCATTAACTTATGACAGCCACCAGAAAATGACTGATCATATGGCTTTAGAGCATGATGTGTAACTCCACTGAATCCTGTGGAGCTCCACTGACTTAAGTGCACCTCTCTACATTAACATGGACTTGACCCAGAAACTCCTGCTGCATTTCAGATCTCCAGACAGAAGTACTATAGAGCTGTGTTGTCTGCAACCAAGTATCAAAGGATTCTGTAGATTTACTGTGAAGAATTATGCCACATATCAGAATGCTTGCTGATTTCTTCCTTATCCTTTTTATCCTTCTCTGTCCATCAGACCTAAGCATTGTTTGCTTCTTCATCTTTCTTTTGCCACCTGTTTTCCTAAGATAGGCTTTGAACTGTCACTCTTTCAAGACAGCTCACCTGCAGAGACTGTTTGAAAATCCTGCCCACAGGGATGAGACTCGGGGCAGAAGGCATGGCAATTTTAGCACAGCAATGAGACAAGAGCAGCAGTATGAACAACAGATTCTTTACAACTTTTAGATGGGAAGATGCAGTTGGGCTTACAAATTAATTTCGTATAGTCATCTAAAACCACTGGCGCATTCCTTCTGCTCTCCCAGGATCAGGCACTTTGTCTTGCTATGATTGGAAATGTGCTGGTCTTAAATTCTTCACACATCTCCATCTGGTAACACCAGGTTTGAAGTGTCTTAAAAAGACAGAAAGACAGGAGAGAAACATCTAGGGATTCTTCTACTCATAGCAAACTTCATGCTTTGAGAAAGAGGTGCAGAATGCAATTATCGACCACTAAGTCTTTTATTCATTTCAGGAGCCCTGGGAGCAGAATCTGCCTGGGGGGAGTGGGGAAGATGTGCTGCTACATTGTCAGAGGAAAAGATTATTTAAAGATCAGGCAGGTCGGCTCTAAAACTCAGCTGAAAAGTTTGACATTGATCCAGGGGAAATAAAGAGCTACTGCAGCTCACCTTGAGGTATTGCCCTTAGCTAAGAAAAAAGCCATATTACAGGTTTCTGCAGTATGAAAGTTTCCTCTCTCTAAAAGCAGGAGAAAGTATATAGAAAAACTACCCTGGAAACAGTGACTGGCAGACCTGAATGCTATCCCCAGGAAGGTTCAAACAGACTTAAGACCTTAAAGGATATTCAAATGCCAAGGACACCTGCTTACAGGCACTTGAACGCTCCTTTTCCCAAAGTTTGGAGAAGTCTTTTCTCTGATTAATAATCCACTGAAGCATGCAGAAGTTCATGACCAAACACACGTTTTACAGAAGGTAACACAGCTGCCTCTGCAGACCATCTCTCACAGGGGCAGGTCCAGCACTATGACAAATGGGAACAGTGTGCCAGGTTTGTTCAGGTGTGCAGCACTGACTTGCCAGCAGTCACACCAGATGGCTCTCAGTAGAGCTACACAAGAGCAACTCTCCTGGGCAAAAGAGCAAGACAAAATAAAATGGGGGAAAAAAACCCAACAGAAGCAAAATATCTCACCAGGAAACTTCAGCTAAGGCATGTATAATGATTATGGTCCTGTACAAGAGAGCTTTGTTAAACAAACTACAAGTGAAAGCAGAGCGCCTGAACTGTTGGGAGGTGCAGCTCCCAACCATGGTTTTTCTAATGCTTCTTCTCTAAACCCAAAGGTATTCCTCTTCAGTTATACCTAGGGATATCTAAATTGCATGCAACAACAAAAGCACATCATCTGTATTTTTACTAATTCTGACATGTACCTTACCATCAACTCCATTAAAACATTCAAACAGCCTCATTGAAGAGCAAACCTAAAATTCATATTCATTTTTCTTAGCTCAAACATTAAATTAATTTAGCATCACCACTTCAAGTGTCATAATGTTTTTGATTCCATTTCTCCCTGAATATCTGTCAACATGCAGCACTGAATACAAAAGAAAATAAAAAAGGGAGACAGAATCCAGTATTAATTGGTATATTATACACACTTCAATAAATGCCTAAGCAAACAAGTGTGCCATAATAAATGAAGAAAATGGTTTCAGAACTTGGTCCTGGTTTCTCAAGCTATCAAAATTGAGTGCTTAGCTCCATAACAACAAAATAAGAGAAAACAAAATGCTTCCCTTTCAGTCACAGGACCCAAAGAGAAAGCACACATGGTCTCGCTGACTGGAAAGAACTGTTTCTGAAGCCTCCTATCTATTACCAAAAAGAAAATAAGCAGCAGCATAAGCTGAAATCCCTGCAGTAACACAGGTATCTAAAAGAAGCTGTCAGTAAGTGTAAGGGGATGTGCACAGGCAAAAAAAAAGGTTGAAAAGAGTAACCTGGAACATATATTTCATTTCAGCACTGGTACATCAGTAGTCCTTCACTAAGATTACTGAATTTGAAGTCCTCAGATAAAATGAGTTTATTAGAATTCCCTGTGGCGTGGCATGCTGAGCACAAACTCAATGCAAGTGACTGAATGCTCTTTTGTCACTGGCCTTCTGCCAACATGACTGCAAGTGGAGGCCCCACACACAAAACCAGCCATCCCTGAAGACCCTGAATACTGTCAGCCATAGTGCGCTCCTAACTCATGTGACCATAAGACATTGTAGACATCTGCACATACCATGCAGAAAAGCAAACCAGGATACAATACTGTCCTCATTTCTTGAGGTGCTGGGGGTGGGACACGTTCTTTCTTAAATGTGAAAAACATTAAAGTCACATCATAGCCTATTTCATATTTCTGAGCAGCTTCTCAGCTAAGCTGAAACAATTGTATCTTAAGATTATTAAATAGCATCACATTAATTCACAAATACCATCTTAATCCTTTTAAGTAAAAAGACACAAGCATTTTGCTTCTCATGCCCCTCCAAGCAGACTGTATTTCAGACTTGCTGTGGCAAGGAAAACTGGAGACAGCAAATTAATCCTGTAAGACTTAATGCAAATCACTGAACCAAAGGAGAGCCTTCTATAATTCTGTTCTAAGTACTCTCTCATTTTCTGAAGCTGCAAATCTCAACATTATTTGCTGTTTAGGGGACTTCAGTCTAGCAACTAAAATGAATAAAAAACAAACAACTCCTCCATGGAAGGTTTTACACCTGACCATGCAAATGCATTTCTGTAAGTCTCTACATTTTTCTTAGATTCAGTTCTGTGTAATTGAGGTCCCAGAAACAAATACTGAGTAGAATCAGCAGTATCAAAGAGAAGTCTTAGACACACGCAACAAAACTTTAAAGGCAACTGTCGCCACCCACTTCCATTTTCTTGTTTGAGGTTTATTCTATTTGCTTCTATAATATTCTGTATTCTTTTAAAACAGGACTAAGAATCAAACTGCAGCAAGTGTCATGCAACAGCAAAAGATCGTGAATTTTTGTTTTCTGAAGACTGACAACATCCCCTCCCACCACAACCTGTGACTTGTACTCCCAATGCAAACATTAGATTCACTGTGAAGCAGAAATCAGACGGCATGTTCTTAAGCAACTGGCGTGCAGTTCCAAAGCAAGACTTTCAAACATGAGGAATTTAAATGTGCAGAACACAAGCTGACAACTGGGATTGTTTTAACACATACTCTCCTTGTCCAACAATCCACCCAAAAACATGAAACCATGGGTAGGATCAAACAAAGCCTTTGGACTTAAATCAGTTCTTCACATCAGTATTTAAGACAGACCACTGACATTACAGTAGAAAGATTGCCTTTGGCCAGCTTCTCTAAACAGAAGATGCTGAGAAACAGATTTGCCACATAAATCCCTTATCTATCCTGTGCTGTACTAAGCAAGGTGGTATCAGAGCAACCAATGACACAGTGCATGAAACCCATGTATCTGACCAAGATGCCAGCAGCCAACATGGAAAGTTATTGGAATGCTTTCCAGACTTCAGTTCAGAAATACTTGTACCACCTTCTACCTTGGCATAAGCCTCCAAGCACTTTCACTAGCTGTGACTGTATGCTACACTGCAAACTGGACCAGACTTTGAAAATACACATATGAAAATCCCTAGTCTCCCATAACCACCATTATTTCACTTGTATCTCTTATCCACTGCGTTTTCACATTGTTCTGAAAGCACAAAAGCAACTACAGAGTATTTCTCACCAGTCTGATGTGTTGAACTTACCACTTCAGATTCAGCAGCTGAGCCTAAACGATTATTTCCCCCGGGCAAGGGCTAAAGGCAGGATTCATGGCCTAACATTGTACTACAAACATTGCTTGATCTCAGCAGGTGAAAAACTTCTGGTTGCATGGCATCATGGCAGCCTCAACGATCCAATCTACTGAGTAAACTGGAAAGACTTTAATCACATGCACTGGAGAAGTCACCTCCCTTTATGGTTTTCATGGGAAGGAAGAAATACATTTAAACCAAACATGTGAAACATCCAGAATAAGTAAAAACCTCATAATGGTTTTTATCTCACTTCCTGTTCTTATACTCTAACTCAATTCCAAAAAATCCCTGCAGCTGTGCTGCCATAAGCCATTATTTTTTTTTGCCAATTTTTGTCTAAAAGTTTCTAAGCATGCAGCTATTTGCTTTCTAAGTAGGTTCTGCTATTTTCATTTAACTGCATTACCACACCATTTTTTAAGAAAATCAGGATGCCTTCATCTTTGCTTTGTCCTGATTCACTACCAAAAAGAGAGCAGTAGCAGACCAAGAAGTCAAAGAGAAATAATTCACTGTTTGCTACTTCTGCTAAATGCTACTTTGTGCATTTAAGTCATAAAACCTTCCTCACAATAACCTTAAAAAAAAAAGTCTGTCCAGACATTTAAATAAACCCAAATAATTAAATCAAACTCACAAGACAATCAAAATAGAGAACCAAGCAGAGAAGATATGAGAATACAATTCCAGAATTAAAAAGCATACCCTATGCTCGCATCTGCACAGAGAACAAAGCATTTACAAACACAAAGTACTGCATCTTGGCATGCCCAAAGGCCATAAAGGAACTGCACAGTTAAGTACACCTGCAATGTGTCTTGTCACAGCACTTAATCAAATGTTAGACACCATAATGTCTCTGTCTGGATTGAAGGCAAAGTTTGTTGGATGGCTTTCGTGCCTTCTCCATATAACCTCTTGTGAGGTCCAGTGCAGCCTGGCTTGCTGGTAATTTTTAATCCCCTTTTCCTTTCTATAGAAATAGACCAAGGTCTTGGATTGTGAAGGCTTCTTTAAAGTGTGAAATCAGCTAACAGTAGAGGCTGCATGTAAACCTTGGCAACTTCAGCTGACAGAAGGGATTTGCACCAGAAACACGTAAGTAGCATTTACACCAGAAGTTTCTTGATCTAAATTTCTGGAGTCATCCAGGTGAAAAATAATTAATCTAATTCCAAATCAGCATTTTTTGCATTATTTTTCCCTCCACAGAAGGAGGTATGGATGAGATTTCATTGCAGAGAATGCTGAAAATTGATAGCTTTGTTCCAGTTCACTACAGTTTCTTATTGATTTTCTCTTGTTTTAGCCTGCATTGATTTGTTAATCCCTTCTCTGTAACAGTTCTAATGACAAATTGGGAATGAAAAACTGCATGCTTTAGGGCCTTTTCCACCAGCCTCTTGCTTCAAAACACATTTTCACTTGGACTTGGAACACATCTATGCACATGCCCTGGGTTAGATCTGACTCACCTTAAACTAGGATACTTTTTACATTAAAAACTACTGGTTATGCTCCTCATGGATGAAGGAGGTAACTGAAGCATGCCAGTGAGAGAGAATGGGATTTCTGCACTAACAATTGTCACCTTCCAAGGTTGCTGCTGGCAGAGATTGTCGCAATACCAAGTACATTTTGTGAGCAATTTTGCAGCGCTCCCCATGGTTGATTAGCCAGCATTAACTGCATAATGCATGGGAAAGGCACTAGTGAAAGTTCATGGCATTTGCTGGTGCAAAAAAATACTTCAGAGGAGCAATGAGCTGGATCACAAGCTCCTCTCTGAGCTCAGTGTGTTGCAGCCATGGTACACTGTTACTAGAACAACCTGTGCAGAAGGATGTGACCCAGTCATTATTTTTCATTTAAAGCATCTAGTATGAGCATATGCAGGCCAGAATTACAAACAAGGTAACCTAGGTTAGTCATTTTGCTGCCAGTTTGGTTTCATTATCAGGGCTACACTACTGACAGATCTGATGCATGCCTGCAGAAGCCCTGGCTACTGCTGCAAGGAGTCTTAGTCTCTTTCCATTTCGCTGACACTTTCAGATCTCCAAGGGAGGTATTAATTTGGAATCCTAGCTGCAACACACTATCAAATAGAAAATGAATTTGTGAATTATGAAGATTAAGGATTCGCCCACACTCACATTTATAACACCTCAGCCATCACATGCTGGCTGAGTCTCCAACTCCTGACTTCATCCCATGTCACTTCTCTCCTACTTCACCCAAACTGTAGGCGAATCAACCCTTCGTGGTCTCCTATATAGATCACAAAGCAGCCTGACCCCTGGCTGCCACTTCAGTGCTACAGGACAACCCCAGCAGAGAATTTTGGTCATTTTACACTAACCCTCATCTGCAAAAGCAGTAACTGGAGACCCTGTAGTTTGTATTCACATGGCATATGTCCCTGGCACACAAAGGCAGTGAAGGAGTTCTCCTTTGCCATTCATTTGGTGCAAATTTGATTTTCCATCTCTGCAACACCAGCTGCAGAGAAATTGACAGCCACGTGTGATGGGAAGCACAGTGTTGGGAACTAACACAATCTTTGCTTTGCTTTCCAAAAGTTACACATCTAGATTGGTGATCTAAGCTCTGCCTACAGGAGGGCAGAAAGCTCCCCATCCTCTTACCTACTGTTAAATAGCTGACCTTCACTTCAAGTTATTTATGCTAAAAATTGTGAGTAGGTCACAATTTTTATGGACAGACTAACATTTCCAGAGTAACTTCTACTGCCTAACACACTGCATTGCTAACTTACAGCAATTACTTTGCTAAAGTGTTAAATGTCTTTCTACCCAGTCCATGAGATTTTTTTTTTACAAACCATGGTCGTGTCTTAATAGGCTAAGAAAAGCAAGGAATAAGTGGGATGGCTACCTAGCCAAAAAGTTGCACCTGAATTTCAGCAGTGCTACTGCCCTCAATTTCCTTCTAGAAGCACAACAGGGAGAACTGACTGACCTAAGAACTAAATCTCGTTTCCTCATTTCCTGTAATACAACTGTAAACTCCTCTCAACCTTCTTGCAGTGTTGCCAAGATCAGTGTTATCCTCCCACAGAGGGCATGCAGGTCACACAAACACACCCAAGCTGACAAAGACTTCCTGTATTTCATATGCAGACTGGAGTTTCCTTCTTTTGATACACCCTGTTTGGGGTTTTTCCCTCTTAATGATAGTTTCAACAAATTGATCTCTATTTTCATCCTTAATTGCAACTTCTCATTTGCACATTAAGTTGCACTGAGAACCTGCTTTTCCATGGCCTTTATTTTCCATTGTCACTTAAAGTTAATTGATAAGCTGAGAACTTGATTTCACTCTTGCAAGAATATTAAAGTGAACATCTCTACATTGCCATTTTTGTCACTGTATCTTTGATTACCATTTTTATCATTGCATCTCTAAAACAGCGTAACAACCTACCTGCACCAATCCAGGAAAATCCAATCATGTCATGTCTCAAAGGGCATAGATCAAAACCAACTTGTAAAAGACACTGATTGAAGACACAAGAACACAATACTGCAACTACCTGTTTACCAGGTGAGAAATTCCACTCACAAACCCCTTGGTAAAAGACAAACTGCCCTTTACCACAGATAAATGCTTTGATGGAGACATGGCTCCATGTAAACAGTGCTGCATATCCAGAAAGTCTGCAGCCTTTCCATCCAGTTATCAAGAAATGTTCAGCACTGCACAATGACTTCTCACTTGTTCAACGCTGCAGCAAATGTTTGCTGCAATGTGAATGCCATGCTGAACGTATTGCAAACAGCGGAACGACAGCTATCAACACCAAAAATACCACATGGACTGGAAAAGCACTCTGATAAGAAGGAAACATTCAACCAGGTCTTTGTAAAATTTGCTAAATACAGCAGCTCCTCACATTTCAGGCCATTTGTGTTTAATTGTCCTTTCATCTGAAGAGCAGTGGATATGAATGCACATCAGTCAGCAGATGAGTCAGACGTTCTGAAGAGGACCAATCAAGGATGGCCCACAACATGCAGAATGTCTCACACAACTGACTTGGGCTGCAGCCCAAAGTTTCTTTGCAATGCTTTGTCCTGTTCCATGGTGGTCATGCACCAAAGCACTGAGAAAATAATAAACAGATCTGCAGTTGTGTAATTCAAAAAGCCTAAATATATAAGTCTCCAGGAACCTGATGTCCACACACACTTTTAAGGCCACCAAGACGACCTACTCAGATTAGCAGATAATTATCTAAAGCTCAGGCTTTTGGTGGTTTTCCATTGAAAGAAAAAAATGCTCACATTTCTCAAGGTCAGTGTTTTCAAATGAGGTTGCCAGATGAAGTCAGACTCACAAAGGAAGAGGTCACTCACAACACTTCAAAAATCAGGTTTTGGAGTTGTAGAGAGACACAGACATAATACTAATTTCAACACAAAGAAAGGAGAATCCTTGTCTTTGGTGGAGAAAGCAAGGAAGCTGTGGGAATGGAGACAAGGAGCAGCACAAGAGGTGAAGTTTACTGCACTGTCCTTGAGGTAAACTAGTGTGCCTTTTATACTGTCCTCTAATCATTGGATTAGTTTCTCCATTTTGGTTTTAACATTATTAACTGAAGTGCAGAAGCAATCAGGAGACCACAACTTTGCCAAAAATTCAGTTGAATCAGTAAAAGTGATTCGTATAAATAGACCATGGATAAAAATCATCATTTCTAACCCTCAACTGTTAAACTGTCTCTCTGCATTAAGTGTGCAAAGCCGAATTGTTAATGCAAGGCAAACATGGAAAAGAATTCATCCTCTCTGGATTCCTTCTAATTCAGCTCCCAGATCAAACCTTGCCTCCATATGACAACAAATGGAGGAAGGGATAGTTTGTGCGTAAGCAAAAAGCAGCTCACACTCCACACAGCCTGCACTCTTCAGTTTAACACATAATCCTAGCTCTGGCATTACTTTGTAATCTTGCATTGAGGCTCTTATTGTCTGCTTTGTCCTTTTCTCATCAACACAGATCCTCTTAGGGTACAAATGATGCTAGCTCTTGATCACACTTCTTAAATCATCTTCATGCTGTTAGCTCTACAAAGAATGATGCCTGCTCCAGAGAGCTGCTGTTGCTAATCACTCAAATCAGGTCTCTCATAGGTCTTTAAGGAGGAACAGCACTGAGGGCAGCAGAATGAAGATGAGATTTTTTTTTTCCTCTTCCTTTTCAAGGAAGGATGCATTTTCTTTCATCTTCATGAACACTCATCCTTCCAAGCTCCCCTGTGCAAAAGCTACAGCTGCCTTGGCTTTGTGTTGTACGAGAAAGGACACAACTGCATACTTGAGGCATTGTCCAAAGCACAGATGAAAACCAGTGTGAAAGAGATTCAACAATAGTGTTCTCTGTAGACATCTAATGACAAAAGCAGGACCCATCTCGAAATTACTAAGAAGGTTTGAGTCGTGGCGAAGCCAACACTGACTAAACAAATTATTCATTAGTGCAGCATCCTAGGCTCTGAAGCTCCACATCTGCAAGTGCACACATCCACAGAACACTGATGATGGGAATGGGCAGAGGCTGACTGTTCTAACCAAAGTCTCACCATAGGAGACTGCCAGGAGGACAGAGGTGCAGTACATGCACTGCAGCTGGAACTGTAGACCTGTGCTTACCTCTTGCATTTTGACTGCCAGCTACCCCACAGACATATACACCTTTTGACTGGTTATCTGCCCAGATGGGACCTGCCCATCACCTGCCACAGGCCAATTGCCATCACATTCCAGGAGGTTTGTAGGCAGTATAGGTTGTACATAGTGTCAGACCACAGCAAACAACTTGAGTGACATTTTCTTTCTGATCATCTTTATGCTTGAGGTGAAATCATTTAATATTGAATTACAACATGTAAAAAGAATACTTTCAATAATACTCCAGAATGTTATAAGGTAGAGAAGTACTCACTATGTGCTTAGATAGCCTGAGCTGTAGCATTATTATTTATCAGCTGGAGACAGGCCACTGGCTAAACTGTTACAGGGGGCTTCAGACAAAAGTAGTGCTGCAGCTGGGCAACATCCCCCCTCACCTGTTCGGCTGTATTGCAGGTGCAACTACATCCTGCACACACCGGTATCTGAAAGAACATGCAAATGGTAACTCTGGTTCCATCAAGGAAAAATCAGCTTCTGAATGCAAAAGCATTTTTATAAATTCTAAGTAAGTGAATCATATTGAATTCTGAGCTTAAAGGAAGAGCTGCAAGTGCTTGTGCCACAGCTTTAGAAAGGGTTCTCTTGGGAAATTTTTCTGATTATTTGAATGCACCTCAAAAAAAGGGGCAGGGGAGAAACAGCAATTTTCTTCTTCACCTGAGATGCTCCATTTAGGCAAAGCACTGCAACAGGGGTGCTACACAACAGCTCCAAGTGGTGTTCAGATGCCGTGCATGCCTCCGGCCCATCAGGAACCACTGCGTGTCTTCCAAGTTGCCCGTAGTCTGCTCTGCCCCAGGTGAATACCTTGCCAGTTTCTAAAGACAAAACACATTTCAAGATTACTTATTCACTAGGTTCCTGGAACATCTGGATACCAGTTCAAAGCCAGAACAACACTTCTAAATGCATTTAATCTAAAGCTTCAGAAACTTACTGAGAGCTTTGTTCTAGGAGCTGAGGGGAAAAAAAACAACAAACAAACAAAACCCAAACCCACCAACCCACAAACAGAAAACCAGCTAAAGACATACTACAGTGTACTTCTACATGGGTACTCAAACTTCATTAACTTGTTTTCTAGCAGAATAGCATCTGTAGGTTGGCCTGGGATATAAATGAAACCATGTCAGTAAAGCTGCATAGCCTGGGCATTCTGCATATACACTTCGGTTACACAAAGGACATTCTTAGATTAGCAGCAGGACAGACAAAACATGAAAGATGCTACTCCCAGTCTTTGTATTGCATGGCCTGTATTTAACACACAGTTTATGTTTTCCTAACAGAAGTTACCTTCTGTTACAAGTTCTGTTAGCAGAGTAACAGCTCTCAGGACAGCAACATCAGGAACATCATCACAGTTGTCATTAAGTGTTGGAAACGCAGCAGTTTGTTTGCACAGGCATCACAAACTGGCCAAGGAAAGATAACTATAAATTAAGCCAGCAGTATGTGGATCTTCTCAATATATCATACCAGGTTCACTGCTGTGGAACTAACACCCAGAAGTCCATTCTCAGTGTGGACAACATCCATAAAGCAATGCTTCTTACCTTCAGTTCCCAGTGTTTATAATTTAAAAACCAAAACCAACAAACAAAACCACCACAACAAAAACACCACACACAAAAAACCCACTAAAGTCATCCTAAGTGACAGCTTTATTTTCTTAATGAACTAAATAGATCTCTGCAGGTAAGTAATGAAAAGCTATCCCTTCTGGGCTTCCAATTTAAAAAAAAAAAGATACACACACACAACACAACACAACACAACCAGTATGTTCTCAACTTGGTTCTAACTGCAAGCAGCAACCCACATGCCAGCCCAAAGGAAGTCTGCAATGACCTTGAGTGAGGTACAGACTTCAGCCAAGCCTTAAACTCCTCTTCAGAATTGAACTCAATTCATCAAGACATAAAACCAGATGATGTGGATTTGAGGAAAATACCATGAAATCAAGCAAGCCAGCTAAGCGTGCACACTTCTTCCTACGCCAGTCAGTAAAGACACAGCCCACAGAGGGGTCAGGAGCAGGGCATACCCATCACACCACCCAGAGGAGACAAATGAGGGGTTTCTTAATGCATGCCACAACAGAAACCTTTGGAAACCTGGACATCTTCCTTTTCCTTTGGGTGCTGTTAAACTGTCTTGAAGGGGACAAAGGTGGGCACTGGTGCTACATGAAGTTTAAGCTGATAATGTATCTCATAAATAAACCGAAATCCTCTACCTTCATATATATATATATATAAATACAAGAGAACATATGCCATTTTTCTTGGAAATCTGCTAGCAGGGGCAACTTGCACTCCAATCCCTGCAAGATTTTCAGATGCAGTCTCTCAGATAAAGCTTCCCTGAAATAATTAAAGGATAAAATTAGTTGTCCTTTTCTCTCAAGGGCACTAAAGATTTCCTTCCTTTGGAGCTTCTGACAGTTCATGGAAAAACTGAAACTAGTCATACCCTACTTTGGATACAAGTGAGGTCTTTCAGTCTAGTAGCTTCATCCTGTTAGGCTATGGCATTACAAAGTCCCCTTAGAACCACCAGTGTAACTTTCAGAGATTAGAAAACGGGTTGCAGTTTAAAAACCACTCTTCTTCTGAAGGTGCTCTGTTTACTTAGCAATTTGTATAGATCTCTGCTAAAAACATCTCCAGCTGCAAAAATGTTGCAAGAAGATTCTTATGTCAGTATGCTACATACCAAATACAAATGTAGACTAAGCTTCAGGCTTTTACATCAGACCAGGTTACAGCACCTGTGCAGAACCCAGTGAGTAGCGTGGACAAGGACAGACAAGACTGGACAGACTGCTCTGTTTCATATCCACTACAGGAAATGAAGCTGAGTTTTATGAAATATGAAGCCAGAAAATTTCTGTAACATCTAGTTAGATCATTAATATATCACAGGCTCTCAAGCTCTACCCAGACACTGCTCTACAGACCCCAAGGACCATATCTTAACTAATGCATTTCAACTCTCAGAAGCCCAAAGCATATCATTTTCATATGCCAGAGTCCATACAAGTTTGGCCGTTTTTCTTCTACTGTGGCTATTGCTCTCCTTGAGGTTCATTCTGCAATTCTGTATTGAGGCCCTACATTGAAATTTCAACAGTAACACCAAGCTGAAATGGAAGCAACAGAATCAGAAATAGCATGATCCCAGTGGCTTTATTCAGCCTTACAAAGGCTTTGAAGTATTCTCATCTCTGTTATTGCAAATGATTTCTGTAAATCCAGTGGAGCTGAAGAATGCAATCATACAGCAAGGAATAAACCCAGACTGCAGTCAGCTACACTCAGCTAAAACAAAACACTCACAGCATCCATTTTCTTTCACTGCACAAGCAGTTACAGAATCACTTAGACACACTAAACCAAACAGACCTTTTAGGAAATATTCATAATTAACTTTTTGCTTTTTATCACTATAGGGGAAACAAGTTGCAGGTGCTTTTAAGAACTTCTTGAATGCCCAAATGCTCACCAACTCAGTTCTTATTTGTCAGCAGAAATTCATTCCCCAGATTTGCTCCTGTTTATTTCAGTAAGCATTCCTCCTCTCATGCTCAGTTTCCCACTAGTAGTCAAACATTTCTATTTTCCAGCCAAACACATCTGTCCAGGCATCCTTTAAAAAACAAAACAAAAGCACTCTGTCTTTCCTGCAACAGAACCTAACAGAAGCTGAGTGCTGGCAATAATAGTCCTCTTCACTGCTTCCCTCAAGGCAGGCAGGTGAACAGTTACTAGTGTGTAGCAGGATGGAGATACTGAGACAATGCACTGCCCAAGGCCACAACATAAATGCCCAGCAAAGGCAAGCAAAGAGGCAATGCTCTGAACTCCCTTTGCCATACAGGACTTGCAGCTAGTCCTCACCTTCCACCTCATTTCTCTGTTGGTGCCACCGCATCACCCACATGCTGCATGGAGAGCAGTCACTCTCTCGCTATGAGCCCTCAGGAAGTTGGCAAAACAGAGATGTTCCACTGAAAGCATTCCTGGGACTGACAAGCATCATTGCTTCTCTGCACACCTTGGCTGTTGCACAAAGGATCATCATGCTAACCATAACCCTGTAAACACATCCATAGCTGATTTTCCTCCTTCCCCTGTCTCCTTTATTTTGCTGCTATCTCCCTGTGGGATAAGAAAGGGGGCTGCCCTGTGCTCTCTGCTTCCTTATGCCTGCCTTCCCTGACTGACTATCTCCAGCTTCTTCCTCCACAAGCACCTTTCACCACCAAATCAATTCATACTTCTCCCAGGTAGTAGACCCAGACTCAAGCTGCACCAGGGGAAGTTTAGGCTGGTGGTGAGGAGAAAGTTCTTCACAGAAAGAGTTGCTAGCTGTTGGAATGTGCTGCCCAGGGAGGTGGTGGAGTCACCATCCCTGGAGGTGCTCAAGAGGGAACTGGACTTGGCACTTGGTGCCATGGTTTAGTTAGTCACAACATATTGGGTGACAGGTTGGACTTGATGATCTTCGAGGTCTTTTCCAACCTTACTGATTCTATGATTCAGAAGTGTCTTCTCTAAGAAATACTGGTTCTATTTCAAGCAGAGAAAGACAAAAACTAAACAAACAAACATAAAAATATTTTAAATTACATTTAAAAATAGGAATACAAATAATAATGTAAAAAATTATCAAGTTGGTCTCAGGTGGAAACTTCAGGCTAAGGCAAACACCACTGCATGGAAAATTCCACCCAAAAGGTTGGTCTTATCAAAACCCCAAGCAAAAAAAAGGAAAAAGCACTGAGTTATGACAGAAAGCATTAAGGGATTGTATAGAGAGGTATTGCTACTGTGCTGCTTATAATATAGATGGTATTTTAAAACATTCTAAGAATATTTGAGAAAAAGACATTAGTCATACGGAGTAAGGAGGTTGCTGGATGAATTACTTAAGAATGAAGGGTGATATAAGAAGGAGTGTTGGTCTAATATTAGACTAGAACAGATTTTAATTAGAAGTCAAGACAACATACAGAGTGATGAGTCAACTGGACAAAGTACATCAACCATGGAAGGGGCTGAGGCATCAGAAAATGAGGTATTTCATACCAGACTCTATACAGCAAGAGAGCATGAAAGGCAGGAGGTATCTCTACAACCTGTGTCAAAGAAAGAAGCAAACAACATTGGAAAGCTATCCCAGTTGTTCCAAGATACTAATAATGCTTCTGAGAACCTTGATCTTGCCCTGTCCTGAAAAAAAAGGCTCCAATTCCAGAAGGCACCTCCATTCCTCAGCTGTGAGCATCCACATTGTCCCAGATGATTTCATTGCAACCATGCCTTTTTTCAGCAGGCAAATGCTCCATCATGTAATGGCCAGAGGGTTCAACACCATTTGGAATTAATAGAGCAACAGACAATTCATGCATGCTCCACCATTCCAGTGTACAACCAGACTGAAACATGCAGTACAGGAGCTCAAAGAGCTGGAAGAAAAGGACAGAGGCAAGACGATTTTTAAGGAAAACTTCCCAGCAGACCCTCAAGCAAACAGTACCTACAACAGTATGCTACATCAGTGGAGATTCTGCATGCTTATACAGATCGTTTCCTCCTGATCTCTGAACTGTAATGCACAGCAGTATGCATCAGAATAGGTACAGCAGCAAATCATCTGGAACACATGTTCATGGCCCCCCACTGAATATGGATGCATATGCATGTATGCAAGGGCTTGCAGCACTACACTAGCAATCCACAACCAGAAAGGCTCCTCTGCTTTCTCTCTACATCATCCTTCTGCCCTTGCACTATCACAAAGCACAGACAGTTGAGAATGGCCTCAAAATTACAAGCTCACAACCTTTGGAGCATTGCAAACCCAGCAACATCACATAAATCATTTCTAGTTGCTTCCTTTTGTGACTCTGAAGCTCTTATGTGCTGCTTTATGGTGCTGCTGAGGCTGTGGAACATGTCATTTCTCCCGTTTAGTACTTTATCAATCTGCTCAGCCACACAAGTATTTGCAGAGAATTAACAATTTTAAAAGAATAAAACTTAAAAAAACAAAGTATTTTGGTTTTAAACCCAAGTTAGTTTCTCATCAAAACACAACAGACAAACAGGGATATTTAAATGTACTTATTTTCCCTAGACTCAGATTCATCTTTGTATCACTTTTCCCATTTTCAGATAGTATCATGACTGTACCAATGTTATCTCCTTGAAGTCTTTATTTGGTATCCAGGCAAGCTTTGAACTCTTCTTTCATAAATACTAGATGAAAGAGTTCATCTAGGCTATCTCAGTTCATGGTTGTATTAACAATTACTTTTCAAATGAACTCTGGATATTCATACTGAATGCTTATTCTCATTCAGACTTCAAACAGGAAGTTCTATCTAAAATTCCTAATGTCACCTTTCACGTGAAAATTCACAGGAGCAGGTATTGAAGATTGACATTTAGAAGTTGCCTCTGCCTCCTCTCTGCCCCACACAAGGCAAACCAACACTTCTCCCACAGCTACAGATCTCTGCTGTTCTTCAGGACAAACACGAATGGTTGCATTCTGAGAAACTTCCTCATCTACCTAGAAACAGCCTTTATGCAGGGCAGCCATACAGAAAAACATCCATCTATCCCTAATTCCTTCGTGGCTGAAGACAGCTTTAATTCAGCAGCTGGGAACCAGGCATCACTACCACACCTTCAGT
Organism: Dryobates pubescens; assembly: GCF_014839835.1. Lineage (NCBI taxonomy): Eukaryota > Metazoa > Chordata > Aves > Piciformes > Picidae > Dryobates > Dryobates pubescens. The sequence goes on from NC_071633.1 coordinate 13,555,536, forward strand.
ACCTGTGCATGGTTTCAGTATAGAGGATTACCTGCTCCAACTAAGGTTTAAACGGCCCCTTCATCCTCTCACACAGGAGGTCAGAGTCCCAGAGCTGCCCACATCTCTCAACACATCTTCTTTCTATGACCTCCTTACAGGCTTCTGCAACTTTATGTAACAGGACATGCTCCTGTTTTGTTTTTTAACTCCATATTCTTTTATAATAGCTATTAAAAATGTATCACTAAAGTACAAATCTATGCACAGTATTGAGGTCATGCCTCTTCAGGAAAGTTCAGACTAAACAGCACAAGCATTTCAGGGACATCAGCAAATAAAAACAAGAGATTGTTTCAATTGCCATTTCCAGTCACAGGTTGCAGTACATAGCTAGTTCAGAACAGTCCACTGTTCAGAACAGCCCACAGAGCATCTACTAAATGTGCTGCAGCTCAGATGGGTTTCCAGTCACCCTATAAACAGGTTTAAACCTGCAATGAAAAGCCCCAAGTGCCACAGGAAAAGAATCAGCAGTTGTCCTGCAATAGCTACAGATTTGTCAGGTAAAACTCCTCTCCAAGTGGGACAAAAATTTCTCCCTTTCTGAGCTACATCAAATTTCCCCAAATTGGTGACCAATTTAACCTCAAGTGTGTGGGCAAGACAAACCAGCAAGACATCTAGGGGATTTCACACCACTAGAATCAGTGGCTCATCTATGATGCAGCTTCTCAGTGTGACCCATTCCTATTGCTTACCAAAAAGAGGACAGAAGAAATCAAGCTAGAAGACAATTATGCATCATGAAAAAAAATATGCATCCAACCAGGAGGAACTCTGTTGCACAGCATTCATATAAAGCAGATACAGCATAAGGGAGCATCATCCAGTCTCAGAGCCTTCTGGAGTTACCAAAGCACAAAAGCCCCAATGACTTGTATGTCAATGTTCTGTAATGGAAACACTCAGCTAGGCAGGTAAGGCTATGAGGATATGGGAGACTCTCCCAGTGAAGACACCAGGACTATGACAGCCTTTCAGCACAGACTCAAATGCTCAAAGCACAGACTGAGAAATACTTAGGCAACAGTTTACACCAAGACAGCTGGAGAAACTTTGGACACAGTTGTTCTCACCTCCAGGCCACCAGCCTTCATTGTGCTTGAACTATTTGTGACAGGGAAGGCAAACCCAGCCAAGGAATCGATCTGGCTGAAAAACTGCCTTGGGAATTGGTAGCTTGGAAACAGCAAATATTGCTAAAGGCAGTCCTGTATTAGGTTAGTTCAATCTTCTGTATGATAGGCTAGAGATAACTTACAGGTTCACATGGCATGCTAAATTCATCATGCACTTTACAAACAGCTACATCTTTATCAGGACTGCCTACACCATTAAACACCTAAACAGCTTTGACTTCCATTCATTACAAACAGGCATGTTTTCTCTATTTTTGCTTCCATAGTTGCACCAATTTCTGTCTTGAGATGGGCAACATTCAGTTAATGGGATTATTCACATACTTAATACCATGCTTCACTGCTCTGAAAGACAGGACAAAAATAACTTCTGAGTATGGCAAATTCCAAAAACCTCCAGACACCTTGGAAGTCCTGCCTCTGGGTTTGGGATTTAGATGGAATAAAGGCTGCTTTGCTTTTAGAGGAGAGACTGGAAACATCAGGTGCCATACAAACCTCTAAACAAACTGAAAGAAAATTAAAATGTAAGAACTTCAATGCTTGTAAAGTTGTGTTCATGCTGCTGCTATCAAACAGATAACATGATCCTGGCTCAGAAAAGAAAAGGCAGAGGTTGGTGGTGGTGATGAAGTCCATGCAAACATGAAACAAAAACAGGGATGGGGGGGAGAGGGGGCAGGGGTAGATGTTAAGGCACCTATCTCACTTTGCATTCATCCTGCAGGAGGAGAAAATTCCCTTCTCATTTCTCTCCACTCATGATTAGAGTCATGACTGCCTCACCAGCTGTGCCTCTGGCTCATTTTAAATTCAAACTACGATACATATCTCACTTTTAATAGCAATGCCTTAAAATGCAGATTGCTGGCTAAATTTAGTTACATGATTAAAAACAAATCTAACTCATCTCTACCCTGAAAACAGAACTGCTGCATTCAAGGTTCAATAGAGGACTTAACTCTTCATCTAAAAACAAAGTCCTAACAAAAAGAAAGGAAAAAAAAAAATGAAAAATCAAAGCACAATTTAGCAATGCCTCAAAAAACCCAGGATGCATAAAACATTAACCAGCTATGGAAAACTCTTTGCAAATGCATCATAGTATACCATAGGGTTTTTGTTCTGTACTTCTGCAAATAAATTCTGCACTATGCTACTACAGCAGTATGAGTCATACACTTTTACTGACATTCTATATTTAAATCTCCATGCCCTTCTGCACTGTTATATGCTTCCTTCCATACAGGCCTCCCTAACCTGGAATTTCCTTTCTTCTGCAGCTGAGCATCTCTCCCTCTAACACTCCCCAGAAAACTGAAGTAGTATTGCTTTCTAAGCTCTTAATTCTTTCTGGGCACCGTTTTGCAAACACAATGCCTTTGAACTATTCTAACACAAGGCATACATATGCTTTCATCTGTTCACAATTATTTTCTTGCCTCTTATTTTTCCTACTCCTTGTCTGTAAAATGGACTGTCTGTAAAATGTGCACTTGCAGCCTGGAAAGCCAATCAGATCCTGGGCTGCATCAAGAGAAGTGTGGCCAGCAGGTCAAGGGAGGTGATTCTCCCCCGCTACTCAGCTCTGGTGAGACCCCACCTGGAGTACCACGTCCAGTTCTGGAGCCCCTATTACAAGAGGGATCTGGAGGTGCTGGAAGGTGTCCAGAGAAGGGCCGTGAGGATGATCAGAGGGCTGGAGCACCTCTCCTATGAGGACTGACTGAAGGAGTTGGGGCTGTTCAGTCTGGAGAAGAGAAGGCTCCGAGGTGACCTAATTGTGGCCTTCCAGTATCTGAAGGGGGCTTACAAGAAGGCTGGGGAGTGACTTCTCAGGATATCAGGTAGTGACAGGACTAGGGGGAATGGAATGAAGCTGGAGGTGGGGAGATTCAGACTGGACGTGAGGAGGAAGTTCTTCACCATGAGAGTGGTGAAGCCCCGGAATGGGTTGGCCAGGGAGGTGGTTGAGGCCCTGTCCCTGGAGGTGTTTAAGACCAGGCTGGATGAGGCTCTGGCCAGCCTGATCTAGTGTGGGGTGTCCCTGCCCATGGCAGTGGGGCTGGAACTAGATGATCCTTGTAGTCCCTTCCAACCCTGACTGATACAATACTATGATACTACACTATACTATGACTGCTGAGGCAAAGCACAAAGGAACCCTGTTTTGAGGCAAGGTCCAGGTGTTGCTGACTAAATACAACAGAGTGCTACAAATAATCTTATTCAGAGACTACAGATTACAATATATCCATGTTGTCTAGATCATTCAATGAAAAGCATCACCTATAGCTCAAAGCTTGCAAACATTTGTGAATCTGCCCTGTTTAGAGAATGCAAGTGATCCTGCAACTCCCAACATCCCACTGCCACTGGAGCCTATCTGAGAAGGCACAGGCATGTGTCTACAGCAGAAATTAAATAAAAATGAAGGTAATTAAGTTCCTAGCACTAATGTTTACCTTGTCAAAAGACCCAAGGGCATGCTGTGGAAAGACAGAGGAGTATCACAAGAAATGCTTTAGAATGGCAGTCTGAAAAACTTGACTTTTTTTGCTGTTATCCACAAGGTGGATTCCCAAGAATAAATATTCAGAGACCATCTGCACAGAGATTTCACTCGAAAAGGAAGCCTCAGACACACATGACTAGCTTAAGAGTCACAATACCTACAAAGAAATAGGAAGCATGATAGTGTCAGATGCTTCCCCCCAGCCCAGACACTTGCTAAGGGGGCTTTAACTTTCTCAGCAGCCCTAGTAGCAGCAGAGTTGTTCATCCAATGGAATTCAACCTCAGCTAGGTGCTGTTCTTAAGAAATGTAATACAAAGAACAGAACTATCACAAAACCAACAACTGTACCTCCAGAGCCTCCCAGGAGATCACCCCATTTGTTCAGTCAGAACTGTTAGAACAGCAACTACAATTGACTAAGACAGAGTGGGCTGTTCACCTCACATAACGAGCAGCTCTAAGTGCAGCATTCTCACTGACAGGAGGAACAAAACAATCTAAAAGAGGATGAGAAAAAAAAAATATGTCCTTTGAAGACAAGAGATGAATAATGAGCATTAAGATGAAGTATTCCCTCTGAAATATTATCCTCATTTTTCCCTACCCCCAAGAAAGATTGAGTTTATGGGGGGGGAATCAAATCACAGGATTCCACCTCAAACTCTGTATAAGCACAATACTTAAGATCAAGGGGACTGCAGGGAGAGGGGACAGAGGTATAAATAGCTGCATAATGGTGAAAGTACCCAAATGTCATTTCTGCCCTGAAAAAATTCCATCATTTACAAAAGCATGCCATCCAGCTAGCAGAGTTCCCTTTGACTCCTGCCTTCTTGCTACAGCTCAGACCTCTAATCATTAAAATTCACATGTTACAAGACTGGGAGATGTTTTCAGCATTTCAGAGCTCCAGGACACAGAGCATAAGGGAAAAGTTTGGATCTGGAAGTCTAAAAATATATAAACATCTTAGAAATGTTGCTACCTATGCAGACACAATGCAAGTCCCTCCTGCAAAGAAATGTGAACTCCTGTACAAAGAGGAAATCACACTAGTGAGATGTACTTCTGATGGTTACCAACTGTAGCAATAGCTGTCTACAGACACATCCACATCCCTACACAGCATCTGCTATTTGCCTGCAGTGCCAGCACACGTATGTTTAAGCATTACCTATGGATATGAACAGGGTTGTAAGGCCAGTAGTGGTGTGTTAGGCTGCCTGTTAATAAGAGGGGGTTAAGTTTCAAAGTGAGAGGCTGGAGAAATCAGAAGAGACCTTTTCTCCTTGGGTGTAAGGAAGGAATGGAAATGAAGATAAGACCAAAATGCCCCTGGCTCTTCATGGCCTTCTTTACTGTATATTAATGAGTGTGGACTGAAAGAAGCAGTAGCCTCCCATTCATGCTTCACAAAATGCAATGAGACAGGACAGTTTGCAAAGACATCCTGAGTTTTTCTCCTGCTCTAAAGCAGATGTCCAGGTGGGGAAGAGTAATTTCTTTGCTCTGAAGTGAAAAGCTTAAAAATCAGACATTCAGAAAACAATTTTACATGTCAAGTTTGTGTCTGCAGAGGATCAGCTCACTGCAAGGTCTCAAATCCCAAGGGCATGGGGCGACCTGATTTTAACAAACACTGCTCCAACACAGCTCTGATGGATTAGAGAAACTTTAAATAACTACCCTAGATTTTTAAATTGGACACATCAGCAGTTTCTTACATTCCACCTATCAGCTGCTGCCTGCGTGCATGCCCATAGTGGTCTGGGTTTATTTGGTGGTTGGGTCTTTTTAATCTCTAGCAAAGTGAGCAAGTGAGAGGAGACAAGCACAAAAGCATTCAGCATCTTCCTTTGGATTGTGTGACCTGTCAGGATGATGCTTCAAACTGGATGAGCTTCTAATAATCCACACTGCCACCCTTATTTTGTCCCCACAGCCTGACCTTCTCTTCTGGCAGACTTGTCCATTCTCCTTTAAATGAACTGCTTCAGCTCTAGTCAGCTGTGTCACAGCAGGCACAGCCCTGAAGAAAACAGTTTTGTACAGGCAAATTCCCACAGAACAACCATCAGCTGTTACAAGGTCCAAACCTCAGGATGAGAAATGTCAGATTTTCAGTCTGATTACTATTTTGAAGTGGAAAGGAGAAGCAGGAAGACATACTCCTAAAGGATTGTCTGTATACATACGTTAGGCCACTTTGTAAGGGATGGAGTGAGACTGTTTACAAAGGCCTGCAGTGACAGGACAAGGGGCAATGGCTTCAAACTAGAGAAGGGCAGATTTAGATTGGATGTTAGGAACATGAGGGTGGTGGAACACTGGAACAAGTTGCCCAGGGAGGCAGTTGAGGCCCCTTCCCTGGAGATATTCAAGGTGAGGCTCAATGAGGCCCTGGGCAGCCTGGTCTAGTTGAGGATGTCCCTGCTGACTCCCGGGAGGTTGGACTGGATGACCTTTGGAGGTCCCTTCCAGCCTGGACTATTCTATTCAAGACCTACGAGGAGAGACAGAGGGAGCTGGGATTGCTTAGCCTGGAGAAGAGGAGGCTCAGGGGAGACCTTATTGCTCTCTACAACTCCCTGAAGGGAGGTTGTAGACAGGCAGAGGTTGGTCTCTTCTCCCAAGCAACCAGCACCAGAACAAGAGGACACAGTCTCAAGCTGTGCCAGGGGAGGTTTAGGCTGGAGGTTAGGAAGACGTTCTACACAGAGAGAGTGATTGCCCATTGGAATGTGCTGCCCAGGGAGGTGGTGGAGTCACCATCATTGGAGGTGTTCAGGAGGAGACTTGATAGGGTGCTTGGTTGCATGGTTTAGTTGATTAGGTGGTGTTGGATGATAGGTTGGACACGATGACCTTGAAGGTCTCTTCCAACCTGGTTTATTCTATTCTATGTCTCCTCACAACTGAAATAATTTAAAGAATAAAAGCCACCAGGTTAGCTAGTAAACAAAACAAGCAGATAGCAGCTCTTGGCAGGTGTCATTATACTTCCCAAGCATCAAAGGGGAAAAAGCCCTTCTAAAGGACTACAAATCTGGTACTCAAAATTCACAGCTATTGATATAGCTCCTGAAACCCATAGTAACTTACCTGAAATTCACTGTTTGAGAAGTACCTCAAGGTAACCACAAAAAGAACAAGCCACACAGGCTTTGTGGTTTGTTTTTTTTCCTGTGTTGCTGTTTAAGAAAAAGTCCCAACAGCTACTGTTTTTCAGAAGCACTCAACTGCCACTAAGCTCTTAAAAAACACATTATCTATGTTCAAATAGCAAGATTCATTAGGGAGCATTAAGTCTGAATAATTAATTACTAAACAGGAAATGTCATTTAAAGGTTACAAAAACAAGTATTTAACAGTCTTAAAATGTTTCTAAGGTTAGGTGAGATCCCTTGATCTCATGCACAGATCCTGTCCACACAGACAGCTTCTTTCAAAAGTTGAGCTTGGCAATGATTAGCTTGCAGTGAAGTTACTGCTAATGCAGCAGCCATGTCTCTTGTACCTGTGTGCAGAGACCAACAAACTAAGAGGGCAGGAAAAACAAACACTGTGTTTGTGTGATTGTTTTCAGCTTCCAACTTTATTCTACACACAGTGAGCACAAAGCACTGCCACCTTACCAACTTAATCTACAGTTCCTAGCCTGTTCTTGGTATCATAGTATCAGTCAGGGCTGGAAGGGACCACAAGGATCATCTAGTTCCAACCCCGCTGCCATGGGCAGGGACACGCCACACTAGGTCATGCTGGCCAGAGCCTCATCCAGCCTGGTCTTAAACACCTCCAGGGACAGGGCCTCAACCACCTCCCATCTTTGCTGCTCTCTACCATCTGTGCATTGCCAGTGAGGTCCCATTAAAACTTCCTTCCCTAAAATGTTCCACGCACTGGCTAATGTATCTGACCTTGCTAAATATATGGCCAGTTGGCTAGCCATAAACTGCAGCAACCAAACCACTGAAACCAAAGCAAACAAACAGAAAGGGAAATGAGGGAAAAGGAAAACAGAAAAAAGAAAGAAAGTAATGAATCCCTTATCTCACACACTAATGACCTGAACAAAATCTATACTGCATCCACATTTTAAAAGTTCATTTTTCTGAAAGCTTTTTAAAGGTCAAAGTTTCTTCAAGTCAGGACAGACACCCACATCATTTAGGACCACAATATCAATGTTTCCAACAGCAAAAGAGAGGATGTGGCACCAAAAAAGCAGAGAGATTCAATATAATATAGTCCCTCTTGCCACACATGTGGAGTCTATCAGAAAAGCCCCAGAGTAGAAGAGAATTAACCAGGTTGGAAGAGACCTTTGAGATCATCGAGTCCAACCTATCACCCAACACTATCTAATCAACTGAACCATGGCACCAAGCACCCCATCAAGTCTCTTCCTAAACACCTCCAGTGATGGTGACTCCACCACCTCCCTGGGCAGCCCATTCCAATGGCCAATAACTCTATGAAGAACTTCTTCCTAACATCCAGCCTAAACTTCCCCTGGTGCAGCTTGAAACTGTGTCCTCTAAGCACTGTGTACAGTGTAGCAGCCAGTGATGACAGTCAGTCATTCTCCAAACCTTTTCAATCATTGAGCACCTGCTAAAATACAGCTGGACAGGACTTAGCAAGCAATACAGTTATGACCAGGAAGATCTATGCAGACTAGCCTCACACATCGTATCTTCCATTTCTGCTATGGGAGAGGTATTCCATAGGCTACCGCACACATGAGCAGAAAAGCCCTGCAAAATCTGTCATAGCTGTTTTCCTCCTGGTTCACAATTCTTGTTGAAAACACCTGGCATTTATCATGAGCTAAATTTAGCAAAAATCCATTTAAATCCTACTATCCACAGACCACCTGAATCTCCATTTGCCCATTCACTCGCAGGACAGCTTACAAGGGCCACTGGAAATAACTATTGAGATAAGTTTCTTTGCTCTTAAAGCCAATCCCTGATATTTCTATTTTACAATAAATTGCTTCAATAAAACTTTGTGAGCATTTAGCATCTTCCTGACACTTCTCTCTTCATACACAAAAAATACGGCTTGGCGTGCACAACTATTTACTGACCAACTGGAAATCACTAAGAAGCAGCAGCAAAAGATGGGTGGTGACCAAAGAAACACAGTTTCTCAAAAGATGTTGTTGGCAAGCTTCTGTGAAAAAAAAAAAGTCTTTGCACATGAGCAGTTCTGAACACTCAATCCTAGCCTTTCAGAATGTACCTTCCCTTTGAACCTAGCCTCCTCCTCAGCAATGAGCCAGGAAAGGAACTTCTTTTGAGACTTCTGCCAAAGACAATGCCAATCCCTTCTAGCTATTTACAGCCATGTAAATAGCTGTAAATACAGCAATTTGGAAAGTAAAATCCAGGATGCTTTATATAAACTTCAGTGAATGACAAATTCATTAACTTGGTAAAAAAGCTGATACTTAACTAAAGCAAGAGACTCTAAGTCAGAGCCAGCCCATCAGAGCCAGCCCATGAGTTTTGTTTATTCAGTTCTTGTTAAAGGAAGAACAAAATATGTAAGAATCATGTTTGTGTTGTAAGTCAGAGCTAAACAAGAGGGGCTGATACACACAGTAGGATGTAATAAAGGCTCCTGTTGTGCTGGTGAGCCATAGCTGCTGATACAAAGTCTGTTGTGCCTCGAGAGAGCACACACAGATCCACCACTTAATGAGATCCATCTTCTGAGATCTGTCTTCTGGCAGAAAATTTTCTCTGAGATTCAGTAGCAATTTGGCAGATCAAAGAACCACCTTCTACAGCAGCCCTGTCAAGATCCCACTCCCCCACCCTCCCCAAAGATACGGTATTGTAGGATTTGGCTGAAGCCTCATTGCCAGAAAACTTTCATAAACTGCAGAATTCAGTTCCTTGCTGCTTGAGGAAAGTATTCCCATCAACCCCCTGGGAACAGATAACATGCCAAACTTCCTAAATTGCTGAGGAATAAGGCTCTTCAGGTCACTAGCTCAGGTTTTATGGGTTTCCTTGTTTTTTTCCTCTCCAGTAAATTCTGCTTCAGTTAATTCTTGATTTAGTCTACCAGACTAACAATCCTCCTGATCCCATGAACCAAAGTTACATTCTGGTCATTCTAACTTCAGCAATTTTGGTACTTAATAGATTTTCCCACATAGCTCCTCTTAAGTGCTCCTAAAAAGCCCTGGAACAAATACATAAAGTGTCACAGGGGCCTAATGCTAGCAACATCTTCCTGTTAGATTCCATCCATGATCTCAAGTCAGCCTTCACCTCATCTGTCCTGTTCACTTTGCCATTTTTCTTTTTTGCCTTGAGCTGAAGTCTCAGCACTGGAACAAAATATCAACAGTAGATGCAAACCTACTCTCCCAAAGTACCCTAGCAAAGATGCCAGATCTACCTGGACTCAAGTCAAAATACTCCTGGCCCACCCATCCCAGTGTAAGTGCAAACAAGACAACTCCAGTGGTTCCATTGGCACTCTAATTCACTCCCTGAACCTGAAAAAATGAAGGAAAAATAACCCACTACTATCAGGTGAATGTCTTCTAGAGTTTGCATTTCTGTCAAGCAAAAATTACTAGGCTTAACGCTGGGACATACAAGTGCAACTCAACAGTGTACTTGGGAATAACTCATATGATCTCTGCTGTGGCAGCTACTTCTGCTTTAAGATCCATGCATCTTCAACTTATGTTCTTTCTTGCTTTCTCTACAGCAATGGCAGGATTTATCACAACAGCAAGGAATGCAGCAGGAAGGCTCTGAAGTGTAACCTCACACTGCTATGCAACATCAAGTTACAGCATTATAAGGAGGAGGTAAGAAGCATCCACCACAAAACCATGGAACCAAGACCACAGAAAAGCAAGTGTATTTACCAGATTTTAGCTAGAGTTTACTCAGCCTGAGGCAGATGAATAAAGGGGTTTGTCCTTAAACACTCATTCTGCAGGTTCTGCTTCAAAGGGATTCAAGGGTTCCTATCAATTTGCAATTTTAGATGTAGCTTATTTCTAGTATTTTATCCCAAACCCCATCATCCTAGCAAACCAAATGCTGCTACCTCACAATAAAAAGAATGTCAGGGGATCTAGTTTCAAACTGTTTGACTGCCAGCTATAGCAAGTGGCTAAAAAGGGGAAAAGAGAATCCACATAACACGGCTTCATTATTGGTAACACAGACAAGCATTAAAAAAAACACACCACCAAGAGTATTGCTGTGCTAGGGGACTGCTGGCAAAGAAAGCCTGCTTTCCCGGTATGAGGAACGACTCAAAAGCACACTGGAGAGGACCTCTAGTGGGCTGACATTGCATGCTCGGGTACCAGGGAGCAAGAGCTTCCACTGCAGCTCCCGTTGCTCACACCACATTCTCCACATCTCTCACCAAAGCCTGGCAGTTCTACTCAGTGACTGGCACCCTAGAAAGCACCTACCAGTGCAATTACAGCAGTAAGCCTCCTCAGGCCGGCTAATTACAAACACTCCTTCAGCCTGGTCTCAGTGGTTGGAGGGACACATTTTCATTTACTCAGGAAAAAACAAGAGATGGGTTCTGTTCCAGCCATGTAGGTCACTGAAGTGTCAGGCCACTTCAGAGTTTTTTGATGTGGCCTAAATAACACCAAGGGACATTCAAAGATGTACAAGTTCATATGCACATTTGGAATCAGGACTCAGAATATTATTCAGGCAATGTCAATGCATTTTGATCTTCCAAGAGTTTTCAGCTGTAGGCAGTTTTGCACAGGCAGCAGAAATACCATTTTAACTGCCTTTTTAAGGTAACTCCTTCTGGGTGAAAGAGCTTGGAATTCTTTATCTGAGCTCAAACAAGACATAATTTCATGTGACAGCACATGAAAAAATAGATTAGTGAATGTATTCAGGAGGATACTTAGATAATAAAACAGGCCAGATTAGGAAGGCTTATTTATTAAGCATCCCAGTTAAAAAGAAAATAACTTGTTTTGAATTGAAGTTGATGATTCACCTCTAAGTCTTTAAAAGACTTCTCTGATTATATTTAGGTTTGCCTTTAAGCCAGACAGGTTCTATCATTTCCCAAAGTAGCCTAATTTACATCTGCAGCATTACAGGCCACAACTTAGCTCTCTTTCAAACGATCTAAGCAATAACCTCTCTTTCAGCAGTTACCCTCAAAGGGTTTGTATCAACTTAAGAAGGACCACAAATTAAAGTTGACATTGTTAAGCAGAGCAATGCAAGACAGCTGCTCGTTGTTATTCAAAAATAATATTACCTACACTGCAGTGGTGCTCCCTGTGCCATTAAGCAGATTGCTGGGAAGGAAGCAAACCATTACACAGAGCAGTCACCTGAAGAGAATAATAGTTGCACTTGGAGTGTGAGGCCAGAAGAATGCATCTGGTCTGTCCTTCACACAGAGCAATAACAGTTCTGCCCTGTCATAACTGAAAAGCACACCTCAAAGTCACTGGAGACAAGCATTCATGCAGAAAATAACAACTAAACCAAAGACACTAACAAGTTCATATCTTATCATTAGAGACCTGATCAGGGGCTCTCAACCTTGCTCTTTCTCGACCAACCTTCAGCTAGGATCATGCTAGCAGCAGAACAGTATAACTTACCTCAAAAGAGTACTAGTGGTGCCACAAAGCCTAACTCTGTTTCTCTCCTCTGCAAAAATCAGTAACCAAGGCAGAAAAAGCTGCAGCTGTCTGTCTTGACAGATTTTGTGAGTTGCAGTAAGATCGTGTAAAAGGGAAACAGTTTGAAAGACACCTCTACTACTAAAAAGAATAAAGTAGAACTGATGAGGATCACTTAAGGGGGAGGATGAAAAACACAACATTCTATGAAAACGTTCTCTGACGTCAAACAATTCAGCCCTGAGGAATTAACTTTTTGAGTCTGAACTACTTTACAAGACAAAGAGCAGCAAATGAAAAGAGAGCTGACCAAACTCCAAACAGAAATGACAGGAAACAGGGCTCTCAGAACAGTTGCTGAGTAAGGTAGAACACAACATATGAAAGAGATGCAGGTATTAAAGTGATTTCAGGTGTAGTTAAAAATCCCTTGAAAGAACAGAATGGGGAAGGAATGAAAAAAAACAAATGTGAAGTGTTGTGGTTTAGGTTATAGCACAAAAGGTTGCCAATGGCAGGAAGGAAAGGTGTGTCTTTTAAAACAGACTATGTTACATAAGAGGGGAAGCTTAATATAGAAGAAAACAACATTTATGCTGCATCCCTTCTTTCTTGATCACAAAGTTGGTAACTTGCTTGGACTCACTTTAAAGCTGTCAAACCACTGCATCTGTGCAACTGCCCACTGCTCCTCCAGATGGCTGCTCTTAAGAGCATTGCTGTCCCATTTCCTTCCCGATGTTCCATTAGTTTTGCAGTCAAGCACTGCTCATCGGGCAGATAAGGAGCAAAAAGTCATTTTGAAATGGCAGAATTTGTGAATTTATGCACGAACAGTGTCCAGCTTTTATCCACCTAGTTGCCTCCTGTGTCTTTCCAAGGAGCAAAGTTTTAATTTACTGTCAAGACAGCTGCAATTTTGAATGTTTTATTATACCCACTCTGTTCTGGGGAGGAGGGGGAATAAATCTAAATGAAACTCTAAGTATTTGTAATGGTCTCCTAAAATTCCACTACCTTCCATGAACAACACAACACTAGACTTCAGACACAGTAGAATAAATGTTTAACTGTTTTGCATCGTAGTGACAGTACAAATGATAAAAAAACACTTAACCATTCTTTCCTGCAGCAAAATCCCTACACACTGTGATGTTGCTACCTTGCACAAGAAGCAGAGCAAAGCATCTCACTACATCCCCTCTTGCCATTCTCCTGCATCCAAAAAAAATCGCTCTGCTTCCTTTCCACTAATTGTGGAACTCTCCAGAGTAAAGAGAGCAGGAATCAGTGATCTCCAAAGTGGAGTGCATGCAGCCCAGAGGATATGCAAGACAGTAAAAAAATTCATATTTTAATTTATTAATAGGTTAGTAATGGTTTAAATTTAGTTAATAAAATATTGTAAGTCGTGTTTCTTTCACCTCTGTCTCATCTTTTGGGGTATTTTACATATCTACTGTGCATGTTTTGTGCTTTACACAGTGTATTACCAGAGTGCACGTCTACAATTTACAAATAAAGAAGTATAAATATACTGGGGGGGAAGGGGTGATCTCCAGAAAAAAAAAATTCACTGATGGGGTGGGAGGGAAAAAGCCACAACACATAACCAAACCAAAACAACAACAAACAAACAAAAAACCACCACACAAAAAAAATAAAGAACAAAAAAAACCCAATAAAGACCACTGCTCTATGTGACCTGCTACTTCATTGTCCTGGTGCTGATTTCCTCCTTTGCTAGGAGTTACAAATAATGAAGAACTGCATGCAGGGAGAAGTTTTCAAGTGGGTGTGTTTTTCAGTAACTTAGCTGCAAGTTTAACCACAGGCAGTGAGTGATTTTACAGAAACAGCGAAGTGCTCAGCTCACTCTATGTCTAGCAGTTGAACAACCCTTGAAAAACCCCATGGGATTCTGAGTGGTATCCAGAGGATTCAAAAGACCATTCAGAATCTTATTCTGGATGATTCAGGTTTGGGTCCACTGACTTTAAAAAAAAAGATTTAAAATTCTCTGTACATGAAAATCAAATTCAGCAATAAGTTGGCCAGTTTTCTACTGCAGATGTCAAAAGCCATCCTGGTTTTATTCAACTTCCTTTCAAGCATTCACAAAAAGAAAAGAAAAAAACTCAACCTGCTAGTCACTCGACGTACTTTTCTTTTCTTGTTAAGTATCACCTAAAATATTCACTTATTGGCCATGGAAATTAGCAACTAAGTGAAACATTAAAGTTACTAAAACTTTGGGGCAGTTTTGCTTCGTGGATATGCATTAATTAAGAAATAGTGAAGCAAGACAAACCGTGCTGACAAGTTTTAAAATGAGGTTATCCTGATTAATGTCTTTTTGTCTACCATTTCTGTTCCAGTGACAATGACACTAAGCACTTCATTCAAGAATGATACACTTTGAGGTGAATTCCTCTACTCCACCTGAGAAGTTTCCAAGCAGCACACAGCACTGATTACAGCTCTGAAATCTTCAGTATAGCGTCCTCTAAAAACCTGAGTTCAAACATTTCTTTTAAATAGCTAAGAGAGCAGCTAGAACAATGCAGGGTTTTACAGATGACATCTCTCTCATGTACTTTGATGTCAAACAATGAATGTTATGAAACAGAACACTTATCCAATTTGTTTTTTTCTAGCCCTGCATCACGTCCCTGCAAATTCTAGCACCAGGAGTTCACAGTACACAGTAATTAAAACAAGCATTTTTCTCTCAGAGCAAGGGTCATCACTGCATAACCATTTCAGGATTTACAATACCAATATAACAGGACACTTCAGCACAGGCTGACCTTTGGGCACCTACTAATTCCATTCAAATAAAACTACCTGTGTTGGAGGCTAAGCACACCTCCAGCCAGTACCCATGATTACAGAACCCAGTAAATATCAGTAAGAGATCTGGGTCCCCTTCTCCAGTCTTCCTAACACACAGGTTGTATCCTGACAGACCAATAGGCTCTTTCAGTCTCTAGGAATAATGCTTTCACCTGCTCCTCATTTCCTCACCTAGCAGTTTAAACAGGGCAAAAGCAAGCATGCAGGTAGGCTACCCCAATAGTATCTCTGGCTGTTCTGTTTGTTCCAGGGAAGACTTTCACCATCTTGTTACTCCTAACTAGCACACCACACTGCACAACAGGAGAGGCAAATAGCACAGACTGTTCACAAGTGAACACCACAAAATAATTTCATGTCTGTCTTATCTTTCCTCTCATGACAGAACAACAATCCAAACGTATTCAGATGACCTTCACCAGATCAATCATCCTTTTGCACACAAATGTCTTTAGTACCTAACCTTACCAGGAAAGGATCTAACCCTACAGCCATCTGCGTGTGGCAAGCTTTCACACTGCCCACACTGGAAACTTTCCCAGGAAGATACATCTTCAACATTAAATATTCTTTGATTTCACCTTTGGGGGATGCTTTCCAAGTCTAATGATGCCTTTGTTTTTTTAAACCTCTCTTTTCTAAGCATTTTCTGGCTTTGACCACAAACACACACAAGCCAGTTTATTTTAGTTTATCGACTTTCTTCTGAACACATGATTTTCTTTGCCCTTAAAACACTTAAGTAAAAGGGCAGCACAAAAAGCTTGTCTCACTCTAGAAGCACAGAAAGGTTAGAACAGTTGTGCAAAGCCATATTATTTATTTCACTTACTGCAATGAGACTGCAATGTCTTCTCAAATGGCATGACAGAAGCAGAGGGCTCTCAGCTATGCCTGTTCTTAAGATCCTCAGCTAACACTCAGCTAACCTGGCAATGGGACATATGTATGCCCCCAAGCCTTTCAGACACCTGCTCAGGATTATCTTAACTTCTCCCTAACTCCTGTGCCCTGAATATCTTCCTGCCAAATATAGTCATGTATCCTGCAAGTTGCAGCCACATTTTCCTACCTCTCTATTTTCTGAAGCAAGTTTTCCACCAAATTCTTTCCCCTCCAAAGAAGATGTCATAACTCCCCCAGCAGAATGATCAGCTAGAAGCTCATATGTACTCTGGGATACCAGTCACCTGATGATGCAGAGGCTGCACCCCTCCAGCATGTGCATGCAGGTACTACTGCATTCATGGAGATGCTAGGTTCTCTGATCTGTAGGAGCAGTAATGCTTCAGGGAGAGAAACTAAAAGATGTCTGCCCTCATCATTTTCAAGAGACAACCATTTCTCAGGAGAAACTACAAAACTTCATTCAACCAGTAAAGTGAAAGAAAATGTTTGTCTGCAGAAAAAGACAGTTTACTGGCTTGGAGACATATGTTACTGCTTTTCAGATATCCTACCTGTTTGTGCCACCAAATGGGTCCAGCCACTCCAAACCGCTCCAATCTTTTCATGTGAGAAAAACTGAGTCTCAATCTTCTTGGGCTCAGCAAGAAAGATTTCTTTGCTCACAAGCTGCCCATGTTTGTTGCTACCCCAGACATACAGGTGTCCTTCATCTAAAATAGACAGAGAAGTAACATTTGTTGAAGCTGATATAACACCATCAGATACAGGCTCTGTCTCAGCTCAGTGATGCCAAGTGAAGAACAATGTTTCATTCAATTTGGGTTTTCACAAATGCTTTTTACTGCCGTATTTTACCACAGGTGTACACACTGCACCTCTGTCACATCCTTTCCTCCCCCAGAAGGTGCATTGGCTATATCCTGGGAAATGTCACATGCTCAACTCTCATCTCAATTCTTGAGTAGGTTTTAACAAAAATGCAGACAGTGAGACTTAGCAGCCTATTCCCACCAGCGGGGACCTCAGGCCTGTTTGGATACAGGTGAACTACCATCCTTTTGTTACAGGAACCACCCTTCATGTTTACAGCAACCCATTTCAACAGCTGTGTGCCAAAAACCTGCCTGACTGCAGGTGTTTGGTATCCTACCAGCAGGTGGCTCATGAAACAGAGCCAAGGAAAACTATCACAGTGTGAGAGATTCCTAGGGGAAAAAAAAAAGGCATTTAAATACTACACCCTGCAGTAGTATCTCTACTATACCAAATGTCTTTAAACTACAAAATATTTTTAGCAGTAACTAGTAACTTGCACAATGAAGGGCAGCAATAGCATCACTTTATTAAACTCTGTGGCACTTATTTTCTTAGTCCTGATTCTCCTGCTGCCAAATAAACTGCTCTCTTCAAAAGCAAAAGCTTGGGGGGGGGAGGAAATCATCTGCTCACTCTCTAAATACAGAGTGCTAATTAGCTAAAGTAGATTCTATTTGTCCTTATGGTTCTTACTCACTAATTGCACATACACTTTGCATCTCAGAACTCAATGGGATTTACATCTTGGATCATCTCCCCATTCAACTACATCTCTCTAGATCTGCATAAGCAAATACTCCAGTGCTCCTTTAATGATGACAGAGGTACCAGATGGCTGCATATTTGCTCAGAACTTGTTCCTCTAACGTTTGGCAAAGACTTGTCTTCACACACTTCAATATATTTTCCACACTTCAAAACTGAAAGATTACAGTATGATTAGCTATTCTGCTTCCCTTTCTCCCAGTCTGCCAAACAAAACCAACAGAAGTCTTTATTAGACTTTCATTCCTGGATACTTAATACTCCAGCATGGGAGCACTGCCTAAAGATCAAAGAACAAGTGGCAGGCATTATGGAAGTGCCTATGTGATTAAAGCCACTTCCTAATGCTTTAAATAAGCCTTATGTTCTTACATTACCTCACACAGCTCTGCACACTGTTGTATTATAATAGAATCACACAGTGGTAGGGGTTGTAAGGAACCTCTGGAGACCATGGAGTCCAGCTAACACAGGTTCACCTAGATCAGGTTGTACAGGAATGCATCCAGGCAGGGTCTGAAAGTCTTCAGAGAAGGACATTCCAAAAACTCTGCGCAACCTAGCCCAGTGCAACAGGCTGCAGTGTTACAGCCACCTAAGATAGTCTCAGACCACCTCATGTCCCTGTGGAGGACAGCCCCTTGCAGAGGCACTAGCTCATGTAGCAAAAGCAGGATAGACACAGCAGTCTTTCCTTGGACCCAACACACTTTTTTTCCATGGCCAAATGCACTGCATCTAGCACTCAACCATCCAGTTACCCAGTGGGGCATAATGCTGCAGCTCCAGATGCCCAACCACATGCTTCCACAAATACTTTCCTAGTCTCTAACTATTAAGTAAACAGCACAGACTCTTAGTTACTCCCAAGGGCTAAGTCACACCTAAGATAAATTCCACAGAATTCAAAACGTGAACTCAGGTCCTAAAAGTAGTTTTCACAATCTAGAACTATCACAAAATGATTAACCTGCACTCACTAGGCCAACTAGTCTAACTAAAATTCACAAATATTCCCAAAGCACAAAAATCTCAGCAGGCTTATACAAGGACTTCCACTTCTGTACTTGAGGCCTACCTGAGAGTGACACCGAATGATAGGAGCCTGCAGCAACCATCTTCACCTTTACATCTCCCAGGCCTAGACAAAAAAAACAGCCTTATAAAATTTGCCCAGCAGGTATTATTTTGTGCAGACATGCATACAAGTGTAACAGCACGATGCTGAATTCTGTAATAAAGGTCCCTGCTCTTGGGCCACAGACACTGCAAGACTCACTGTGACCTCCCTGCAGAAATTATGACTTTGCACACCCATTCAGATACTCACTACATGTTTATAACACCAAGTGGCTTTATAATAAAAGGATGCTACAGATCAATCCAAATGTATCCACCTTTACAAAGGACTCAGATTCCTGGATTACCTGTTACTTCACAGGGTTCTTTTGCTGACAAGAACAGGGGAAGGGTTTTTCCTTGGTGTGCACGCTTTGCCCGAGATGCCAAGCCAGTTCCCCACTGAAGAACCAAACCACTCTCTTTCCAGAGAAAACACAGGAAGAGGAGATTAAAACACATCAACCACCAACTCATTCATTAGTTTTACAAGCACATTCACTGCATTCTCACTGCTTTAAATTACACTTTTAAACAGCTTTGTGCCAAAAACATAAATAGCCCTGGTGAAGTCATCAAGCAACAGTTGTAAGCCCCACTACACAGGGAAGAACACTAAGAAGATACTAAGCAAACCCATCCCAGTGTTGAGGCCTACATTAGTACCTTTCTGGGGACTTGGTACCAGAAGTGCCTCAGCTGTAGCACCTTGGTAATGGATACAAGTTGTTTGTGAAAGTTCATTGCACTTTCTTTGCTTGTTCCTTCCCTTCATGCTAATTTGTTTGAACAATCCAGCGCACTGAGGGAGTGAAGTCACTTGTCTTCTCCTCATGATCTTTCAAAGACTTGACCTAGCTCTGAATGAACATGTTCAATGAGTGCAGAGCTGAGGGAAGGATAATTTCCAGTGTTCATACAAACACCAGAGATCCCACACTTCTTCAAATTATCTCCTTTGCATCTTAGCTAGACTTAGCTGCCTGGAATCCATACTAAAGATCATGTAAAACTGAACCAAATAAAAGGTTATATATTAGTTTGCTGTTCCTCACTTTTAACACAACCATGACAATTAGAGGGTTTCAATTACTATATTTACTCCAGAAACAAGCTCAAAGTCTCTAAACAAAGCAGAGAAATATTTAGATGTTATGGCCCTACCAAGTGTACACACAGCAGATAGTGAGAGAAAGACTCAGAGGACCACATTTTCAAAGGTGCAGGAGTGAAATTAACCCCAAGTAGATCACTTCCTTCCCAGCAAAGTTCCATTCCGGTGATTGTTATCAATTGCAACATTAAAAAGTCACAATTCATGTGCAGTTCCATTTTGAAACATCTGATACAAACCTAAATCCCTTATCTTGCATATTATCATGAATTCCAAATCCCAAGATGAACTTTTAAATGACCAGAAATAAGCATCCTTTTATGTTTTGTTTCAGAAGAGGAGAAAAAGAAAGTAGTAAGCTTTCCACCCATCAGAAAACTAACTTAACCTCTCTGAGTCCTTAAAGAGCAGTTATTCACCAGGAAGATTGTTCTAGTACATTTATTATTCATGTTAATTTGTACTAAAATCTTAGTACAAGACTTCCAGGAGTATTTTCCCTGTGGTATTTAAAGTAAATAGAAGCTAAAATGAATTGCCTCTTCTTTCCCTCCTTCTCCAAGCCATTAAAACTCCCTTTCACCTGTCACCAAAAAGACACTGAAATTATGACATATTTACCTGTAGCAGCAAGGGCATGTCTCAGTCCTGCAGCAACATCCACCACCTTCTCTTTGAGAGACTACTCAAAAGGACAAAAAACAAGCAATTAGTTGCTTTTTGCATTGAGTGCCTTGAACTTAAACTATGCCAAACAGTAGTCCTCAAAACAGTCCTCACAATTCCAGCTTGCAGGACACAATGTATAGCAAGATTTTGTATCACAATGGAAGTAAACTCTAGATAATAAAAATTAGAGGGAACATCTTGGAGGGGGTACAGAGAGGAGCAGGGGAATAAATTGAAGCAACTGAATGTACAGCTCTGTGGAAATAAATAAAAAGTCAGAGCCTTGTGAAAAGAAGGAACCTTGGCTAAAATGTATCTCTTAATTTTATCTCAGTGCTCCTGAAGAACTACACCAAAACCTCCAAAGCAAATACCAGCGACGAGCAATAAGCAGTAACTTGCATCGAATGTCTCAGTCTTGCCAAGTCCTACAATCACTAACACCACCACTGATGTTAACACCTAGACCACAGAGGGCTGCCCAACATGTTCATCCAAAGAAGACTACACCAAGTGATGTGTGCACACCAGTGCTGAGTTAATTTTGCACAAGGTACTTCAGTTCTGAAATTCCTCCACTTCTGAGGACTCTGCACATTTATTGTTCTTCTCAAAGATGTGACACTACTTAAAATAGATGGCATCAAGCCCAAGCATTTAATAAGATAGAAACCAAACCAGAAAATATCCCAGGTGAATGAATGGTGCACATGGTCAGGGAGGAGACAAGATTCAGAATGGCACTGTTTATGCTACCATTTTCAAGGCACCATACTGGAATGACGCTCCCAGAAAACCTCAAGGATACAGAAATGTCAGGCGAGTTAACCCCTATTCATTGGAAGTCACCTAAGGGACCAGCTGTCCCTCTCCTCTGTGCTCACAAAGCAACAGAGGAGTGTCTGGTGAGCCATGAGGCTGTATTCCTGTATGAGCATCCTTTCTACTCTGAAGTTATAGCTTTCATTAAACACAAGAGATTGCATGGAAAAGAGTTTCATCAGTGCTCTCCAAATAAAAAACTAGTTCAAATGAGGGATTAATTAGAATTCCTGTGAGAAATGTATTTAAACTCTTAGGCTTATAGACAACAGCAGGAAAGATGTTCTGATGTTACAGAAGTCTCAGTGCCTACTAGTTACACCATTTTAGAGCAATTAATTTGGAGCAGTTCTGAGCTTCCCACTCAAACTCAGCAGCACCTCATCAACAAACCACAAACCTCCAACAGGGTACAGTGAAGTCACATACCCTTCACGTAGCAAAACACATTGAGCATCTTAACAACATGAGGCAAAACTTCAGCTGGAGTAATCTGCACAGTTCCACTACCTTTGGTATCACCTTACACCTTCTGAGCACCAGAATCATTCTGCAGATGTTATCAAAATACATTATGATATGTTACAAGCCCTAGTGAAAGAAACAGCTGTCTGTTACAAGTGGGCAACTTCTTCATACATCAAGAAAAGCAGCCTTAGCTTCTCATTTCTGGGTCGATGGCTACCGTTGGTCCTTTAAACTGTAAGTTTACTATTACAGACTCTATAAAACATAGTTGAAGAGCTGGCTTAAAGCCCACTGAGGTCAGACAACCTTTGTAAATTGCTGGAAGCAATATATAAAAGGAATTGTGCTTTAGAGCTCCACTTTATCTTTACCTCAATCTTTTGGGGAATCAAGCACGGACCTGAAATTTGAGGAACTCCTAATTGCCCAAAGGAGTTAGACCCACAGGACAGAACCAGGCCATCTCCTGCAAAAGGAAGAATGAGAGCCAAATCAGTCAAACCACAAGCAAAAGCAAAGGACCACAATGTTCCCTAAGGCCACAGGATTCTGATCTTAGCACACCATGTTCAGAAAGGTCTGAAGTTCACTGGGATACAAGGAACATGGAATAATTCAGTTTGCAAGGCTTAACACCTGTGAATGCCTGTGCATAGCACAAGTCATAGCAATGTGAACCTTTCAGTGTGTTCTCTACATCCAGATATTTCTTCAGCTTTCAGATAGATTTACCTACTAACACAATTGTAAAATCCCAGCCACAGGCAACTTGCTTTACAGAGAAGCCAGACAGGGCAGTGCACAAAGTAAAATGCAGTACATCTTCTGTGTGATTCAGTCCCAACTGTCCATCTTTATTATGGCCACATACAAAGAGTTCTCCAGAACCTGGAAAAACAACAACAAAAAAATCATGTTCTACTTCACTTGACTAAAAAGACAAGCCATGAGGTCCTGTGACAGATAAGGGCAATGATTACCTGTCATTTTAGGGACTACAATTAAGCAAAAAGCTCAATAAGAACAGCTATGGAGAGATGAGTTTGTCAAGGGAGACAATCCATACAATAAGACAGACATCTCTCACTAAAGTGCATGATGAACTTTTTAAACCACATTCACATCTGTGTCCCTTCTTTCCCATAATTCACTATGGCATTCAGCAGAACCTTTCAAAGATCAGATGCTATCTTCTCCTCCTTACTTTGAAACTTCTCAAGACTGACTAACCTCCCCATTTGACTGCTCCCTCCCACCCCCCATCCTCAATACAGAACGAATGGCTGCTGTGTGTGAAAGGCTGTTATATGAAACATAGCCATTAAGTAAGCACACAAGCTAAACAACTTTCCCCAATTTCCAAAAAATAGTTAATTGGCACAAGAGGAACCTGTCTTGCAACTAAGAATTACACTTGCTCAGAGACAGAAAGCACAGACAGGTGGCAGCACCAAATCACAAAGGAAATAGATAAAAAATGTGTGGAGAAGTCACTCGCTCCTTGCCAGTGCAATGTTTTTACCAGTGATAACTGCAGAGTGTCCCCCTCCTCCAGTAATGCTTTTAATGTCTTGGCATTTGCAGGAAACATCTTTCAGTGACTGAGGTACCAGCACATCCTCTTTGTGACCAAGGCCAAGTTGTCCATAGCTGTTTGCACCCTTCAAATACACAGAGTGAAATAACACCTTTTTTTTCTTTTTTTTAAACAAAAAAAGATACAAATCTGCTCCTAAGAGCAAACAAGCTCATCAGAGACATGTCACAGGTCAACCTGCCAGTATTTGCTCCTGGAAATCCCCCCAAATTGCAATCTTCATCCTTACTGCTGTCACTCAAGACCCTCAGAATTACAGAGCACGACTGCTCTGTAACTGTGATAGTCAAGGCTGCCCTCACAACCCCATTTAAGAAGCATACTGGAATATATCCTAGCAAGATTTTAACTGCAAGCCTACAGTTGCCAAGGAGAAAAGTCTCGCTATCATAATGATTACCACCTGTTTAATTTTAATGTTAATCATCACCAAAATCTTATTCCTGCCAATGCTTTCTGGCAGTCCATCTCCAAAACAAGAATAGAAAGATGTGCTAGCTTGTTTTGGAACCTAAGCAAGTAAAGCAGAAACACCCCTTATAGTAAGTCTTTTAACCCACAAGTGGTCAAAATTGAAATATACCAATTATTATGAAGTTGTACATTTAAAATCATAGATCACAGAAAACCACATTAGATCACAGAAAAACAACCACTGACAACATGGTAACATGTCAGGGAATTTCTTAGCCAATTTAAGCTCTGTTAAGCATCCAACAGCTTGAACAGCAACCTTCATTCACAAGGCAGATTCAATAACTTTCCCACCTCACATGCTGCAGTAACAGCAACACTCAACACCCACACTGCTCCCAGCTGGTCACCCCGAGGGGGGAACTTTCCAACTCACTTGTTGTTCTTCCTGCCTACCCGCAATCCATTTCCCCCCCTCCAACACAAACTGAATAAATAAAAGATGCAGCCCCTGGTGTATCTTAAGAAGGGCACATTTAGCAATAAACATTTTGCACCTACAGAAACAACATTTCAGACAAAAAGCATCAGGCTGCTGGCCTCAGTCCGCAGTTACCAGGGGGGTGAGATGTCAGGATTGCAGCTCAACAGGCCCATCAAGTTGTTGTCTCACAGCCACTACTAGTGGCAGCTTCAGAGAGTGTTACTACTTAACAGCCAGGATTCTTTTCAGAAGGTGTATCACAAGCGTTCATTTTAGCCTGAAATTTGTAATGAATTTTCAAGACTTCAACACCAGGCAAGCTGAGATAAGGTGCAGAAAGGAAAGAGGAGCCTGAGGAACTGAAAGCCACACACGCCCGTCGCAGCACTAACACATCTACCTCCATTCACCCTTCCCAGACTGAGGGGCTATTACCACGCGTGACCGCAGAGCACAACGAGCTACGGATGAGAGAGACACGCACTTGATGGCTCTCAGACCTCACTGTTCATCCGGTAAAACCACAGGTCTGATCAACCACCAACGGGGAGAAGGAACAAAAAAGGGGAAAAAAAGCCTTTCTTTCGGAGAGCTCAGGATGTCAGGATTTCGGCCCAGGCCACACGCTCAGAGTGAAAGGCGCTCCCCTACTCCCCGCGCCCGGGTGGCGGCGGCAGCCCCCATGAACGGGGTGACAGGGACCGGGGCACAGCTCTGCCCGGCGGGGTAAGCCGCGGGACCGCAGCCGCTCAGCTGCCAGCTTCCTCGCACAGTGGCGGAGAGCCGGCGAACCGCGATGAGGGTGAACGCCACAACTTTCCCACAGCACTAGGGTTTTTTTTCGCGGAGGGGACACCTGCCCTGCACGCCCTTCCCCCGGTGAGCGAGGCGAGGGCCTGCTGCAGCGCACAAGTCCCCGGTCTCCCGAGCCCGCAGCAGCCCACGGGAAGGCGAGCGGCTGCGCTCCACGTCCCGCCCGCCGTCCCCTGAGGGCCGCGCCGGTGGGCGGGCAGAGCCGCCATACGGCGGCCGCGGGGCAGAAGCAGCCCAGCTATCCCCGGCCTCCTTCCCTGCGCCAAGCGCCCGCTTACCCACGCGCACAGCACGGGCTCCATGGCAGCGGCGGCCGCCAGCCCTTCCCGCCGCGCCGCAGGCCGGGTAGGAAGGGGCGGGCTGGGGGCGGGCTCCGGCAGGGGCCAGCCTCTCCCCGAGGCGCGGCGCTCCTGGGGTCTGTTCGGGGCGCTGGCGTTAACTCAACTTGTATACCCGGCGAGGTACCCCTTCAAGGATGAGGGGCAGCGGCTGACCGTCTCGGAGCCCTGAAGGGGTGGCTGTAGCAAACAGCTGCCGCCCTGATGCCCAACCCCTGCCGTCCACAGTTCTCCCTATTCCAAAGGCAGGCTCTGGCTGCCGCTGCAATGAAAACCCTCAAAGCTCGAAGTGCCTGGTCCTGCTGGCTCTGACAAGAGCCCCACAGAGGGCAGGGGAGCACCTGCCGAGGTCAGGGCCTGTGGACCTTCCTCAACACCCGTTTCAAGAGGGGAAAAAACACTTAAGTCTTCAAAAAGCGCAAGGAAAACAAGTCACTCAAACACACTTCAGAAAGGAATTAAGTTACATGCATGGAATATCGCAGTCACAGTAACAAACGCCTAAAGCCTGGGTGCTTTGTGTTTGTTACTGCAGTGCTTAAGTAAAGGAGGTTTTGCTTCCAGTGATTACCAACAAGTCATTTATTTAACTGACGTTTAAAGCCTCCACGACAGTTTAAAATATTTAAATTATTACAGTTATACA
Source organism: Dryobates pubescens (assembly GCF_014839835.1). NCBI lineage: Eukaryota > Metazoa > Chordata > Aves > Piciformes > Picidae > Dryobates > Dryobates pubescens. The sequence continues at coordinate 13,581,727 of NC_071633.1, forward strand.
TAACAAGAAGATTTGGATGTGTGAAGCCAAACATAGATGTTACTGATGCCATGGAAATGCATTTTCTCTATTACTTTTAGCAGTTAAGTGGGTTTATTTGCTGCACAAATGCAAATAAAGATACAATTGCTGTTTTTCCAAAGTATTGAAAATTATGTACCAATTTATCAAGAATAAGGTTTCCTACTTGAAATGTTTGCACACAGTTCAATTATTTGAAGTAACACAGATCTACCTATATGTCACCAACATAGCAATCGCAAGGGTTTTTAAAATGTGGCTGAATATTTACTGCTCCCACAGAAGCAGATGAAATAAATCCTCCCTTACTACTCAGCAATAAGAAGGGTTCTTCAAACAGACAAAGCTCCTAAAATCTATCTCAGTGTATAATGTAAGCCATAAATGCTGTAGACTGCATTTCTATGTCTTAAATGTTCTTCAAAAAATAAAGTTGGAGTGGATTAATAGTCACAGGGAAAAAAATGATCCAGACTTACATTAAACAGTGATTATGCTTGGAAAGATTGGGTCAGCAATTGCCTGTGTGGCCTATTAGAAAACACATGAAACTCAAACTGATTTCCAAGCACAGAGGTTCATGAAAGTCCTTTCAAGTTCTCAAAATCCTGGATTAGCATCTCCAGTGTACTTATGATTTTGGCCCATTTTTCCAGCAACTCTGATAGCTGCGAATTCTGGATTTCCCGATAAGCTCAGTGCCTAGTGTGCTATTAAATACACCCTGCATATCACAGATCTTCACTCAGATGTATTGTGTCCTGTACCCATTTCACTGGCAGGGCTGGGAGAAAACAGCAGCCAGCACAGCGTTGTATAGCTATGCAGGATGCATGAAACTACAGAGCCCTGAAATAGTGTTGTTACTATGTGATACAAACAATTCAGCAGGACACTGATTCCCACCTCTTGTAAAGTGCTCTTTGGAATGAGACATACTTTACACTACAAATCAGTTTGTTCCATTCGTAGCCACAGAGTTCCTACAAAATGCTTAGGCCTTTTGGTCATCATTTGCTTGTTAGGGAATGAAGGTGTGGAAGGGCTAGTAAAGAAGAAAGCAAACTTATCTTTGTGCAGGTCAATAAAGTGACCAAGCAATCAACAGGAGACTTACTCTTACAGAAAGACAACTGGACTATGAACTTTGGCTGTTATGTCAAACTTTGGTGTCATTTTAGAGCAAATTAAACTATTTTGAATATTAAATTGTAATTTGGAAATTATTTTAGCCTTTGTGCTAAGTCAACACCAGATGGCTTGCTCTATTTTCTTGCTAAATTAATTCGATCAGGAAAAAGGCAAATAGCAGTTTCTTTAAGGCCTTCCCTCAGGTGCAATATCAAGGAAAGCAACAAACATCCTGACTCCCTGAGCCTACAGCAACTCTCTTAAAATAAACAAAAATAGGATTTTGTGCAGCAGCTCTGTATCTCTTGCCTTACGCTAGAAGCATGCCAAACAGAAGATGTGCAGTTCTTTGGGGGCAGGGACGATCCGGTTGAAAGCAAGATTTGAACCCTTAGTATTATGAGGAACCTCCAGCTATGGGTGTCCTGATGCCTGTGCTGTAATCATTCAAGTTTTGAACTCAGTAGCACAGACATAGAAGCAGCGATTACTATAGCTTCTATGCTATCAAGACTGCAATGCTGTAAAATTAGTAGCACAGACTACCAGTCAGAAACAGACATTTCCTTACGGCAAATCATTCCCTTATTGCCTCATAAGCCACCTTTTCCAGCATCTTATCCCAGCTTTGATCCCCAGACCACACTTTTCTCCAGTCTAGCAATTTCTCTATTCCCCCGTCAGCTTCTCAAACGCAGCTCCAGGCTATTTTTTAATCCAAGGGGGATGGAGGAATATATTCTGTAAGGGACTTTACACAGAGAAACAAGATAAAGTTGTTGTCCTATGGGCCATTCACTCTTCCATTTGTAAAGGAGAGAGCTCTGCATGCAACACATTAAATGCCTAGAGAGAAATCAGCAGGGAAAAGAAAGGAGTTGCCGACTGCACCACACTGCTGACAAGAGCGTTAAACCTCCAGCTGCTTGCCCATCTTGCTGAGGGCATCGCTGACAATGTCCAGCTCATGCCGCAGCTCATTCACCACGCTGGCAATGCTCTTGGTGTCTTTCAGGAGCTGCAGGCTTTGAGTGTAAGGGTTGTACTTCACCCCAAAGGGCCGCTTGATGGTTTTTGCAAACTCCCTAGTGAAGTTAAAAAAGAGAGAGAGTTACAAACCAAGAACAAGTGCATCCTCTGTATGCAGTCAGTATCAATAACCACATTTCTAAACTACTCACTTTCTTAAAGACAGTTATAATTGTTACATAATTCAACTTTCTCACCTAGTCCCTGGAAGACCAGGCCAATATTATTCTTGGCTGTCCAATCCCATGAAAGATAATTTTAGAACAGTGATAAAAGGATGTGGTTCTGCTACTGAGAGGTGCATGAAATCAAACCTGCTTTTATACAATAGGAACAAATCTGTACCTCATCTTTTCCTTTGCTTCTTCAAAGCTTTCAGAAACATAGTAAACCTCCTGGAAAGTTGTAATGAGGCATTCTTGCTTGCAGACGACCTTTGGATCAAAAGGCTTGACTCTGGCACTCCCAGAAATAGAGTGCTGGTAATGCAACGTGTTATGTGTCAGAGGAACATCACCACCCAAAGAATCCACAAGGAAGATGACATGAGGTAGTCAATAGAATAAAATAAAAATAGTAAGTGAGACCATATTTAGTGCATTGCTGCTTAAGATGCTGCTTAATCTTGAACTACTGTTCAAGATCAACAAATAGAATAACTCAAAACGGTCAGTCCCCCAGACAGAAGGCTCACATGTAAATAAGAGCAGTATTTTCAGAATCTGTTTAAACCAGAAGATCTTTATTGTGAAAATAGTTACTTGGACCCTAACATAAAGACATCCCAGTCAACTAATGCTTCCTGCAAAAGACATAGCAACTGCTCAGCATATATCCGAAAGCAGACTGTCCAGTAACTATTGCCAGAGTGAATATCTTAAAGTCTAGTGGGTATCTAGTGAGTCTTTGAAAAAAGGTCTTTAGAATTATACTTCATAAAAAAAACCAGGGCGAAACAGTGACAATCATAGTCAGGTAGAAACAAAGAAAAGAGACAGCTAAGCAGTAAATACAGTCTTACCTTGAGCTCACTAATAGAAGAGAGCAAGCCAGCCCCATACACTCGTAGCTGTCCCTCTTGCTTGCACAAGCCAAACTCTACAGTGAAGAAGTAGCACTGAAAGAGAGAAGGGAGTGAAATAATTCAGCCTTCAGCAAAGATGGTGGTGTGAGCTAGATGGGACGCTGTGGTGAACTAGATGAAGGCATTTGTATTGTAATGTCAAAGAGTGAAATACCAGACAGTCATCACTTGGTTATCTTTCTCAGATACTTAAAGAGGAGGGAAGCCAGAATGGAAGGACAAAGAACCATAGGGTTTCTCATAAGAAAGATTGATATTATAGATCACCCCACAAGGCTAGAAGCTCTTCATGTCAATAGGAATATTGTGATGTAAATCTGTTTGGAGAAATACTGTCATGACAAGACCTCTTCAGTGGAAAAGAAACACTGAATAGAGAGGATCTCTGTGAGAGAGAAAGATTACTTTTAACATAATTGAATCACGATTTTCTTTGGAAGAAACACACCACAGAATTTCAATACAGAGTAAGTGATATACCACCAGAATTTGTTCCCTTACTTGACAGCCAAATGAAAAAAAAATATGAATCATATCAACCTTGAAAGGTACTTTTTTTCCTAGCATGGAGAATTCTTACATGCTCTAAAAGCCAAGGACCAGTGAAACACACACAGAGGTCCAGCAGCTGCTGTGACTAATGCAAACATGAAGTTTGAGATTCATTCCATGGACAGGTATCAGCCTAGCAAAGCGCAAAGCACTCAAACACTCACTGTGGCCAGTTTTTGGACAGCCTCATCTGATGCCCCAAGTGATGCAAGACCAATTTCCTGGGAGAACTGAGCAAAACTGGGTTCAGCCAAAAGAGGGACGTGACCTAAGAGCTCATGGCATGTATCACTGGAAAAAGAAACAAAACAAGAAATCCCAAGAGCTGCATTTGTAGGAGAGTGAAAAAGCAGCACCCGTGTAATATCCAAATGACATTTAACATTCAAAATATCCAACAGCAAATATATTCCTTCATGTTTATCTGGAAACAACTAATCAGGTCACAGTAGCTCTATGTAAGTACATAAACTCAGACTTTGAAATGAAGCTGACTAAAATTAAGATCTGAGCTCCACATTTATAAGGCAATTGAATATTAAACCAGCTGTGCACAATGACGTCACTAAGACCTCCCCAATAACATGCCATACCTATGAAGGCAGCACATGAGCATGATAAAATTTCATTTCATTACATTCAGCATGAAGGCTGAGTCTTCAACACCTTAAAAATAAAAGGTTTTTTGCTGGTGCTCTTGAAATGTTTCTAAATAGCTTGGCTCTGGGCAGCGAGATTCAAGACTCACTCCCTTCTCCAGTTTTACCCCAGGATTAAATGACTCACGGCTCTGGTGTGTAGAGAGGATCCGAGCTGTGTCTAACATACTGAGTGCAGTGAAAAACTCTGAAGGCTAAGCCTGCCAAGAAGTCTCGGGGTGACAGATATCCAGCAACAGGGCGAATGGTGAAACCTGTGCGCTCTGAAAAGCAATGGAGGAATTACACATCAGTTTAGTGTAGAACTGCACAACGCTGTCACCTCTCCTGCTGCAACTCAAGGAAAAGTTGGCTCTACTTTGGCTCAAGAGCACATGGGAAAATGGGGCATGAATAGCAAAATAAGTCATAAACTTGAGAATGACAAACACTTAGTAAAAATATCCCTACCTGCGTCAGATTTCCTACAGTATCATGTCTGAGGCCAACACAACACAGTGAGGTCTCTCTTTAGTCAATCCTAACAATCTCTTTAGAGGCATTTCCCCTCAAAAGTCACAGTTTGTATATAATGAAGATGCAATACATTAAAACATGCATGGCCACAAGGTCTCTTAAAGGACCAGAATGAATACAAGGAAAAGTAAACAAGGATGTTTCCTTTCGCCCTGAAGAGAGCAGCGTGATTTTCAAAGGAGCTCAGTTCCTTTTTGTGCAAGAACATTAGCAGCTTACCTTTCAGGAAGCGGGACACATCTTCCAGCTGGGGGATATTGTCTTCCCTGTACCCACAGTACTTGGTGAGCAAGGGTAAGTTTTTAAGGTACTCTCTACAGGCATGAGTTGGGTAAAGCTCATTAAGCTCTCGGTACACAGTCCCCCAGGTCTTGATCTCCTCCTCAGTGAATTCAATTTTGGGAATTGGATCACCACTACAAGGAGAAGAAGAAAGGACATTCCTTAGCAAATAGCTGCTAAGGGATGACTCATTTACCTGCTATTATTATTTAATGTCTATACAGCCGTGGTACCTGGTCAGGGCACATTAGGCACCGTCACATACACTGTGAGATCTGCTCTATGCTCTGGAAAGCTTTTAGTCCAAGGGCTTGCTCTCTTTTCCACCTAAATCATGTGGCAGGACTCTTTGCATTGACCTCACTGGAGCATGAAGCTGTAAACAGTTTCTTAGGTGTTTAATGATGAGAATAACACTGATTTGTTTTAGGAAAAGATAATTATCTGAAGTACATTGCACAGAAGCAGCTAAATATAAGCATTAGGTAAAAATCATGCTTCTGTGTAGGAAGACAATAATCTGTTTGAACATTGTTTGAACATTGTAGTCTATCTCTCCTAATCAGCCCTCAGGATATTGATTAGAGTGGATTATAGCAAGTGTGCAACCCACAGCCCACTGAAAGCTACAGGAGTGTCACACTGAGCTTCCACTACCAGCATGGCAAATGCTTTCCCTAGGGAATCTCTGTTCACAACATGTTAACAGTAATGGCCTCTGTGCTGAGGTAACCAGCTGCATTAACACTGCAAAAGAGCACCTGACACCCACCATTTCTAGGACATTTCCAGTTGAGGAACTTGGCGTCTGCAATCAAGCAGGCAACAGCAACAGGAAACTCACATTTAGAAAGAATTCACAGTATTGGGCCATAAAATTCCTGAAATTTTAAGAGCTCCCTCCCACAAGCAGCATCTCTTACAGGCAGAAGCTGTTCAAGTTTCTTTTCACAGAAAACTTCTTATCTACACATCACATGCACGAGCTTGAACCCAGAAAGAAAATTCAAGTATTAACATTTGCCCAGAGTTTACATTCAGTGGTCAGTGGGCTATATACTGGGCTTTGCCTCCACTCCCTCTCCTTCACAAAGGAGACCAGTCTGCCCTAGCCCAGTCAGTACATCTGGGCACAGGCAGCCTTACAACGTGCATTCTCCACCCTCTTCCTTTTATGCACCCATTTCCAGAGAAGCATGAAGAGACCGCAGAGTCCAAATGCACCACGCTGCAGGAAGCCCATGCAGGCATCACTGGCCATCTGAGGATCAGCCATAATGGCTGAGCAACCACAGCCTTAGCCCTGGGAAGGTGAGGTCCTGTCAGTCCACTCTGCTGTTGTTTCAAGGCACTCAGAAGGGCTTATTTTGGAAGAAGTCAAACTTACTGTTTGTAGTTCATAGCCAAGTCTGCAAAATACTTTCGTCTCTTGCGATAGACATTGTCTTTGAAACCCTGGCAGGGGAAGGAGACAAACAAAGTCAAAGGAGTTTCTAAAGTGTAGCGAATAAAGTAATTAAAACAAGACACTTGACATTTCTTCAGCTGGGAAATACAGAAGTATGCTCTGAGGACAGGGCAGGAACCTCATAGCTTTAGTCTGAAATGTTTAATAACTGGGAATTAAGCAAATACTCCAATTAAAAGTAACAATTGGTGGGTTTATGCATGCAGCTATATATTCCATAGATAATAATTTTAGTCATATTAGTATTACACACACTTTGTTTACTTGCTTGATTATTGTAAATTACAGAACAAACAGTCCATTTGCACTGCCCAAGTACCAGTTAGAGTGAAAAAAGAAAGAGGAGGAACTCAGCCAGCCTCATAACAGCTTTTATAATTTATATGTGAGCACTCAGGGCCCAGATCTGGAGCTTTCATGCCCTCACTCAAGTAAGGCTTGCAGAAAGGCACAGGGACTGAATTCAGAGACAGCCTTGCCTGAACTAGGAAAAAGACATGAAACCCGCCAAGGGAAAGTGCTCAGACCCACAGAAGCGCCACTGAGGGGAAGGAAAGGGAGAAGAAAAAAGCTGCAGTTTTATAAAGTAAGCTGCACAAAGCATGCTTCCACTAGCACTGGGTGTGGGGAGGACAAAAATACTTACTGGATGGTCAGCATCCAAATCGGACCCATACATCAGCACTCGGTTTGCACATTTATCCAAATCTGAGATCTTCTTTGGAAACCAGGGCACATTCTCCATGTCTAGGGAATGCATGGGATCCACAAAGTTATTAATAACGCCCAGCATGCTGAGGGAGGAAACGCTACTTTCAAGTATGGCTATGGTGGTTACAAGCGACATCTATAAATTAAAAGGGCATGAATAAGACAAGGGAGTTCACTGCCTATCTGGGACTAGCCTCCAGCTCACACTTCCTCCTCTGTCACTGCCACAGTCTGCCTACAGAGGCACAGCCAGCTCCAAAGCATCCTGGGGAGGAAACAGTTAATAGGGGGTTTCTGTGGCCCTTAACTGTTCTAGGGTTTGAACAGCACCTAGAAGCTCCCACCGAAACAGGGCCTCCTCCTGCATTCTGCTGAGAATCTTCCAGGGTACAAAGTGTGCAAGGGAGTAGAGAAGTGACCTGCTGGTGGACACTGGGCAGGGTGGGAGCAGGTTTGAGTCCTCCTGTCCCTGAACACAGAAAACAAACATTGCTCTGTAGTTATGTACCTCAGAAGTATCCATCTTTGCTGAGAGGTTTCTGTGTTAAGAGGAAGAGGAGGCCCTGCAGCCTCAAACAGATGCTTCATAACAATTTTGCTACTGACAACTTGGGATTTTTTATAGCCTAAGAGAGTTTTTAGTCAGGCTCTTGGCAGAGCAGTTATTACACTGCTTTTCTGTCCTGATGGTCTTCAGTTTTCTTTACAAGAACACAAGGAGTGTTTAGATTAAAATTCCCCTTACCACGGGCTAAAGTAAGCTGGTTTTATCCAAGAACACCAGGTCTCACCTTCCCCTACCTACCAGCCTGTGCCAAACACAGTGAATTAGAAATACATGGGACTGACTCCCTGCTGCCCTGAACTTCAGGCCTCTCTTTATCTAGAAGCAAAGGAAAACAGGATGTGAAGTATCCCAAAGGTAAAAGGCAGACCTTTAAGTAATCAGTTAGCATGAAAAGTGATTTAAAAAATCCAAAACACCAAAAACAAACAAACAAACAAAACCTAAATCAAGAGCTGCAGAAGGGAACTGAAGCATCCATCCCCTGCTCCCACCATCATCTGAACTGCAATCTGTCAGTATTACACCTCTGCCATCATGGTGTACAGTCCCCAGGCAAGCCCAGTACTTAGGCCTTGCCTGCACACCAGCCTGCGCTGGCCTCTGTAGGTGCAGTGTCTCCCATCAAATCCTCTTGTGCTGTACTGAGAAGGGACAAGAGCACAGACAACAGACCTGCAATCTGCACCAGCCTAAACCAGGCTGTATTCCTAGGTGGCACCAGCCAAAACAGGCCTGTTTGTATTAGCCAAACCACACACAGTCACAACACAGAAACATAAACCTGGTAGCTACTGACTGAAAACACACCACCAATGCAGATGTCAGCACCATAAAAGGATTTCAAGCCAAGACACTGAGAAGTGCATTTTCATCAGAACTGCCTTCTGTACTCACCATTGCCCTGGACAGTGAAATGCTCTGTTGGGTTCACAGAGACAACACTGACATGGGATTTCAGAAGCTGGAAGATCTCGTTCAGTTGTTCCCTGTCACTGTCACAGTCCACAAAGATCTCAAACTCAGAATTTCGTCTCTTGGACTTCCGTGACTCAATGTGTACCAGATTTACATGCTTCTCCTGGTTTGTAAGAAGTAATGGTTTTGAACAGATTGACTTATAACAATTGACTGAAAATTATAATTTGGTCTTCAAATAAATATGCTGCTGTCACAGATTATTCACCACCTTTGTGAAGCTCTTTCAGTTAGCTGGATCTCCTGACAGTAATTTGCTTATTCAAGGAGGGGAAATGGTTTGATTTTAAAAAGCCTCCCATTCAAAGAAAATGAAAGAGAACCAGTGTTCTTTCTATTTCATTTACATTCAGAAAGCACAGAACAACACAGCCAGGGGGTTTTAATTCATAGACCTTTTTCTTTCATTCCTCCCATAGGAAGCTGATTAGCAACAGGGTCTGGGGAATTCACCAAAATGCCGATCAAGTCACCATATAATTATCTCACAAGCAAGCAAGGGATTTAAAAGCAGGAGTTTTCAGGGGGAAATTTTCACTTTTATTTTAAAAATTATTTAATCATATGTCTTATATCAGGAACACAGAGAAAACCCCAGGCTAAGCCATGCAGGTCCAGATGATGGAGCACAGTGGCACCATACATATGCCTTGCGCCACACCGACCCAGCAATCAAAGGAGTGTGGTTGTGTAGTTGAAGTTCCCCTGTGACCCTCAGTCTGCCTAAACAGGGTGACAAGGGCACTGGACTCAACCAGCACGGGTCAGCAACCTCAATGTCTACCTGCCACTGACAGGAGCTTCAGACCCACCTCTTGCATGCAGCAGAAATGAGTGATAATTCTCTCTGCATGAGGAGAAAAGGCAAAGCTCGCTCAGTCCTGTGATATGCAAGTGGTATGTCCTGTGAAGCATCTAATTTGAGACATAAATTTGCTTTTGTGGGTAATTCTGGGTGCAAAAGTGGAAGCCAGGTTAGGAATCACATCCTTCATAATTAGATGTAATAAATTCTAGTGTGTTCCAAAACTTACAATTTAAAAATACCAAGTTGCTGTAGCAATGTGATTACCACATACCTGAAAGAGTTTCAATGCTTTTACAAGTCCTCCAATTTCATTTTTCAATGAAAAGATGATGGCTGTTCTTCCTCTTTCAGATGCATGGTCTTCATTCTCTTTATTATCTTCAATCATCATGTAATTTGACTTATTTAACTAAATGCAAACAAACAGATGTAACAGGTAATAACGGGGCAATCTTGTGCTTTGACTGATCACCCACAAAAAGAAAGGTGCCAGCAGCAGTAGATCAGAACTGAAAAATCATTGCCCTTCTCCTGCTACGTAACTGTAAAGTACTGCTTTCACAGAAAACAGAGCCAAAACTTAAGGAGTTAAAATACTGTGCAGATCAGAATCTGGTGACTATAGAGACAGGCCCATTCTGACCCACCACAACCAAGCTATTCCATCTGTCAGGTCCCCTAATTCACATGCCAAACCCTGATCGTGATCACCCAAATCACATACAACAAATTTCAGGCATCCAACACTGCAGGCCCACAAGGTTTTGTACTTTGCTAGTGGTCACACTTCCAACTGAACTGAAAATACAGACCATATTCTTAGCTACACATAGCCAGCCCATAAACAGGTTTAATATCAAAACAATTAAGAATGTGGAAAACACAAACTGAAGAAAACCCACAGGGCTTAGAAGCAGAGGTTGTGTCTCATGTCTTCAAACCTCTCACAAATAAAACCAGCGTGGTCTCTAAAGCAGTTAGTGAGAAAGAGGAGAGGAAAAAGAAGGTACATTATTGCCACTTGGAATTATTTTTTGATGACACAGCTTTTAAAGATATGATTATCTGGTGATGTTATCAGGAATGGAAAAATGCAATCAAAATGCAGCAGTTCCATTGATTCCTTTCTACAGTCTCTCCAGGGTTAACCTCTTTAAAATGGATAATGCGGAACAACTACCTATTTCTATCCACAACAGGTAGGTTTAAGAATACAGATTTTGTCTTTAATCAAAACATTCCAAATTATCTTTCAGATTAACCATGTAATCTGCCTAATAAAATAATTAGTTTAATTTTAAATTGTGTGGTTTAGAAGGTGGCAGATCCAATGCTGTTCCAAGGAAGGTACCAAGCAGGTTACTGGATACGAGCTCTTTGGGGAGCCGAGGTAGTATTCCACAGAAGAGGTCTTGCTCCAAGCCCACGGATGCTAATGGAAGTATCTGGATTTCTGATTGAGTCCCCACCTCTAACAAGCTGTCACAACATGATGAGCCTGGAAAACAGTGTCAGTCCATCACATTGTTTCTGATCCAGCAAAGCCACTGATCTACATCAGTTTGAATCCAGACATCAAATTGTCTGCTGAAAGTGGGTGACAGGGCCCAATGTAGGTTCTGCTGAGCAGCCTGCACATTTGACAGCTCACTTCAATGAGCATCGGGTCAGGATCACAAGAGCCGTGAGTAAACACTGAGCACGGATATGCCAAGCAGAAAAGAAAATGCTGATAGCTCAAAGATTACATATGGGTTATTTGCTGTTTCCTCAAACTGCAGAGACTATCACTCAAGCAAGCCAAATCCTGTTCAGATGGTACTGCTGTGGAAGAAGGTGGATGCAAAGAAGTCTCCACTACAAGCAGTTCAGTGGTGGTCTTTGAAGACTCTTGGTCTGGGTTATATATAAGGCTCATAACACAGCATGCTGGTTTGATTCTTGATTCAGGATCACTGACTTAAGATCAGCTTACGAGATCTGGCATAGCTGCATGCAATATTGTAAGGGGCACAGCTAGGACAAAATACAGGCGTGGAAGACTAATTTCTGACTTTGCACTTTGCTGTGTCAACTAACATGTTTAGGATCGGGTGACAACATTTATAAACCAGCATGTTTAAGAGACCAGTGAAGAAGGTACAACAAAACACAGCATGTTCTTACACTAAGTTCTAAAAATTACCTCTAACTTAGGAATTTGAAAGAGCTGCAAAAGAGAAATGCAGGTGCCTGTAGTGCCAAATGCATCCCACTTACATCTTGAACCACAAACCAACACTCACCTTTGGCTTTCAGTTAAAAAAATGGACCAAAAGCAGGTCTGCATTAATGCAGCAATCATTTTGGCACAAGACAAGAAGAGAAAACCCTAAGAAAAAACCAATTTATCTCCTCCAACAGGTACAACTTCACTTTCATCCCTTCGTATGAGTAATTCAGCTCTAGTCAAACCAGACGCTTTTGCATTGCATGGTATCACATCTGGGCTTTTTTGGAGGGTGAGGGGGGGAATGAATATTGCACTGATACTTGTTATTAATTACATGAATCATTAAATGATTTTCCATCTACCTGACTCAAGTCTTTACAAAAATACACAAACACAGGGATACAAAAAAGCCCTTTTTGAGGTAGATACTTAGGTGTATTCTGGTTACAGAGAACTCCTTTTGGAGCCCACAGCAATCACCTTCCCTTTCTAACCCTCCCCAAAGCATATTCTCTGTGAGATAGATATTTGAGGGCACATAGTTTGTGCTTTAATTCTTTATGTTAATGGATAGCCAAGAGTTAAAATTATCCAAATATACTAATCAAAAGCAAATTACATTTTAGAACCATAAACTGAATTAAAAAACCATTAATCACAAAATGTATTTGATACAGATTGACATTAATTGTACTTGGTAAAAGGTCTCGACATCCATTTTAAATCCTCCTTCCTCTAGGTAGCTGCTTACTTTCTCACTGTCCTTCTGACACAGTTCATAGTAGGGAAGGATGAAGACATCATCTTGCAAATGACTGTGACTAGATATCACATTACAAGGAAAATTTTCAGCCACCCCAAATATCTAAACTAAATCTTTAGCTTTGGTTCTCAGACACCAAACTGAAAGCTGTGCTGGACAGCGTACCTGGCTTCTGAGGGATCTGGCAAAACAATCTTCAGTGAAACTTTACTCTGTTACAGTTGGCATGGTTTCCACAAGGGATTTTGCTGACTTTATAAACTCCAGCCCACACAAAAGCACTGATTTCATTGATCTTAGAGTTACAGAATCACTTCAGTTAGAAAAAACCCTTTAGGATCATCGAGTGCAACCATCCCCTAACTCTACCAGGGCTGGTGCTGAACTACATCCGTGCCTCTGAAACACCTCTAGGGGTAGGGATTCAACCAGCTGCCTGGCGAGCCTATTCGAGTGTTTGAGAACCCTTTCATTGAAGAAATCCTGATTCTTCTAATACTCAATGTAAAACTCTCCTACTGCAACTCGAGATCGTTTTTCTTCATTCTATCATTTGTTACTAGGGAAAAGAGACTGACTTCCCACCTGGCTCCAACCTCCTTTCAGGGAGTTACAGAGAGCCAGAAGGTCTCCCCTCAGCCTCTTTTTATCCAGGCTGAAGATTCCCAGTTCCCATATCCGCTCCTCACAAGACTTGCTCTCCACACACTTTACCAGTTTTGCTGCCCTTTTCTAGATGCAATTACTCTTCTCTGGACCTGATGACGTCCTCTTTGCTGATGTACTAAAGCACATCCCCGCTACAACATGAAACAATTATCCAGGAGTGGATGTTTCTGAACTATACCATACTGTCTCCTAAGCAATGATTCCCCAGAAGTTACTTTTGTTCTACCTCAATTTCATCTGCTTGCATTATGATTTTTCCCACTTTTCCCCCCTTTTCTGTCCAGAAACAGAAGCATAACCAGCGCAGGGTGCTCTCACCGATGCCAGAGGACCTGCATCCCCGGGCAGTTACCTCTCGAAGGAGCTGGGGCCAAAGGCCCCCGTTTCATCCCAAACCCACCGCTCCAAGAACCGCAATAGCGAGGCGGCCGAGCTGTGACACGTTCCACAGGCCCGGGTCCGTCCCGCTGCCCCGTCCCGCAGCCCTCACCTGGCCGGCGCTATCCCGCGGGCCGTGCGCTTCCAGCGAGCCGCCGCGGCGGGGCAGGGGCTGCATGGCCGGGCCGGGGCGGGCAGCGATCAGCAGCGCCCGGCACCCGCAGCCGCGCCGCTTTATGGAGGGGCGAGAAGCGCCCGTAATCGATCTCCGCGGGGGTGGAGGCGGCGAAAAGGAGGGAGGGAGGCGGGGGAAGCGCTGCCCGGCCCCGCTGAGGAAGGGGTCGGTCAGACCCGCTCAGAACACCCACGGAAAACTCTTTATTCAAACGCTGCGTGCGGAGCAGGGCGCTCAGGTGCGGCACCAGCCCACCGAAACAACCCGCTGAAAACCGCCCAGAGGTGCTTTATCTCCCTGCCCCCCGCTCTCAGAAGGTGAAAGAGGGTCATAGAAGACTGACATTTTGTGGGTAACTCTGTGGCTTTGGGGAGCGAGCATCTGAATCGAGGGGGTTTATCTACTTCCATGTGTCCAAAAAGTCTTCTCCCAACATGTGCCTGCTCCTCGCAAATCACAGAATCATAGAATCACTAAGGTTGGAAAAGATCTTTAAGATCATTGAGTTCAACTGCCACTAAACTATGGGTCAAAGAGTCACGTCCACACTTTCCTTGAACACCTTCAGGAACAGCAACTCCACCACCTCCCTGGGCAGCCTTTTCCAATGTCTTGCCACTCTTTCAGGAAAATAAAGTGTTCTTAATCTCCAACTTAAACCTTCCCTGACACAACTTAAGCCACTTTCCTTTTGCTCTATCACTTGATACTAAGGAGAGGAGATCGACATCACCTCCTTCCAACCTTCTTTCAGTTAGTTGCAGAAAGCAAGGAAGCCTTCAGTAGGTATTGATAAGTATGATGCCTGTGGGAAAAGGAAAGCAAACTGATAATGGTTGGACTTGATGATCTTAAAGGTCTTTTCCAACCTATGATTCTATAATAAATGTGGTGGTGAGGGCTGAGTCCACAGCAGAGGGTAAATAAGCAAACTTGCCTGCAAGGTGATGGCTGAGCTACAGGAACCTCTGGACGCAGCAAGGAGCTCACCTAAATGCTCTAGAAGGCTGCTGCAGAAGTGTGCAGTGGAAGTTGTAGTCTCAAAGTGAAAACAGCAGGAGGGGAATTGATTTCTTCACTGAAAATAACAATGTATTTGCTGCTGTAAAACTAAATTGGAGCACATCACAGTTTTTAAAAAACTCATTTACAGACAGGAAGAATAACTACATTTATTTTCTGTGTAGATCTAGACATATGTTTATGTTTTAGAAACGATTGTGGTTTTTAGACTCCAGTAAGCCCACTCCTCACTGTCTCCTCTCAGGTCAGAGATAAGGGGATTTGTGGCACACAGCAGGAGAAGCCAAAATGTTCACTAGGAACATAATCCCTTGGAGGCTTCAGTTATGCAAGGGAGCATAGAGTGGTTATTTTGTGTTGGGCAGATGAGCATCTCTGATCTAGAAACATGGGCTCAGGCTGGGTTCCCATTACTTCCTGATAGCAGCCAGGTTGAAATCAACATACTTTCTTTTCTGTCAAAATGTTGTGCTAATCCTTGATAAAATCTGAAAGAAAACACAAGATACAGTTCTCACCTACATTTCCTCGGGCATCAGAAGACAGCTGAGCTCAGGTCACTTTAACTGTGAATGAAGGATTATTTGGCTGTTTTTTTTAACTTTAACTCAGATCTGTCTTTCCCTCTCCTTCAAAGACTCTATATAAGCTTTCACATAAGACATTGGGGAAGCCAGTTTATTCTTAAAGCATACATAAGGATTATCCTAGTATTAAAGGAGCAGGGACAGCCTCCCCTACAGCCCAGATCTATGGATATGCTCAGAGAAGAGCCAGTCACCCGAGCACTTCTGAAAGGCTGCTTTCTCCCCAGAAGATTACTAGAAGCAATGGTTTGGTTAGCACTGACAGGTACCTGAAGTCCAGCAGAGAAGGGCACAAGACACTCCAAGAGGCCACACTAAGACACAAGATGATGAAGCTGATCTCAACAGAAACACACAAGCTTCACAGCACACAAGAGCCATGGAGGGGATATAAACTGAGCTCCCAGCTATGTCATGTTTAAGGGCATTTCCTACCTCTAAGGCCCAGGTCTGATAAACAGACAGGAGTGTCCTTGCCTCTCATCCTCACCTGCTCATTTCTGATTTGAGCAGGAGCTTTCTGGGACACTGGTTATCCCATTCCTCATACCTAACACTGTGGTCAGCTTGGTCTATAACTGCTGATACAGTGCAAGCAGTACAGTAGCAGCCAAGGAAATCTAACCTAATATAAAATTAATTAGTTACATAAAGAGATAACCAGGGTGCCCTGAATTTTGGGGAGCAGATTAAAACTGATTCACTGATTTAGTAAGAAGTGCTTGTTCACCACAGTCAGTGCCCTGTAGTCTGAAAGAGCAGAACCACAAAGCATGAACTGACTCGATTACAGCCTATTTTCACTGGGTGCTCACTGAAGCCTGCTTGCTTTCTTTCCATGCAGGGTTTCCAGCTCCTGTGAATCTGCAGATGGTTTTACAGGAGAACTATTCAAAAGGTTCATGCAAAAGCTGAATATTCACAGTTTTAGGGTTGCAGAGTTTCTGTGTCACAAGAACAGCTGCTGCTTTGTGTTTTCACAGAGAGCAGGACAATTCTGCCTTCTCCCAAAAGCTGGCTACATACCCTATCCTTTAAGAACAGTGGCTTGGACCCCTCACCACAGAAAAGAGCAACATGGCACAGCAAAACTGCTAGCAATCAGGTACAGAGTTCAATGCAAACAGGACAGCAACATGCACAGGTGCTACTCAGCTCATCCTGGGAGGAGGTGGCACAAGCAAAGGAGCACTGAGCCGGAGTAAGACCAAAAGTTTTCAGTGGGAAATCAGAACTTTACACAGACCTTGAGGTAGGAAGGAGCTGTGAAGGACAAAGACAGCCTTGGGCACTGATACCACAGGGAAATAAGCCTCTTCTTAGCTCATGAGAGATAAGGCAATATAGTGATTAATTTCTCATAAAGCCCCCAGGAGATTTCTCACATATAGCCTCTCATACAGACAAAGCCTTCCAGGCAGCTAATCAGTACCTGAGGATCAAGTACAAGTCTGGACCTGCTCAAAAGTAGGTCAAGCTGATGACGTTCTGCAAGACAGTGCTTTGCTACGTGTGGATACCACAAAACCTGTGTCACTAGCACAGAACAACTGTGAAAGTACCCACCTGAAGGCTATGACACATGCTATTCAGCTGCAGCATTCACTCATAATTCCTCACTACATGAATCTTTTCAGCAGCCTCCATATCCAAGGGTGGTGTCAGACTGAGAAATCCCATGTTTTCTGGGCTCTTTGCTGGAGAGCCTCCAGAATAGGCCACGATTCCATTCCTGCTTCCCAGCAGCTAACTCAAAGGTGACTCCTCTCCTTGATTTTTGGGGGGGGCTTCTGTTTCATTTTTCAAAGCAGGAGCACAACAGCAGAGTTTGAAAGCAGGCAATGGTGCTGACACTTGTGGGTACACATTTATAGATACATGCTCTGGAAATCTTTTAGGCTGAGAAGTATTAAAAACAGTTACACCTCCAGATCTTCCCCTCCCTAGAGAGCCATACAGTAAAGGGACTCATTTTTCACTGTCAGTGAAACAAAACAACCTAAACCTTCTGCCCTACATCTCCTCTTCCTCCCAGTCTTGGAAAGTTTGCTCTCCAAGGGTCACAGGTAAAATATGTAGGGACTCAACTAAACTGGCACATCTTTCCAGGCACAGCACAAGTCTTATAACCACTGGCAGTTTGAGGAAGCTGGCCTAGGGAGGAGGGGAAAAGTAGACAGAAATAAAGAAAAATCAATGTAGTTCAGGGGCTTCCAAGTTCTCTAGTGTTGGGGGGAGACAGAGGCTGAAGGTGACTTTATTCAACTGGCAACAACTGATGAAGCAATACCATGAAAAGGCAGGTTGAGAATGATCTGCAGGGATATTAATCTTCTGTTGAAAGGTAAGATTATCTATCTGAACACAGCAAGACTGAAGGAGGGAATCAGTCAGTCCTCAAGTCTTCACGATCACATTAAGGTCATCAGGGTGAATTACCCCTTCTCCCTGTGTGCTAGGAGAAAGTACTCCAACCTCCAGTGAGGCAATTTTACAATGCCACTTCTGGGATCTCAACCTCCTCAGCCACCACTCAGGCTTCATTTGGACCAGCCATCTGCCTTTCCAACCAGAAGCATTTGTCTGAGGCACTGTGGCCACTCAGAGCTTTTCCAGCAAAAGGTATGAACTGTTAAATCCCTGAACAAAACAGGTTTAATGCCACTTAATACTAAAGTCTGCTCCAATCATAATTACTTTCTCCAGAATAGTCTACTGCAAATTCTAATCACAGCCTTCTGCCTTTTTGTTAATTAACTGCTGCAGACAAGTTATGCTGTTAAGAATCACATGGTGCTTAGGCAGGCACTATGGCAGTTGTAGTAAAGATGAACCTCATGCAGCCCTTTGAAACAGTTTTGTTTACAGTATAGCTTTTATAGATTTTCCTCCTATTCTGTTTGTGTGTTGTGGATGCCCTCATATACTGAAGCCTGAAAAACTGCTGCTCTGAATTTCAAATGTTCTAAAAATGTATGGATCTGAAACCCCTGGCTTTCAACAAGGGAATTCTGCCATTTGCTCCTTTCTTCTGTGAACCACCATTCTTTCAACAAGCACTTCCCAGGGCAATTCACCCAACCTTTCACCAGCATGAGGCTATGACAGTGTCATCTACTGCACTCAGGGCAATTGCTCAGAAATGTCTGGAAGCCTCAGTGCAATAACTCACCTACAGGGAAGGGGACCACATCTTCATGAGGGTGGTTTAGCAATCAGCTAGCTCTCCATAGTACTGAAGAGTTGCTGAAGAATAAAGCATTTGATTTAGAAGCAGGTAATAAAGCAACAAAAGGAAAAGGAAAATTTAAATTATGCCATTATTGAAAACATTTACAAGTATCCTTTCCCAATGAAAATGGCAAGAACCAGTCAGGCAAGTTACCCACTTGGTGGGATTCAGCCACCTGTAGTATCAATAGCCTTTAAGCACGTTTGTTTTGCAAAGTCAGAGATCCTGTGTAAATCTGCTGGAGCACATCTAGCCAACAATCCATTCACTGCTTGTACATTTGCTTTGGACTGTTTAAAGAAATAATATTAGTCCTTTCATCCAAGGCAAGTAATAGTTTTCTCTTCATAAAGCTAAATAAAATCATGAGTGACATCCTGCTCTGAGCAAACAAGGTTTAGTTTTTCCTAACAAAACCTTTGCAAGCTTGTTGCAAAAGGTTAGTTAGACCATACTGGGGCAAGGGGGAAACCATGCTCTGATTTGGTTTTTTGGGTTTTCACAGACAACAGGGAATATGGTATCATGCATTTAATATTTCAGCTACATTTCAAACAAAATTGTTGTCTGGGAACCAAAGCTCTTTGCTCCTACTAGTCTGGAGTTAGTGGGTACAGAAGTGTGAATTACAACTTTTTTTTTTTTAACCTGCTCAGAGCTGGCTAAGCCACTTCATTTTACCAAGCTGCACCACACCAGTCTTGGCCATCAGCCCCAAAGCCCTGGCAAGGGAAGAGGGACCCTGCTGAGAACTCTGGCACCAAAGCTGCCATTGCTGTGAGCTGCAGAGAGCTCAGAGCACAGGGTGCCAATTGTTTAATCTGAACACGAAGGACAAAGCCTGCAAAGAGAACAGAGCAACAGTGGCAACCTCAGTCACCAGCTCTGAAAACAGACACTCTCAACATCTGGAGTTACTTGAGATCCAAAGAGAGGGGTTACCAGGTCCCAATAATTCTCCATTCTTTAAGCAGAAAGTGTAGTAGAAGTGGACTCCATTTTTTGAGGACCCACCCTGTTAGCACTATTCCTACTGCATTATCAATTCAAGTTAAAAGCCTCAAGAAATACCCAGCTCTTTCACATCACAGGCAAACACAAAGCAAAATAGTCAAATGCATAAATAAGCCTGCTGATAAGAGAAGTGACTAAGTATTAACCTCAGCCTGTTGGCCTCATTAGTACAGCAGCAGCATATTTTGCATTCAAAGTGAGGTGGAACAAGCCAACAAAGGAGAAAGCTTTGTACTTGCTAATGATATGAGTAAGCACAGTTCTGAAAGCGGTTCGGCAGGCTTTGATCCACTCAGAAAAGCGAAAGAGCTCTTCAGGCACTTCTAACAATAGCCTTACCATGAGTGTGCATTGGTAACCAGCCTCTACCAGGGTCACATTCAGTTGGGAAGTTTATCTGACACTAGATTTGTCAAATGTAAGAAGCAAAAAGAGTGCCTTCAATATATTTTACACACTTTAAAGGCTTTTGTTCACCACAGTCTCTTGGTCTAATTGGTATAACAGCAGGATATTTTGCATCCAAAGTGAGGTGGAACAAGTGAACGCGGAAGAAAGCAAGGGAAATCAACAAGAAGATTCTCTTGCAGTGAGAACTAACTTCTTACTACAAGAAGGAGGTGCTGGAGCAGGTCCAGAGAAGGGCAAGAAAGCAGGTGAAGGGTCTGGAGAACAGGTCTGGTGAGGAGCAGCTGAGGGAGCTGTGGGTGTTTAGTCTTGAGAAAAGAAGGCTGAGGGGAGACCTCATTGCCCCCTACAACTCCCTGAAAGGAGGTTGGAGTGAGGTGGGGTTAGTCCCTTCTCCTGGCGTCAAGCGATAGAATGAGAGGAAATGGCCTGAAATTGTGCCAGGGGAGGTTTAGGTTGGATATTAGGAACAATTTCTTTCCTGCAAGAGTGGTCAGGCACTGGAACAGGCTGCAGGAAGCACAGTCCATAGAGATGTTCAAGAAATGTGCGGACATGGCGCTTTGGGATGTGGTTTAATGGCCATGTGGCCAGAAGACACTGGGGCTGCCTGTTCCAGCAGGCTTTTTCTATCAATTTCACCTCCTTGCTCTATTGTCAGCTTTTTTGAAATGGGATGTGACCAGAATTTTTGTTCCCAGACATTCTGTTACATTCCATCGATGTTTCAAAGTCAAACGAGACCAAAAGACCATTCTCAGTCTGCACACTTTAGATACCCCCTATCTGCTGACATCACAGCAAAACAGACTACTGAGGTCAGAGTTTGGTTTGGTCAGTGTGAACAAAGCAAATTCAAAATCACAGCTACTTTCTGCTGTAAGGATAAAAAACAGCAAGCAATGTAAACCCATCAATTCACAGCAGCAACTTGAAAGACACCAGCAACTGTAAAATGTTCAGCCTTGGGAGGTGAAAATGCATCATCATTTCCCAAGACTGGCAAAAGCTGTTCATCTTGCTGTGTTCTCATGACAGATGGTTTTTTCCCCTCTGAGTTTCTTTTATCTTATTAGATTTTAGCTCCCATTATAGTTAGGACAATTTTGCAATGGGGCAAAATTAATTAGTTTGCATCAAAGAAAGGCTCCTTGAAACGTAACACTAATGAGTTTCATCTGCCTGATTAGAGGGCTTTGCTTTTAGTAACACTTGGTGCAAAATTTTGTTTCAGAACAATACATTATAAGAATATCAAGGCTAAATGCATTAGCTGAACAGTGACCAGGATAATGGGTAAAAGATGAGGGTGGTAAACTGTGAGCAGACGTATGACTGAATATTGACAGTGAGATGCAAGCAAGACCAGAACAAGATAGTGAAGATTTAAGGAAGGTGCATTTGTGCAAGTAGAGCTTGGTGCAGTTTGCAGCTTCCATTTGTTCACAATGCTTGTAGAAAGTAAATGGAAAAGCACTAATTTTTAGCAAGAAAAGATGGGGGAAAGTTCATTCTGGGTGAGTCTTAATTAACTTCTGTTTTCTGTCAAACTACCTGGACAAAATCATAGATCCATTGAATGGTGTGGGTTGGAAGGGTCCTTCAAGACCATCTAGTTCCAACCCCCAGCTTTCTCAAGGCCTCATCCAACCTGGCCTTGTATGCCTGCCAGGAGGGAGCACCTGAAACCTCCCTGGGCAACCCATTCCAGTGTTTCACCACCTTCACTGTAAAGAATTTCTTCCTAATCTCCAGTTTAAAATCTTCCCTCTTCCAGCTCGAAGCCATTGCCCCTTGTCCTGTCGCTACAAGCCCTTGTAAAAGGTTCCTCCCCAGCTTTCTTATCAGTCTCTTTCAGGTACTGGAAGGCTGCTCTAAGGTCTCCCTGGAGCCTTACCTGCTTATATTAAAATCTGGTTTTACTCAAAACAAATTGTGTTTAATTAACATTGTGTTTGATGGATGGGAAAACTGCTCCAGAGGGCAAAGGTAGTTTGTGCTTTTAGCAGTACTGTCCACTTTCTCTTACCCTTTTAGAGCAAGCAATTAAGAAAACTCATTCTAGGGTGGATTTTCTGATAGGCAGGTGCAAATGCACCTGAAAAGTCACATGGCAAAAGTAGAGATCAGGGATTTGCTGGCCAATCTGGCATAGCACACCATAAATGACACCTGCGTAGATACAGGCTGTGTCATTTGCAAATGACAAATACATGACATAAGCACATGTAGCAGAGTACAAAGGAACTGCCTTTCCTCCTTCCATAAACATCTCCAGCACACACCCAAATCTAGAATCAAAGGCAGTGTTAGGAGAGGCAGGCCTAGGCTGCCATCAGGAGCAGCTCCATTTGGGAGGAGGCAGACAGCCCACATTTGGACAAGGATTTGCTTTCACACAACACTCTTCATCTGCAGCCAAAGAAACCACTTCAGATTTGTGACTGTGCTCTCAACACCAGACTGGCAGAGGAGTGTGCAACACAGCTGAATAGACAGTCACTTCTGGCTAGTGGAAAATGTTTAATCCAGATCTGCTGCTGAATCACATCACCAAGGGATTATGAAGCTTAAGGTGGTTAAATGCAAAAAGCTTTTCGATAAGCCAAGAACTGAATTCAAACCCCTTTCATGTCTTTCCCCTGTTTTGATAAGGTTCTAACTCACAACATTACCACTTTTTGTCAAATTATTTTGATCCAGAGCAAGCAACATTCCTGAGACCCTGATGTCAAGAGGGAAGTGAGTAAGGTGTGCTCCAAGATGCACTCACACAGATGATGCCCCAGCACAGTGCTGGATGCTGTCAACAGCCACCTGCTCTGGTGTCCAGAAAGGCTAGAGAAGCAGAAAGGCTGAAAGAAGTGTGCTCCTTGGGGCTACACCTGGCTGTTCTTGCTGGGTTTGTCCCTTGTACCCACAAACACATGTGCTCCACAGGAATCAGACTGGGCCACTCCAACCCCACTCCAGAGCAAGCCCATACCAGTATCTTCTGCATCTATCTCCCACCTCCTTTTAGGAGATGTCAAAAACCTCTCCGAGAGGAGGAAAAAGACAAATTTTCCTTTCATTTGGCTTTGGGACTTTCCCACTTGAACAGCTCGCACTGTACAGTGCCAATAAATTTAGGTTCCCTGAAGACTTTGCTTGGACCTATGATTTTCCAGCTCATAAGCAATTTATGAGACTTCCTTTTATTCCCTCATAAATGTCTTCCACCTAAAGAGCTCGCAAAGCCTTGCTCTTCCAGCATGTTTTCACCATTCATTTTCCCCTTTCCCATTACTCCAGCCTTTTCTATTCACTCCTTCTGCTACTTCTGTTCAGCCATTCTAGAGACCTCATCCCAAGTCACAAAGTGGAGTTGTTTTGCAGTTTTGTTTACTCTCACTAAGCTGCAGTGTTTCTCCTTCCTTTCTACTTTCTCAACTTGGAAAAGCAAAATTTTCACCAATCAGGCTTGCATAAACTCAAAATGTCTTCCTGTGGCTCCTGTGCCCAGACTTCCTACCTGACTATAATAAGGAAACTCTCTGATGTTGAACAAAACAGTTTGTGCACTGCAGAGAATTTTTAATGGAAAATAAATCCTTATGACATCACTGGCTAATTAACAAATTGCTGCATGAAAATACAACACTGTGACTATATTGCAGGGCAGGATAAAAGTGTGCATGTATTTTCCCACATGTTTCAATATCCTCCTATTGACAGAAGATAGGAGGACTGGTCTACAGCTGGAGATCAGGAAATGATTTTTGTGATTTCATTAGAGCAATTGACAAAAGTGTTTTCTTTCTGTGTAAGGTTAACAGATGGCTTGTTAGAGTTACAACTTCTTTAAACAGAGCTGTCACCAAAAATGATGTGCATGACAACAAAAATAATATTGATACAAGGCTCACTGCAAAATTAAAATGGAGTTTGCATAACCTAAAGCACAGAATAAATGACTGCCACCATTGCAACACAGAGCATCAAGGGGCATTTTGCTTTTCTAAGGGAAGTGGGATGAAGGGATAGAAATTGGGAAAGTGTTGACAGCTTGGGACTTCAGTTATTACAAGCACAAACATGCAGCTGGTCACCATGGCTACTCCACATGTAGGAAGAAACTACAGTGGATCCCAGTAGTAACAAAAGGCATTAATCACACAGAAGTTTGAATTTTGAGGAAATGTGTTTTCACATAAAAACGCTGAAGTCAAATTCAAGACTGCAGATTTGTTCTCACAGTGATTTGCTCTCCTTCAGAAAAACCAGGCAGGCATCAAGCAGACTCCTTCCCATCAATACCTACCTAGTTAACAGAACCAGGAGTACACTGCAGTCTCCCGTGCTCATCTTGGAGCAAAGTGCAACACAAGCATCACCCCTGCAGGACTCTGCTTTCACATCTCACCTCCAGTAAGTTCAAGACCTGTTGTAATGGGTTGGGGCAGACCCCCTCCCCACCACAGGCAGAAATAACGACTCAGACAAACTGATTGCAAAAGTAGTGGAGAGTTTAAATAGAGAACAGTGAGTGTGCACCAAAGGAAACATGGTGACAAGAAAGAAACCAAAGTAAACCCAGGAAGACCCCAAACCCCACCTGAGGGTGCATCCAAAACCCCCAGGGCTCCCTCTTCCCCCTCCCTCTGCTGGGCTAGTCTCAGCTGGCCAGGCCTGAGACTGCCCATCCCCCTGTGGCCTTGGGCCCAATCAGGCCCATGGCCGGGAGATCTCTCCCCCAGTTACCAAGTCTCGGAGAGGGAAGGAAAGAGGAAGTGCCAGACCCCACCGCAAAATTTATAGTGGCGCAAGGGATTATGGTAGAAATACCTAATTTCCTGAGTCCACCCACTGGGATGGACTTCTGGACACAGGAAACACCCCTGTAGCAGAGGGCACCCAGCCCAAACTACGACACCTGTGTATGGCATAGGCATGCAACACTTGAAACTGCCTCACCTCCATCACGAAATGGCTCCCGGTGATGCCTCAGCCAGACAGCAAAAATGAGGGGGGAGGGCATAGTTGTATGTGTGTGAACAGTAATGAATTATCAAGCAATACTAGTTTGACCACTTGCTGTAGTTTTTAAGAACTCAGCTTCACCTTAAACCTGTCTCACTTCCATAAGAGCAGAAAAATTATAAAGGAGATTCAGCTCTGAAAACAGAAAACATAATCCACAGCAGACTTTTTTTACAGGTGGCTGCATATCAGCTGTTCCACCTAACACATGCTAACACATCACTGACATTTAATACTTTTCTCCTTCAACATCACATTTACTCACTATTTATCCCCTTTGCCATAATTCTCCAGGTTTCTTCCTGTTTTCTTCCTCCAGCATCCTTTCTTCATCTTCACAGCATCCTACCACTGTTACCTTTTCAAGCACTTTTTTAGCATTAGCCTTTTTATTAATCTCTCAGACTTTTCTGAGACATCATGAAAACGTCATCCAACTGCCAAAGACCTGAACTGGAAGGAAGAAATAAATCAGAACCCCAGTGGGTCATCTCTGGGTTTGCTCATTTTCTTCACAATAACAACTCAGAAGCAAACATTTTCTCTTACCGGTCTCAAAGGTCAGCTCCTTGCATTATAAAACCAAGTTTGGGGTTTTTTTCCTTAAGAGATAAATAATTGAATGGGGCAAATAGGAGGAGGAATAGGGGCAGTATTTCTCACTGCAAAACCTCTGTTGATAGCTGTTGGAAATGAACAACCTGGTTTGATTTACCAACCTTGTGATGTCAGGTTCACTTAGCGCACGTCTGGTCAGCTCAGGCTGAAGGGCTCATGACTGATGCACACTGCTGTGACCGGGGAGCAAACACACTGCTGCCTGCTGTGTTTGGTTGCCTTCACATGAAGGAGTTTTGAGAAACTGAGGATCTGAGAATATTACAGCAGACTGATCCTTGCCCCAGGTGTAGCAGATTCTTTTTTTCTCATTAAGTTTGGCAGAGCATGTGGATTTCATCATCATCATCTAGGGGGAAAAAAGTAAACAACAAGCATTAAAAAGGGAAAAAATGGATGATTATTTCTGAGGAGAAAAGAAATGCTAAGGAACTGCTGTGATCAAGAGATTCTGCTCTAGGAACAAAAGCAATTTTTTGAGTGAAAGTGGTAATAGAGATAGTGCTGCTTTTGTAACTCTCAGTAACAACCAAAGTGTGGCTAGGGGGAAAGAACAGAGATTTTCAAACCAAACACACCCACAGTAATAAATCCATATCTTTTCATACCAGTACAATAAACTATGAAGATGGTTGACTTACAAATGAAGATTGTATTTTTTTGCTTGGTTTTGCATTTGGCTTAGTTACAGCAAGAGGTCAACCCTAGAAACACATCTTATGGAAAAAGGAGTAAATGTAGCAGTTACAAGGAAATATGAACTAAGAAAAGTAATGAAGAAAGCAGAGTGACCTGAGTATGGAGAAGCCTAGAAAACAACTTCCCAGCATATTAGGTGTCATGGCTTAGTCTACCAGAAAGGACCAGTTTGCAACATGAATATTGGGCATTAGGATATCAACAGCAGCAACAACCTACTCCTACTGTCAAAGGAGCAGATGAAGCATCCTAATATCGCTGTATTTTCCCCCATACATCAAATTTGGGTTTATGGTGCTTTCTTCCACTAGGAAAATGTGACTATGGGATTAAGATGCCTAACATACATAAAATGTGAGAATGATGTTAGAATCCTACTTTTGCATGAAATTATTCCATGGATCTATGAAGCCTAATTTAACATAAGGCCTTCCAGTCTGATTTCTACATCAGTTTTCTAGGTGTTCTCGTGGCACAGCTGACATCCAGCTCTGTCCAAGCAGGACTGTGCTTCAGTCTCTTTAGTTCAGTGCTTCAGATATCCATGTTTTGTTTAGAGCTCTGCACAAAGCAGTAACAAATGCTTCTCATTTCTCCCGAAAGGGGCATGTCATGGAGGTACTCAGATCCTTGGAAGCAAGATGCTTGCCTGCTTGTACAGATCAACTAGCCCAGAGAGATCTGGCTTGCCAGTCGGTGTCAAAGCACAGCCAGGAGAGGGAACTGAACAAAAATGCGCTATAAAAGTAAGTACTTTCCCTGAAAAAAACCACACCACTACCCAAAAAAGACCAGACACGTGATGATCAGGGAAGCACAGGCTAAGGGAGATCCCTGCTGGCAAGAGGATGAAATGCATACAACCCATTTTTAAACATCATTCACCTGATACCATAGTTTTGTTTCACATCTGAAACCAAAACAATGCCACATTTACCTTGTATTCAGTCTGGAACCAGCCTCCTGCTCCTAACAATAGTGCTGTCCCACCTACACAGTACAGACTGCACAAGAGCAGCTGTTTGGTGGGAAAAGGGGGAAATCCAGGCTCCATTTTACCTTGTTTATCAAGGATAAAGATTCCCAACACACTTGAATCATCATTCTGCTGAAGCAAGGCTGATAGACATGTTTCTACAGCTTCATCTGTCACAGAAGAGAAGTGGGACAGGACCCAGTTGTTTTCCCACTTACTGACACCAGCCATGTTTTCTACCACATGACAGACTTTAGGTATCATCCCACTTAGGCAGTAACTTTTATCAGGGAAATGATGTATCTCATCTACTCATTGCCATTAGTAACAACATTCAACAATTAATCAACCAATACTGGACATTTGTGTATCAAAAAGATGGAACAAAATAAACCAACAGATCTTGTCTCAGCTTGTCTGCACATTACATTAAACAACTACCCAAACATTTCAACAGCCACAACAAGTTTCAAGAGACACAAACCAGAAACAAATCCTAACTATGGTGGACTATCAAGATACACCTGGGGACAAGCTTCAGCTCAAAAAAAAAAGGTTAATGACTAGATGAGCGATACAGACTTCCAGACCATAAAAATGACTAAGTAAAGAAAGCAAGAGAGTTAAAATGAATACCCAACAAAGGACAACATATTTTACAAGATACTGACATTATGAAGAGGTTCAATTTTCCTCTTACAAATGACATAATTGAGAGTAACAGACATTTCCAGTGGCTCAGAAAACAAATTTAATTGACATATAGAATGAAGAAAAAAAACAATACAGTTTGGTTTGGTTTGGTTTGTTTTTTTTAAAGAAACTTTATTACAAATCTGTGGATTTAAGAAAATACCCCAAAACTGTCCAGGTAGTATGAAAAAATGCTGTCATCCTATTCACAGTTACCAGTTTCCTCCAACAAACATCACATACAAAAATTGATAGGAACCGTGGCAATTCTTTTTGGTGACACGAGTCAGATATTTCTAACTCTAAACCCTCTGCTGACAGCTAAGATGTTGCTGGCAGCTCAAAGGAATGATTCAATTGCACTGTTGTTGAAAACTGGAAGTTTGGCTGAAAAGGCTATATACATATACACATACTGTATTTGACAACACAGGTAACCCATGGCAAGCAAAAGATGAGCCCAGCACAATACTTAGTCTATAAAAACCTGGAAAGCCAGGGAATGTGTCTATATGGTATTAAGTTACTTACTATGCTCTGGTTCCCATTTTCTTTTACATCTCAAACCTAATAAAGACCAATTGTTTTCACTCTCATGTAAAGGAACAGTGAAACTGACATGTTGCTATACTGCCTTTTCAGAAGATGCCAGCTGCACTGCATGCAAGCATGGGATCTAAAAATACAGTGCAGCTAAAACATAATGTGATTAAAAGTGGGATTTTTAGAAGACTGTGGACTGAATTTACAGCAAGTGACCTAACACCTTAAATTCCCCTGAAAAACCAAAGCTAGTGTGGCATTTCTCATGTCATTCACAGATAACTCGTAAGACACGTGAATGAGGAAAGATCTGTCTGATACAAGTTACACTCATAAGACACATGAATGAGCAAAGGTCTGTCTGATACATGTTTTACTCCTAAACTGAAGTACAGACTGTTTTAAAAGAGAATAAAGTTTGCAAGTAAACCACAGATTAAACCCAAACCTGCCCTACAACTCTAACTCTGGATAACTGGCTGCAATGTTGGAAGCTGCAGCACAGACCACTGGTACAAACATACTCTAAAATCCTTTAAAATGCACAGGACCCAGACACCACAACTCAGAGCTGCAGTGTGGAAGAGACTTCAGTGTAGGAAGTGTGAAGATTTTAAAGGAATACAGTGAAACCTTTCTGCTACAACACCTGCTCAAGGTACCAATATGATCTAAAAGGGAAAAAAAAAACAAAAGGGAAAAAGCTCCAAACAAATGTATAATTGAACTCTGTCTTTACCAGGTGCTTGAAGGTCTGTAGGCAGAGGACATCTGAGATTTCCCATGTTAAATCCTGCTTTTCCCAACAGCAAATTGGAAGAAATCAGCATCATGTTACAAAACTACTCAGTGCATTTCAGTCATATGACTGTTCCAACTGAAGTTGAAAAGCACAGAATCAAGAGTGATTAAAAGAAACGTAGAACAGCTGCAGAAGAGCAATTGCAAACAAACAATTTCTCATCAACACAGCAAACAGGATGGAAGATACAGAACTAAATCTGCAGTAATTTCCCTCCCCCTGCAGACCAGATCAACACTGAGTTAACGAGGGCTACCTAGCACATTTCTTGTTGGTAAGGAGGTTGCTTCATTCTCCTGCATTTACTGAAAACCTGGTTTCTGAACCACTGTAATGAAACAGTCAAAACTCTTCATTCCAAAGAAGGAAAATATTTCATGTACATTCTTAGGTGTGAACCTTCAGGCTTGGGAAACGTTTCTCCAGATTGTCAGCCAGTGCCTGATCAGCCTCACGCAGGACTTCAAGGAAACTCTCCACCTGGAAATAAATTGTACACACACACATGAAAATAGGATACAAAATTCTTATACTTAGTACAGGGGGTCTTTCTGTTTCTGAACCTTTCCAGCAGTAGCCACCTGCCTTCCAAACCCACAACTTCAGTTGGGCTACATTTTGAAATATTATCACCTCCCCCAAACTGTTACTTTATTGTCTAAAAATACACAAAGAACAGCTCCCTATGGAAAATACTTAGAACTATTTTCTATAAAAATTGACAAAACAATTTTCAGCTAGCCTAAATTTGCAGACTTCCATCCGTTTCCGCACAGTTTGACACTTGTATCAGCTGATGATCTAAGCAAAACTCTGGCTGAAGTAAGCCAGAAGAGACACAGGGGATAAAGCTGCCTAGAATGGCATATAATCTGTGTCTGAACCATTGTGTCCTGCTTCTGCATCTGATTCTGAAAGGTCTTGCCACTCAAGCAGTAATTCCTAAAGGAGGTTAGAGACCTTTCCATATACTCACCGATGCAAAATACAATGGTAAGAGGTTCTGAAATGCACAGGAACATGTCTGCTCATTTAAATGTCCCTGGTGTAGTCCTTCCAATGTATTCTCCTGGAAAATAAAAAGATAAATACTTCTTTTTTGGAAGAACAAACTCAAAACTGTGCACACAGTGTCTACAGTATGTGCTCTGTTCTCAAAAATGAATAGAGCCATCAGAACTACAGTTGCCAGAGAGTGCCAGGCATAGCCAATACAGTAAGGGGTGAAAGCAAACACAATGCAAGTCTTTTAATCCAAGTACTGCCAAATGAAAAAAGCCCAGCTAAGAAGTTCATATGTTGATATTCTTCCCTTTTCTTAAATAAATTTGCTTTCATTCAGAAGAAATGGTGACATACACCTAGAGAATTTACCATGCAGAATCTTGGCCCTGAAGGCAGACAACACAGACAATCTGTGTCCCATGTTACTACTCACTTTCTGATTGACTCTAATGAATTTCCACTATGCAACTTCACTTCCACAGAAAAATGCACACATTCATGTCTTTTTTTCTTACCCATCCCGCAGGAAACTTAGAATTTAGTTTACCTTGGTCAGTTCTTGAAGCATATTGGAAAGTAATTCACAGCAAATATCCTTCAAAATTTTTAAATGGAAATCCTCCTCATTTATATCAGCCTTTCCAGCCTCTTCTTGTTCAGACTCCTTTGAGTTATCAACAGATCTCTTCCCACAGCCCTCCATGTATTGCAAGATACGAATCAAGCTCCCAATCAGAGGCATATCTAATATAAAGTAATGGAAATTTATAAAGTAAATGGAATTTTAACAGTGAAAAAAAATTCCCCATCCCTTCAAGGCATTAGAATTTTGAAACATACCACAAGATCTTATACAGAAGCTATAGGAATGTGTGTTCTGGCAGTATTTTGTCAAAGACTGTTTTAAAGGAGCAAGTTGAAATGTAGTTGGAAACCCAAACTATTTTTTCTGCAATCTGTATCTATGAAAAGTACATACCAGTGGTAAGGAATACAAGAAGGAAAATGTTTCTAGAAGTAACTCAGGAGAGACTAGTTTGTTAAATTCACATCTAGATAATCCCACCTGGTAAATCAAACTGCCACAACTTTTCTCTGCTGTAGATGAACCTGACTCACATTCTTGAGAAAGATTTGTAACTCTAAAAGACTTGTCAATGAATTGAAAAGTAACAATTGATAAAGATGGATCTATGTAAGTGCAGAATCTTCCTCCACTAAAAAAATATTACCTCTTAGAGATGAACTCTGCAGTTTTCATTAATTTACTCAATGGAGAAGACTGACTCTGTAGATTCTCTTACTGTAACTCTTCAAAGATAGCCAGGAACTGAACTTTGAGCTAGCTGTGATTTTTACAGTCACCACTAAAGAGACTTTCTGCATTCATACACATAACTGACTTTTGTGTTCTGATCTCCAGTAAACAGTAATACATTAACCATCTTTCCTCCCACATACATAAAGGCAATTCTGAAAACAACTTTGTTCTAAAAAAAAAAAAAGAAGAATAGAAAAAAATCACAACTTGCTTTTCCTCATCTTGGTGTATTCTTGTTCTGTCTGGGAAGCAAACATAGCAGACAGCACAGACAAAATAGAGGCCAACACAGTCTTCTGCTCCTGCACAGTGATCGGTGGATCGTCCGGCTGGCAAAGCTCATGGCAAACAAGGTCATACAGCAAACTCCAAGTCTCTTTTCCTCCATCAGGAGCCTGCACTTGAGAAAGAGAACCCACCAAGCCAGCAAATTTAATCCAGGTACATGAATTATTTTCTTTGCCCATTGAATATCTGCTCATCCAGAAGTTACTTGGTCCCACCATATGTAGCAATTCAAGTGTCTTACCAATAGCCTGAATACCCTCATCCACCGTGGTCAGGAGCTGCAAAATATGCATATAAACATCAAGTCCTTCCGGATTATCTGATCTACACAGGACAAACAGAAAACAAATTACACACCTGATTGCTGAGTTTCTATTGTGTGTGTTTTGGACACACAGAAGACTATCAGCAATCATTGCCATGCTCTTTGCTAACCAAGTGACTCATTTCAGAACTGAAGTACAGGAAAATACATTCTGGTGATCTGTCAATCTGTGCAGCTCCCACTGAAATCAGGGTGTTCACTCACAGGCCTAAGCAAAGTTAGGAGTCTGCCCAGCCATGAAACTGAAAAGAAATCTGACATACCGAACTTGTTTAGCTGCTTCAAGTATACAAGGCACAATCTTAAAATCTGGAAGTTCTTCAGGGGAATCATCTACAGATGGTCCCACAGACCGACAACTGCCATTTTTAATCCAGTTTAGCATTAGCTCTTCGTCTAGATCAAAGAGTTTGTCCACCACTTCACCCACTTTTACCAGCAATTCGACTGCACAAGAGAGAATGTACAAATTTCAAGAAGGCTTAAAACAAAGATCAAAAC
The DNA here is from genome assembly GCF_014839835.1 of Dryobates pubescens. Taxonomy (NCBI): domain Eukaryota; kingdom Metazoa; phylum Chordata; class Aves; order Piciformes; family Picidae; genus Dryobates; species Dryobates pubescens. The sequence goes on from NC_071633.1 coordinate 13,614,785, forward strand.
TTAGCTCACAAAAGGCTAATGTACAAAAGATCGCTAAAGAGTGGTCACTAATTCCCATCTTGTTTTGGCAACTTACCATTTGTAGAGCTGGACATGATAAAGCAAATACAGTCGTATACAGAAGGGTTTTCTCGGATTCTCTCCACCCAGACATTGGCCACCTCAGGCTGGGAGAGGCAAGTTAACAACAACCTAGGCAAGGATCACCCATTTAATAAATCAGAAGCCAATTCATTCATTTTAGCTGTACAAGTGTTAATTCCAAAATACTGAGCATGATGTGAGAGAAACAGAAATCTAGTTCACAGCAAATCGATTCCAGAACAAGATGGACATGATGAAAGCTTAGGATGAGGGGACAATAAAATAGTGAGCCCACTTGTCCATTTTCTTCCCAGAAACACAGCAGAAACACAGCAGAACTACACTTATGATGTATTAATTTCCAAGATGTCCTACCTGCTGGTTTCCAGGAGCGTTGGGGAGTCTGAATCGCACAAACGTTGCAACAGCACTTGGCTTTAAGAAGCAAATGCAAGACAAAAGTTAATAAAATCTACCTGTTTTTTTTTTTAAAGTTATAAAAAGCTCATTTCATAGCTGCAACTATGTTCTGAGATCAAAGCTGGCTCCTCCTGACTGTGCATTCATTTGCAGCATTGCAAAAGTGCCAAAATTAGAAACTAAAGATTCAAGTCAAAGTCTGGTGATTAAACAAAAAAAAAAAAAAAAAAAGGAGTGGTCTGTATCCTTTCTTTTTCCTTCAGTGAACACTTCCCACACAAATATGGTCAGTCAGAAAGGTGTGAACAAAGATAAGACAAAGCAGGCACTCTTAATCCCTTCTGTAACGTTTATTTCACGAGTGTAAGTCCATTCTGTAACGTTTATTTCACGAGTGTAAGTCCAGAAAAGCAGTACTCATGCATATACAAAGCACATATACACTTACCCAAGATTCTCATCTTTGCTGATGGACATGCATATGTCTTGGAAACAGGCCATATTTCCTAATATTCCCACACAGATTTCCTGAAAAGTCAAAACACAGTATAATGAGGCAAGTGCAATGTAGCTCGTGGGTTTATTTCCACAGCCATGAGACAAATGTAAGAAAGGCTGAAAGACATTTTTGAGTTTGATTTCCAAGTTCTTACGACCAACTGTTTCAAGACAGAGATACAGATCTTTTCTAATAGTCTAAAATACACTTCTGATCAGGTACTGGTCAGATATGGAGGTATTGAGGTATTGCATAAAAGCAAATATATCCTGAAATCAACTTGGCTTGCATACTCTAGGTAAACTCTTCTGAAGCTAATCTGGCATCTGTTATTAAAGCAACAAAAAGTCTAAGAACAACAATATCACCATCTAGTCTTGTGAAGAGAAGGCTGAGAGGGGATCTTATCAACATCTATAAGTAGCTGAGGGGTGAATGTCAAGATGAAGGTGATGGTCTCTTTTTGCTGGTGCCAAGTGATAAGACAAGGAACAGAGGCTACAGGCTAGAACACAGGAGGTTCCACCCCACCTTGAGGAGACACTTCTTTTACGGTGAGGGTGAGAGAGCACTGGAGCAGACTGCCCAGAGAGGCTGTGGAGTCGTCTTCTCTGGAGACATTCAAAACCTGCCTGGATGCATTCCTGTGCACCCTGCTCTAGGTGACCCTGCTTTGCCAGGGAAGTTGGACTGAATCATCTCTTGAGGCCTCTTCTAACCCCTAACATTCTGTGATCTATCACTGCTCCTTCCTCCTCACAGTCTTTCCCTGTTCCTCCCATGGGAAAGAGTCCTCCATGAACTTCAGGAACCATTTTGTGTTTTCTCCTTGTTCCTCTAATGTATTCAAACATGTAATGGGAGGAGGAGAGGTATATGTGCAAACACCTGGACAGAGCTATCTACTATTGCTATTAATATGGAACAACTTTTTGATGGTTGATACTTACAGTAAGACGAGGGCATTTTGACTTGGCAAAAACTCCCATGAATATATCAGGGGCATTGAACTCCTGGAGAAATAAAGCAACATCCTGTGGAGAAAGTGAATGGAAAAGTAAATGGTCTTCTACAATTTCCAAATGAAAAATCAAACCTTTTCTCCCAGCACAAGGTCTGGACCAAAGACATGTCAAACTCACTGCAAGAGATCAGTTAGCACCCATAACCCTTACTTTCAATACAAGAAGATCAGCAAGCCCCTAGGGTGATTCAGGATGACAGTGATTTGCTATACAATGGATCAAAAAGTCACAGTTTCTTTTGCTCTATCTCAACAGGTTAGAGACACTAAGTCAGAACTCAGCATATATTGTGTTTAGAGACAGTGACATCACCCAGACATACAACAAGGGAAAGAATTACCATTAGCATTTGATCAGATCATACAAAAATTTCATTTTACCATATTAAAACACAAGGTTAATTTTCTGTTTAGAAGGACACATAACAGCACTGCAGGATCCATCAGACACTTAGAGGGAAGGTCGGGCACATCACCCTTTCTCTTTTACATTCACATACAGTACTGCATTCCATCCTCAGACAGCAGCGTGGAGCACAGCACTAGGATGCAACAGAAGGATGCTTGTGCAAACTAGCGCTGGGGTCTAGAGCGCACATGAGGTACTTGCTCATCTTGAGAAGCAGCCTTCACAATGAGCCAGTTCCCCACTCCAGCCCTGCCTAAAGACTCATAGCACACTGTCAGCCAAACCAGAGAACAATCAATACCACCAAAGTCAGAAAGCTGACCGAGCCCGACTAATTCTGTGCCCTCTCCCACTTCCAGCAGGATTCTGACTGAAGATACCAGGCAAAAGCCGCTTGTTGTTGTGAACCACCCCGGATGCCTAGACTCCAGCACGTTGCTCCTACCTCATCCATCGACATGTCCCACACTTTGCAAATGTCATTCTCCATCTCTTCGTCCAGTTCCGTCTGGCTTCGCTCAGGGCTCCCGGTGGGCTCCGTCTTCTCGGGGCTAATCACCTGAGAGACAAGGAGGCAGGGGGTGCGCACGAGGGTACGGCGGTACGTGAGCTGCGACCGAGAAAAACGCGGCAAAACAATAGCAACGACCGACCGCTTCAGTCCCGGCTTAAACACAGTCACGGTTTAAACACACGCATGCACACACACCCCCACAAGTAGGACACAGGTGTCTCCGGTGTCCCCGGTGTCCCAGCCGGCCCCGGCCTCCCCGCTCCCGGGCCCACCGGCCTCTTCCGCCACGGCGCCTTCAGCATTCACACCTCGATGAGGCGGGTGAGGATGCTGAACAGCCAGTGCTTGCTGTACACCGTGTTCCCCACCGCGTCCCCCTCCTCCTCCTCCGCCTCGCTGGACGGCGGCGAGGGGTTCCGGTCCATAGCGGCCCGCCACCGCCACAGCCGCCACGGCGACAGAGAGCTGGCGGCGGCCAGAGCGGCACCCGGGCGGCTCCCACAGCACCCCCTGACGGAGCGGGGCGGCGACCGGCCCTCGGTCGACGCTCACTGCAGGCTGGTCGCCCCTAGAGGCCGCGCGAGCCTGTCGCGGGCCTGCCCCGGCGGTAGCCGCCCCTCCCTGCGCGGAAAGCTCCCGGATCAGCTGAGGGAGTGAGCGAGACTCCCGCCCCTCGGCAGCGCCCCCGTGGTGTCCGCGTAGGGCGCGCCCGCCCGCTCTCCTCGAAATCGTGGCTGGGACTTGAGGGACCCCAGCGCCAGAAGGAAAGCCAGAAGCTGTGTTGTGAAGAAGTCCTTTATTGGGCTACACAGAGGGGGTGTAAGTGGGGAGGGGAGCGACCTCCTGAAAGGCAGCGCTAGTATTTGCTGGGCAGGCCCGCAGGTCTGTAACGGTTGGGGTCTCCGCCGTTTCTGCCCCACGCATTGGCCTCCTGGTCGGCTCGGGTGTCCTCTGCGCCTCTGCCACTCACACTGCCTTGCCAGTTTTCCCGGGCATCACTAGCAGGACAGAAAAAGAGCCAGCTGAACCAGACAGCATTTAACTGCACTTCCTGCTGATGTCTTTACTCATGGTAGACTAGCTTTTCTGCAGGACTTCTCAAAGTGAGATTCAGGCGCTCAGGGTAATTCAGGACCATTGTGTCAGGAAGTGAACCACCAAGGAAAGAGAGCTCCTTATCACCACTACTGCAGAGGTAAGGAATCTACCTTCTTGGAAGGACAAGAAGACTTATGCTCGGTTCTTTACAGTGAAGGTGGTGAGATAACCAGAACGGTTTGCTCAAGGAAGCTGTAGATGTGCCCTCCCTGGAAGTGTTCAAGGCCAGGTTGGACAGGGCCTCTAGCAACCTGGTCTAGAGCAAGTTGTCCCTGGTCATGGCAGGGAAGTTGGAGATAGATGATCTTTAAGGCCCCAAACTAGTCTGTGATTCTGTGTGGGAGGAGAGGCACCTTTCCTATGGAGGCAAGCTGTTCAGACATTGACTGCTTCCCCTCTACTGTCCTAGGTCAAAAGCCGAGTACAAGTCTAAAAGACTTCACTGCAACTGGAATGACTAGGTCCGTAGTGGCTCGCTGTTGACAAGCTGCTTTACCTGATGACTCTGGCTGCCCAAGCGCCCCCAGGCCCTCTCCGGGCAGCGTCGTAGTTCCCACGAGCGTGGAAGTACTTGTCGGAATTTTTGAAATTTGCCTCCCGCATGTCCCTGTATGCTCTGAACATATCCCATGCCCCTGAGGAAAGCAGAGACATTGATGTTGAGTTATCCCAGAAACAGTGAAGTACCATTTCAGCCAGGAGCTGAAAGGCCCAAGCAGCAGTAGCGCAGAGGCACTCCTCCACACTGGCCTTTGCACAGGGTGGGTGCCTACAGAAAGGGCCTTTAGAGGCTTATCAAGGCTCTCTTCCAGCAGCAGAAGACAGCAGGATCCCTAATATGGAGCTGCAGACCTCCCAGATCTGAGGTCTCTGTCTACTGACTGCCAGTAAGCTATGCTGGGGCAGGAGGTTCCTGAGAGAAAGGCCTGTGGAACAGCAGCTTACCTCCCATTGCATCCCAGACAAATCGTCCCCCGTCAAGGACGTTAGCACTTGCACACAGAGCAAGGGACAGCAACACAAGGCAGACGCAGAGCCTCATGGTTCCCAGCTCAAGCCTGACACGGAGCTGTGAGACACAGATATGAGCAGTTCTGGAGCACCTTTGAGAGATTGCTGACACAGCAGCCATCACACCTGTAGCTGTGCTTAGGCAGCTGCTCCAGGGCTGATGGCTAGTGATGCTCTCTGTGCAACCACAAGCTCAGTTAAGAACACATCAAGAGAGGCAGATGGACATGAGAAACCTGCATTTTAGCATTCCCAGGTGCTCTTATTGTGAGTATAAAGAAGTCCCACATGGTAAGCATTAGTCCTGTTCCCAAACGCCAGCTAAACCCACTGCATGTAGCTCACCAATTCAGAATGTCACTTACCACTGCAGAAAGGCAAAGCCAGAGGAAATAGAGCTTGTCTTGTGTGCTCTCAGACTCACAAAGGGTATATATAAGCAAGTCAAACCCCGTAAAAGAGGAAACTGGAAAGGATATCAATGAGTGGGAATTCCCCCCCACACTCCATTACACTACCATTACTGTAAGCCTGTCTTTGTCCTTACTGAAAGTTCATACCTCCTGTTGCACAATTTTTTAGGAAACACGTGGTCCTTCTCCCTCTCCTGCCTGTGAACCTGATGCTTAACAATACTTACAGCTCAGTTACTGCAGCAGCTAGAGTGAAGAGTTTTGCTGCAACTTTCTTCACAGAACTTTGTTCTGCAGGCCACCAGTAGCCCTGTTTGTCACCTTTTTGGTCTTAATTTAAAAAAATAACAATTAAAAAACCCCACTGTAAAATGATTCATTTAAACTGAGGTACAGGCTCACTCTAGAACAGAGCATTGCCTTCAGAGCTGACTTAACCTTAGAGAATATTTCTGAGTCTTCTGTTGTTTTACATTCTCTCCAGATCACAATTTTCTGCACAGGGCACAAACATGAGGATAATTGAAGAAGGCAGGTACTGGAAGAGAGCCTTGGACAATCTCTGATTGCATCCTCTTGACTTGTATCCAACAAGGAGGGCAGCAGCAGTTCTGACAGTACTGGAGTTGACATAAAGCCCCAGCTTTGTGCTCCAGCATGTAACAGCTTTCCCGTATCCTCTTGGCCTGCTTTCCAGGTCACAGCCCTTGACCCACAGAAACAATCTGCAGCCAGAACTGTTGGTTTTGCAACTGAAAGAGACTAGGGTTTGAATGGAGTGTTCCCTTCTGGCCTAGCACTGAAACACAGTGTGCACACACTAGATAAACACAACACATTTAGGAACACCTGGGAGACCTCTCTGGGTTTGTACAGTCTAATACAGTTAAGATAAAAAGCAACCTCAATCTGGTTGCCCTTTAATGCAAGCTAAGTTCTGCAAACATTTGACAATGTTGGCATTTTGTTATCTAAATAAGTATCAGATTGAGAAGGCATGAGGTGAATTCCCAGACTGGGCACAATTATTCCTTCTTTTGGGAAGTAGCAGAACCTTATCCAAGTTTAAATGAACAGTAATTCACTTGAAAATTTTGCCATGCTGCTGTAGGGAATATTTACTAGCAGTGGCCTCAGTCATGTAGAACAACTGCCAACTTGTCTCTCCAATTTAATTTCACAATCCCTTCACCTTAGCCTTGTCAGAAAAAAACACATATCAAGGATAGGAAACAGTGATTTTCCAGCTCTTCTTTCAAGGAGTAAATTCTTTGTCTTCATTGACAGCCAGGTTGAAATCATCAACACAATCTCTCTTTAGACACCAAATCTGAGCAAACACTTCTCATTGTGTTACCTATATGACCATTCTGACACAAAATTAACGTGTACACACAACTCTCAGTGTGCTAGAGCAGAAATATCTCTTTGTTTCCTGCAGCATTTTGCTAGCCTTGGGATTACTTGAGGCACAACTTTCCTCTCATTTTACGTTTGGAAAGTGGTTTCCTGTTGACTATCCTTCTTTATCTCTTCTTTCTACACATGTGGAGAAAGAGAAGAATCCTTTCCTGCTTGTCCAGAAGACTGTTCAATGATACTTGTCAATAATATTAGGAAAATATTAGGAAAAATTTCTTTGCTGAAGGAGTGGTCGGGCATTGGAACAGTCTGTCCAGGGAGGTGGAGTCACCATCCCTGGAGGTGTTCAAGAAACGTGGACATGGCACTTGGAGACAGTTTAATGACCATGGTGGTCTTAGATTGAAAGTTGGACTTGATGACCTTAGAAGGCTTTTCCAACCCAAAGAGTCCTATGATTCTATGAATGAACTGAGTGGTTTCCAGCAGAAGGCAGTTTGACACACCATAGCTGCTCCATTTCCCTCATCGCTGTGCTGTATGTGATCTATTGCTGTCTGTTGGCACAATTTTTCTGCCTTCCCTCTGCTGCTGTGTTGTTAGGGCTTCTGGGCACACTGATTTATGAGCTCCCTCAATTTGCAATCTTCAGTCACCTGTGGGTGCTTCTCTTCCCCTCCTCTACGATATTGCTGAGTGTATTGTGCAGTATGTCAATTCTGGACCTGCCGGTCTGAACATGGAGAGCCGAAATGCAAACTGACAGACCAGTCTGCCAGGAGGTGACCACAGCCACAGCTGGGCCAGAGTGGCCTCGATCTGCTGAGCCAGTGGCTATTTTTTGAGGAGTTCGTACTTGGTTTAACTCATTTTCCCACAGCCTACCACCCCTAAATCACACTGGTTTGTCTTTTTCTAACATGTTTTTTAAGCCAACTGATTTTCCTATCCGCTTCAAAGATGCAGCATTTCATTATCTCTACTTCCATCCTTTCTCAAATGATTTGAGGTACAACAAATTGTTCCACCTCTTACCAGCTCTGGAGCTCCCACACAGATGTGAAGGCCATCTAAACATTCTGTTAGCTACTCTGTTTGGGTTCCCACACTCCTCAGCGTGCTTCTCATGCTCTAGGCCTTTTGTCTTGTCATACTGGTTGAATCCAACCACCCTCAGTTTGTGTTAGGCCAGTTGGTGCTCTGGCTTATCCCTGCTGCTAGGCAATTGAAATCCCATTAATGTGCCACCCACCTTCCATACTCCCTCTTGGCAGTTCTTTCCTCTGCATCTTCTCAGTCTGTCCCCTGCAAGATTTTATATACTTGTTCCTCCCTCCTGTGGAATTCATGCTGGAAATACTCAGAAGATTGTGCTTGTGAAGACAAAACCTCAACTGCAGTACCCTGAAGGGGAAAAGTGTATTCTAACAGTGCCATCACATGGACAGCAAAAGCATCTTGTCTTTTAGTCTACACAGCTTGAATAGAATAGAATAAACCAGGTTGGAAGAGACCTTCAAGATCATCGTGTCCATCCTATCATCCAACACCACCTAATCAACTAAACCATGGAACCAAGCATCCTGTCAAGCCTCGCCCTGAACACCCTCAGCGACTGCGACCCCACCACCTCCTCGGGCAGCCCATTCCAATGGGCAATCACTCTCTCTGTGTAAAACTTCCTCCTAACCTCCAGCCTAAACCCCGCCTGGTGCAGCCTGAGACTGTGTCCTTTTGTTCTGGTACTGGTTGCCTGGGAGAAGAGACCAACCTCTGCCTGACTACAACCCCCCTTCAGGTAGTTGTAGAGAGCAAAAAGGTCACCCCTGAGTCTCCTCCTCTCCAAAAGGAGAATGAATGAGATAGCAGAAGCAGAGGAGAATTGCAGTGATCCAAAAGGTTTCAGTCAGCCTGCAAGAACACAAGCCAGTGCTGAAGAACAACCTGAAACTGGCATGGGGATCTGTAAAGTGCTTTGCCACCTTATTATGGATTTACAGAGTCACATACAGCATTGGGTTGGAAGGGACCCTCAAAGATCTACTTGTCCATCCCCTCTGCAGTGAGCCAGGACACCTCCAACTAGATCAGGCTGCCCATGTCTCCAGGGACAGGTCCTCAACCATATCCCTAGGAAATCTCTTCCTGTATTTTGCCGCTCTTGTTGCTCCAGTTTCAAAGCATTGCTCTCTTCCTATCACCACAGGCCCTTCTAAACAGTCCTGCCCAAGACTTCCTGATAGGTGCCCTTCAGGTATTGAAGTCACCACAGACCCTTCTCTTCTTCAGGTTGAACAGCATCCATTCTTTCAGCCTGTGTTTGTAGGAGAAGTGTTCTAGCCCTCTGATCATTAGGTTACTGAGAACATGCCTATACCATGTAAATAAGAACAGAGAAATGAAAACTGGTGTCTCACTACAGGATGGTGCTCGGGCACTGAAGCAGAATAGTACTGCACTTGGGTAACAACAACCCCATGCAGTGCTTCAGGCTTGGGGCAGTGATTGGAAAGCACTGGTTTGAAACTAGAGCAGGTTAGCTTTAGGTTCACCATCAGGAGAAGGCTCTAAACAATGAGGGTGGTGAGACACTGGAACAGGTTGCGTAGGGATGTGGTTGAGGCCCTGTCCCTGGAGACATTCAATACAAGACTTGTTGGGGCCCTGAGCAACCTGCTCTGGTGGAAATGTCCCTGCTAAATGCAGGGGGGTTGGGACAAGATGACCTTTTGAGGGTCGCATCCAGCCCAGTATATTGTGTGATTTTTGTGGAGGAGTCCCCATCTCTGGAAGTGCTTAAAAACTGTTTCGATGAGGAGCTTAGGGACATGTAATAGTTGCGTGCAAAGACATGTTAGGTTATGGCTGGGTTCGGTGATCTCCAGGTTTGTCCAGCTAGGCGGTTGTGTGGTTGAGTTCTCAGTGCGGGGAACTACGACTCCCATGGTGCCCCGGTGCGCGGCATGGCGGGCTGGGGGCAGAACCAGGCAGCGGGGCGCGGTGAGGCGGCCAATGGGGAAGGACGGTTTGGCTTTGAAGGGAGCAGAGGCTGTGCTGCTGTTACGGCTCCCGCAGCTCAGGACCTGGTGCATGTGGCGGCGGGTTCGAACGGGCGGCGCCGGCGGAGCCTTCTTGGGTAGCTGCCGACGGGGCGCGGGGTCCCTTGCCCTGGCGTGAGGGAAGAGCCGGTGGAGGCGAGCTGAGGACGAACCGTCATTTCAGAGCACCGTAGCAAACGGCTTTTTCTCCCGCCTGGTGCTGCCCGGGGGGGATGGGGGTGGGTGGGTGGTACAGAGGGGTGTCCGCCTGCTTCCAGGCGGTGAGGAGTGTCCGCCACGCTCCTCGGCCCCTCCAGGCTTCCCTTCTCCACAGGGTGGTGGGACTCCCATGTAATACCAGTCCGCTACAATTGCTCTCGGGTGAAGAGCCGAAGGGGCCTGACTTGGCCTGTGGCGCCGCCGAGGTTGCCCTCGGGCGGGGGGCGCCGCTCGCCAGCCTCGGAGAGGGCCGCAATGGCGGGGGAGGGAAGGGAGCGAGCACACAGGTGGGGAGGGAAAAACTTAGCCTTTCCTGCTCGCATCGCCGGGCTGAGAGTCTCCGCTGTAAAGCATTGCTTAGCTCGTTTCGTATTGCTCCAGTGGAGGGCAGTTAAGAGCCCGATTCCCTCTAAAAGTTTGGGTTATAAATGGTGTTTGCGGCTGCACAGAAAGTGTGGTGGGTTAGCTAACGAATCGTGGAATCCCAGACAGGTTGGGATGGGAAGGTGTCTTTAAAGCTCATCCGGTCCAAACCCCCTGCCGTGAGCAGAGACATCTGCAACTAGAGCAGGCTGCTTGGGGCCCCAAACAGTCTGAGCTGGAATGGTTCCAGGGATGGGGCATCTCCCACGTTTCTGAGCAAACCGGCCCAGGATCTCGCCACCCTCAGTGTCAAAAATGTCTTCCTTCTCTCCAGTCTAAATCCTCTCTCTGATAGCTTAATGCCATGAAAACCTGTCAAGTTTCAGTTTAGTATCCAACCTAATGAATAAGTTCCTGATTTATTTTTCTTGTTGTTGTTAATTCAGGTTTCGAAGGGAGAAGCTGCCATGTCCCAGGATTGCAACGATGAGTGGGAGCTGTACAAAGAGAATGTGCAGCCCCTCCGTCAGGGGCGGGTCATGGCCACCCTTCAGGAAGCCCTGGCTCAGCAGGAGGCTTCTACCCACACTGCTCTTCAGCTCAAAAAACAGTAAGCAATGTTTTCACCCTTTCTCCTCATCTTCCTGCCTCCTTAGCAATTTTTCTGTGTGTATGTACCAATCTCATAGACATTAAAAAGAGCATAAGAAAGGTGTAGTAACTGATGTCAGTAAGTAACAAGGCCAGGTTGGATGGAGCCTTGAGCAGCCTGGTCTAGTGTGAGGTGTCCCTGCCCATGGCAGCGTGTTGGAACTAGATGACTTTTAAGATTCTTTCCAATTTAAACTATTCTATGATGATTCTGTGAGTCTATGGTGATGCTGTTCTCTAGGTAATTTAGGACTATTTGCTGTTTGGATTCTTTTGTTGTCAGTAGAAGCTCAATGTATTCCAACCTAGCCTATGTATTTCTTTAATATGCCTATAAAATCACAGAATCAATAAGGTTGGCTAAGACCTCAAAGGTCGTCAAGTCCTGCCTGTCACCCAAGGCCTCATGACAACTAAACCATGGCACCGAGTGCCACGTCCAGTCCCCTCTTGAGCACCTCCAGGGATGGTGACTCCACCACTTCCCTGGGCAGCCCATTCCAATGGCTAACAACTCTCTCTGTGAAGAACTTTCTCCTCACCTCCTGCCTAAACTTCCCCTGGCGCAGCTTGAGGGGGTGCGAGTGAGAGCCGAGGTCTTAGGTTGCAGCGTAGAAAAAAACATCTTCACGATTCTACATTCATATTTATTGGGTGGAGAATTAATATTTTAACCTCTTTTAGGGAATTTGAATCAGAAATCCGATTTTACTCTGGAGATGATCCCCTGGATGTCTGGGACCGGTAAGTTTCCTGTTATTTCAGAAGAAAGCGTGAAAGGTCTGATATGCTTGTAAAAGCTTGGGAAGAAACAATCTAATAAGGAAATGATTAAAAGGTGAATCCTATAAGGTGATTTTAAGACTATGTTGTTTCAATACTCAGCATTATTTATTTATTTTTTTTAACCTTTTTTTTTTGTTTGTTTTCTACTAAATCTCCTTGTGTCTTGTTGAGAACTGACTTCTGTGGACATATTCCACCTCCAGGTACATCAAGTGGACAGAGCAGACGTTCCCCCAGGGTGGAAAGGAGAGCAATCTTGCTGCAATCCTGGAAAGGGCAGTGAAAACCTTCTATGAGCAGCAGAGATACTACAAAGATCCTCGCTTTCTTAACCTCTGGCTCAAGTTTGTGAGTGTTTGGTGACTATGTCTTGGGTGCTGCATTTTCTCTGTGCTTGTCGTGTCATTCATGCAGAGAAGCTGATTATTGTAACAATAGAGTCCACAGGTTATGTAGCAATATTAGAAATAGCTCTCTGCAAACCTGTTGCCTGGTCTTCTCGTTTGCAGTGGGATCTTCAGGCCTTTTTTATAATCATGTACTCTGGACACCTACAAGCTCCCTATGTTTTGCTTTGGAAGAGCTTGTTGCAGTTAATGGAGCTTGGTTGTTAGTTCAAGGAGAAAAGTGATTTGAAGATGTGTTTTTAGGTGTTTGTGTGTCTCACCACTTATTTTTGGTTCTGACTGTCTTGAGTCTACATCCCATGCTTAATCAAGACTGAGGTGAGTCTGTTTTGGTCTTGCCCCATCTCTCCATTGTAGTTTTTGTTATTCTCTGCCTTAAAACATTGTGGTAGGTTGAGAGAGCGCTTAGCTGTCCCTCCTCCACAGAGTAAGAAACCACAACTAGCCCAGTCGAAAGAGCAAGGTACATATTTACAAGCATATATGGAAAGCAGGTTATATATGACACAATATATACAGGTATTTACAATATATACACAGAAATACACAGCAAAGACAAATAACACAACAAAAATCCCTCCCCGAGGGAGGGATCCCCTCCTTGGAACCCCCTCTCTCCCCCCCTACCTCCCTTTTTCCCCAAAAAGGGGTTAGAGAGAGAGAAAGGCATGTTACTAAGGAAAAGAGTTGTTAGTAAGCTTCAAAAGCCCATGCAGGATTAGTGTTTGCTTATCTGAAGGCCATCTCCAGCAGTTCACAGAAGAAGCAGGCAGGGAGAACAAGCTGAAACTCCCCCCAAACCACACTGAGGAAAAAAAAAAAATTCCAACTGCTCTACAATCTAAATCTGAATTTTTGTTTATCAACCCATGAAATTCGTTTAGAATATCAGAATGTTTGGTTCTAGTACCGAAAACATTAGCCAGTGTGTTCCAGCAGTGTTTGTTCTTAAAGGCACAGCCTCAAACGACCACAAACATCATCTTTCCAGGTTTACCTTCCTGATCTGATTTACCAATTCTAAACCTGAAAATTTGGTTGTTTCAGGCAAACTGTTGTACTGAGCCCTTGGACGTGTACAGTTATCTACATAGCCAGGAGATTGGCACAACCCTGGCACTGCTCTACATCACCTGGGCAGAAGTACTTGAGGCTAGAGGAAGTTTTAAGAAGGCAGATCTGATATTGCAGGAAGGTCTTCAGCGCAAGGCTGAGCCTTTGGACAGACTCCAGTCCCATCACAGGTAAGCTTCCAGCAAGAGGGCAGGACTTGGAGTAGTCTTGTGTGCTTCAGTGGGTGCCTGGTACAGTGGAGTTTATTTTTAACTTCTCCAATGCCTTCCTTAGGCAGTTTCAGACCCGTGTTTCTCGTCAGACGCTGCTGGGGCTTGAGGAAACTCCTGATGATAAGGACACAGATCTTTTGGAAGCTGCAGAACCCCAGAGAAGCTCCTTGGCAGATTTGAAAGGCAGGGGCAAGAAAAAAGTGAAAGCCCCAGTTAGTCGTGTAGGAGATGCACTGAAACGTACGTTGAGCTGTTGACACCACACCGTATTACTGGAGGAGTTGCATCTTTCTGTTGTGCAGTTTGTACTTGAGTGTGATAATTAAAAGTTAATTTGCATAAATCCTTCTGCTTACAGCCGTGAGTCAAACCAGAAGCACCCAGGCTCTAACTTCTCAGCAGCCTTCAAGTAATCCTGGTTTTGCTGTGTTTGATGAAAATTCAGCTTCTGGACCTGAGATTCCTGTGATTACACCACAGCCCTGGGCAGCACCTCCAGTTCCCAGGGCCAAGGAGAATGAACTAAGTGCAGGACCATGGAACTCTGGCAGGGTAAGGAGCCCTAAACTGTGCTGGCAAGGAGAGGAAGGTGTATGGAAGCTGGTAACTTCTGAAACAAAAGTCCTACCTGTTCTTCTAGCCTGGCTTCTGCCTGAAGTCCCTGGCTATGCTTAACCCAGTCATGTTTAGCAAGTTGATTGTGCTTGAATAACTTCAAAAACCTTTCTAGAGTGTGGGGATCAGAGGAACTGAAAACCCACTGTATCAATGGTATATTGATCCTGACAGGGTAGGGAAGCTTGACAGTATGTGAAGAAAGCATGGCCGAAAGTAGGGTGGAGTGGTGTAGACTCTATGTTGAAGGAATGAGAACCAACAGCATTGCTACAGGTATTTCTGCTGTTAGAAATGATCTCTGATAATAACTGAAGAGAATGAGTCCTGTGAGATTTATTTACTTCAGGTCCTTAAATAACCCCCAGTGTTCTTCTGTTTTTTGTGGATTAGAGAGGGAGAATAGAAAGTAATCAGGAGATAAAAATATTTTAGGCTTCTCAGTATGGAAGTTATGAGTGAAGAATAGAAACACAAACTAGGGTGAGGGAAGGAAATAGACTAAAATTCATAGTAACTCCAGGAAGAATTACTGCCAGATGAAAGGCAATTTGATTAAGAGAACAGAGAAGTCCTTCCTGTGGGCTGCTAAATAACGTTCATTCTGTTGCCCAAATGCTTCTGGTTTTTTTGTTTGTTGTGTTTTTTTAATGTCTATCCTTAGAGTTCTCTCTGTTCCCACTTTTCATGAAAATTTCTTAGATTTAATTAAGAAAGACAGAAGCTGCAAGTAAGAGTGGAGGATGTTTAATTCACCCTCATTGGGGCATGGTGCTTGTTTTGGTGTGTCTTTCAGTGAAAGAATAACCTTTTGTGAAGTATGAGGTATTAAAAGCTGCACAGTAAGGATGCCAAAGGAAAATATTTGGAAAATGATAGAAAAGTTTGGTGTGAAGAATCCCTGCCATGTCACTACTTCTGCTGAAGAGTCATGGGGAGTTTCAAGTAGGCAAACAGAAGTGGTGTGTTGCTAGACTAAATTCCTTCAGTCTTCAGCAGTGGACCACTCAAGCAGTTTAGAATCGTTTGGGGTTGAAAATACCTCCAAGATGGAGTTCAACCTGAAGCCACCATGGCCCCAGGTGCCATGTCCTCACATTCCTTGAGCGCCTCCAGGGGTGATGACTGCACCACCTCCATGGGGCAGCCTGTTCCAATGCTTTATGTATCAGAACAGAATTAATGTTGAAGTCCATGATGTTTAGCATTTTAAAATAACAAACTACCAAACTGGGGAAAGTGGGATATGGAGGAATGTAGAGTCTGGAGATGAATGTTTCAGCTATTGACTGACCTTTCCTTCCCCAGCGTCCTCGCAGTGGGGCAAGGTCTGCTGTTGAAGTGCCCTACCAGCAGCCCAATTTCACCTTGTATGTGGATGAGTCAGCTCAGCAGCAAATCATGTGAGTCTTCTCTCCAGTTTGAAATGGGGATGGCATGTGGAGTTATCAAAGCTACTTCATCAATTCTGACTCCTGCAGCTAAGGCTCTAAGATCTCCAAGAACTTAAGACTGGCAACTTGGAAGCTCTTAGTGCTTTAGCTTGAGGTGGAGGCTTCAGTGCAGGATGTGTAAGGACGTGGGAAGTATTTGACTTGCTGCTCATTATGTGAGACCCTAGATCATATTTATAAATGGTAATTCATGGACTAGCTTAGCTCAACATGTTTCCACAAATACAGTTACCTCTCAGGATGCTGTTTGCTAAGAAAACAGCCCTGAACTGAGGCTCACTGCTGTTTTCCTCTGTTGGGAACTCTCTGCTTTTTCTAGCTGGAGCTCTATTCTGAGCCAAGCTATCCAAGTTTCCATGCCAACAGCATTGCTGAGGTTATGAAGCACTGTGCTGCTTTACCTGAAATGACCTCCCTGCTCATGCAGTGCTCCCTGAAATGTTCAGTCCCAGGAGGTGGAGTCATTCTGCTTTCTTGGAGCAGAGGAAAGTGCTTCATTCTTCAGTACTGCTGAACTTTCTTCCTCTGTAGTTAATGATGCCCATAGATACATCAGGTCTTTCTAAGAAGGGAGTAGAGAAGAATATTTGATAATACAGATGGCTTCCTTGGCTCTGAATTACCTCTAAGTGGGACTACAAAGATGCTGAGGGACCTAGAGCATCTCTGTGAGGAGGAAAGGCTGAGAGACTTGGGGCTGTTTAGCCTGGAAAAGAGCAGCCTAAGAGAGGATATTATCAGTGCTCAGCAACAGCTAAAGGGCCTGTGAGGGGCAAGAGGATGCCCCTTGCCAGTAGCGCCTGGTGATGGGACAAGGGGCAAGAGGCACAAGCTGGAACCCAGGAGGTTCCACCTGAGGATGAGGTGAAACTTTGCTGTGAGGCTGCTCAGTGGAGCTGAAGTAAAGACACCCTGCTCCAGAATGCACAGCAACTTTAGAATAACATAATTTTATTTGCTCTTGACTGCACCTTATCAACACTTGGGCTTGGATTTGGTTGGGGGTTTTGATTCAGAGTTGCAGCTTTTCTTTTTTGGGTTTTCTATCAATGCAACAAAATGTCTTCATTCTGCAGCTAGGTTCTGAAAAGAGCTGTTTTCTCTCCTGTGCTTTTTCTGTCTTACAGCACACACAATCAGTTTTAACACCTGCCTGTTTTTTCCAGGACTCCTTGCAAAATTGAACCCAGCATAAACCATGTCTTGAGTGCTCGCAAACCTGAGAAAGAGGAGGACCCACTCCAGAGAGTGCAAAATCAGCAGCAGGACATTCAAGAAAAGAAAGAGGTGGTGATGTACTGTAAAGAGAGAGTTTATGCTGGGGTTGATGAATTCTCTTTTGAAGAGATCCGAGCTGAAATCTACAGAAAAAGAGCAAGACTGAAAGCTGAAGGTATGCTGCAAAATGGGATTCACAGATTGCACTGGGTTGGAAAGAACCCTCAAAGGTGATTTTGCCCACTCCCTGCTGTGAGCAGGGATACCAGCTATATCAGGGTGCCTCAGGTCACATCAAGTCTCATCTTCCTGATGACAGAAGAGAGATGGGTCCCTTCCAACCCAAACCATTCAATGATTCCATAAAGATCATCTAGTTCAAAGCCCCTGTCATGGACAGGAACACCTCTCACTAGACCAGGGTACTTAAGGCCCCATCCAGCCTGGTGTTGAACAGTTCAGGTGAGGGGACAACCTGCTTCAGTGTCTCACAAAATTATACTGATCCACCTCCAGCTGTCTGTTATTACAGCTGCTTTTCCTTTTGCACAGAAATAGTTATTGAGCAGCTCTAAGGTACAAAGTAACAAGTCTGACAGCTTTGTGTCAGCTGTGACACAGAGGGAGAAGACCAGAGGTTTTGGTCCCATTAAAAATAAATGTATGCTTCAGTGTCAGATTGGATGTGAAATATGCCTTGTGTCTTACAAG
This sequence comes from Dryobates pubescens, assembly GCF_014839835.1. Lineage (NCBI taxonomy): Eukaryota > Metazoa > Chordata > Aves > Piciformes > Picidae > Dryobates > Dryobates pubescens. Next base: position 13,632,367 of record NC_071633.1, read on the forward strand.
CTTTTCTTCCTCAGAGGAGATGCAGGCCATAGCTCAGAAGAAGGAGGAATTACAAAGGAAAATTGGGGAGATGGAGAAGAAATTAAAGAAAATAATCACTGAGTGGCAACCACTACCTGAACAGGTATTGTCCTCATTTTAACTGCTCATTCATGAATAGTTGTTTTAAATAAAAACACCAAGGGAGGAGCCATATCCAATGACTGGCTAACGTTTGTTAAACCTTTTTTTGTACTATTGTGCACAGACATCACTCAGTCAGTGAATGTTCACAGAAATATTTCTCCTCTTCTTCCCAACTTGTCCCCAAGCCATATCTGTTCACTGGAGGAATGTCAATCAAAAAACTCCAAGATTTGCAAGCTTTACTGTTCCTTTGCAAATATTAAGTTACCTTATGCTGAGGTATAAACTCTGTATATTTTTATTTTTTTTTTAAGGCAAGGTCAAATACTGAAGGGGCTCTTTTGTTAAAGCTCTCTTCATGTGTGGTTTCCTTTTACATAGAGAATTTGTAGTGCAAAAGGAGGCTAGAGAGGAAGCTGAAACTAGGGGAAGGGAAGGGTTGCAGAGCAGTGTGAGCTAACCCCAGCTAACTAAGCACCACATAGTATCTTACTCCCTGCTCAGTGGGATGGGGAGAGAATTGGAAGGGTGAAAGTGTAGACATCTCATGTTGAGGTAAGGATGGTTCAACAGGAAACAAAAAAGCTGTGCACACAAGCATATAGCAGTGCTTTATCAAGACTGTTTTGATCACAAATCCCAAATAGAGCACCACACCAGCTGCTGTGGAGAGAATTTAACTTCATTCTAGCCAAGACCAGTACACAAAGCCATAGCTGATTCATCTCAAGGTTTTCTAGGCAGTAGTATGCTCTCTTTTATAGACCAGATTGGTTTGTTTTCTTTCCTATGGGGCCCAGTCTTGAACAGGTCTGTCATTGCTAGGTAGTTTTCTTACAGGCTGCAAATAACTAGTAAGAAGTTAATTATTTTAAAGCTTTTCCCAACTTCATCTGCTGGGCTAATAAAATATGTGTTTTTCTCTCTTTCCACCTTCCCCATTTCCAAAATAGTGCCTTAGTAAATAGTTTCAATACTGACATGTACCAAATTCACACCACTTTGTAAGCTGGGTAACTGTGTGGAAGTTAAACGTGGTTGCAAAAAGAATGGACCTTTTTCATGAAAGTAGATTAAGTACAAATCAAAATGGCTAAAGATGAGTATTAATCCATCAGGGCTTTAACCATCTACTCAGGGGTATCAGAATGTTCTTCGAATGGGGTATTAGAATGTTCTTGTTGCATGGGGTGTGATTTCATCACTGTAGAACCAAACTGGGTTTTTGTTCCTACAGGCAGCAGCACTGCTAACGGGAGTTTTTACACTGCCTTTGGAACTGCAAAGAGTTACTCCTTCCAATACAACAGAAGTTGAGGACAAACAGTCCCAGATGAAAAGGTAATGCAGGACTTTTAAAATTTATTTTAGAAGCAATAAGAGCTTGTGAGGATTATTTATGCATTACTACTACTCTTAAGTCTGTAACCAGGATCTGTAATCTGCCTTCCTGTAGTTACAATTGTTTGTCTGAGGGATTACAGCCCCTTGCATATCACCTTGGCTTGCTGTGTTTGGAACATTGACTTAGGTTTTGTGAGGGTGTGTAAAGTATAAAACCCAGGTTTGTGTCTTTTTCACAGTGAAGTCCAGGTCTTTGAAGATATTCAGCTACATAAAACATCTTCTGAGGGTAAGTGTTTCCATTTTTTTATCTTTAGGAGAAGGCTGTGTTAGAGGGCAGTATTATTCTGTATCAGTACCAGGACTGCAACAAACTAACACCAAAATTTATGTGGGTTGGAGGGATGAGAATGTGCTAGTGGTGCCTTTAACCATATGCAGCAAATGACTGAGCCTCCGAAGAGCTGCCACTGTTTGAAAGGACTTTCAAGCAGAAGAGCTTTTTTCTTCTAATGGCTGACAAGCTCTCTTCATGCTTTCATTGAAGCAGTCTTGATAAAATCTATACATGTCCCATGTTAATGTTAAGGTAGAAACTGTCTTAAGTCCTGTTTTCTGAGAGGATTTGGTAGGGGAACCCAATGGGAGATTACATGTTCAGTTTTGTTGTTGGGAAGAGCATGTGCTGAAGAAATTCTGACCTGAACTGACCACTGCTACTGTTGACAGAGGTTTGCCAGTCTCCTGATGAATACTCAGATGCACAAAGTGATAATGTGTTTTTAAACTCTGGGGAGGAACATCAAAATGAAGCTGGACTCGGGGAAAAAGGTACAGATTCTGCGTATTTTCTAAAAACACTTAAGTTAGCAAATGTTATATGGTGGTAAAAATTGTTGTTCTTTAAGGTGAGAAAGCTCATCTCAGTTCTGTAACTTTCTGTTAGCATAGTTCGTAAGACTGTGAATCAAATATTTTAAGTAGCATTGTTGTAGGAAGACTGTTGGTCTAATAGAACCTCTTGGTTTTTCTTTGTGGCTGTAGCTCTCTCTTACCCACCTGGTCCTGAGACGCCTTTTGCCGTATTTGATGAATGCTCCACTTTGGAAAATCAGAGTATAAGGTAGTTATTCAAGACTTAGTGATTACATACTGTAGTTTCCCCTCCCTCTAAAAAAATCTTTCTCTAGCAGCTGAAATACTGTTGTCATTTGTAAGGATGTAGGATGGGGTTTTGTTTTATATATAGTTGGTTTTGGTTTTTTATTTAATTGCTCTGTGAAGTCCATGAGGAGGTACTCTCGCAGAATCACCCAGAATGCATTGGGTTGGAAGGGATCCTCAAAGGTTATGTGGTCCATCAGCCTTACAGTCAGCAGGGATGTCTCCAACTAGAGCAGGTTTCTCAGGGCTCCAGCAAGTTTGACCTTCCTGATGTCTACCCTGCTCCAGTGTCAAACTGTTGCCCTTCATCCTATCACTACAAGCCCTCCTAAACTGTTCCTTCCCAGCCTTCCTGTAGATCACCTTCAGATACTGAAATGCAGCTCTAAGGTCTTGCCTGTTATTCCTCCTCAATCTGGAGCTGTTTAAGTTGCCATGTAAACTTTTTGCATTCTGGAGAGATATATATGCTGCAGTTTACTGGTAGCTCTTTAGCAGAAAGTGCTAGACTGAAGTTGTTAGTGGAGTTAGTTTGGAGAGGAATATGTTGAAGATGAGAAGCTGCTCTAATATAAATACTTAATGTAATGTGTGTTTATCTTAGTTGTTCTGCAGATCACACAAGGGGAAGTGCCCGGCACCCCCTCGCCGTTCGTAAACCTTCGGAATCTCGCACTGCAAAGGAAAACGTTCCACCAGAAGCCTGTGTAAGGAAAACTATTTACCCCTTAACAGCTTTCTTGCCAGGGGAAAAAACAGCAGAGAATGTTCTCAGTGAGGCTTGGCTTGACTCACATGATGTTTGATAAGCAAAGATTCTAAGTAGCTTTCTGCTGTGGAAATAATACCTGAATTGGGTGATGGTAAGATTTCACTGCAGATGTCATGGTTTTGTTAGGCTTTAAGGTGGGCAATAAAGAAATGGTAAGGAGTCTCCTAAATCAGCCACAGATGGGTGGCCAGGATTAGCTGCACTGAGAGTTTGAAGTCTGCATCCTGAAGAGTTGTGCTCATAATGCTGCCTCCTGGTTCCAAACATTTTCTTGCTGTTCAACCGAACAAGCACTTCAGCTTCTGTGTTCCACATCCGAAGTGCCCTACACTTGACTCCCTTAAACCCTCAGATCTTGTTTCCTAACCTTGTGTCTTTGTGGCAGCTCTGCAGATGTTTGGAAAACTTTTTAGTAGAGGTGGTAATTGCTGTTTTGCCAAAGGGCTTAGTTGCTGCATGCTGCCATAGACCTTTAGACTTCACAGGGTTAAGTGTTGTGCTGATTTTTGGTTCTGGAGGCAGTCTCAGTAACTGCATAGTTCTGCTTTAAGTGTTGTGTGTGTCTTCCATAGCCGACATTTTAGTAACCACTTGAATGATGTGGTCATAACTGAGCTGCAATGCACTTCTGGGGTGGTAGATGCTAAATGGCCTTTAACAGTTCATGGCAGCTCTGCAGCACTCTAGAAGGTAGCAAAGCTTTGACTTCCTACACGGAAAAGAAAAAATCTGCAGTTATATTGCAGCTAGAATTCAATTAGTCAGCTTGAACAATAGAAGTAGATTACAGGAAGACTGAGTGTCTGATTTATGTTGGAAGGTGCTAGAGTGGAAGAAAGAGAAATATTTAGCTTTTAAATAAAAGCAAATATGATGTAAAATCTACAGGCCTTTCACTCTCTTCTTACTTTTTTCAGGAAGAACTGAATGCAGTTGAATCTCTGACTGAAGATGCAGTAGTGACAGGCTCCTACAAGTACAAAAGCTTTTGTGCCAACCTGGAAGACACGTGTGACTTTGTTAGGGCTGCCCATCTGGCCTCGACGCCATTTCATGGGGTGGCAGCGCAGAGAATCCCAGCTCCTCTTTCGCAGAGCGACCTGAAGGAAGACAGCCCAGAATCTATAAGTGTGCCTCTGAGTCAGGTCACACCAGTTTGTGAGGCTCTCTGCATAAATAAGCTGAGGTAATGAACAGAAAAGCATCTTAAGTCCTTTTTCCTGACTTGTGTTGGCTGTGGGCTTACTATTCTGTTGCTGAAGGAACAATTTTCAGTATGTTCTGCTCTCTTCAGAAGGCAGCCCTTTCTGTAGCTTGCCTTGAACAGATTTAAATGTAATAGCAAGCCCACTTGGCTTTTCAGCAATACTGCTGCAGGACTCCATGCTTTTTCTACCCAGAATGAATGAACATTCTGTCTTTGTAGGCAGAGATTAAAAGTAGAATCATCAGTTGCTTTTATGCTTCCGTAGTTATTTTAGTACATAAAATGCATCTGATGATTATGGCTTAGATTTCTTCTATGGAGGAGAGAAATTGGATAGAAGAAAACTGACAACCTTCCTCCTGTTTCTTATCTTTGTCAATTAAAAAAAAACATCTGTTGCATGGGACTTTCTTAATTTAGAAGTGAGTTGGATTTGCTGGCTGTTGATATGTAAACATCTCTGCTGTGCTGAAGGTGTTTGCTTACTTGGCAAAACTATGCTGATTGTAGTTGGAAAGGAAAAACTAGAGTTATTTCCCACCCATCCCTCAAGTGCTTTAAAGCATGGTAGGTCTGAATTTTGGTCGTGAGGGGAGTTGGACATGATGATCTTTAGAGGTTCCCTTCAACCCCTAATGTTCTAGAGTTGCAAGATTCAGTGTGTTGTCTGTTGTAGCAGTCATTTGCTGGGAGTGAAGATAAAATTCATCTGTGGACTAAGATTCTGAGCATAAACAATTGTTGTAGCTAAGAGAAAGCACTGGTGTAACTATTGACTTCTCACAAAGGTGGGGAAGGACTTGTGTAACTTCAAGCAGTCTGGGAATGCCCACAGCCCTTTCGTAGTTTCTAGGCAGGCATTGTCTAGCCACTCTAGCTTCTGAAAGCCTGAATAGTTGATGACTTTATTTACAGCCCCATCATGGAAGCAAGCCTGGAAGATACTCACTCAACAGGTTCTTCTGTCTCCTCGGGATCCTCTCTTTCCTCTGTTACACAAACATCCACCATTAAATACCTGCCTATCTCTGAGAAACTGGAACTTGCCCAGAGCATGCCTGCTGATTCTGGAGGTATCAGTGAAAATATTACTGGTTAGTATTAAGCTTGAGTTTCACTCGCAACAAGTAATGTGCAGCTGTCAATAAACTGTGGTGCTTTTTATGTACTGCCTTGGTTTGTCTTCACCCTTCTGTCTATCTCCCACCACTTTGCTTTGTGGCTAAGCTTGAAGCAGTAATGAGGTGTACAGTGTATCCTGCTTGTCAGCATCTAAAAGGTCAGAGCATTGAGGTGACATTATTTTAGGTGTTAAAGCAGGGAGTATGTAGCGGTCATTCTGAAAGGAAACATTTTGGACTTGGTGGTGGTGAGAACTTGCTAAGACAAGTTTTTGTCTTGATATTTTTTTTTTTCTTTCCTTGCTTTAATCTGTGTGTTCTCCTGATTTGCTGATGAGTGCCACATTAAACAAGGAGAATATGCATTTGGACTCTAGTGAAAGTTGCAGAGGTATTTTCTGACAGAAGCACTTCTCTGGTTTTGGTTTAAAATTTACACTCTTAACTTTGCTGAAAAATATTGGGCTGCTGCACAGCAGGTTTCTTGTTCCAACTGAAAGAAAAATACTCCTACTTGAAATATTATTTTTTTTTCTAGCCAAAACCCTATGTTTCTTTCTGTTATAAAGATTTATGTTACAGTTAGAACAGGAATGCTCACAAAAAAATTAGAATTAGTTTTGTGTTGATGGCTTTCAAGGTGTTTAACCTGCTTTAACTCCATTGCATTTGGTTTATGATCTCTTAATTAGAATTGTGTCCCTGAAACTTCTCAGTGCATCTGGTTGAGAGAAGAATCTTTCTGTGTCTGCAGACTGTTTTATGATGAAGCACACTCAGGACCTGGAATGAAAACAGAATTAGAAGGGTGTTGACACCCAAAATATTTTGAATGGGTCTTACACTTACTTTTTTTACCATAGGCACTAGTCTTTGAGCAAGATGAAGAGTCTTTGCAGATTCTTTTCAGAAAAAAGGTGTTTAGTTCAGATGCTTTAATGGTTCCTTTTTCAACCTCTGATCATTCCTGTTCATTTTTTCCTTTGCATTTTGCACATCTGCCTTGAACTGCATTTCCCAGCCTGGGTGTAGTAATTCCGGTGAGGACTTAATGCTGCATAGAACAGAATACTTCAGCTGTCTGTCAGTTTATTCCTGTAAAATATGCCACTGAATTTCAGTAAAATATTGGAACACATATTTTAACCTTCAACTTCCAACATTTCCTGGGTCTGCTTTCACAGAATGACTTCTGAAAAGCACTACAGTCAGAAATTACTTCAAATGGAGTGTTACAGTAGGTAATGATGTGTTGATTCTTACCTTTGCACTGTCAAAGCTTAAAATGTTGTCATACAGTTACTAGTAAAAAGTTTAAAAGGATTACTAGTCATAGTCTTTGGGAGAGGAGTTCAGTAGAAGCCATCCAGTTCTGATGTATTTTACTCTGCTTCGTCATTTCAGATTGACACTTTTCAGGCTACTTTCCTTTTGTGCAGATGAACTCAGCTATTGAATTATTTTCTCTGCCCTGTTATGCAGGAAAATAAACTCCAGACCTCCACATAACTATCTCATGTGTCTTCCAGGATATAAAATCCATTGAATTCTTAATACTGCAGCAAGCAGCAGAGTTGGAGTCCAACTTTGTTTTTCCTTTTCTTAAATAAAACCTCTTCTGTATTCAAAGGAGTGAATTTCAGTAAAACCCTGAATTATTTTGTGTGTTTAAATAATCAAACTGATTGCTTACTCTGGACACAGGTTTGAAAAAAACCTTAATTTGCAAAGTAGGTTTGAGTTCTGCGGCTAATTCAGAGCTTTGTCTCTTGTGGAAGACAGGTGGTGCTACAGCAGAATCCAGACCTGGTGATGAGATGGTTTGTAAGGTAGCTTCTGAAGTGTTATATTCACATCACAACACAAAACTATTGCAAAGAGGTTAATTGACCTGCAGAAGGGTGATAAAGTAAATCATGCTGCAGATAGAAAGCTTCCAACATCCATCTTACTGTGACAGACAGAATCCTAGAATCATTTTGGTTGGGAAAGACTGTTAAGATCATCTGATTGCAACCCTTAACCCAGCACTGCCAGGTCACCACTAAACCATGTCCCTCAGCACCACATCTTCAAGGCTTTGAAAGCCTCCAGAGACTTACCACATAGTTCTAGCTGCTCTGTTTCTTGTTCTAGGTGATGTAACTCAGTTCTTGTGGAGTGCTGAACAACGTATGAAGCTGTTAGATCCTCTGCCAGCACTGCTGGCTGCTGCTCCAAATTTTCATCTGAAGACTGGTGTTCTGCCTGCCATGGAGGTGAAGGATATTGAGCTTGGTAGGTGCACTAGAGACCCTACAGCCAGAGATCTGGCTTATGTTCTAATTGGTTTCAAATAGATTTCCTGTGCACCCTCACTGGTTTTATGTAGATGGGGAATGTCTTGAGCAACTTGGGTGTATTTCCCATGACAGCTCTCAAAAGAAACTTCCATAGAATCTCATAGTGCGTTGGGAGGGACCTTTAAAGATCATCTAGTTCCAAAGGTGGGGACACCTCCTCTGAAAGTAGGCTACTCAATGCCCCGTCCAACCTGGCTTTGAACACTTCCAGACTTGGAGCTTCCACAGCTGCTCTGGGCAGTCTGTTCCACTGCCTCACTGCCCTCATGGGGAAGAATTTCCTCCTAGTGTATAATCTAAAACCAGCTTTCTCCAGTTTGAAGCCATTGCCTCTCATTCTGTGACTCCATGCCTTTGTACAAATCCCCTCTCCAGCTGTCTTGTAAGCCCCTTTCAGGTACTGGAAGGCTGCTCTAAGGTCTCCCTGGAACCTTGTCTTCTCCAGGCTGAACAACCTCTTGTCATGTCCTCATGGATCAGAATTGCTCCAGCCCTCTGATCATCTTTGTGGCTTCCTCTGGCCCTGCTCTAACAGTTCCATGTCCTTCATAACAGGAAATGAGACTTACTGTGTCAAAAGGGAGTACTGGACCAGTGAAGAGTACAAGATGGTTTTTGCTGTTCCAGCTGATTCTTGCCTGCTGCTTACAAAGGGATTTGTCATAAAGGTAACACATTTGATAGTTGGTATACAATGTGTCAAGTAAAATCTAAGTTTGATTCTTAATCCCTGAATTCCCTGCATGAAATTTGCTTCTTCAAATCTTCTTTGTTGATACAGATTAAAAGTTTCTGCCTGTGGGAAATGTTGTCTTTGGTAAAGTTGGGAGGCAGAAAAAAGAGGATAAGACTGTGGAGATGAACAATTTTCCCTTTATCCCCAAAATAAATGTTCTCCTGCTGTACCTTTTTGTAGGTGTATTCTCAGCCCGTGCCTTGGGATTTTTATGTCACACTTGAGTTACAGAGGCGTCTGAATGCTGATTTTGACCAAAACTTCAGTGAGAACTGCAGCTGCTTCTTGTATCAGGATGGCTGTGCCCTTCTACACACTGGCATCAACTGCTTCACACTTGGGGTCAGTACTGAGAAACCCTGTAGGAGACGTGAGCTCCTGCATAGGTACCATTAGTGCTGGTTGTCATGGTGCTCACTGCTGAAAACAGCTTCACCTTGCAGACCAGATCCCCCGGGCTTTCTTTCTACCCAAATGAGAGCTGTCTATCCTAGCTGGTTTGTCATTCATAGATCATGTGCCTCTTGGAGACAAGCTTTAAATTTTTCACATTTTTATTCATGAGTGACAAATGACCTGAGCCAAGAACCACAGCAAGGTTTGCATCTAAATCTCTCGTTTAACTTGGCATCTTGCAGCGAGTTCCAGTTTGCTGTGGCAAGGTCATAGTACTGAGTATCTTGCTGAAGGATTTACATCCTAAATGAAGTCTTGCAAGTGCATTTTGAATTGTTGCATAAAATAGCAGACAAATTAAACAGCTATTTCAATCTTCAGTTCGATTTCCTCCTCCTGGGTAACAGTGTCTCCAAAGACCTCACAGTAGTTTGAGTTTTGGCTGGGATGATAATGGGCAAAATTTGATTATACTGAATTTAGAGTAGGACTGTTCTGTCTGTACAGATTGGGGGGGTGGGAAAGGGGTGGTATAAATAATTCACTAACCCAAGGTAGAATGGCATATAGATCCAAGTTTATTCCCTGTTTTCAGGATGTTATTCCTGTCCACAAGTCTCTCACGGAGGAAGTTATCCTGTTGGTTGTTCATGATCTTCTTCTTGTGGTAGAGAAACTCCACAAAGCAGAGATTGTCCATGGAGATCTCAGGCCAGAGGTGTTCTTTCTGGGAGACAGGTTGGTCTCTGAATGCATATGGGAGGGTGTGTAACACTGTTTAAAATGTACAGGAACTGTATCTGAGAGCATTGTGGGATTTGGAATTGACTTCCAGAGATCAAGTCTAACCCCGCTGCCAAAGCAGAATCAGCTAGTGCAGGTCACACAGGCATGCATCCAGATGGGTCTTGAAAGTCTTCAGAGAAGGAGACTCTATCTCCTCTTTGGTCCAGGGCTCCAGCACCCTTAAAGCAAAGGAGTTTCTCCTCATGTAAGGTGGAACTTCATGGATTCCAGTTTGTGCCCTTTGTCCTATCACAGGACACCACTGAAAAGAACCTGGTCCCTTGACACCCACCCTCCAGATAATTAAAACATTAATCAGATCCCCTTTCAGTCTTCTCTTCAAGCTGAACAGCCTCAGGTCTCTCAGCTTTTCCTTATCAGAGGGGTGTTGCAGTCTCTTCATCATCCTTGTAGTCTCTGTTGGACACTCTCTAGTACATCCCTGTCCCTCTTGAACTGGGGAGTCCGAAACTGGATACAGTACTCCAGGTGTGGTTTCCCTAGACCAGAGAGGGTGAGAACTTCTTTTGACCTGCTGGCCACACTCTTCTTCATGCCTCCCTGGATACTATTGGCCTTCTAGGCTACAAGGGCACATTGGTGTCCCATGGAGAACTTACTGTCCACCAGGACCCCAAGATTCTTCATGGAGCTGCTTTCCAGCAGGCCAACCCCATACTGTAACTTGTCATTTCCCCTCTTTAGCCAGGATACTGGTGTTGCAGTCCAGGGATGGTTTTTTAAAAACTCTTCTGAAACCAGTAAAAACCCTTTGGTTAGGAGTAAACCTTCCTTTGTTTCTACAGAAATTGAATATAGTGATGTAAAACACTAACCAAAGGGGTTTTGCTATTGCCAGTGGTCTCAGGTTTCTACTTTATCAGCATACTGGGCAGCAACTGGATATTGGCAAATAATTTGCCTTCTGGGTTTGCATATCTGAAACCCAAAGGGCAGGTGGGACTGGAATATCCAAACACTGTGAAACTGGTTGCTTAGCCTCCACTGCAGTCCAGCTCAGAACTTGATGCACAGATCTAGTTTTTCTTTAGGCTCTTTCCCATATTATGTTAACAAAGTCACACGGCCTTTGGAATGTGATCCATGAACTAAGCGTGGGAAGATGGGAACTTTGGAATGCTTGATGATTCAGATGTGATTCCATTAGAAGAAATTCACTGGGGCTGTTAATCTTCACTGGTAGATTAAAAATAGCTGTCTAAATTTATTTTGAGCCTACAGTCATCTCATGCACACCCCCAATAGTATACTGAGAATTTCTTTATAATTTGTGTAACTTATTCAATTGATTTATAGAGTACATAGATTGCATCCATGTACTACTGAAATTCTTGTCTTCACACCTCCCAGTGGTCTCTTGCAGTTTAGAGTGCACACTTCCTGGTTTGAAGGCTTGACAGACTTAGATGTCTCCTGCTGGATTTTTGTGCTGAATACAAACCAAACTAAACATTTCCCTGGAGGTGTTCAAAGCCAGGTTGGACAAGGCTTTTCACCAACCTGTTCTAGTGGAAGGTGTCCCTGCCCATGGCAGGGGGCTGGAACTAGATGCTCTTGAAGGTTGCTTCCAAGCCAAACCATTCTGTGATTCCATGACTAAACTGCTAAAATGTTTGGAGATGGTAGGTTTGTGTTTGTTTCCCAGATAGCAGAAACTGTCCTAGGCTAAGCCCATGGTATAAGTTACAAAATATGTTCTTAGCCCACAGGTATTCAAGAGCAGTAGTGAACAGTGATCTGCATGGCTTGGTAGTGCTCTGTCACCTGAGCAGGCACTCTTCACTGCCCCTTCATTTGGTCCTTCTAAATATATAGATCAGGAAAGGTGATGAAGCAAATGTTTTCTGAGGTCTTCAAGGAGAAGAAGTGGTATATATTACCTGTTCTCCCCTTCCAAGTGTTTCAGGGAGCTGTGAGAAATGCCAAACCAGGGTCATCCTCAACCTTTTAGTGTTTCCCATTGCTTACTCTGGAGATATCAGTATCACCAAATCACAGACTGGTTTGGGCTGGATGGAACCTGTAAAGATCACTAGTCCAACCCACCTGCCATGGGCGGGGACACCTCCCACTAGAGAGGTTGCTCAAGGCCCCATCCAACGTGGCCTTGAATGCTTCAAGGAGGGGGCATCCACAACCTCCCTGGGTAACCTGTTCCAGTGTCTCACCATCCCCATTGTGAAGAATTTTTTCCTCTAAGCTTCAGACTGCCAGCTTGTTCCCCACCTGGGAGTGGTATTTCCAGGAGTAGTTCTGAAGCTGACCATCAGAGGGGAGCATCGACACAGCAAAGACTCTTCTTGCTTTACATGTCAGTTTTAAAAACAAAAATTTGTTGGTTTGTCTTATGCTTCTTTTGCTTCCTCTGTTTTCACAGGGTCTGTGATCCCTTTGGTAGTAATATCTCAAAAGCTCTGAAGATAGTGGATTTCTCTCACAGCCTGGATTTGAGATTGCAGTCTCGCGTAAGTTTGCCAAACAGCTTTCCCATAGCTCAGACCCCTCATGGACAGCAGCTTCTGGCAGAGAGTTCTCCTCCATATCAGGTGAGTCTCAGGGCATCTTAGGTTTTGTCTTCCTTATCTCTTTTCTCAATTACTTTTTTTCTCAAGTTGTATCTTGCAAAATGTGGAAGTTCCTGGTAGATCAACAACAAAAAGTTGTCTTCTGATTAACTCTTTGGTATGAAATGAAGCTGAGTGCCCATGCTTATTTAGGAAACCATATTTCATAAGGAACCCCGAGTAAAACCACAACTGTTTACTTTTTGAAGCCTTCTTGCTTAGCAGGATTCTGGAAGATCCTGCTCAAAAATCAATTTGGACTTCAATATGTCAAAATACCAATAGAAAGCTGCAGTGCATTGCAGAAAGTGGTAGAAGCTGAACTTTCTTTGTTGTGATTGCAGGTTGACCTGGTTGGCATTGCAGATATAATCCATTTGCTGTTGTTTGGGGATCACATCCAGGTTTATCAAGAGAATTCTCTCTGGAAAATCAGCCAAAATACATCCAAGTAAGTCCTTTTGCAGAGAGGAGGCAGCTCAGGGAGAACAGACTTGTCACTCCACTTTCTTTAGAGTGGTGCCATCTTCAAAGCTTAGAACACTGAACTTGGTGCTGTTGTTGCTTAACAAAAGAGTTCTGTGAGGACTATATTTTGAAGCTACCTAGACTTGTTGCTATGTAGAAGTCAATTTTAAGCTTGAATATGAGCCCAAGTCCACTTCAGATGACTTGGCCTCTTTTTCCTTCCAGATCAGACTGCTTTAGCCTCTCTTGTCACTTGATAGACTAAGCTAGAAGTTTGTGAGTGGGTAATGAGGAGCGGGGAATGGCATATGGTTATTCAGGTTTTCTGCTATTTTTGCTTTTTAGTCTATACTGGAGGGCTAAGATACTGATGCTAGGGGGTCTGTCTCTAAGACTTGCAGGCACAGTGTACATGACATAGGAATTTAAAACGAACATTTAAGATGCATTATGCAAGCAGCTTCTTTTTGGAAGCTGCTGTTTGTCCTCGGGCATCAATTTCTTCTACTCTTTCAGCCACACGCTTTGGCTACAAGACTGTGTTCATCTGCCCTTTGTTTGGTCTTAGACCAAACACTTGTTCCTTTTGCCAGTCACATCCTGCAGTATTTTCTGCCTTAGATTTCCATAAGAATTTTCCAGAACTTTCTGCTCCTGACAAAGAACTTGACAGCTGCATTCAGGATCCTGCTATGCTGGCTGCCCTTGCTCTGTGGATATACTTCTAGAAGAACCATTGCTCAAGGAAACCTGCTACCACTCAGGAATTGTTCAGTTCCCTAGCAACATGCAGTGCTTATACTTCCTAGTTTATTGTATGCAGCCTTTGAAAAAAAAATCTCATCTTCTGAAGCTGTGTACAGGGAAAAGCACTTTTTCTTTATTGGACATATCTATTTTTCTGCTCCATAGAGAATCACAGAATACTTAGGTTTGGAAAAGACTGTTAAGATCAAGTCCAACCATTAACCTAGCACTGCCAGGTCACCACTGAACCACTGAGGGACACCTCAGCACCACGGCTTTGAAGCCCCTTTTGGGATGGGGACTCCACTACTGCCCTGGGCAGTGTGGTCAAGGGCTTGACAATCTCAAGGGGAAGAAATTGTACCTCATGTCCAACCTACACCTCCCCTGGGGCAAGTTGAGGCCATTTACTCTTGTTCTATTGCTTCTTCCTTGGGAGAAGAGTCCTACCCCCACTTCACTCCATCCTCCTTGCAGGGAGCTGTAGAGAGCCAGAAGGTTTCCCTTCAGCCTCCTTTTATTGATGCTGAACAGCTCCAGTTCTCTCAGCTGCTCCTCTCCAGACCCTTCAGCAGCTTTGTTGCTCTTTTCTGGACCTACTCCAGCCCTTCCATGTCCTCCTTAGAGTGAGAGGCCCAAAACCAAATCCAGGATTTGAGGTGTGGCTTCAGTGCCCAGAACAAGGAAATCATCTTGGGAAAGCTTTTTGAAAAGTACTATGAAAAAAACCAGACAACTATTAAACAAATTTCAAGGCAGTAGAACAACTGGTAGAGCCACTAATTTTACTACCAGTTCAGCAAAATATTGAAGTAATGGGGAAAGCACAAAATTCCTTTAAGGCCAATGGCAGTCAGTAAAACAGAAACCACTTGAAAGGTGACAGAATAAATGCAAAACACTGAGGTCAGTGTTGTGGTCAAGACTTCTGGCAAGGCAGAGGGTGAATTCAGGTTTCTCTTTTCACCTTTGAGCATTACTATAAGGCTGACTACCAGCTTTTCAGGGAAGGGAGTTTCAGCAAGTTAACTGTTAGTGGAGAATGGATTTGGAGATTATTCTGTTCCAGGAGGGGTTTTAGTTTTCTTGTTTTCACTGTTTTAGGAAAACTCATCTCTGCAGGTTTATTGTCACTCATAACTCATTAGACACCCTTACCAAGGTGTAGCCTCCTTTTGTTGTGTCTGTGTTTAAGTCCATGAAGGAAATGCCCCAATTCTTGCATAATTTTTTTTATTAGTTAGACTCTGTATGACCTCACCATTGTAGAAAATACAAGAGTTCCTATTAGTGTAATAGCACAGGGCAGATTCGTTCTGAGGCTGTGCCTGCTGCTGTTGTGTGAGTCACTCTCAGAAAGCAGAGGCAGATAATTTGTTCCAAGCCAGTGTGACTCCTGACTTGAAGGAGAAAAGTGCTTCAGTAGTCAGCAGCTGCCTGTTCCATGGACTTCAGTGCAAGGCTGAAGAACAAAGGGTTAGCTCTGACAGAAGTTTTCTGAGTCTTAATGAGTCACTTAACCTTTTTATTCATGTTGTGTGGGTATATCTGTGAGAGGGGGGATTTGCTACTATTAATCGTCTTTGAAATGTTACCTGGATGAGAACTTTGCAGTTGGAAGGCAGGGAGAAAGTAAAACTGGCTGTATACCACTCTTGCATTCTTTTTTTTTCTCTTGCAACTTTCCTTTAATATTGACCTGTGAACTTAGCTTGCAAATGAGGGAATAAAGTTTAGCTCTACCCCTTCCTCATGAATCTGCCAACGCTGATTCAAAGAATGCTCTTGGATATCTCCTTTAATTTGAAAGCACTGTGGCTTGCGGTCAGGTACACTAGAACAGGTAACTAAAAATTGTGGTGTTGACAGAGCTGTGAAACAGCCTCTCTAGTTACAGCTCAGAAGAGAAAGGGGTCCACAGGTCTAAACTTAACACATTCACATGATGGGAGTGAAATTTATTTCAGGCTTAGTTTTCCCCAGGTATTTAGTACTGAATAGAAATGGAAACCTCACACACAGTTTGACTAAGCACTGCTCTCTCTGTTTTAGGGCTCTTGACAATGATTTCTGGAGTAAACTTCTGGGGAGAATTCTGAATGCAGATGGTAAGTCCACAGTGCCTCTGCTGAAGGAACTAAGAGAGGAAATAAGTGACATGTTTGACAGCTCCTATGAAGAACGTCTTATTTACTCCTTAATGTCACTGGGACAAACTCTGCTCGTGGAGGACTTCCTGTGATTTGTTGGACACATACATGTTTGTATTATGGAAAGGAATTTGTTAACTACTTATTTTTATCAAATAAGCATAGAAACTGATTGTTGTTGTTCTTGCAATGCTTCACCTGGGACTCACTAACAAATGTTGGTATCGGTGCACAGAAAACCTCCTGACCCACTTTCTCTGAGCAGTTGGTCGGAGAAAATTTGATGAAATAACCTGCTGCCCTTGCCCCCCACCATGTGCTCCTTAAAAATAAGTTTAAGACCAAGTTCACACTGGTTTTGTTGGGATTTTAATGAGTGTTTCATCTACATTGTATTTCTTCAATAAAGTTGTATTTTGATAGTTACTATGTCAGATACTTGATTTGGTATCCAGGCTGGAGTGCTGCTGCCTGACTGGGAATTGTTTGACTGCCAGATGATACAAAAGCCTCTCTCTTGGTGGTAGCTTTCATAACCACATAGAACTTCCTGGATACTTGAACACAACTTGGAGGATTTTACTTGGCACTGGTGCTGGTTTAGGATGGAGCTTAAAAGAAACTTCTCAAACACTGGACCAGGTTTCCCAGGGAGGTGGTTGAATCCCCACCACTGGAGGTGTTTCAAAGGGACAGGAATGCTGTGCTGAGGGACATGATTTAGCCCCAGACTTGGTAGACTTAAGATCATCAAACCATTCTTTAAGGGTGTCCTTCTTGTCAGGAAATTGCATTCTGGATTCTCTGAATACCTGTTGGGAGCTGAATCCCAATGTTGGGATAGTTTTGAATTATTACAATGAACAGAATGAGTCCAGTTTCTAACACCTTGATACCCATTTAGAAGTGGACTTCCCTTATTTTCTACCTCTTGGGTGTGTCAGTTCCCTCACTGCAGAGTGAGATCTTAGGTAAGAAAATAAGTTATTGAGCAGAAGTTTTGGCTATTTTCTGTCTTATTGAGAAGAGACAATAAATCACCTTTTAAAATAAACTTTTAATTAGGCTTTGGTGATCCATTTGTCTAAAATTGACAGAATGCTAGAGGGGAAAAAATTCCACTTATTTTTTAGGAAGACCTCACCACACTGTGCCATTCTCAGTAATCTACCCAATTCTGAGCTCCATGCATGAACTCTGCTTTGGTTCTACCAAACCTACTCTAAATCAGGTCCAACTGTTTCTTTTTCAGTTCATGAGTTCTATGACTACTTGTAAAAGGAGACAAATTACCCCTCCTGCATGTGCATCAGCAAATAATTCTACATCATTCCTCTGTGCTGCTGCTGATTTCCCAAATAATAAATATTCCAACAATGGCTTTGGGCTAAACTGTAACTTCTGAGGGGTTGCTGTGCACTAGTGATTTCCCCAGTGATGGCTTTGGTGGCCAAAAGCTTAGTATTCTTATTCTGAGTGAGTTATTTGACTGTGGTCTTGAGAATTGGTGGTTAGACTCTCATTTAGCCTTGGGCTATGGGCACTGCTCTTAGAGTAATGTGCATCTGCCTAAAATGATTGTCCTAAAAGACTGCTGAAGGAAGGCTAGAGTTCCTTTAGCAGTTTTGTTCTCTTGGTTCTTGCTGGTTTGCCCTTGTCCCTCTGCTTGGTTTATCTAGCAGAATGCTGTATTTAGAGAGGAAATGAGAGCTGCTTATTTCAGTTTCATTCAGTATCTGATAGAATTATTTTCTCTTTTAGCCTGGAGAAGAGCAGACTGAGGGGGGAATCTTATCAATGCTGATCAATACTTTGAGGGTAGGTGTCAGGAGGATGAGGCCAGGCTTTCTTCAGTGGTGCCCAGTGACAGAACAAGGAGTAACAGACACAAACTGCAACATAAGTTCCATCTAAACTTGAGGAGAAACCCCTTTAAGGATGATGGAGCCCTGGAGCAGGGTGCCCAGAGAGGTGATGGAGTCTCTATTTCTGGTGACATTGGTGGATGCGTTCCTGTGATTTTTCTCTAGGTGACCCTGCCTTGTCAAGGAGGTTGGACTCAACCTGCACAGGTCCCTTCCAACCCCTACCATTCTGTGATTTCATGATATGGGGGTTGCACCCCATGTAGTCTAGGCAAAGTCAACAGCCATGGTAATTTCTCAAAGTGATTGTAAGCAGTACGAAGCCTTTGCATACAAGTGCGTGTCTGTTTCCATTGTGATGTGTCCTTGTCTTGCCTTCCAGAAGCGGCTGTATTTTGGTAGCACTGCAGATTCTTCAGGACAGAAGCTACTATCCAAACATGAGTGCTACATGACCTCAAAAATTGCTGTGAGCTGGGAAAGCTCCATCCACCTCTAATGAATGAAAGTCCGAGAGCTGGCAGCATTCAGCAGTTTCACAGGCTCAGGATATTTTCTAACAAGAAAATTCATTTTCTGAGACTTGTTGACAGAAATGTCAAGAATGGAACTGCTGCCTTTCCCTCCACCCACCCCAGCAAAAAGTGAGGGGGGGGGAGAAAAGCAGCCCTTTATAAATAGCTCTGTTCCTGTTGTATTTGTAAATTCAGAGCTTTTTGTGTCAATGACATCACCCTCTTCTCCATGGCAACTCCTTACCATGTCCAAACTGCAGGGCACTAGCAGAGAAACTTCAGCTAGCAAACGAACAGGTTGATTCCAGATGATTTAATTGAGAAATAGTGTGAAGGGGTGACAGGAGGGGGTGGGAAACATGAGCCAAGGGGCTCCTGTCAGCTCTGTTCCTCTGGAAAGCTGGCACCTGTGTTGATTCTCTTCCCAGCTCTCCTGCTTGATGTCCTTGTCAGGAGGAGGAGGTGGGTGGAAGGCAGGCAGGCAAGAATCTTATTCTCCATCTCTGGTGTGTCTGGAGAGAAGTGCTCCAGGTGACTAAGCAGGAGGAGCTTGACTGACTCACTCCAGAGTTATTTTCTCTCTCCCCCTCCCATCTTTTCTGTTTGTTTTTTAGCTTTCACCCAACAGCTTGTGTTTTTCCCCAGGCCCTGATGAGAAAGAATCAGCAGGAGGGCTTTCGTGTTACCTAATGTTCACAAAAATGTGCTTGTGGTGATCCAGGTGAGGAAACCAAAGCCAACTTCTCTTTTCTTGCTTTCTCAAGACAGAAAAATGAATTGTCTCTCAGATACCACACCTTTATCTTTAAAAGAAAAAAAGCAAGTGCTTCTCCTGTCTGAATGTTATCCAGGAAATAATGAAACTGAGATGCCAGGAAGCTGTAAATAACTGGCTTCTTTATCAGGCTACCTATGGAAAATACCCAGCTGCTTCACTGGCAGCCCTGCTGGTTTTGACTTGATTTCCAACCCAGCTGCAGTTGGGGGAAGTGATTTCACTTGCTGTCTTGATTAGAGAATTGGATTCTGCTGGGTTTCATTTGGGATTGAAGGAGCAGGAGCAGAATGGTTACATCTTCAGAGTCTTTAACCAGTGTAAACTGTTGCTGCTTCAATCAGCTTCAGCAATCTGCCCCAATTTACATCCCTGTGAAGTCTAAAGCCTTAGAGCAGTTCACCTCCTTCCTTCCACAGGGTGCCATGAGATCTGCAGCTGAGATCCAGCCTGCAGAAGCCTCCACTTGATTTTTATATTTTGCATTTTTTGAAATTGCATGACACAAGAGGCAGGCAAGTTGTGCAAGATCAGCACAACCCTACAGAGCTCTGCCATCCAGCAAGGGCCATGGCAGTGCTTCAGCAGCTTGCTAAGGAAGACTTTGTTTTGCCTGAGTGATGGAGGAATGCTGTGCTCACTGCTCCTGGTCTGCAGGGCACAGGAGGCTTTAATCACAGAATCTCAAGGTGTGAGGCTTTGTGCTCTCTGTTATCTTCCTCCCCACCCTGGAGTGAAGTCTAACTTAGCCATTCTGTGATTTCAAAGCTCAGCTGAGAGGATATGCAGGCATAGTCTGTATACCTGAATCTTCATGAGCATCTTGCTCTTGCCTTTTCTGCTAAATGCCACTCAAGGCACAGTCCCATCCTCTTTGCTGAGCTCACAGCATCAGCCCACCAGGAAAAAAAAAAGTCCCAGAAAACCTTGATTCACTGCATCATAGGATCTTGAGAGGGGTAAGTGTCTACAGTGAGCTCTCCTCAGGTTTAACTGCAGGGGTTTGATGGAATTCATCATTGTGGGCTCCTGCAGATGTGAGGGTCTTTCTCCTTCAGTGGATTCTCCCAAACCCTCTGCTGCTTGCCAGGAGTAGGGGGTGTGTGTGGCACTGCTGCATTCCCTCCCAGGCAGTGGGGCAGTGCTGGTGAGCTGGGTCTGTTTGCTGACTGAACCAGGATCTTTCTGAAGAAGCTTGAAGATGAAATTGCGGAGAATTTCTGCCTGAAGCAAGGGATGTTTCCCGTGTTTAAGACAAGCAGCAACCTGCAGTCAGGAGGAAGAAGGGGCTGAATTCACTCCAGAAGTATTTCTCTGAGATTATTTTTTTTTTTCCTGAGGTAAGACTGCTGCTTTGAGAGGCAGATAGGGCAACAGGGTCCAGCATTCTCAGCGCTAAAACTGAGAGGACATCGAAAATGGGTTTTGCTTTCCCAAGCTGTAGAAATGGGATAATTCTCTGAGGTCTTGGGCACTCCCATTTTTAGGCTGGAAATTTAAATCAGTCACTAAGAACTGATTTTTGAGAGGTCTAAAGCCACAAAAGGAAAAAAAGTGGGGGGGTGAGGGGAATGCTTTTAACCCTGCCTTTTGCCTGCTTGTGTTCAAGTGGTGAATAAGTGCTGTGGACTATGCTTCTAAACTGTCCTTAAATAGCATGATGGGTGTCGTAGAAACAGTGAGTGAATGGAAGTAAATAGACCTGAGCTTATGGCTTATTAATTTAGCTTCATGCTTTAAAACCTTGATAAAGCATTTGTTGTTCTGTAGGATGCAAAAATGACACAGGTCCCTGCCTTGGGAACTTGAAGGTTTTTAATAGGCTTGGTTTGAAGAAATGCTGTGGAAACAAGAGCAAGGGGATAAGATAGTTCTCTTTTAAAAGCATCTATTTGAATTGCACCTGAACAACCAGTTAATCACTACTGAAAAATATTTGTGGAGAGGCCAGAAAGTAAGAGAGAGCTTTTTGTCCCAGCTGCAGGCAACTTGGTTGAAAAGCGTGAATTATAGTAGGCAAAAACTACCATGGATGTAGAGATGGCTCTGGAGAAAACTGGTGAGTAAGGTCTCAAAAATCTCCTAGCCTTTGCAACCCCTCTTTCCAAGTGTAAACCAAAACCTGAAATTCCTCCTAGATAGGAAGCCACCAGACTGTGGGTTGTATGCTTAGGTTGTGGTGTGTAAATTATAGTCCTTGATGGAAGTATAAATGTCGAAGAGGTGCTGGAACCATCATGGAAAGCACTTGCTGAGCCTGGAAGTGCAGGAGCAGGAGGATAGGTGTGAGTCTGCACTTGCTCTTTGTACCCCAATTGTTCTGATGCTTGGATGCAGTTATGTTTTGCTCTTGGAAAATGAGTAAAATGGGCTTTTCAGCAGAAACATATTTACAGGTAAGCAGGTGATCATAGAATCACCAAGGTTGGAAAAGATCTTCAAGAACATTGAGTCCAACTGTAACCCAGCTACCGCGACCCCTAAACAATATCTGGAAGCCCCACATCCACACACTTCAGGAACATCTCCAGGGATGGTGACTCCACTACCTCCCTGGGCAGCCTGTTCCAGTGCCTGACCACTCTTTCAGCAAAGAAATTTTTTTTGGTTAGTAACCTTTTGCACCTAGAGCTGAGAAGGAGGGGAAGAATCCTCCTCAGGGCTGTGAGAAGTGAAATCCAAAATATCTCTGACTTGTTGCCTTCCCTTCCCTATGCAAGGTGAGGACCAGAGTGGTGTGTGCAGAGGAAGTTGTGCTCTGGGGAGGCAGAGTGTTTGGTGAGGTTGCCTGCAGAACAGGATTTGTGCCCAGGATCCAGGCAGGGTTTGGTGGCCAGTGGGGTGTTTGGTGCCAGCAGCCACTGTGTAACCCTCTGCTGTCTCTGCAGCTGGCTGTGCCAGGGGATGGAGCAGGTCATGCTGTTGCTGCAGTTTGAGTTCACTATGTAGGAGGAGTTGGTATGAACCAGTTTCACAGGCAGGAGTCATCAGTTCTGCCTCTGACACTTAGGGAGCATGAATGAATAGCTCTTAAAACATATCTAGGGCAGCTTCCAAGAATCCTTTGTGCTGAAGTCTATAATCTAGCATGAGCTGATTCATTATCCAGGGGCAGCAGAGACTTTGAAAGAGGTGTTTGCTTGGTGTGTGGACACAATGAACTTCAAACTCCCAAAGGAAACCTGCCTTGGCAGCTTCCAGCAGTGTATTTGGAGAAGACAGACTCAACCTAGAATCACAGAATGCTTTAGTTTGGAAGACACCTTTAAAGGTCCTCTAGTCCAATTCCTCAGCAGGCAGCAGGGACATCTGCAACTAGAGCAAACTGCTCAGAGCCCCAGACAACCTGACCTGGAATGGTTCCAGGGATGGGGCATCTCCCATCCCTCTAGGCAAGCTGGGTCAGGGTCTCACCACCTTCAGTGCAAAAAAATCTTTCTCTCCAGTCTGAATCTTCCTCTTTTAGTTTCAAATAATCACCCCTTGTCTTGTCACAAGAGGCCCTGCTCAAGTCTGTCCCCAGCTTTCTTCTTGGCCTCTTTAAGCACTGAAAGGCCACCAGGTCTCAGTGAAGCCTTCTCTTTTCTAGGCTGAACAACCCCAGCGCTCTCAGCCTGTCCTCACAGAAGAAGGGTTCCAGCCCTTCCATCATTACCATGGACTCCTCTGGCCCTGCCCCAACAGGTCCACAGATTTGGTGGGAGATGGAGCTTTCAATGGGAGATGGGGCTTTTTGCACCTCCTGAGAGAACTGTGGAGGGAGGGATAAACAGAAGGAAGCAAGGGATGCTGCTGGAGAGTGACAAGCACAAGTAGATAAAGGTGATCTTAATTGAGAAGGAGGATTGGTATTTAATTAAAACTGCTGCTAAAACCTAGACTCTTAGTAGTAAAATAAATAATAGCAGGACATGAGTAATTCCTCTCAGGGGAATGTTGGAGAGAAAATTACCCTCATGTAATAACGAAAGGGGCCTGTGTGCCATGGCTCAGAGGAGTTGTAACAGGATGGGATGATTTTTCACTGCTACCAAGTTCAAACGTGGTTCAAGTCAAAGGGGCCGAAACCTGCTTGAGCACAGGCTCCTTGGGGCCCTTAGGATATTTCAGAAGGCAGAGCTGTCTCACTGAAGCCACCATTGGTGCTTCACTTGGCAGTCATAGAATCACAGAATGCGTTTGGTGGAAAAGGACTCACAGGTCCTTCTCCTTGGAGCTACTTCCCAGCAGCTCACCCCTCACCTGTACTGCTGCAGGGGGTTATTCTTTCCCATGTGTAGGACTCCACTTATCCTTTTTGAAGTTCATGGAGTTCCTCTCCCCACAACTCTCCAGCCTGGCCTGGTCAAGGCATAGCAGGAGCTGGAGGTCTTTTTACAGCAGAGTTGAAGAGCTGTGTTTGAATGGGGAGGGAAAGTACAAATGTCTTTCCTTAATCTGGACCAGGAGGAGAGGGGTTAATATGTGTAGTGGCCAGAAGGCACTACAAAAAGCTTAAAATAACCAAGATCAAGATAATTTGGCTTGAAAAAACATCTGGGTCTTGATTCAGTGCTCATTAACATTCACAGTAGCCTTATGATTGGCTTCTGGAAGAATTAAGCAGTGTGTTACACTTTCTGATGAGTGCTTTGGGCCCTAGCCAAGAGAGTCCATAAATGCACCAAGAATCATAGAATCACAGAATGTTAGGAGTTGGAAGTCAGCTCCAGAGATCATCTAGTCCAACACCCCTGCCAGAGCAGGATCACTTAGGGCAGGCCACACAGGAATTAATCCAGCTGGGTTTTGAAAGTCTCCAGAGAAGGAGACTCCACAACCTCTCTGGGCAGCCTGTTCCAGTGCTCCATCACCCTCACTGTAAAGAAGTTTCCCCTCACATTGAGATGGAACTTTGTGTTCCAGCTTAAACCCATTGTTCCTGAAACGGCCTGAAGAACAAGGGGACACAGTCTCAAGTTGTGTCAGGGGAGGTTTAGACTCGAGGTGAGGAAAAAGTTCTTCACTGAGCGAGTCATTCGTCATTGGAATGGGCTGCCCAGGGAGGTGGTGGAGTCGCCGTCCCTGGAGGTGTTCAAGGGGAGATTGGACGTGGCGCTTGGTGCTATGATCTAGTTGTGAGGTCTGTTGGAACAGGTTGGACTTGATGATCCTTGGGGTCTCTTCCAACCTTAGTTACTGTGATACTGTGATACTGTGAATTTTTCCACAATGAAGCTGTGCCAGAGGAGGTTTAGGTTGGAGATTAGGAACCATTTCTTTCCTGACAGAGTGGTCAGGCATTGGAACAGGCTGCCCAGGCTGATGGTGGAGTCACCGTCCCTGGAAGTGTTCAAGAAACATGTGGACACAGCACTTGGGGACATGGTTTAGTGGCCATGGTGGTGTTAGGTTGATGGTTGGACTCAATGATCATAGAGCTCTTTTTCAACCCAACCAATTCTATGATGGCTGTGGTCTGTGAAGACAGTTCCCTGCCTCCACCATGCCACAAGTGTGCCAGGAGCCTCCTGCACTTCAGAGCCACGTGGCTGGATTGTTAGAGCCATGAGCTCCAGCCCTCAAATTATTTCAGGCTCCTAAGAGCTGGGTTTGAATGTACCCAGAGGTAGAGGCTAATGACAACAAATGGGGTTAGGTTTCTGCTGCCGCTATTTTAGCCACCAGGAACTGTCTGCGTTCTGGTTAATGCTTCTGCTGACTGACCTACTTATTTGGAGCAGAAGCTGTAGAGCCTGTATCCCTCCTCTGTCAGCCAAGGATTCCACTGTGCTTGCCTATAGCATCTTTAAGGATCTCAGCACACTTGAGAACACCAGCAGATGAAGCTTCCTCTGTTCCATGGAGGTTAAGCATTGTCACAGCCATTTTACCAGCCTGCAAAATGACCTTCCCAAAGTGACCTGGGGAGTCTGTGGAAGAGAAGAGCTACCCTGAGCTGCTGGCATGTGGCCATTGCAGGACCCATTATCTTGTTGGGTTTTTTTTTGTGGGAGGCAGCAGATAGACCTTTTGGAGAAGGTGGCACCAACTTGTCTGGGGGAGCATGACGTTATTTCTGGTAGAACCTAACATGGCTGTGAGTTTCTGCAAGCAGAAGATCTGGAAGAGGTGTGAGATGGCTGGGAGCCAGGCTGCATTGATATTATCTGCAGGGAATGTCTACCAAGCCACAGGAATTTCACCAGCAGCAAAACACAGTATGTGCTGCTTTCAGGTGATCCTCTTGAGCTTTAGTTTCAACATTTCTTCAGACTGGGAGTTAAGATTTTTAAAAGACCATGTTGATTTCTTCTTTCTTGAAGCTTAATCTGCTCTCTTGCCTTGCTGTGTTCTCAGTTCTCACTGCTGCAGCCAAGTGCTCTCTGCCTGGCATGTCCTTCTGCTCCACAGCTAAGCTTTGGTCCACCTTTGGAGTTGTCTGGCCCAGGTGAGCCTGGCTGTTGTTCTGCCCTAGTGCTGAGGAAAGCCTGAAGCAGAACAAATGTTCTCCTCTCATGTCATTCAGAGTTTGCTGTTAAGGGACTTCACCACACCACACTGCCAGGTTTGAGTATCTGGATGTGTCCTGATCTGCCAGCGTGTGGCAGAGGAAATGAACTTAGAGAATTATAGAATTGTCTGAGTTGGAAAATACTTCTAAGATCATTGAGTCCAACCTTCAACCCAACACCACCATGGCCATTAAAGCATGTCCCCAAGTGCCACCTCCACATTTCTTGAACACCTCCAGGGACAGTGACCCCACCACCTTCATGGGCAGCCTGCTTCAATGTCTTGCTAAGCCAATCTCCACTTTTTCATCTCTGGTACCTTTGATGGGTTTTGATTTGTTTGTTTTGAACTGGGCCAAAAAAGTGGAAACTAGATTAGGCTGTGAACCTTGGAGACACTCACATGCAGCTGAATAAGCTCCTGCAGTGGGAATGCAGATAGGGCTTTGTCATGCTGGGATCTCCAGGACACCACCTCCATCAAGTCAGCAATGCATAGTAAGCAGGAGGAGAACCCTAACGTTAGAGCCAGCAATCCAAAGAGTGCTCTCCTGACATTTTCTGGCTGCTGCAGTAGCCTTGGGGGAAGGTAGATGAGCTGTAAGCACTTATTTAGAGTGAAACTGCCTCTGGATTGCTGCCTCCTTATCTCCAGCCCTGGCTAATGTCAGCTCTTGATTACCAGACTTGATTCCTATCTTCTGCTTCCTCCCACCAGTTGGTGCTGATGCTTTGTAAATTTGCAGCACAGCCTTTCTCCTAGTGCCCCCTTTGTCCCAATTGTTGGTCTGTTCTTTTCACTTCCCTAGCCAGTTTACTCTGCATTTCAAGAGCCAAGAAAGAGAAGAGACCACTCTTCTTTGATGAAAGTATGTTTGTGCCTCCTAGAAAATCCTAGAGCTCAGAGGAGCCCTGCTAGAAGTTACATATACATAGAATACATAGAATACATAGAATAAACCAGGTTGGAAGAGACCTTCAAGATCATCGCGTCCAACCCATCAACCAATCCAACACCACCCAAACAACTAACCCATGGCACCAAGCACCCCATCAAGTCTCCTCCTGAAAACCTCCAGTGTCGGCGACTCCACCACCTCCCCAGGCAGCCCATTCCAATGGGCAATCACTCTTTCTGTATAGAACTTTTTCCTAACATCTAGCCTGAACCTCCCCTGGTGCAGCCTGAGACTGTGTCCTCTTGTTCTGGTACTGGTTGCCTGGGAGAAGAGACCAACATCCGTCTGTCTACAACCTCCCTTCAGGTAGTTGTAGAGAGTAATAAGGTCACCCCTGAGTCTCCTCTTCTCCAGGCTAAGCAACCCCAGCTCCCTCAGCCTCTCCTCATAGGGCTTATGTTCCAAACCCCTCACCAACTTTGTTGCTCTTCTCTGGACTCGTTCCAGCAAGTCAACATCCTTCCTAAACTGAGGGGCCCAGAACTGGACACAGTACTCGAGGTGCAGCCTAACCAGTGCAGTGTACAGGGGCAGAATGACCTCCCTGCTCCTGCTGGCCACACTGTTCCTGATGCAGGCCAGGATGCCATTGGCCCTCTTAACTGCCTGGGCAAAATTTGACAAGCAGTGCATTGCTAAAACCAAGTTGTGGTTCTGAAGCACGGCCAAGCTCTGAGCCACAGCTTAGCTCCATGGGTGGAATTTCCATAGTCCTTACTGGGATTTCCTAATCACAGAATGATTTGGGTTGGAAGGGGCCCTAAAGATCATCTAGTTCCAACCCCCCTGCTATGGGCAGAGGCACCTTCCCCTAGACTTGGTTGCTCAAGGCCCTACCCAACCTGTCCTTGAACACCTCCAGGGAGGGGGCATCCACAACCTTCCTGGGGACCCTGTTAGGCATTAGGCTTCTTCTGGAAGCTCTGCTGAAGCAGGACAAATTTTTCTCAACAGCTTGCCCAGTTCCCTCAAGCTCCAAACAAGTGGCCAGTTTTCTCCAGATTGAGGTAGAAGAGAGACATCATATGTGGTAGAGTTGGTCTTGGTGTCTCTAACACTTTTGTACAAGGTTAAAAGTGCCCAGTCTTGCCTGTTGGCAAAGTAAAACCTTGAAAAGTGGTTTGTTGGTTTTGTTTTGGTTTGTTTGTTTGGGTTTTTTATTTGTTTGTTTTTAATCACCCAATTCTGCTTCAGGAGGGATGAAATGGGTTTAAATGGAACCTAGATTGGATATTGGGAACCATTTCTTCGCTGAAATAGTGCTCAGCCATTGGAACAGGCTGCCTGGGGAGGTGGTGGAGTCACTGTCCACGTTCAAGAAATGTGTGACCATGGCACCTAGGGACATAGTTTAGTGGCTGGGGTGGTGTTAGGTTGATGGTTGGACTTGATGATGTTAGAGGTCTTTTCCAACCCAAACAATTCAATGATTCTGTTGCAGCACCAGAGCAGGACCTGAGATGCTGGTGCTCCCCTGCTGCAGTGATGTGCATGGTGGATGGGCAGGGTGAGAAAGGAGGCCAGATAAGCACTTTTTACCTGAAATTTGCTAGGCTTTGTGTCTAGGGAGAGGGGATGTGGAATATGGACTGGCCTTTGTGTAGATAAAGCAGGCAGTCTGCCATGCAAGCATTTCTTCAATGTGCCCTGCAGCCCTCATTGCTACTAGAGCTGGCCATGGCCAGGAGAGCCAGGACCTGACTGAGCAGAGAGAGTACAGCAGCCATGGGAGGAGCTGGGGGTGTGTCTGTATTTGGATAAATGTGTGAGCAGCACGATTTCTCCTCTCTTCTTGTGCAATTCCCCTGGTAGGAAGGGAGCAGTGGGCAGAGAAGGAGCAGCAAGATGTTTAATCAATGGACAACTGCTAAGGGGGAAAATTAGAGATGCATCACTTTTCCTGGGAAAATTTTTCTTCAAAGTGTGTAGGACTGCAGGGACCAAACTCATGAATAGAGCCTGGAAAGTGTCCTATTTTCTCATTAAGGCTGCAGGCAGCTGAGGTTCACACCAGCTCAAAGCTTGGGTTGGTTTCATCTACTCTGGTGTCTTGACAAGTCAAACCAGGCTCTTCATTTATAACTTGTGCCTTGTTCTAGAAGGCTGCCTTAGCATGTGAGCCCAGGAAATGGAATAGTTATGCAAATCTGAAGCCACTTCCAAGCCTGGGTGACTCCTTGTAGAATATAAATGACATTTCTTTGTGAGGCTTCCAAAGCTGTCATTGTGCAGATGACTCTTCACTGACTGGCCCACCAGCAAAGCAGAGATGCAACGGATGACAATGAGGGGTTGCACTCACCGTGGCGTGCCCTCCACACCTAGCAGGACCATGCTCTGTTTCCTCTTCTCTGATCCTCCACCACACTCCTTCCTTAGACTCAGAATTGTTTGGGTTGGAAAAGACCTTCTAAGAATATGGAGTCCAACAGGTCCATCCACCACAGCCATTAAACCATGTCCCCAAGTGCCAAGTCCGCATGTTTCTTGAACATCTCCCGGCATGGTGACTCCACCACCTGCCTGGGCAGCCTGTTCCAATGCCTGACCAGGAAACAAATTGTTCCTCAGTGCCAACCTAAACCTTTCCTGGCACAATTTCAGACCATTTCCTTTCATTCTATCACCTGATATTAGGGAGAAGAGACCAACCTTCACCTCATCCCAACCTCCTTTCAGGAAGTTCTAGAGAGCAGTGAGGTCTTACCTCAGTCTCTTCTTCTCCAGACTAAACAATCCCAGTTCCCTCAGCTATTCCTCACCAGACCTGTTCTCCAGACCCTTCACCGGCTTTGTTGCACTTCTCTGGACACTCTCCAGAAACTCAATGTCCTTCTTGGAGTGAGTTGCAAGTTCCACCTTGCAAATTCCAGCCTTTTGGAGAATACTGCTCCTTTTTCTTGACTGTAGTTTGTTATTTGCTGCTATTACCATGAACTCTCCCTTTTTTGATTGCATCTGTGCATGGGGCCTGCCCTGTGGGAGGAGGCAAAGCTGATCCCCAGACAGAAAGGAACCTGGCTAGCTTCATTTCCTATACCCCAGGGACGCTGCTGGGAGGTGAGAGGCAGGAAACCTTAGTCTCTTTGGCAGGCTCTGGCAGGCAAGGACCTGCAGTGTCATGTAGAAATGGTGACTGCACTTTCAGGAAGCAGTGTTCCACAGCTCAGCTAGCAGGTGAGGATTAGGAACCTCAGACCATCAGTTCCAGTGCCCGGGTTTCCTTTATGTTCTCTAGATGAACCTCAGTTCTCTTCCCTCTTCGTATTTCTGTTCCAACTAGATCTGTGACTTTGGTTGTACACAAATAGGTGAAGGAAACCTGCAGGAAGGCTGCAGAAGGACTTTTCATAAAGGTGTCTAGCAGTAGGACAAGGGGGAATGGTTTTAAGCTGAGGGAGAATAGGTTTAGACTGGATCTTAGGAAGAGGTTCTTCAGTACGAGGGTGGTGAGACTCTGGAATAGTCTGCCCAGAGTGGTTGTGGGTGCTTCCTCTCTGAAGGTGCTTAAGGCCAAGTTGAATGAGGTCTTCTGCAACCAAGTCTTGTTGAGAGGTGTCACTGCCCATAGCAGGGAGGTTGGTGTAGATGATCTCTAAAAAATGGGACTGTGGGAACATGACTAAAAGGTCACTGGACTGGTCCACCAGTGCTGGGCAAGCCACTCCTAGCAGAAATGATGACAGCCTATGACTGCAGCACATCATTTCTTTCTTGATTTTATGGGCAGTTCAAGAAAATCAACCTGAAAAATAATAATGAAATTGTGGGGGTTGGTTTTCTAAAGTTTTTATGTCTGTGCTTTGAACCTACAACTGCCTTAGGGTTAAGCCAGAATTGGTAGTGGTTTGGAGATGCCAAGAATTTCAGGCATTCAAATAGGTTGCCCAGGGGGGTGGTCTAGTCACCATCTATGGAGGCATTCAAGAAATGTGTGCCCATGGCACTGTGGGACACGGCCTACTGGCCACGGTGGTGTTTGCTTTAGGGTTGGACTCCATGATGTTAGAGGCCTTTGCAATTCTGTGATTCTACAGTTCTTATGAATCCGCTGTACTTGCAGTGGAGAAAGAGCAGCTGATGGGTTTGTTGACATGAGCTTTGACCTCTCCCAGCTTGTAATCCCCAGATTGTCCTCTAATGATGCCACCTTTCCACCCCTGCCCATCCACCAGCACTACTGGTGGAGCTGGTGTCCTGTTGAACACAAGTCACTTGTAGCAATCTCTGTTTCCAGTAGTTAGTAAACCCCAAGGCATGGCACAGGCAGCACAACAGGATTCCAGGGTGACAACTTGACTTCAGACCTTGCAGCCCTGCCTCACGCCCAGCCACAGCACCAGGTCATGTGCTGCTCATCTGCAATACAAATCAATTGGGCAATTCTTCTCTAGCCAGCCACACAGAGCAAGGAATCAAAGCATTCCTGCCCGGAATGACAAGGAATTGGTGGCAGGTCTTGAATTCTGCAGCCAGGTGGTGCAGGTGGAGATGTCAGGATTGGTTAGAAGCTGCAGCAGCTCCATGCCCTGAGGCTGTGGAGCAGGGAGAGAAGAGCTAACCAGCAACTTGGAGCTTTAATAAGTCAGCAGTGAGCTGGGGGTGGGAGGGCAGCTACCAAAAAAGAAAAGGAATGGGAGATGATCTGATGAGGAGCTTAGGGACATGGTCTAGCAGATGTGTCCAGGGAGATGTTGGGTTATGGCTGGACTTGATGATCTTAAGGTCTCTTCCAACCAGGCAATTCTATGGTCTCCCTGAGGTTCTTGCTCAAGACTCAACAAAACTGAGTGCCCAGGAGTGACTCTGAGCTCTTTCTGTCTCTCATCCTCTCTAGGCACTTCAAAAGAAGAATGTGAGGAGAAGACAAGAGGGTCCCAAGAGGCTCTGCTGTCAGTGTCTGTCGTTTTCCGTAGAACAAGAATCTGAGGCTTCTCCACGCCGCCGAGCGCTTCTGTGTCCCATCTGCTACCACACCCTGAAATCAAACTCGGCAGCTTGGGTGAACCAGGCACTGTACAAACATGTCAGACTTGCCTCCACCCCTTTTTCCTCTCCCGTTGCCTCCTGCTGGCTTTTCCTCTCGGGTTGATCAGTGTGTCAGCGGATTCCGGCGGCGGAGGAGCATTCCCATTCCCACCTCACCCCTGGTGACGGAGCAATGAGGAGTCAGGGGTAAGCTCCCTCCTGCAGATCTGGGGCTCAGCATTCACTCTCCTGCTTTCAAGTTGTAACTCCAGCACCCTAATGGCCGCTG
The DNA here is from genome assembly GCF_014839835.1 of Dryobates pubescens. Lineage (NCBI taxonomy): Eukaryota > Metazoa > Chordata > Aves > Piciformes > Picidae > Dryobates > Dryobates pubescens. The sequence goes on from NC_071633.1 coordinate 13,664,176, forward strand.
TTCCGTGCCGTTTGTTCCCTCTCTTTCCAGAGGACTAGGTTTGTCACTTTGAACTAACGTCTTCAGCTTGGTTTCCCACTGGCTCTGCTGCCACAGCTTAACCCCTTCCCTGCAGAGACAAGCAGTGCCCCTGCCAGTGGGGAATGGCCCCAGGACTGTCGGCAGTGCCAGCCTAGGGCAAAGGGGGAGTGAAATGGTCTGGGGGGTCATAGTGGGTTTATGATTTTTATTCCCCGCCCCCCCCAAGGGATGGTTCTGAAAGGGAAGAAACCCCAGGAGCTGGATTTCCTTGGGAAGGAGTTTACTTCATCTTTACTCCTATAGCCCAGCAACACCGTCCTCCAATCGGCTTTGCTGCATGACAGTGGGAGAGTTTCCCTCCAGACCCTTCTTTCTGCTTTCACTTGGACTTGTCCTCTACCAGCGTTTCTGCAGCAGGAATACCAGTAAGATCTTGGGGTTTTTGCTTTTTGGGGTCTCTTAGGTGGGCTGTTGTGTGGGTCTGTGGTGCCTGGGGTCTAGTGATCTCCCCTGTGGACGCTCCAGAAGATGGGGAGTGGGGAGGAAAATGTATTATTGAATCTTTCAGGCTGATGCTCTTGCAACACTGGGGTAAAGAAGGGGTTAAGAATGACTCTGGGTGATGCTTGAGAAAGCAGACAGCATGTCAGGAGCATGCATGCTCATTGCCTTTACAGGAGATGTAGCAATATCTCCTCTGAAGTCTCTGCAAGGACCCTCACCATATCTTAGAAGGTCTAACTGACTCATCAGTCAAACCCTCTGTGGCTGTGCTCCTGACCTGTTGGCTGCTGTGCCTGCCCAGATCCTCCCAGCACACCTTCCCAAGCCACGCTGTAGTACTCACTGGTGCAGGGGTGTGAGTAGGTGCTGGCTGGCTGATCTCATCTGAGTTAAGTTACAACCTCAAATTCCATTGGGCATTTCTACTTAATTCTATTGGCCAGGTGGCAACCAGCGTGTGCAGCTCCAGAGGGCAGCCCTGATGCCTCTTTGATGTGCTTGGGGACAGAGGACTGAAAAAGCAAAAGCAGAAGCAAAGTTTGTGGCTGGTGAGTGGGAGTGCTCAGGTGAGGCTGGGGGAGGGAGGTGAGATCATCCTTTACAACTCCCTGAAAGGAGGTTGGAGTGAAGGGGGGTTGGGCTCTCCTCATATGCACAAGTGTCTGGACAAGAGGAAATGGCCTCAGGTTGTGCCAAGGGAGGTTCAGGTTGGATGTTAGGAAGAATTTCTTCACAGCAAGGGTTCTCAGCCACTGCAATAGGCTGCCCAGGGAGGTGGTGGAGTTACCATCCCTGGAGGAGTTTAAAAGCTGCATGGATGTGGTGCTGAGGGACACGGCTTTGTAGCAGAGGCGGGATTGTGAGCTCCAGGTGAGTGGTTAGACCTGATGATCTCAAAGGTCTCCTCCAACCTCAACAGTTCGATTGTTCTACGTTTTGCTGAGTTTTCCTCTGCTCTCTTGAGCTTTGTGCTTGGGTAAAACCTGACTCAGCCCCTCCACAGCTGCTGGGGACAGGGACACTGCTGTGTGGCTCTCTCTCAAAGCTTGTCCCACTGAAAAGCCTCATTCTGGATTCTGTGATGAAGCTGTAGATGGATTTCAATATTTTACACTGCTTTGGAGTGCATATCCTGTGTGCTGGTGGTTTCAGTATCTGATCACATACTGGAAGGAGCTATCAGCAAAGAGTTTGCTGGGGTTAGTAACTGTGCTTTCAGATGGAAACTCTTCCCTGTGCAAGGCTTCTGTCTGCCTACGTGGGTGTGAGCATGTGTGTCCTTGGACAGACTATCCTGGGCCCTGCTGTCAGGGTTTGCAAAAGTGAAAAATACCCTTGTTTGGTCACAAAATGGTTTTCATTCCCAAGCATAAGTACTGGAAGAGTTTGACCATCCTGCTGCAATCAGGGAGAAAGGAAAAAAAAAACCAAACAGCACTTCCTAACCTACTTCTCTGATGTGCTTGAGGAAATTCACAAGCAGAGAGATGAGCTAAATTCTGTGTGCAAATTGCTTAAAACAGCTGGGATTAGCCAACAGCAACTGCAGGGTTCTGAATTGTGCATTGCACAGCAGGTTTTCTTGAGAGTCCAGACTGAGGCAGATGCTGAACCAAGTCCAGCTTTGGAGCATGTCCAAAGAAAAGCAACCAAGCTGGTGAAAAGCCTTGAACACAAGTCCTACGAGGAACACCCGAGGGAACTGGGATTGCTTAGTCTTCAGAGGAGGAGGCTGAGGGGAGACCTCATTACCTTCTACAACTCACTGAAAGGAGGTTTTAGCCAGGTGGGGGTTGGTCTCTTCGCACATGCAACAAGTGACAGGACAAGAGGAAATGGCCTCAAGTTGTGCCAAGGAAGGTTCAGGTTGGATGTTAGGAACAGTTTCTTCCCAGAAAGGATTTGCAGGCACTGGAACAGGCTGGCCAGAGAGGTGGAAGTGTTTAAAAGCTGCTTGGATGTGGTGCTGAGAGACATGGATTAGTTGTGGTGGCTTAGCAGCAGTGGCAGGATTGTGAGCCTCGGGTGATGTGGTGATCCTGGAGGTGTGTGACTGCCAGTGTCTCTGCTGGGATGGGCTTTGTAAGCCATCAGCTGTGCTTGCTGAGCAGAGCTGCAGTTTCCCTCTCATAACCCAGCGTGCATGGGGAGCACAGGGTGTGACAGTGCTTGGGCAGAGCTACAGGACATGGCACCCAGTGCTTGAAGGGCTTTGCTGGAGTGGTGTGTTCCCCAGATGCAGCAGAGAGCTTTGGCTCCTCCACACATCATATGACCTGGCGTGCCAGATGTGGCCCTTTGCACTTGTCCCTACATAACCTCTTGTCTGGTATGCAAGATGTTGCTGTTCATGGGAATTTTTGGAGGCAGAACCTTAAATGTCCTTATTAGAATCTCAATAATATTTTAATGGCCATTTTGAATGGATCTGTCACACAAGGCAGTGGAGAGTGAAGCCTGCCTGGTGTCACAGAATCATAGAATCACAGAATGGTTTGGGTTGGAAGGGATCTTAAGGCTCATCTAGTTCCAACTCCCTTACCATGGGCAGGGACACCTTTCACTGGTTGCTTAAGGCCTCATCCAGCCTGGCTTCCTCTCACTCTTGAACTCCTTTGGTATTCTGGATCAGCAGCAAAAGGCAGCCACTTGTTTTAACCCTGGTTCATCCTTCATGGCAAAGCACTGGGAAACCTGCTGGGAACAATACAGTTACTCCTTGGACACGGAACAGTGAAGTGGGGGTGTGCAATGCAGGTGTCAGAGAAGCAGTGCTGTGTGGGTTTGATATCCAGGGCAGAGGACACTGCCACACCAAAGGCTTAGAAAGTGGGGAAGCACAGAATGTGTCAGGTTGGAAGGGACCCTCAAAGATCATCTTGTCCAGCTCCCCTGCAGGGACATCTCCAACCAGATCAAGTTGCTCAGGGCCCCAGCAGGTTTGACCTTGAATGTCTGGCAACCTGTTCCAGTGTCCCACCATCCTCATTGTGAAGAACTTCCTCCTGATGTTCAACCTAACTGTACCCTGCTCTAGTTTCAAACCATTGCCCCTCATCCTAGCACCACAAACCTTTCTAAACAGTTCTTCCCCAGCCTTCCTGTAGGTCCTCTTCAGATGTTAAAGTGTAGCTCTAAGGTCTCCCCAGACCCTTTTTTCTCCAGGCTGAACAGTCCCAACTCTCTCAGCCTGTCTTTGTAGGAGGAGTGCTCTAGTCCTCTGATCATCCTCCTGGCCTCCTTTGGACCTGCTCCAGTAGGTACATGTCCTTCTTGTGTTGGAGGCTCCATAGCCAGTACTCCTTGTTAAGTCTCACCGGAGCAGAGTGGCAGAATCACTTCTCTGATCTGCTGTTTACACTGCTTTTGATGCAGCTCAGGATGCCATTGGCCTTCTTGGGAAGGTTCATAGTTGTTACAGTGGCTCCTGACCTGCAGCATATATCCTGCTAGCTTTGGGTGAAGAGGACACATTGCGGTGCAGCCTTCTCTTGGTGCTGCAGTGGGATTTGCTCTCTGTCACGCTCTCACCAACCACATACGGGAGGCACTGGGTTGCAGCTGAGGTTTGGGTGTGATTCCTGTCTGTAGAGCTGTTTTCTGTCATGGTGTCTAGCCTACATGCTAGTCTCAAGATCAAATGTGTGGTTAGAGCTTGTCTTGGCTCCCACCAGCCCCGTGCACCCATGTTTCTTCTCCATAGAGGCCAGGGTGTGTTTGGCCTGGATCTGGACTTAATGTGAAGTTAAAAAGCAGCCAGGAGACATAGCTGGAAGCTCTTTTAGCTTTACTACTCCAGACATAGATGGGAAGAAACAGAGCTAGTAATTTTTTTTCTGTCTGGTCTGCAAATGAGGATAATAATTCCTTTTCCTTCCCTTTCTTCTGTTTACGAGAAACCTCTGGAGGGTGGGACCTGACTTCAGAGACTGGCACAATGGGACAGTGACTTCATCTGGGATTTCTAGGGGACTGTAAAGAATGGAAAACTTAATTCTTAGTCAAAGGGGGAAAATCAGGTCATTAGCATTTGAGACATGCCTGTACTGGCTTCAGAAAGTTCAAGAGGTCTTCTCTTTGAAAGTGCTTTTATAATGTCCCAGGATAGATTTGGTCTGTTTTAGATGTGTTTTGGCTGTAAGTGTGTCACTGAGCAGCCTCTGAAACAAGCTCAGCACAGGGGCATTCATTGCCTGGCAGGTTTCAGGCAAGCAGGTTGAGGGAGGCTCTAACTGATGAGCAAGGGAATGGAATGGGGGAGAAGAGCCAGTACCCGGAGCGTTCAGACCCTGCTTACAGGAAGCACAGCAAAAACCCCATCCAGCAGTTGTGTTCCTTTTCCATTTATCAAAAATAAACCCACCAATAGAACAAATATGTCTCTCCCTAAGCTCATTTCAAATGTTATATTAATCTGTGCACTTGTGCGTGTGTGTTTGGGCAGGATTTAGAGCATTACATCAGTTTGCTGTGCTGCTGGTTCACTCTGACACAGCTCTGCTGTTGGGGGCTGGTGAGGAGAGAGAGCAGTGGATGGAATGGGTTTGAAATGGGGGAAGTGATAGCACAGCAAGAAAATATCTGGTGTGTAATAAGCACCTAACCAAGTATGTCTAAAACTCCCAATTGCAGACAAATGTGGAAGGTATCAAAAGTGGCCAGAGAAAGGCCACCAGAATGATCAGAGGACTGGAATAGCTGCCATATGAGGAAAGGCTGAGAGAACTGGGTTTGTCCAGCCTTGAGAAGGGAAGGCTTAGGGGAGAACTTCTTACAATGGACCAGTGCATAAATGGTGGCTACCTTTTATCAAGAAGTCCCATGGAAAAGACCAGGGGTAATGAGTGCAGGTTACTTCTTGGGAGATTCTGGCTGGACTCTAGGATATCAGTTTGCCCCATGAGAACAGTCAATTGGAATCATCTCCCAAGGGAAGTGGTGGATTCACCTACATTAGACAGCTTCAACTAGACTGTTGGCTAGAAAGGTTGGACCAGATGATCCTCAAAGTCTCTTCCAACCTGGCTTTCTGTGATTCTGCGCGTTCATACCAAGGCTCTGTGTTTTCCCACCCTAGTTCAGATTTCAGGCAGTTTTGCTCCTCTTTTGTTATCATTTCTAGCTGTGTGAACTCACAGTTGGGTTTGTGAGCTCCTCGGGGAGGTGGCCTGTCATTCTGCTTTGCCTGCAAAGTGCTATGAACATTTATGGCTTGGTAGAAATAACAGTTATGTCAGCAAGCTCAGGAGGGTAAACATCAGGATTTTAGAAGGTAGGGAACACAGTGAATTCTGTTCCTGTGAACTACATGTGCATGTTCACACAGACATGTGCATGAACATGTGTGTGCAAGCACCACGCATCAGGAATGGCCTCTAACTTGTGCTGCCTTTGAGCTGTCTTTGGTGACTGACCTGTAGAGCAGAGCATGCAAATGCCTCCTGCATTTAAATCAGTGCCTTCTCTGGGATCTGCTTCATCTTCTGAGATGGAGATGGTGAGATGGGAGTCAGTCTCTTCTCCCTGGTATCAGGTGAAAGAACAAGAGGAAATGAACTGAAATTGTGCCAGAGGAGATTTAAGTTGGATATTAGGAACAATTTTTTTGCTCAAGATCTGCAGTTTGACTTAGTGATCTTGAAGGTCTCAACACTTCTATGGTTCTATGATTCCTGCTCCAGACTCAATCTGCGTGCTACATCTCCTCAGGCCTGCAGGAAGAGTTTTTCTCCTCTCAGAATCATAGAATTGTTTGGATTGGGAAAGACCTCTAAGATCACCAAGTCCAACCATCAACCTCACACCACCATGGCCATTAAGCCATGTGCCTAAGTGCCATATCTATATATTTTTTTTGTACACCTCCAGGGATGGTGACTCCACCACCTCCCTGGGCAGCCTGTTCCAATGCCTGACCACTCTTGCAAGAAAGAAATTGTTGCTAATCTCCAACCTAAACCTCCCCTGGCACAGTTTCAGTGTTACTCTTGTAGCTGGCCAGAGCAGTTTTGGTGCGTCAGCTGGGAAATGCTGGGAATTGCTTCCTCCAGCCCAGAACCAAGTGCTGTCTGTGCTCTGGGGCAGGAGGAAGGTAGTGATCTGCCTCCAGACCTGTGACAGCAGTGCCAGAAGTGCTGAGGAGTGAGTTCAGTTGCTGCGACAAAGAAGCGGGGGAGGGAGAGCTTATTTTTAACTGGAAACTGCACAAGTGAGGCTGAAGTCGCTCCCTGCTCTCCTGCTATCATCAACTGTACGTGCGAGGGAACACAAGCAAGGGCACAAATACAGATGGGGGTGGGACTGGGGGGGGGAGGCAAACCAGCTGGAATGTCAGTGTGTACTGGCTGCTTTGTCTGAGCTTTTGAACCCCTGTGCTGTCACGAGCAGCTCCTCGGAATGCTTATTGACTTATTTTTGAGTTTCTCACTGGGGTTGATGCTTTTCAATGCCCTGCTCCTTGGCTCCCAGCCATTCCTCCTTTCCTAACTCTCCTTCTCCATTTCTCTCTTTCATCTTCCCACCCCTTCTTCTCATCTGAGCCTCAGGTTGCCTCTCTCCCAGCCATGCCTCTCTCCCAGCCATGCCTCTCTCCCAGCCATGCCTCTCTCCCAGCCATGCCTCTCTCCCTTTTCTCAACTCTCATTCCCCTTTTCTCTCTTCCACCCTTAATCTTCCCACCCCTTCCTCTCATCTGAGCCTGACCCTTCTCTCTTCTTGCCCCTCCTTCCCAGCTGAGCCCTCCCCCTGCTCTGGATCTGCGGGCTGTGGGATTTCTTTGCTCCTGCTCAGTGGCAGATGTGACAGCTTTTGGAGCTGTATCATCTAGGAGCCGCTCTAGCTGGAGTTGCAAACCCCTAACGTGGTTTCCCAGGCAGCAGGAATGGATCGCTGAGAGAATTTCAATCTCCGACTGCTTTTGTCTGGTGGTAGTGACTTTTCTTATTTCTGTTTGTGACATTTCTTGCAGCACAGTTGTCAGCAGGGGCTGGAAGAATAGAAAGTCTGGTGGATTATTATAAAATCAGCATCAGGGTATTTGTGTTATTCTATTAAACAGATGCTGTCTGTGTTTAAGTACAGGTTTGGCTGGATTTGCAAAATGTTATCTGCATAAAATGTTGTTATGAATTTCTTACTGAATGGAAATGTGTTTTGCTTCAACATTATTTAGCTGGGTCTCGGGAATACGAGTCAATAGCTGCTGCATGGAGAGCAGAGAGTGAGAGGAGACCGGCTAAATACAGGCGGGGAAATGCAAAACCTACAGAGATTGTGGCAATCCACTGGATTTAAAATCACTATTTTTAGTGCCTGGATTTCCTTTGCTCTTAAGGAAGCCTACCTTTAAAGCCACCTGTCTGCTATAGCACTGTCTTTCTAATCAGAGATAGATGCTGGCTGGAGACAGCAAATGTCACTGGGTACCCAGGGAGTGTTATGTTTGGAGCTGATGACATTGTGGTGTTTTTTAACATGTCTGTTATAAGGCAGTAAGGTTGATGCAGACCATGGCACCCTAAAACTGACCAGGAACTCAGGAGATGCTTTGTTCTGGGTTTGGGAAACATGCTTTTGTATCTAGGATCTAAGAGCAGTCCAGCCTTTGACTGACAGGGGCAACTAAGCTGGTGAGGGGTTTGGAGAGCATGGCTTATAAGGAGGGGCTGAAGGAGCTGTGATTGCTTAGCCTGACGAAGAGCAGGCTGAGAGGATACCTTATTGCTCTCTGCAGCTACCCGAATGAGGTGGCAGCTGAGACAGGTGTTGGCCTCTTCTCCCAAGTAACTAACAACAGAACAAGTGGTAATGGCCTCAAGCCTCACCCAGGGTGGTTTAGGTTGGATATTAGGAACAATTTCTTTCCTGAAAGAGTGGTCAGGCACTGGAACAGGCTGCACAGGGAGGTGGTGGAGTCACTGTCTCTGAAGGTGTTCAAAGAATAGGTAGTTGTGGCACTTTGGGACATGGTCTGGTGGTCATGGAGGTACTGGGTAAAAGGTTGCATTTGATGATCTTAGAGGTCTTTTCCAACCTTAATGATTCTATGATTCTGTAGTTTCTACACTTATGCAAACTGAGATGGTGGCACAGAGGCGCTGCTCTATCTGGGGCCAGAATATCATCCCAGCATCTAAAAATGTGCATTTTGAAGTAGTTTAGCTGGAGTCATTCTCCTTATGGGTAAAATGGTTGAGATGTTTAGAAAACAAGAGCTGATGGTTGTGGGATAGGTAACACCACATTTTACAGGACCTCTTGCCACCTGAAGCAATTAAAGAGCATACTTGAAAGCTAGAAGCACAGAATGGTAGGGGTTGGAAGGCACCTCTGGAGATCATCAAGTCCAGATCCCCTGCCCAGGCAGGACACTGTGTGCTATGCCTTCAATATCTTCTCATTATGGAGATGAGATTAGGAATGCAGCTGTGAAAGTAGGAGCAGGGGAGAGAAGGAAAGATACTGCTTGAAATAGTGATGTTGGTCTGGAAATGCCTCTGTCATGGTGGATCAAGTAGCTGTCATGAGTGACGTGTAGTCAACGGTTCAGCGCTGAAGCACTCGATATAATGCCACAGACACACTTCCTGCTTTCCTTGGAGGCTGGGAAAGCTCCTCGCCAGCACCAGCTGTTGGTCTGAACAGCACTAACACTATGAGCTAGAATAATTTTTTTCCTTTCTAGGACTGTCTGCACTTAATTTTTTTTCCCCCTCAAAGAATTGCCCTCTGACTTTAATCTTGATTATTAGTTAATATGCAGCACCTAAGGGGCCTTAGCGATGAATCACTGTGTTTGAGGAGCTGCAACAGAGACCTGGAGCACAGACACCCTTCCCATAAGCTCTCCATTAAGATGTATTTGGGTTTTCATTGGAACATATTCTAAGCAAAGATTATTCTGGGTGTGAAACCTCTTCTGGGCAGAGCAGTTGCTTCCCACCTCTTTTGTAAGTGTTTCTTCAGCTGTCTAACCTCTTCCTTTCTCTTTTTTGTTTTTCAACTGTAAAGTGTTGTTAGTAGGCTTCTGGACACAGTATGGCAATGGCCATAGTGTGTGAAGTCTGTCACCGAGGATGGATTGCATGAGTGGGGACTTAGATGGTGTAAAGGTCCTTCTGTGCCCTTGTGATCCTTGTGACTACAGGATCACGGTAACCAGATGTTAAGGCAGCGTGGATGTGTTCTCAGTATCTTGGTCTAGCACTAGGAAGCAGAATAACACCTGGTGGCTGGACTTTGCTCCCTAAACAAGTTGCAAGTGGAGCAACCTGGAAAATATTTGACATGAGGGGAAAAAACCATGAGGTGTGCTGACTGTTGAGACCAGTGTCTTCTAGAAATGTGCTCATATCTACACTGCAACATCTTATCTCATGTCTGTGTTCTGTGTCTCTGGCCCTTGGCAATAATGATTCAGCACAAATAGTTGGAAGCTGGGGTCCTGTACAGGGGCAGAGTGGTCGCTACATTGAAGATTTAGATTTAAAGGACGAACTGCACAGTGAGAGCCACAGAATCACAGCATGGTAGGGTTGGAGAGGACCTCCGGAGATCATTGAGTCCAAGCTGCCTGCTGAAGCAGGATCACCTAGGGCAGGTCACACAGGAAGGCATCCAGATGGGTCTTGAAAGTCTCCAGAGAAGGAGACTCCAATATTGAAGTTGCCAGTGGAATGTGAAGAGCATATAAACATCTTTGTATTTTTTTTTTTCTACTGGTGGACATTAATTGCTCTAAACTGACCTGTAGAGCTTGTCCCAAGCTAGAAAGCTTTAGTGTTGAACCTACCTACAATGTTTTGGCAGCAGGTCTGTGTTTTACAGTCTCACATCTCTTATGGCTTTCACTGTGCAGTTCATTGACAAAAAGCACCTTGGAGAGGAGATGGAATCATAGAATTGTTTGGATTGGAAAAGACCTCTGAGATCATCAACTCCAAACATAAACCTAAGACCACCATGGCCAAGAAACCGTGTCCCCAAGTGTCATGTCCACAGATTTCTTGAACAGCTCCAGGGACAGTGACCCCACCACCATCCTGGGCAGCCTGTTCCAATGCCTGACCACTCTTTCAGGAAAGAAATAGTTCCTAATATTCAATCTAAACCTCCCCTGGCACAATTTCAGGCCATGGTGATGAGCTGTGGTGCACACCAGTTCCGTTGCAGCCATAGAACTGGAATTGGTCCATTAAATGTGTTTCTCCATCAGGGAATATAACACCTAGGATATTTACAACTTCAAAGCCATCAAGTCAGTCAACAGAATAATTAAACAATTCAGGGAAGAAGGGACCTCAAGAGGTCTGTAGTCCAGCCCCCTGCTCAAAGCAGGGTCTGCTGTAAGGGTCAGGGCCAAGTTGCCCAGGGCTTTGTCTTTAAGAGTAAACTTGCCCTTGAACACCTCTGAGGATGGAGACTGCACAGCCTAACTGGGCAAGTTCTGAGCTGTTTCTTCATGAGAAGAGTAACTTCTCCCTCATCCCATCTTCCTCATCTGTCTTTTGGGAAGAGTTTGTGTCCATCCATCACAGTCCTCCAGTTATTCAAGTTTTCCCACCTCTGTGACTGCTTCCAGAGTTCCACTTCTTCCTTTTCCTTTCTATCCTTCCAGTTTCAAAAAGGTCTAAAACTTCTGGCTTTCTATCTGTCTGCATCTCTCTTATTATTTTTGGCTATAAATTGAGACTTGGATTGTCTCTTGTGTTTGGGCTCAGTGTAAGTGCTAGCTGCTTTTGGCTGGTTGCAGTTGCAATGGCTGTTCACACAAACTGACTCTCTCAGCCCCCAAGGGAAAGGAATCTTACTTTTTAATTTTAGCTTCTTCAGCTACCTGCTGACAGAGTTTGATTTCCACCTACCACCTCCTCCCTCTCTTCCAAACACTCTAAGCTAGAAAAAACCAGATCCAAAAATCATTCTTGGGTGGCTCTTCCTTTGATGACAGCTCTGTTGTCTTTAAATGGGAATCAAATTAATATTACTTGGAGTAACCAGTGAGAAGACAACCCGAGTCCTTTTCATAACTACTCTTCTTCATTCCAGGCTTGCAGTTAAGTCAATGGTGTCTTAAGTGGCTGGACTCCAAAGCCATGTAACCTGGGTACAAGCCTGTATAGGATTAAATCTCTCTCTCATGTATATTTAAAACACTTATATCAGGCAAGATGAATTTGTAGAAATGGAGGAGGCCAAGTGGTGGGAGTTCAGCTGTAGACTAGCAGGTGTCTGGTTCTTTTCTGAGCTAGGAGCAGTTTCATAGTGGGCTGAGCACTGCAAAGGTCGCTACAAATCCTGGCTCAACTGTTAGGTGGTCCTGAGCAAGTCACTGCTCTCTCCTTGCCATCTGCAAAAGCAGATGATCAACTCTGTTGTTCAAGTGCTTGTCACTGGAGAATGATCTTAATAAATGTAATTAATAGAATTCACAGAATCATTTTGGTTGGAAAAGATCTCGGCACTGGTGAGGCCACACCTTGAATCTTGAGGCTGGAGGAGGTCCAGGGAAGGGCAACAAAGCTGGTGAAGGGCTTTGAACACGAGTCCTTTGAGGAATGGCTGAGGGAACTGGTGTTGATTGGTCTTCAGAAGTGGAGGCTGAGGGGAAACCTCATCATTTTCTGTGACAGAAAGAAGGTTGAAGCCAGGTGGGAGTCAGTCTCTTCTCACATGCAACAAGTGACAGGACAAGAGGAAATGGCCTCAAGTTGTGCTAGGGGAGGCTCAGGTTGGACATTAGGAACATTTTCTTCCCAGAAAGGGTTCTCAGAATAGACTGCCCAAGGAGGTGACCATCCCTGGAGGAGTTTAAAAGCTGCGTGGATATGCTGCTGTGGGACATGGTTTAGTGGCAGTGGTTTAGCAGCAGTGGTGGGATTGTGAGCTCCAGGTGAGCAGTTAGACTTGATCTTAGAGGTCTCTTCCAACCTCAACTGTTCTGTGATTCTGTGTTAAGATTGAGTGCAACCATGATGTGCTAGCTGACATGGGCCATATTGGTCCTAGACACACAAGGGCCCTGGTGACATTGCCTTCTCTGCTTCAGGCACCATGTTCCGCAAGAAGAAGAAGAAACGCCCGGAGATCTCGGCTCCGCAGAACTTCGAGCACCGTGTCCACACTTCCTTTGACCCAAAGGAGGGCAAATTCGTGGGCCTGCCCCCACAATGGCAGAATATTCTGGACACACTGAGGCGTCCCAAGCCAGTGGTCGACCCTTCCAGGATCACAAGGATGCAACTCCAGCCTATGAAGGTAAGAGAGGAAGTCTGCTCTTTCCTGTTCCATAGGCTTTCCTGTTCCTTGAGGAGGACCAAGCTGAGGCAATGTTTTCATTGCCCCATGTGCACTGAAATGGAGCTAAGGGGGGATCTGTAAGGAATCTCCTAGCAGATCCAGAGAGGTGATTGTGCTCTGGTGAGACCTAACAGGGAGCACTGTGTCTGGCTATGGAGCCTCCAACACAAGAAGAACGTAGACCTGCTGGAGCAGGTCCAGAGGAGGGCACAAAGATGATCAGAGGGTTTGGAGCACCTCTCCTATGGGGGCAGGCTGAGAGAGTTGGAGCTGTTCAGCCTGGAGAAGTGAAAGCTCTCAGGAGACCTTAGAGCTGCATTTCAGTATCTGAAGGGAGCTACGGGAAGGCTGGGGAGGGACTGTTTAGAAGGGCTTGTGGTGGTAGGATGAGGGGCAATGGTTTCAAACTCGAGGAGTGGGTATTTAGGCTGGACATCAGGAGGAAGGTCTTCACAATGAGGGTGGTGAGACACTGGAAAAGGTTGCCCAGAGAGGTGGCTGAAGCCACCTAAGTGTAGACATTCAAGGTCAGACTTGGTGGGCTCTAATAAGTGGGATTTTTGAGGTAATAGTAACTTGATGACAAATCAGGAGAGCAGTGTCCTTAGTTACAGTAGTGTCAACACTCAAATCATCAACTGGCTGCCTGCACCAGGGACTTGTGAAAGATCCTGTGGTAGCTGACAGGGCTTAGGATGTGTTCCGCTGTTGAAGACAGAAGCTAAGAGGAGACTTCATGGAGAGCCCTTTGTTAGCAAGTTTGTCATGCTGGTGGGTGAGCAAACTTGGCTGGTGATGAAGCTGAGAGGAAAGCCTGAGTGGGAGAGCTGGGGTAGCACTGGCTGACTGCTGATGGATACAGATGAGTAGTAGACACCAGGGAGCAAAGCTGAACTGGGGGTTAGGCTGAGAGGGGGGTTAACTGGGGGTTAATTGAAAGTGGAACATAGTAAACAGGAGAAAGCTCTTAAAATGCTCTTTTGAAGTAGAGCAGAGTAGATTTAGGTTGGACATAAGGAAGAAGTTCTTTACTGTGAGGGTGGTAAGACAATGGAACAGGGAAGTTGTGGATGCCTCATTCCTGGAATTGTTTAAGATCAGGTTGGATGGGGCCTTGAGCAACCTGATCTAGTGGGTGTCCTTGCCCATGGTAGGGAGTTTGAACTGGATGATCTTTAAGGTTCCTTCCAACTCATTTCATTCTGTGATTAAAGCAAGTCCTTCAGTAAGGAGAAACCAGTTACTACTCCTTGTAAGGGGGTGAATTTTGGTGGTCATCTTGCTTAGATGGCTGTTGATAATGGCATCTGGAACCTGTGTGCTCTTTAGTGGTGCAGGGACCTGCTGGGTGAGAAGAGGCGGGTTCATGATGACCTCTTGGAAAAGGAAATAAGAGATGGTGACAGAGCTATTGTGCTTAAGGTCTGGCCAGCTCGTGGGAAGATTTTGTGTTCCCAGTTAAAAGAAAAACAAAAAAGCTACAGAAGCCTAAAAGCTGAACTGTAAATTGTAAAGATGTTGCTACTTAGATTTGAGGAGGGACATGGAAAGAATTAGTTGTCTGTCTGATAAGCATATTTATGGAATCACAGTACTGTCATCCAGTCCAGCCATCAACCCAATACCACCACAGCCATTAAGCCATGTCCCCAGGTGCCATGTCCACACACTTCTTGAACACCTCCAGGGATGGGGACTCCACCACTTCTCTGGGCACTCTTGCAGGAAAGAAATTGTTCCCAATGTCCAACCTAAACCTCCCCTGGCACAATTTCAGGGAATTTCCTCTCATTCTATCATCTGATAATAGGGAAAAGATATCAACCCCCACCTCACTCCAACCTCCTTTCAGGGAGTTGCAGAGAGCAAGGAGGATTTAGCTTTATGTGTAAAGATGCTTAAAATATGGGAGCTAAATGGGACATGTTTTAATACCATGTAAGAATTAAAGCAAAAAGAAACCTGCAATTTAAATGGCACCTCAGGATGTTTGAGCAGAACCCTGATTTAGAAAGGAAAAGCTTGCTCAGGAAGAGCAGGTGAAAGAAAAGAGGGAGGAGGTATTTTCTTGTGTTTTATGATGCCCTGAATGTGTTTTTGAGGTTCAAAATGTAGTAGAGATAGAACCACAATCCAGAGGAGAGATGAAATGTGTAATAAGAGACCAACTTGGTTAGATCAGGAGCACTCTAATGAGCTTAAACTGCGGGAGGATTGCTCAGAAGGGTGGAAAGTAGGTCAAGTTATAAAGGGCAAATAGGAAAGAAATGTATGTAGGAACAAAACTGGAAAGCCAAGGCAGAAAAAGAGATGTTATTCTCAAAGAACATAAAGGACATGAGGAGACATCATAAGTACATGGAGAAGGAGAAGGAGGATGAAGGAAAGAATTTGTTCCCTGCTCATTTTAGGAGAGAGTTTAATAACAGATGACACTGAGAAATCTTAAATGTTTAATGATTTTTCTTCCGTCGTTATTGAGAAGGTTAACTCTGATCAGGAGGCTAACGCAATTAACATGAGCATGAAAGGAGGAGAACTCTGGCTGGAATAAGAGAAGAACATGAGACTTCTTAGATAAGTTCCATATCTTCAAGTCAGATGGGCCTAATGGAATTTAAATTCCCATAAAAAGACTGGAACAAATAAGTGAGTAATGTGTTTGCAACTGCTTCCAAGGAGATAGCAGGGTAATAGCTAGCTGCCAGCCTGGATTTGTGGATATGGAGACGTGGTTTACTGGACATGGTGGTCTTAGGTTGATGGTTGGACTTGACCTTAGAGGTCTTTTCCAACCCAAACAATTCTAGGATTCTGTGATTTAATCAAGAACAAATCGTGATGAGCCCCCCAGTCTCTGTCAGTCACAGGTATCAGGCTTTGGGTTAGAGGAGAGTTCCCTCCTAGATCTTTACTTCAGATGATAGAACAGAGGAAATGGCCTAAAATTGTGCCAGGGGAGGTTTAGGTTGGAAATTAGCAACAGTTTCTTTCCTGCAGGAGTGGTCAGGCACTGGAACAGGCTGCCCAGGGAGATGGTGTTTATCTGTTTATCTTTTGGCCTGTCACTTGTTGCATGTGAGAAGAGACCAAGCCCCACCTCACTTCAACTTCCTCTGAGGGCGTTGTAGAGGGTGAAGTCCTCACAGGACTGATGTTTAAGAAGATTTTTCCCCAGCTTTGTTGCCCTTCTCCAGATGTGCTCCAGCCCCCTATGTCCTTCTTGTGATGGGTCCAAAACTGAATGTAGCATTTGAGGTGTGGCCTCACCAGTGCCAAGCAGAGGGGGACAATCACATCCCTAGACCTGCTGACCACACTATTCCTGATCCAAGCCAGGATGCTGGTGGCCTTCTTGGCCACCCGGGCACATGTTGGCTCATCTTCAGCCTGCCATAAATCAACACCCACAGGTCTTTCTCCACTGAGCAGCTCTCCATCCACTGTGCCCCAGGCTGCTGATGTTTGCAGTGGTGTGAGTTGCATTGTCCTTTCTTCACCTTGCTTGCCAAAATCTCTCATTCTGCCCTTCATTTTCCAGCACTGAGCAAACCAGGTGCTCACTTTGTGCACTGTGGTGGCATTCTGTGGAAATCACTGGAGCTGCTGTTTTGCACCAGCTAAATATTAGGCTGGGTATAATTAATTCAGCATCTTTAAAGATCCCTGGAGTTCAGTTTGCAAACAGGAGATTGCCATCACTCCAGGGAGGGACTTTCCTCAGGCAGAGACTCATGAAAGTGTAGGAGTGAGCCTAGGCTGTGAATTTCTGTGAAGAAATGCAACATTTGAGTTCCCAGTGCTAAAAAAGCTTCTGTAAGCTTTTCAGGCTCCAGAATAAACAAGGCAGAGCACTACATCATGCACCCAGAGCTTCAAGTGTCCTACTTGTATAGTGCTGGTGTTTGTTTGGATGGAAGCCTTGTTCTTCATCCTTTGCTTACAAGGCAGTTGGGAGCTGTTGTGACCCTTTGTTCATCAATTTAATTATAATAGCTTGGCAGAGCAGAGGGATGCGGTGTTGGAACAGTGTGGTCTTCACTGGTCAGGAATAAGATGCATTAGCAAAAAGCAGACTCAGGGAGGATGACCAGCTGGAAAGCAGCTCCAGAGAGGAGGACCTTGGAGTCCTGATGGACAATAGGTTCTCCATGAGACAGCAACGTGCCCTTGTGGCCAAGAAGGCCTGTGGTCTCCTGGGGTGCATTAAGAGGAGTGTGGCCAGCAGGTAAAGGGAGGTTCTTCATTCCCTCTACTCAGCCCTGGTGAGACCACATCTGTAGTACTGTGTCCAGTTCTAGACTCTCCAGTTTAAGAGGGACAGGGATATACTAGAGAGTGTCCAGCAGAGGCTACAGGGGTGATGAAGGGTCTGGAACATCTGATGAGGACAGGCTGAGACACCTGGGGCTGTTTGCCCTGGGGAAGAGAAGACTGAGAAGAGATCTCATCAATGTTTACAAATACCTGAAGAGTGGCTGTCAAGTACAAAGGACCAGACTCTATTCAGTGGTGTCCTGCAATAGGGCAAGGAGCAACAAACACAAACCAAAATCCAGGAAGTTCCACCTCAACATGACGAGAAACTTCTTTGGTGTGTGGGTGCTGGAGCCCTGGAACAGGCTGCCCAGAGAGGTTGTGGAGTCTCCTCCTCTGGAGACTCTCAAGACCCATCTGGATGTGTTCCTGGGTGACCTGTCCTAGGTGATCCTGCTTTGGCAGTGGGTTGGGCTGAATCATCTCCAGAGGTCCCTTCCAATCTCCACCATTCTAAGATTACAACACTGCTGAGAGTGCTACAGGGGAGGGATGAAGCTTGTGTTGGAGTAGCAAGGTTATGTTTGCAGACAGAGCTTATGGCCTGCTGTAACTTCTGCTGAGAACTGGTGTTCTCAGGAGCTTGTGGAGTCTTAATGATGTGGTGCATGCAGCACAATTCCAGCACAAAAAAGTTCCAACAACCAACCAACCAACTCAGTCAGGAGTGCTAGAAATATCCCAGCTTTGCTCTAATGTTGTTCTGTAGAGTGTGAGTGCAGCAGCAGAATGGGCTGGTGAAAAGCACTGCTCTGCCTGACAGAAGGATAGAGCCCAAGGAGTTGTTTCCCCACCCCACTCCTCAGTAAGGAACAAAGAAAGAGACAGAAATTTTTCTCCTCTATCCTTAATCCCTGGAGTCATCTTTAAACAAAATCCACCCTGTCAAAATGAACTCAGCCTCAGTTTTTCCATCTCTAACTTTTTTCCCCTCCTCCCCTGTGTTTCACAGACCGTGGTGAGGGGCAGCACGGTGGAAGTGGAAGGCTACATCTCTGGGATCCTCAACGACATCCAGAAGCTTTCTGCCATCAGTTCTAATACCCTGAGGGGAAGGAGCCCCACCAGCAGGAGAAGAGCACAGTCCCTCGGGCTCTTGGGTGAAGAGAGACCTCCAGACATGTATCTTCAGAGTCCCGAAGCTGACTGGGCAGACAAATATGGAAACTACCTCAACTGCAACGGTGGGACCAAGGTGACCCGCAGGCAGACTATGTGGCCAGATTACAAACCCCGCCTGGAAGGACAGTCTCACCCCAATGGTATGGTCATGAAAGCACAGTCCCTCGGGCCTTCAGAGTTCCAGAGTGCTGATGGCAGCTGCCTCCAGCGTGCCTCTGCTCTGCAGCACATGCCGGCGCTGCCTGGGGAGAGTGACAAGATGGGAAAGAGAAACTCAGAAGAGTGCTGGCCTCAGCCTTGTCTCCTACGACAGACAAACTCCAGGCCCTCAGGGGAGGGCAGCCCCAGCTCCAAGTCAAGGGAGAACAGCTTGAAGAGGAGGCTGCTGCGCAGTGTGTTCCCCTCATCTGGCAGCTCAAACAAGTTGGGTCCTTCCCTGCAGATGAAGGTAGAGTGACTCAGTGCTTGGGATCATAGAACAGTGAGGATTGGAAAGGACCTCTGGAGATCATTCAGTCCAACCCACTGCCAAAGCAGGATCACCTAGGAGCACATCCAGATGGGTCTTGAGAGTCTCCAGAGAAGGAGACTCCACAACCTCTCTGGGCAGCCTGTTCCAAGGCTCCAGCACCCTCACATCAAAGAAGTTTCACCTCGTGCTGAGGTGGAAGTTCCCGAGTTCTAGTTTGTATCCATTGCCCCTTGTCCTATCACAGGACACCATTGACAAGAGTCTGTCCCCTTCTTCTTGATCAGGCACAAATGAGATGCTGTTGTAGGAGGCTAAATGTGTTTTAGTCTGGAGAAGAGGAGGCTGAAAGGATACCTCATTGCTCTCTGCAACTGCTTGAAAGGAGGTTAAAGACAGGTTGGGATTGATCTCTTCTGCCTAGTATTAGGTGACAGAATGAGAGGAGATGGCCTGAAATTATGTCAGGGGAAGTTTAGGTTGGAGATTAGGAAAAATTACTTTCCTGTGAGAGTGGTCAGGCATTGGAACAGGCTGCCCAGGGAGGTAGTGGAGTCACCATCCCTGGAGGTGTTTAAGAACCATGTGGACTTGGGGACATGGTTTAGTGGCCACAGTGGTTTTGGGTTGACTGTTGGACTTGATGATCTTGGAGGTCTTTTCCAACCCAACCATTTCTATGAATCTATGTAGGGGCCATCAGATTACAGCAGATAATACTTACATATGGCTGGCCAAACATGTGTGAGCTTGCAGGCATGTGATGTGTCCTTCTGCTCTAGGTTAAATAAAACCCTTTTTTCCCGCCCCCCACCTGAGACCAAACAAGAGTTGGGAAAGAAACGCTTGGCTGCCGTGAGCGTGTCTCTACAGGACAGCGAGGGTGGAGCTGGTAAATGAGGAGGAAGGAACTTCTGACAGGCACAACCCTGCGCCCCCATGTCAGAAGCTATTGTAGCAGCAGTGTGAAGATGAGCTGTGTCAGGCTTGGGCAGGTCTGACTGTTGCCAAAAATCCTTGGTTAAAACACAAAGTGCGGAGAATTACACTTCATTTGATGATGTTCGGCACAGGAAGGATTGGAGTGGGCCCAGAGGAGGCCACGAAGATGGTCAGGGGGCTGGAGCACCTCCCCTAAGAGGACAGGCTGAGAGAGTTGGGGTTGTTCAGCTTGGAGGAGTGAAGGCTCTCAGGAGACCTTAGAGCAGCAGTCCAGTAGCTGAAGGGAGCAACAGGAAGGCTGAGGAGGAGACTGTTTAGAAGGGCTTGTGGTGGTAGGATGAGGGGCAATGGTTTGAAACTGGAGCAGGGGAGATTCATGTTGGGCCTGAGGAAGAAGTTCTTAACTATGACAGTGGTGAGGCACTGGAACAGGTTGCCCAGGGAGGGTGTAGATGCCCCATCTGTGGAGGTGTTCCAGGCCAGGTTGGACAAGGCTTGAGCAACCTGGTCCAGTGGGAGGTGTCCCTACCCACAGCAGGGAATTTGAACTAGATGATCTTCAGGGTTCCTTCCAACCCAAACCATTCTGTGATCCTCAAGGTCCCTTGCAACTCAAGCCATTCTACGACTCTATACTCTGTCTGAGACAGAGAAATGAGTGCTCTTGCAAACACTTTTGTGTTGGCAGCTTGTGGTTCCCATCCCCATGTTATTATGAACTTCATTACTAACCAGTCAGAATTGTGAGAGGGAAAGCTGGTTGCTTTGAAGTTTTTCTTCTGCCCTGTAATAGCAGTGATTGGCTTGCTCCTTCTGAAGTTGCCACTTTGTCAGATCCACTCTTATTTTACATATAGCCAAGTCTATAATGTATTTTATACCCAACCTGCTTGGTGCTGTTGACTTTGAATTAGTCAACACGTCCAGGATGAGTAAGAGCACCACAAGATTCAGCCTTCTTGGGAAGGAGACCTCTGTGAAGTGCTCTCATGGGAATGTGTGTCCTGAAGCCATGTTACCACAGGCTGTGATCTTACTACAGCTCATAAACTAAACAGGGTTGGGTCCACTTAGTGCTTGAGTGGGAGGTCTCCAAAAAAGGGAATGGCTTTAAGCTGGAAGAGGGTTGATTTAAACTGGAGATTAGGAAGAAACTCTTGGCAGTGAAGGTGGTGAGACACTGGCACAGGCTGCCCAGGGTGGTTATGGATGCCCCCTGCCTGGAGGTGTTCAAGGTCAGGCTGGATGGACCTTGAGCACCCTGGTCTAGTGGAAGGTGTCCCTGCCTATGGTAAGGGGTTGGAACTAGGTGATCTTTAAGACCCCTTCCTACCCAAACCACTCTATGCAAAGTCTTCAGAGCTTTGGGAAAGGCACCAAATCCAACTTTAATTGTAGATTAGTTTTGAGTCAGCAAGGTGGCAGGTAGCTGTCTGCAGCTGAAGTCTCCTGCTGGTTACCCACAGCCCTCCTGGCTCATGGTGCTAATTCCATGTCTGATGGCCAGGAATCCTCTGCAGGTACCTGGGGAGAGTGCAGAGAGAGTTGTCAGCAGGCAGAGCCCAATTACCCAGAGGGAATTAGGCCAAGACATCAAAGTGATTTACAGCTCTGGCATGAATCCTCTTCCCTTTCATGCTAAGGAAGATCAGAGGCACAGATGGATCAAGGATTTTCAAATTCTCTGCAGCACAGGTTGCCCCTGAGTTTTGGTGGCAAGGTTGGAATGCCTTTTGGCTTTAGCAGCTGGGGTTTTGGTGGGGTTTTTTGTTTGTGCTTGCTTGTTTGTTTATTTTATGTGGGTTATGGGGTTTGGTGGGTTTTTTGAAGCAAGGTCCTTTTTAAACTACCTCAGTTTGGAGGTCCTCAAAGCACAGCACCCATCCTGTGACTGACCCTTGAAAATCTGCATCTGTGGCTTCTGGTCATGCAGCATTTGTTGGGCAGACCTGGAGAAAAGAACTTGAAGCTCTTCACTCCAGTCTACTACAAGACTAGAACAGGCTGCCAAGTGAAGTAGTGGATTCCCTATCCCTGGAGGTGTTTAAAAGCCATTGGATGAGGTTCTTAGGGACATGGCCCAGCAGTTGTGTGCAGGAAGATGCTAGGTTATGGACAGAATCAATGATATTAAGGTCTTTTCCAACCAGGTGGTTCTGTGATAAGATGCACTAGGCCAGCATGGAGAAACACACCACTGCTTCCTGAGCCTTCTCTCCTGTTATCTAACCATCGCTCTTTCTTTCTTCCACTTGTCCTATTTGTTCTTCTCAAAGCCTAATGCTTTCTTCAGGCCCCAGCAGTGGGGTTCACCACGCAGCCCTGCAGCCAAAGCCCTGTCTCTTCCATCAGACCAGCCTGCATCTGATTTCCCCAGGATGACCTCAGAAGCTGGAACCCCCCAGAAGTCCCCAACGGTGGAGAAGGTGGCTGCAGTGCCACCAGGCAGGCCGTCACCGGCAGGTTCACCCAGGAACCGGCAGACTCAGACCAGTTCTAGCAACCTTCACCTTCCTCAGGACTCTTCTGTGAAAGGGCAGCTGGCCAGTGAAGACCCAGTGGTTGTGACTCATGAGCAGTTCAAAGCTGCCCTTAGGATGGTTGTGGACCAGGGGGATCCCCGGTCGATGCTGGAGAACTATGTAAAGATTGGTGAAGGGTCCACAGGCATCGTCTGCATCGCTCGAGAGAAGCACTCGGGGAGGCAGGTGGCAGTGAAAATGATGGACCTGAGGAAGCAGCAGCGCAGGGAGCTCCTGTTTAATGAGGTGAGTAGAGTGGTGAAAAGTGGGTTCTGCTGTCCTCCATGAAGTCAGTGTGGAAAAAGGGAGGGAAGGGCAGGAGGTGTCTTGTTTTTGATAGAATGATGCTAGCAGCAGGACTAAAGTGAGCGTGGGGATGGAGGCTGCTGTGCTGTACTCACAGGGCTGTGCATGCTGGTTTTGCTGGGTAAGATAAAGTGTTGTCAGTGTTAGCCTGGCCAGGCTGGAGAGCTGGGTGGAGGGGAACCTCATGAAGATCAATAAGGACAAGTCCTACACCTGGATGAGGGATAACCCCCTGCAGTGATACAGGGGAGGGGCTGACCTGCTGGAAGGCAGCTCTGTGGGGAGAGACCTCGGAGTGCTGGTGGACAATAAGGTCACCACATCACCATGAGTCAGCAGTGTGCCCTTCTGGCCAAGAAGGCAAATGGTGTCATGGGGGACATGAAGTATGGTCAGCAGGTTGAGGGAGGTATTGTGTTCAGTTCTGGGTTCCCCAGTGTGAGAGACAGGGAACTACTGGAGAGAGTCCAGTGGAGGTTCTGAGGATGATGAGAGGCCTGGAACAGCTCTGTGAGGAGAAAAGCTGAGACCTGAGGTTGTTTAGCCTTGAGAAGAGCAGTGTGAGAGGGGATCTGCTCAATGCTCAGCAAGAGCTAAAGGGTGAGGGGAAGAGGCTGGGGCCAGGCTTTTATCAGTGGTGCTCAGGGACAGGACAAGGGGCAACAGGCACAAACTGGAGCCCAGGAGGTTCCAGATGAAGATGAGGAGAAACTTCTTGGTGTGAGGGTGCTGGAGCCCTGGAGCACGCTGCCCAGAGAGACTGTGGAGTCTCTTTGGAGAAATTCCAACCCTCCCTGTTCATTGTGATCCTGGGCAAACTGCTGTGGGTGCTTTAGCAGGGAGCTTGGACTAAATGATCTCCAGAGGTCCCTTCCAACCCTGCCATGCTGGGATTCTGTTGTTAGTAATTTTGGGGTGGTCAATTGTTCACTGTGTCTTCACAGGTGGTGATAATGAGGGACTATCAACATGTCAATGTGGTGGAGATGTACAAGAGCTATCTAGTGGGAGAGGAACTCTGGGTGCTGATGGAATTCCTACAGGGGGGAGCCCTCACAGACATTGTGTCTCAGATCAGGTATGAAGCAAAATCTGAAACATCAACACTTGTGTTCCCTCCTGATGGGCAAGAGCACTAGGGAGATTTCTGGGAAGAACAGTGTCCCTCAGGGGTCTTGAGTTTATGGTGCCCTGGAAAAACTACTACACATTGTAACTGTCATCCATCTGAAGTAGGAGGGACCTCGTTCACAGCACTAATCCCTTTACAAACCCACTGCTCATCTGTTTGGTGACCTTCCCTGTAAATCACAATGCTCACCAAAAACATTGTGTGCTCTATCTGTTGAATTCTGGCCAAGAATCTCATTGAGTAAGGATTCAAAATCATGCAGAAATAGTTTTCAGTGGTGCAACCTTAGTAAGGTTGAATTTGTGACTAACTCCTCTGGAGAAGTGCAGCAGAGCCTTGAAATCTGGACTCCTTCCCAAATTTCATGGCCTAAAGATAGCAACTGCTGGACACTCTCCTAAAGTTGCTTTCTTATCTACATTGCTTTTTATTCATTAATGCCCCAAGCCTTTCTGGAGGGCAAAGAAGTTGTTCTCAAATGGCCTCTAGAGTCCCACTCACGAGGTGCTCTGGTGATGCAGTTATGAGTGTGTCTTACCCATGACCCTGGAGCATTCTCCTCCTGCTTCCCAGCAGTCCTGTGAGACTGTAAACTGCCAATGCAAAGATTGACCAAGGAAGTCTGGGATGAGCCTTCCTTTTCCTGAAGATTCAGAATCTCACCTGGGTGACAATTAGGCAGTGCTGCTCACACTGAAGGTCCTTGCTTTGGTACTCCAAACAGTGAGATCTTCTAAAGACAAGGTTCTTGGTGCTCATGCTCAGTGTGCTAACAGAGAGAGTGGGACAATCCAGGAGGGGCTTCCCCTGCTTGTCACCTGTGCTGCCCTTAGGAGTGAGAGTATCCAAGATGTCCATCTGTGTGACAGTTCTGAAGGATCCCTATCTTCACTGTCACATGAGGTGTTTAGATGCTTTGTGGATGAAGTTGCACAACAACCCTTGTAAGCCATAGCTTTGCTATGATTCCTCAAGAAAAAGCTGTCTCAAGAGTTACTGCAACACCCTGGCATGAAGACACAGTCCTGCCTGTCAGAGCTGCTGGAAACAGCATCTTGCAGGACGGCTTCAGATACAAGGTCTAAGATGAAGTTTCTCTGGGTTCTCTGAAAACTTCGAATTGCAAAGCATGAAGACAAAAAGGTTCTCAGAAGTAAAAGTCATGGGAAAAGGGTGAAAGTGAGATGGTCACAGTCATGGGGAATCAAAATTCATGGTCATGGGGAATCAAAATATCTACCTCCAGTTCGACTTCAGATATTCTCTGTGCCTCAAGAGGACCCATGGGTGGGAACTCTCCACATGTTCTTTGTTTTTAATTTCAGGCTAAATGAAGAGCAAATTGCAACAGTGTGTGAATCAGTGCTGCAGGCTCTGACCTATCTTCACTCTCAGGGGGTCATTCACCGAGACATTAAGAGCGACTCCATTCTTCTGACGCTGGATGGGAGGGTATGATGATGTCCCTCTGACAAACTGCTTCCTGCCTTCTGCTCCTGCAGCCTTAACCTGTCTCCTTGTTTCCTTTGTACCTCATCCTCCTACTCCCTTAGCCTTCTTTGGTGTTTCTTTCCATGTTTTAAGGTTGGTTGCTTTTCTCTTTGGACAGGTCAAACTCTCAGATTTTGGCTTCTGTGCTCAGATCAGTAAAGATGTACCCAAAAGGAAGTCCCTAGTAGGTACTCCTTACTGGATGGCTCCAGAAGTTATTGCAAGGATACCATACACTACTGAGGTAAGGGACCCACCTCCCTGATGTCAGAAGGACTAGATAATCATAGAATCATTAAGGTTGGAAAAGACCTCAGAGGTAATTGAGTTCACCCATGAACCATGTGCCTCAGCACCCCATCTCCACAGCTTTTAAAACCCTTCAGGGAGGGAGACTCCACCACTGCTGGGGCAGCCTGGACCAGACCTTGACACCCTTTCCATGAAGAAATTGTTCCTCATGTCCAACCTAAACTTCCCCTGGGGCAGCCTGGGGCCATTTTTTCTTGTGCTGTCACTTGTTCTTTGGGAGAAGAGACCAACCCCCACCTGGCTCCAACCTCCTTTCAGGGAGCTGTAGAGAGCCAGAAGACCTCCCCTCAACCTCCTTGTCTCCAGGCTGAACAACCCCAGGTCCTTCAGCTGCTCCTCACCAGCCCTGTTCTCCATACCCTTCCCCAGCTTCACTGCCCTTCTCCAGACCCTTCTCAATGTCTTTCTTGGAGTGAGGCAACCTAAACTGAAGCCAGGATTGGAGGTGCAGCCTCAGCAGTGCCCAGTCCCAGGGCATGATAAGTTTTGAAGTATCACAGGAAAATAACTATTGTATTTTCTAGGAAGAGTCTCTAGAGTCTATTTAAGACATAAATGCAACCTTGTGATGATATCAACATTTGCTAAAAGAGGAGGGAAACCAGGTGGTTCTGCTTCTGGGAACAAGATGTAAAGTTGCTCTTTCCTTACACCTGGAGCTTGGCTCAGGCTTGTTGTATCTGCCACAGTGTGGACAGATGTGGGGAAGGAGTGGCCTGGGACATGATATGGATCAGTAAATCCATCAATGCCAGGAAGGGAGGGGAGGAGGGAGGGCACAGATGAAATGCCAGGCAGGTGGCAGCAGCCTGGTTAGTTTTGTTTACCAACCAACCAGGTGTAGCACAAGCAGGTACTTGCAGACCTTTAGATGTTGCAACACCAGTGTGGCCCAGGCCACGGTGGAAACTGTCTGTTCAGCTGTGGTGAGGAGTCCAGCAGCATCAAGGGGGTTAATGTTTCACTCTCTCAGTACTGTTTGCTAGGGGTGGGGTGTTGTGATCACAAAATCACAGAGGTTAGAAGGGACCTCTGGAGATCATTGAGTCCAACCCCCCTGCCTGAGCAGGTTCACCTAGACCATGATGGTGTCTAGGTGGGCTCTGAATAGCTCCAGAGATGGAGACTCCACCACCTCTCTGGGCAGCCTGTTCCACTGCTCCACCACCCTTAAATTGAAGAAGTTCCTCCTCATGTTTAGATGGAGCTTTCTACATTCCAGTTTGTGCCCATTACCTCTTGTCTTGATCTTTATGAAAGCAGCAAAGCACAAACCATTGACTGTATTGATGTGACTTTTTCTCCTACAGGTGGATATCTGGTCTCTGGGGATCATGGTGATAGAGATGGTGGATGGAGAACCCCCATATTTTAGTGACTCACCAGTCCAAGCAATGAAGAGACTCCGTGACAGTCCTCCTCCCAAGCTGAAAAACTTCCACAGGGTGAGCACTGGGGAATGCTGATGGTAAACCTGGCTTCAGAGGAGGCCATGAAGATGATCAGAAGGCTGGAGCACCTCTCTTGTGTAGATGTGCTGAGAGATTTGGGGTTGTTCAGCCTGGAGAAGAGAGGGCTCTGGGGAGACCTTAGAGCTGTGTTTCAGTATCTGAAGGGGGCTACAGGAAAGCTGGGGAGGGACTGTTCAGAAGGGCTTGTGGGGATAGGACGAGGGGCAATGGTTTGAAAATAGAGCAGGGTAGAGTTAGGTTGGATGTTAGGAAGTTCTTCACAATGAGGGTGGTGAGATACAGGTTGCCCAGAGAGGTGGTGGAGGCCCCATCCCTAGACACATTCAAGGTCAAACTTGCTGGGTCCCTGAGCAGCCTGCTCTAGTTGGAGACACCCTTGCTGACTACAGGCTAGTTGGGCAAGATGACCTTCGAGGTTTGCTTCTAACCCAATGCATTCTATGAATCTGTGGTCGTGGGGAAACACCCTGAGCAGCCCATCCCAGCAGATGGCTCTGAGTGGTCTTGATGGGGCACATTTCAAGAGGAATGTCTTTGGCCCTGGTGCCTCAGTGGCTGCATGCTGGTGCTGACAGCTAGTGGCTGCTTTGAGATATAGCCCTAATAAAGTAAGGTCACCTGGGCATGAACCTGGTCATGCAAACTAAAGCCTCTTCAGGTGTCCTCCCTAGTTAATATCTTGCTGATGTCATAGAATCATAGAAATGGTGAGGATGGAAGCAACCTTCAAGATCAACTCCCTGAAAGGAGGTTGGAGTGAGGTGGGGGTTGGGCTCTGCTCACACGCAACAAGTGTTAGGACAAGAGGAAACAGCCTCAAGTTGTGCCAGGGGAGGTTCAGGTTGCATGTTAGGAAAATTTTTTCCCCACAAAGGGTTCTCAGGCACTGGAACAGGCTGCCCAGGGAGGTGATGGAGTCACCAGCCCTAGAAATGTTTAAAAGCTGTGTGGATGTGGTGTTGAGGGACATGGTTTAGTGGCAGTGGCTTAGCAGCAGTGGTGGGATTGTGAGCTCCAGGTGAGTGCCTGGACCTGATGATCTCAGAGGTCTCTTCCTACCTCAACAGTTCTATGGTTCTATAGTCATCAAGTCCAACATCATGCAACCATCTGTTGTTGTTATGATTAATGCTGTAATCTAAAGAATCCTGGGCAGGGGAAACATTCAGATCTCCAGAACCAACCCCTCTGTTGGTGGTTCCTTTCTGGGGCTGACTTGGTTGGTTCTTGCTCCACAGACCTCCCCAGTTCTGAGAGACTTTTTGGAAAGGATGCTGACCCGGGATCCACTGGAAAGAGCAACGGCACAAGAACTTCTGGACCACCCCTTTCTGCTCCAGACAGGACTTCCAGAGTGCCTGGTGCCCCTCATCCAGCAGTACAGGAAGCGCACCTCCACCTGCTGACTTCAAGGACAGATGCTAGAAAAGAGAAACGTTTCTAGAAACCCCAAACATATCAGGAGACCAGGAGTCTCCTCCTGTGAATGGTGCTTGGAACTTGGCAGCAATCGTTTTAGAAGATGGCTGTGACACTGTCCTGGCATTCTCAGCCTTTTGTGGCGTCTTTTGCTGAAGACAATCAACACACACCAGATCCAAGAAAGGATATCTCAAGAGTAAAGCAGGTGTCTCGTGGCTTGTGGATCACTTCTTCCAACAAATGGAGCCTGAAGTTGTGTATCTGAATGTCTGCAAGTTTCTGCAAACCTTGGCTGCTGTCTACTGAACTGGAACAATATTTCCCAACTAGAAATGTGATCTTCACCTCCTTAGCTGTCCACTGGAGTCTTGAGCTGACCCAAATGTATGTTTTGGGGAACAGATCCCTCTAAACTCTCAAACAATGCACAAAGACTCAACATATTTTTCCCCCCCTTGAGACTTTTTCCCAGATGATTTTAACTTCCTTTGGTGAAAGGCAGACCTAGAAAGCTGTAGGTCCTTTCCCAGGGAGCAGATGTGATGTGTACATACTTGTTTCTAAGTGGCTCTCTTGCATCAACATGCTTCTCTCTTGCTGAGGAATATCTATGGTTTAGTGGTCAATCTTGAATCCATTTCATGATCTTGAACTTTTGGAAGGGGAAACCTTTGGATCCAGGCCTTGAAACAGACTCTGTGACGAAGGTGTTCTTGCCATCAGGATCTTGTGGTTGAATATTCACCATCTGCAACACCTCCAGTGCTGGCTCCAGGGTCTGTGACAGCTTGTTCCTGTGTTTGGTTCCCAAGCACCTTTCTTTCCAAGTGGCTGAGAAGGTGCTGTCCTGAAACAAATGTTGGTTAACACTTTGAGGATGCTCTAGGAGACTGAGTGAGCAGGTTTCAGCTGTCCTGAAAGTCCCAGGACAGAGTTTTGTGTCCATGTGAGGTGTTTTGTTGAGCCTCTATCACCTCCCCTGCTTCCTACAGGGGAGAAGGGAAACTCTGGATGTGTGTTTCATTGTTGGTGTGCCCTTCCCCACCATCCCTTTGCTGATAGACTCAGAAGGTTACTGGTTGTCTCAACAGCTCTGTCAGATGTTTGCCAATAGATTTAGCTCTGTTGTATGATACGCCTCCCGATCGTGAGATAGCTAAGGGTCTCTGGGTCAGGATGTGATGTTGTACAGTAATGCTGTGTGTTGTGGTGAGGTCTCCAGATATAATCTTACATGTGGAACTGGGATCATGTTTGGAAACTCCAGATACAAATTCATTGGGATTGAAGTTGGTCTTGGGCCAGTCCCACTGTCTTGGAAACTAACCTCAGAACTGCATTTTCTTCAGGAGATGTCAATCAGCTCTGTCCTCTGCTATTTACTCCAGTTACAGATCCTTGCTTCAAAATTGAAGCCACAGTTGATTACTTGAAGTAATTTGGGATGGAATTCATCTGCACTGATGCCAGCCATCAAATGGTGGGCACCCAGTCTGCAAAGGGTTTAGGTTGGCTTTGTAGACCCAGGTGAGAGGAACACCTCTAGAAGGGCATTCACCTCCCTTCTGTCAGACACCTGCTGAAGGGTGACTTGGTTGTCCCTCGACAGCACCCTGCCTGTGGCCAGGAGAAGGATGGCAGATGGTGTGCCAGGGCTGGCTGTCTAAGTTTGGGGCTGATGAAGTTGACTGAAATGAATTTGTTTAGCTCCTCTTTAGCTGCACTGGAAAATTTTTTGATGTAAAATGTTTCTGTATTCCAGATATTCTGCTTTTTTATGCAAAGGAGCAGGGCTTGGAGAAGATTTCTAATTTGAGACAAACGAGCCTGCTCGTCTGTACTTGTGAATCCTTTGCACTTGTGTTTTAAATTAAAGTAGATCTTGATTTATTCATAAGCCTTTTGCGCTGCTGGGATGCTTGAAACGATCTCTGTAGCTCAGAGATGGAAGGGATGGGTGGACCTTGAAGTCTGGTCTGACTCCTCTGTTCTGGGGCTGTGTGGCTTGCAAAGGAAGAATAGACCAGACCAGAGCCTGGATGCTGGAACAAACATTTCTCAGAGATCACAGAACCACAGAATGGAAGGGACCTTAAAGAGCATCTAGTTCCAAGACCCCTGCCATGGGCAGGGACACCTTCCACTGCTCCAGGTTGGTCAAGGCTTTATCCAGGTTGGCCTTGAACACCTTCCTGGGCAACTTGTTCTGGTGTCTCACCACCCTTACTCTAATAAATTTCTTCATAATCTCTACTCTAAATCTCCCCTCTTCCAGCTCAAAGCCAGTGCCCCTTGTCCTATCACTGCAAGCCCTTCTCAAAAGTCCCTCCCCAGCTCTCCTTAGCCCCCTTCAGGTACTGGAAGGCTTCTAAGGTCTCCCTGGAGCCTTCTCTCTCCAGGCCAAACAGCCCCAACCTTCCCAGCCTGGGGGTGATGGATTTAACATCTAACACCATGGCCCAACCCTGACTAAACGGAGTGAGGGGAGGCCCTGGAATGATTGCTACAAGCCTACCATTTTCAAATGTCATTATTAGAATCTGTGCAGAATGCAGAAAGGATCCAACCTCCTGTCCAGCATGTCCAATATGGACAAGAAGCTGGGGAGGGACTGTTCCTGAGGGCACGTGGTGACAGGACGAGGGGCAGTGGTTTGAAACTAGAGCAAGGTAGATTTAGGTTGGACATTAGGAGGAAGTTCTTCACAATGAGTGTGCAACCTGCCCTAGTTGGGGATGTCTCTGCTGCCTGCAGGGGGGTTGGACAAGATGGCCTTTGAGGGTCTCTTCCAACCTGGTGTTCTATGACTCCATGTTGTCTTCTCTGAGTATCTCTTTGTACATGCTTTCAACAAGGTTCCACTCGTGTCTCAGGGTGTTCTGCTGGTTTGTGTCGTGTCTCACCTGAATCCTTCCCTTTCATGTCTCCCTCCTGTCAGCTCCACAGCCTGTTCCATGCTGGCACAGCCCTGGCAGTCAGCATGCAGCAGCCCTTTGAAGATGGCAGCTTGAATTTATCTGAACAATTTGCTGCATCAAACAGGAAGTCTGTGGCTGCTGTCAGCTCCCTGCTGCACTTGTTTGTATAGAATCATAGACTTGTTTGGCTTGGAAAAGAACTCTCAGATTGAGTTCAACTCTCAGCCTAAGACCACTGTGGCCATTAAACCATGTCCCAAAGTGCCATATCCATGTTTCTTGAACACCTCCAGGGACAGGGACTCCACCACCTCCCTGGGCAGCTTGTTCAGTACCTTGCTAATTTGGTTACCTACAATAAGGAATTGAATCCTTGAATCCTGGCATGAGCTGGAAGGGACCTTTAAAGCTCATCGGGTCCAACCCCCCCTGCAGGCAGCAGGGACATCTACAGCCTGATGAAAACCCCAAACAACCTGACCTAGAATGGTTCCCATCTCTCTGGGCAACCTGGGCCAGGGTCTCACCACCCTCAGTATCAAAAACTTCTTCCAAATATCTGATCTAAACCCTTGGGTCCACTCAGGAAAAAGCTTGCTCTTAGTCTGGTGAGGGACAGAATGAATCAGAGGAGAAAGCTGTGGTTAATGAACCCCCCTCACTGCAGATTTAATGACTGGAGAAGTTGCATCTGAGACCTGTGGGCACAGATGGCAGAGAACTTGGGGTACCTGATGCCTATGAACCTGTGTGTGCATTGAGCAACACCTGGGCCTTGTTGCCATTCACCATGTTTTAAGAAATGCAAGGTTTTATTTCTGTAGACAATAAATAACTCAGAAATGTACAATTCCAGTATGAAGTTACCACCATGGGGTGGGATGTGGGCTGCTCTTGATGCCAGAGCAGGCTGGGAAGATCCTGTCCCAGCCCCAGGTGAGCTGGTTGGTGGCTGATAGCAGCACTTTAGGACATGTTTCTTACGCAGTGTCCAGGTGGAACTGTTCTCAGGCTGCAGGTTTGTTGCCACTGAGCTCCCTGCTCCAGGAAAGACAAACCTGAGGAACTATTTGAGGGGCAAACAGGGGGCTTTATGGCAGAGATTATGCTGCAGCGTGGCACTGAACATCTTGAGGAGAGAAGAGAGCCTGTGGCTCCAGCCAGGAGCACACTTCCCTGCTACTGTCTCAGATTAAGGCCAAGGTTTTAATAACAAGAGGATGGAATCAGATCCTTCTCAGACCATGGTCTCATCTGTTTCTCCTCTGTGGCTGGTCCAAAGCCACCCCACCCTCTGCAGCTCTGTAAGGCAGCAGTGACAGGACCAGGCACATCAATACACTGAAGGTTTCATCAGCACAAGGTTCTCCAGGCTGCTGGTGCCAAGACTTTATGCAGTCCCAGATCTGCTCAGCTCCAAGGTGAGGTTGGGGGTTCCATCACCCCTTTTTTTCCCAGCAGTGTTTAGGTAGGGATTTTGGTGGTTGTTGGTTTGGCTTTTGTTGTTTCCTTGAAAAATTGGAAGGTGTGACCTACAGTGTTCTATCTCTAGGACAAATAGTTCCCATTTCCTTTGGGTTCCCCAAGTGGATCTCCTTTCCCTTCCATTAATGATGTTTGCTGGTTACAGATGGGTGGCTGAAGAGGAGTGACTCTTTTTAGGGTCCCTGTGACCTGGTGCACACAGACTTTGGGAGGCCAAACCTTAATTCCTGGGCTAAGATTATTTCAGGACATGGTGTGAGGAAGGCTGGGATGTGGCTAAGCTGAATTATTGCTGTTTCCTGCCTTTTTTTAGCATCCATGAGCACAATCTGTCCTACATGGTGCTAGGAAAAGAGTTGGACAATGTGGTTCCAGTTCATCCTGCTGGAAGAGCTGAGAACTTGCTGTGAAGCTGTTGAGTCCCATGGTCACCAAACAGGTGAGGGAAAGTAGGTGCAAGTTCTGTGATCACAGTATTTGAGGTCTGGGGAGATGGGAAGGTGGTTAAGAGGAACCTTTGCTGCTGCAAGCCATGACCAGCATGTGGGGAATCTGTCCCTCCAGCTGTGTTCTGCTGGAAGGGTTTGTGCCAGTGAAGACAGAGCAGTGTGCACCTCTCAGAGCTGCAAGAGGCTGGAGGCTACTTGGCCTTTGAAATCCTACAGCTGGGCAACTTTTCCAAGTTAGACCTTGGAACCAGATTTCTCAGTCCTGTCCCCACAGGGGAACTGCTGTTAGCTACAGGTGCCCGGGCTGCAGGGAGAAACGGGAAGCGAGCAAAGAACACAGAGGGCTGAGGAGTTTGGGAACAAGTTCTGCAGGTCACTGCTGAGCCCCCTGTTGTCACCAGCTGGGATGGCAGCATGGGAAAGAGCTGCTGAGAATTTTCTGCACTTGGGTGGACAGTTCAAAGTGTTTTATAACACCACAGAATCGTTTTGGTTGCAAAAGTCCTCTAAGATCATTGAGCCTGACCATCAGCCCAAGACCACCATCACTGAGCTGTCTGTGTAAGGGAACCTCAGGGGTACTGTAGCTGGCTCTTTATTTGAGCAACAAAATCATTTTCAAATCATTTAGGTTGCTAACTGTAGTTACCCTAAGCCCATAATATGGATCTAATTTAGCTACATAAGAAAAAAATTCAGTGAAGCCCTAAAAATATCCAATTTCTGCAGAGGAGAACTCTGCAAGTGTTTTTGTGGGGGCTAGAACAAATGCTGAGGCTCTTTGACTCTTCACAATATGCCTTAGAGTTGCCCAAGGAGCCTGCTCAGGGTCTTCAGGAGATAGGGATTCAGATCTGAGAACCTGCCTGAAGGCTTGTGAGAGGCAAAGTGAAAATCAAGAGAAAGAATCACAGGGCAGGAAAGGAAAGAACAGAACAGGACAGAACACACAAGAGGAGGCCAGGCCAGAAAATGAAGATAGCCCCAGTGCTGGCAATGCCCATTTCCACAGAAGGAAATGCTGGCTCATGGTATGCAGACAGCAGTGTGCTGAAAGCTGTCCTCATCTGACTGGGGAGGGTGACCAGTCACAAAGCCAGCCCTGGCTGTGCATGGAAGCTGTCTGTTGCCACCAGCTGGTCCAAGGTTCTGCCCAGCTGACCTGTCCTCTAACCTGAGGCTGGCTCTACATGAGAGGTAATGCTTCCAGAAGGAATGGTGCTTTAGAGGACAGTTTGGCCACCCACACTTGGATGTATCTCAGGAGGCTTTATTCTGGGCTAGCCCTCAACTGGTAGGAGCACATGAGGTGGTTACTGGAGAATGTCTCCCAGTTAAATTTCCTTCAAAGGGATCTGAGACCATACTGATGTGAAGAGCTGCATGTAGTAGATGCTGAGGGAACTTACTCTAAAACCTGGAGTCTGAAGCCAGACTGAATTTTTAATGCAGCTGCTGCTGTGGATGCCAAGAACTCACTTGTCTCCAGCCACAGGTCCTTTTGTGCTGCTTAACCCCCTCAGTGCTAAGGCTGAGGAAGACAAAATGAATGAGGGGCAGATCTCTAGGTGCCAATACCTAGGATAATAGAGCAGTAAATTCCTGAAGGATTTCAGGAATTCCCTGGAGTGGAAAGGGACAGCAGTAGTTTGTCAGGCTGGTCTTCACTACCCAGCTCCATAAACCTTTCTGAAGTGGAACAGTAAGGGAAGTGCCTCTCACAAAATGGTTGCTTCAATCTCGCCATCTGGTTCAGCGCCTGGGGGCTCAGCCATGGCTGCACTAAGCCTGGACACCTCTGCTGCTGGGGGCTTTTCTTCCTGTTGTTCTGCAGAGCCTTGTTCTCCTTCAGGAAGGCTCTGAACTGCTTCCTGCTGAGTCTGTGGCACTCCAGGAAATCCTGCTTTGGCGTAGCTCCTCACCATCTCCTGCACCTCTGTATTCAGGCTTTTCAGTTTCTCCTCATACTCTGCCAGTGCCTCCTGCTGGAGCTGCAAAAAGAAAGCTCAAATCATTCTCCAGACACTGAAGCCAAACAGGTGTCAGGCTGAGGATGGTTCTGAGAGAGACCAGTATCATGAGGTGTCAGCTCTTGGTGACTTTGGTCTCAGCCGTACATTGAATGACTTGTCTGCAGCCTTCAGAAGGATCATTGACTTACCACAGGCTGATGGCATATTGTCTGCACAGCAACCCTGAGAGAGCATGAATGTCTTCTGTGAGTCTGAAGGAGCTCAGGGATGAGACTCCTCTCCTCCAATGATGCATTTCCATCACACTTTAAATTTAGGGGGTTTTGTATGGTTAGATGGCTGCTCGTGCTGCCTCAGGGAGTGTAGGAGTGCAGCACCTCTCAGAGCTGTGTAGGCTCCTGCAGAACCACCTCCTAAGTCATTCATCTTCCCAGTGCACTGAGGAGTAGGTGTCTGAAGCGTGTGTGGAGGCTGAGTGTGGCATTCATCAAAGAATGCCCAGTGAAGGTTGAGCCCCTGCAGTGGGTTGGGTTTGATGACTGATAACACCACTGACCCTCAGCTTCAGCTCTGCCCTTACCTGACTTTCCTTGTCCTTGATTGCTCTCAGATTATCTGCCTGCTTCTCCTCCAGTTTCTGCTGGTACCTGGCTGTCTTTTCTGTCACCTTTAAAAAGAACAAATTAAAAGAAATTATTTTTTTAGTAAAACCCAAGTGCTATAGCCATCCCCAGCTTGTAACAGGAGGACACAGGGCTGTAGAGCACACACCACAGTGTCCTCTCACTTCCATTTCTGAACAACTTCTGCTGGCTCTGAGCTATTGGTGTAGAACTCCAGCCCCTGAACTCCAGGGCAGCAGGAGTGTTTGGGGACACACATATGGGTGCTGCTCTGTAAGGGAACAGGGTCTCTGCAGAACAAAGATGAGATCATCAAGGTCTCCTCTCCTTCTGCACTATTGTCATAGAATTGGTTGGGTTGGAAAAGCCCTCTAAGATCATCCATCCAGTTCAGCTATCAACCCAACTCCACCATGGCCATTAAATCACATCCCAAAGTGCCATGGCCACACAGTTCTTTGACACCTCCAGGGTTGGTGACTCCACCATCTCCCTGGGCAGCCTGTGCCAATGCCTGACACTCTTGCAGGAAATAAATAGTTCCTAATCTCCATCCTAAACCTCTGCTGGCACAGTTTCAGGCCATTTCCTCTCATTCTGTCACTTGATACTAGGGAGATGAGACCATCCCCCAACCTGGTTCCACCCTCGTTGCAGGGAGCAATGAGGTCTCCCCTCAGCCTCCTCTTCTCCAGGCTACAACAGTTTTGCACATTACTAAACAGATGTGAGGTCATTAGTTGTGCTCCAGAAAATCCTGGAATTAGAAATGCAAAGCATCACAGACAGCTCTGTCTGTGCTGCCTCTGACCAGGTGGGAGGGCTCTCCCAAACCTTGGGGACCTGCAGTAGTTTAGAAGAGGTAGCAGCTGTCAGCAGCCACACCTTGGCTGCCTGAATTCCACACTCAGAGTCCTGGATGGGATTTAAATGCCTCAGAGAGCTCACTCTGTCTGTGAGCTGTGCTCACACCTTGCAGAAGATGGAGGTTCTGTGGCAGACTGAGAGAAGAACTTACCAGCTTGATTGTTTGCACCACTTCCTGGATGTGAGAGTTATTAATTTCTTTCTTCAACCTTTAAAGAAAGGAAATGTATAAAAAGCCTCTCATCCATCTGCTCCCTTTATATAACCTCATTTCTCAGTGCTGGGCAGGAAGGCAGGACTCTCCTGCCCACACAGACAGGTGTGGTGTCTTCTCAGTGTCCTCCCACTCTGAGAGGCTGCTGTAATTTTAGGAAAGGCAAATAAAACACCATTCATTTCTGACTGAGACAACAGCCACAGCATTGGAGCCAAAGTTCTGGGTTTTTTCAGCTTAACAGCAAAAGGACCTTGCTCTGAGCCAGAAGCAAACAAGGCAGTGTCCCCTGCCCAGTACCCTTGAACACCTGAGGCTGTTAAAACTGATTCATGGTTTGGGTTTTCTGAGAACAACACTGACCCTGAGCTACAGGGTGCTTGAACACCCAGGCTCAGGCACAGTGTTAACCTTTGCAACAAGGAGGGAGAAAGAAGGCTGCAGCCTGCATCTGCCTGAGCACACCTCTGACTGAGAGCTGCTGCAACTCATCACAGAGATTGTAGAGGGGGTGAGGATAGCCCACCTTTGAGTCTAGTAGGGGGTAAATACCCACCAAGGCATGAGGGTAGGCAGGAAGTACTAGGAAGAGCTCCTAGGGTTCACCTGAAGTGAGTGGAAGGTGAACCCTAAGGTACCCTTCAGCATACAGCTTCTCCATTCCCGCTTGAGCTTCTCCCCGTGGCAGGGCAAGGGATATTTCCAAGGCACTGCTGCTCTCTGGCTTGTCAGAAGTCCAGCCACTGGAACCAGCCTCACTGACTGCATTACACACAAAAAATGAAGCCCATGGAGAAAGCTCCAGAAGCCAGTCTCAGCAGGCTGCAGGGCAATGTTCTTGCCGCAGCTCAGGAGCAGATGTTTGGCCTTACTGTCTGTGCCTGTGCACTGGAGAAAAACTGCCAAGCCAGGAGGGAGGCCAGCACAACTTCCCTCATCCCCACACTGCCTGTCTGGCTGCTGGTGACAGACCTGCCTGGAGCAGGACAGCAGGCATTCTGCATGTGCAGAGCCCAGTGACATCTTCCCCAGTACCTCTCCTGAGCAGCTTTGTCACTCGTGTTCCTCATCATGGTCTGGATTCGCTCCACTCGCTTTGCCTCCAGTTTCTTCTTAATGTCTTTAATGTTGCTGTGAGGAGAAGAGAGTGTTGTGAGGGACAGGAGTGCTCCCAAAGTCCACAGACCAACACAGCTCCCTGCAGGGAGAGCTCTGCTGGCCAGAGAAGCAACGTTTGAGTGACTGTTCAGCAGAAAGCCCAGCTTCCCCATGGCAGTTTCCAGCTGCTCTGCTCCCAGTCTGGAGCCATCAGAGGGTGGTTGTGACCCAAGTGCAGGACCCAGCACTTGGCTTTGTTGAACCTCATCCCATTGACCTCAGCCATCAATCCAGCCTGGCCAGATCCTTCTGCAGAGCCTTCCTACCCTCCAGCAAGATCCATGAATCTTTCTGGCTGCTGTAGATGTGAACCAGTCCCCAGCTACTCCACCTGTCTCTCTCAGTCCTGCCTGTATAAGCTGAACCTGCTGAAACGGAGAATCTCTCCTAATGGACCAAGTTTTGCCTGACTTAACACCTGAAGGCTGAGAGAGGATTTAATGGGGGGAAGGAATGGGTGAAGAATGTAGCTGCAGGACAATGTTATTGCAAGAAGAAATGGAGAATTGCCTGAGTAGGAATCAGGGAATTGATTCTGCCAGTTGATTTAAGTACTGGAGCCAAGATGGTCAATTCATTCAGAAGAGTAAGCTGATCTGTCCCTGGAAGGGAGTAGGTGTGATGGACTGACTAAAGCAGATAGAGATGGCAGCCAGGGACCACCAATCTTATTCCCTACCTAAATGAACTAGCCAAGGCTACTTACTGCAGCCTGAATGTTAACCCCCTCTTTGGTGCCTCATGGCAAGAACACTGTTCTGGACAGCACAAGAGCTGTGCTGCCACCACTGCCACTGTGTAAGACCCTGTGTCACACTGCTGAGCCTCCATTCCTCACCAAAGTCAAAGAGTCACCACATCTACCTGGCTTGGAAACACCTCCAGGGACATTCACTCACTGTCTGCAGGACAGTGCTTTGACATCTAGCAGAAGTTGCTGCCCCAGAGAAGAGCTATCCATTACCACTTTGTGGCTCCAGCATTAAGTTTACCTTTCAGATGATTCCTTCAGTGCCTTCAGCTCAGCTGCTTGCCTCTCTCTGGCCAGCTCTGTTATCCTGCTGACTTGCTGTTCAAGGGATGAAAACAACATCAAAACCAAGGTGAGACCCAGCACACCATTAGATTCAGCTTTATCCCTCCCTTCACTGAATTCCAGTTAGTGGACTGGCTCCAAAACCACTTGGACCCTCACACACCTCCACTTTTATTGTCAGCTTCCAACCTCTGTGTGCAGCAGGCAGCACATTCATAGAATCACAGAGCTGTTGATGTTGGAAGAGACCTTTGAGCTCATCAAGTCCAACCACTTGCCTGGAGCTCAGAATCCCACCACTGCTGCTGAGCCACTGCCACCAAACCACATCCCTCAGCACCACATCCATGTGTCCTTTAAACACCTCCAGGGATGGTGACACCACCAGCTCCCTGGGCAATGTGTTCCAGTGCCTGAGAAGAAATTGTTCCTAATGTTCAACCTGAACCTCCCTTTGCACAACTTGAGGCCATTTCCTCTTGTCCTGTCGCTTGCTGCATGTCAGAAGAGACTGACTTCCTTTCAGGGAGTTGTAGAGAAATAGAAGGTCTCCACTCAACCTCCTCTTCTCCAGGCTGAACAGCCCCAGGCCCCTCAGCTGCTCCCCACCAGACCTGTTCTCCAGACCCTTCACCAGCTTCACAGGCCTTGCAGTCCTTACCTCTGTGGCATGCTGCTCTTTCTTTCTTCGAATCCCATCGTGGTGTTCCTCCCCAAAGTGGATCAGCTCCATCTCCAGCCTCTCCCTCAGTTCCAGCACTTGGCTGTCAATGCTTTCTGCCATGTCTACAGGATGTGCACAGGTACCAACATCACCTGTTGTCAAATTCCTGCAGAACAGACACAGCAGCTGTGCTGCTTCTAGAGAGGCTGACACAATCCTCACCTTCCTGCCCACCCTCAGTGGGCACGTCCAACACTATAAACCCAGGGAGGTGTGGATGCCCACTCAGAGAAGGGGAGCACATGTTTATCCTGGGGAGCCCTCTGTGTTGGTTTGTGCAGCTGATCTGCAGGCCTTACCTCTTCTTCTGGGTTTTCCTAGAGTACATCATCCTTTTTTTGCCTCCAGAGCAGAGAGCCTCCAAAAAGAGCACAGAATATTTCTGCAGCAGCTCCTCCCTCCGTTTACTTCCTTTCCTTTCCAGCTCCCTCAGTTCCTTCTCCTGCCTCTTCAGCAGCTTCAGAAAGTGCTTCATCTGCTGCAACTCTGCCAGGCTGGCTGTCTGGGGCTCTAAAATACAAAGTTAAAGAGGCTGTTTTCTCCCACCCATCATTTCTCAACCTGCTCTGATGCCTTTTGGGGTTAGACAGAGGCTTGCAGTGCTGCCCTCATTCTGCTTCGTCATCTTCTCAGCACTGCATCTGCTGGATACGTGGCGTGGGCATGGCCAGAAGTCATAGCTCCAAGTTGCACCAAGGAAGGGTCAGGTTAGATACTAAGAAAAAAAATTCTTCCCAGCAAGGGTTCTCAGGCTTGCAACAGCCTGCCCAGGGAGCTGGTGGAGTCACCATCCCTGGTGGGGTTTAAAAGCTGTGTGGATGTGGTGCTGAGGGATATGATTTAGTGGAGGAGGCTTAGCAGTAGTGGGGGGATCGTGAGCTCCACGTGAGTGGTTGAACTTGAGCTCAAAGGTCACTTCCAGCCTCAACAGTTCTGTGGCTCTGATTCTACAGCAAGCCTTACTGCCTTTGGACTCCCAGGTCCTTTTCCTCAGAGCTGCTCTCCATCAGACCAGCCCCCAGTCTGTGCTGATCCATGGGGTTGTTCTTCCCCAGATGCAGGACTTGACACTTGCCCATACTGCATTTCACTAGATTTCAAATCTGGCCAGAGCAGAACTCGTGTGACAGCCTCAGCCTCCCACCCTGCTCTAAAATTGAGTTGCTGCAGAGCTAAAGCTGGGGCAGTCCAAAGATCTTCTGACCTGCCCAGATGACAGCAGCCCAGCTTGTGTAAGGTATTGACCATAGCAACCCCAAGCCTCTTCTCTCCTCCTGACCTGCTGTGAGCTCACCACTGTGTGGTGAGGTGGTCAAAATGGGTTGATGGTGCCACAGGCAGGGAAATGGGGTGCCCAAGCATGAAGTTCCATTAGTTTGTTTTTAGTGCTGGCTCCAACAGCAGGGCTGGACCAGTGCTTTTTAAATTCACTTCTATCCCAGTCAGAAACTGGACAGAGAGGGAACATAAAATGACTGGAAGGGGCTCAACCCACGTAAAGAGCACAAGGTATTACCTGCTATCTGTGTCACTCCTCTCATGTTTTCATCCTTGGCAAATGCTGCTGCTCCTGAAATCATACAAAAAGGTTCCTGTTCATGTTCTGTCTTGGATCTTTGGGTTGAAAACAGACAGTGGAGAGCTCACCAAGAACATGGGCCACGTAAAAGTGTGAACACAAAGGAATTCATTAAGCTGCTGAGATGCCCAAGTGCTTGGGAGCTTAAGAGGCACAGAAGAAAGGGAACAGGGGGAAAAAGGCACATGGAAACTTGTTT
Source organism: Dryobates pubescens (assembly GCF_014839835.1). Classification (NCBI taxonomy): domain Eukaryota; kingdom Metazoa; phylum Chordata; class Aves; order Piciformes; family Picidae; genus Dryobates; species Dryobates pubescens. The sequence goes on from NC_071633.1 coordinate 13,705,730, forward strand.
TGATTAGGTGAGAAGGATGTTCTGGTCTGAAATTTGAGAAACTGCTTGTTTGGATACCAACACAGTTGCAAGGGCATTAATCAGGTTGACACAGGTAATTAGGAAAAAATGCTGACTAGCTGTTGATTACTATAAAACACACCAGAAGAGAATCAGATCTTCTGACTAACCTGGCCTACAATGACTCTCAATTAGCTGGTGTTGGAAGCATGTTTGAAGAACATGAAAGAGCTTGTGGATGCCCCCTCCCTGGAGGTGTTCAAGGCCAGGCTGGATGGGGCCTTGAGCAACCTGGTGTAGTGGAAGGTGTCCCTGCCCATGGCACTGGGGTTGGAACTTCAAGTTTTCTTCCTTGTGTCTATGAACAACCTTCTGGCACTTCCAACAATACTACACTTTTAACATGTGTTGTCTATCTTGTAGGGTCAAGAAGGTGCCAGTATGAAAGGAACAAATGTATCTTCAGGACAAACTTTCTCTGCTAGGGCTTCTTTAACCCTAGCAGTCAATGTTGGCTTTGATGTCTATCACACATGGTGCTGAGGGATGTGGTTTAGTGCTAGTGGCTTAGCAGCAGTGATGGGATTGAGCTCCAGGCGAGTGGTTGGACTTGATGGTCTCAAAGACCTCTTCCAACCTTCTATGGTTGGAAGAGTTTTATGGTTCTATGAATCCATAACTTCTTCCTAGTTCTGTGATTCTATAAAACCATAACTTCTTCCTAGTTCATGTGACTGGTTATTTTGCCAGTTATTTTAATGGCTCCCTATTTAATCTTGCAGTCAACACACAGGACTGTTTCTTCCCACCTTTGAGTGGGCAGACCTTCCCTTCTAGTTCAGCCCACACCACCCACAGCTTTACCTGCAGGCCCATTGGGAAGAGGAATCCCCAGCTTCCAACTGCAGTCTGGTATCCCATTAGCTTCAGCAGATGGGAGGTTCCTCTGTGTGCCAGGCCTCTAAAGCAAAGATCATCAAAGCTCCATTATTTCAGACTGAAGCCACTCAACATGCTGTAGAGACAACAACAGAGCATGACAAACTCACCTCCACTGAGCCATCCTTCAGCTTAACTGATCTCTTGTCTTGCAGACTGAAGAACTTGATGGGGTTGGAGAGAGCAATAGTCAGATCTACAAAGAAAGAGAAGGCCTTTGCTCAGGTTGTCACCTAACCCACTGCACTCTGCCCTCCCTCGCCTTTTGCTCTCCTTTCTGGCCTAGGGCAGGGATATTTTGTGTTCTCTACTTGTCACAAGCTTCTCCCTGACAGAACAATTGGAGGGGACCATCTTCACCTCAGGCCCTTTCTGAGGTGCTGGCTCACACCTGATGTTTAGGGCATCTCTGTGAAGCTGAGGAGAGTGTCCTGCTCCCAAAATCCAAAGCCAGGGTCAGCCTTTGCAACCCGCAGAGCTCCCTGCTCCAAGTCCAGGCCATGCTGTACAATACTGAGCCTTTTTGATGGAGTATGTGTTAAACCCCTCAATCTCACAGGATTTTCCCCTTGAACAAGGTTCCTCTGCAGGAACAGAGGGGAAGAGGGAGTAAACATGAGGAGTATTCACAAAAACTTCTGTGGCTGATGCTGTTGCATTCTGTGTGGCTTTGCTCAGGACTTTAAAAGTTTTGCTGTCAGTACTTTCAGTAGGGCTTCTCTCCTGATTCATCTCTCACTGTGTGACCATCCCCTCTTTAAGGGAAGATCACCCTGTCTCAGCACCAGCAAAAATATTCCTCTCTTCAAGCAGCAAAGAATGCTCCTGTGCTCCCTAAAGCCCTGTTCTCAAACCCTGACAGTTATTGCCTCTTTACTCTAGGAAACATCTCCCTGCCTCTGAATAAAAACTGTGAAGAGATTGACCCATTCCAAAGCAGAGAGCTAGCCACATCTGCACTGCACATCAGGTGTGTGTGCCTCCACCCATACTGGGAACCAGGCAGAGCTACAGAGCAAGCATCCACTCTCTCCTGAGGAAAGCAGTGGTGTGACAGGATGCTGGCAAGTGCTCAAGTCCCATTCTGACAAGGAATTAAGGGTGCAGCAGGAAAGCAACCCCCAGGCTGGAAAAATGCTTCTGGATCAGAGTTTGGCCAAAGCCAGAGCTGCCTCCACATGGACTCTACCTGCCCAGGCATCAGGGACGTAGTCCTTCACCTCCAGGTAGACGAAGAGCGAGGGCATGGTGAGCGGCATGTTGCTCTCGCTGCGCAGGCAGACGTGGTGGTAGCCTGAAACCAGAGGAGAGAGGCTGTCCCCTCTTGGCTGCGTGTTCCAACAGCAAAACAAATTCTTTCTTTACAGAGGGTGTGGGAAATGAATTAGGGAATTAAGCCAAGGTTATGACAGGATGAATTCCAAGGCTTCACTGCCTATGAAAATCACAGAACCACAGAATGGTTTGGGGTGGAAGGGACCTTGAAGATCATCTAGTTCCAACCCCCCTGCCATGGGCAGGGACACCTTCGAATAGACCAAGATGCTCAAGGCCCCATCCAATCTGGCTTTGAACATCTCCAGGGAGGGGGCATCCACAAATGGAGATTAAGTAGCAAAATAGGCAGCTGTTCATATCTTCCTTCCAATGAACAGGTCTCCAGGGCTCAAAAGCTGCAGGAATTTCCACACCATTTACCTGAGTGCACTGCAATGACAGGAATGACACGATGGCCAATGAACTTCCCTCCTTCCTCCCAAGCCACAATTTTGAGAGAAGCCAACTCAGGCATCATGATCTAAAGTTAAAAAACAGAGTAAGGCACCAACAGATAAGCACAGAACCATAGAATTGTTTGGGTTGGGAAAGATCTCTAAGATCGTGGAGTCCAACCATCAACCCAACACCACCCTGGCCATTAAGCCATGTCCCCAGGTGCCACGGCCATGTGTTTCTTGAACACCTCCAGGGACAGTCACTCCACCACCTTCTTGGGCAGCCTGTTCCAGTGCCTGACCACTCTTGCAGGAAGGAGGTTTTTCCTGATTTCAGGCCATTCCCTCTTGTTCTGCCACCTGATGCTAGGGAGAAGAGGCCAACTCCCAACAAAGCCTCCAGAGGCAGGGCTTGTAGCTAACAGGACCTTTAGGGATTCTCTGATGTGATTACCTTTTCAAACACAAAAGCCTCCTCTTTCCAGACAGGGTTAATGGAATTGGCAGTGGAGGTCAGTTTGGTTCTGTATTTGCGTTTTGTGTCCCTTGGCAACCCAAACAGCTCAACTTCCACATAAGTCTTCACGCTGCGGTCAGAGAGGAACTGACCAGAGAGTATCTAGGAACGAGCAGGAACAGAATTAGCAGCTGCTGAAGTGCACAGAAGAACCCCCCCATGCCTTCACCCCAAAGTCCTTCTCCCACCCCAAAACATCTTTTCTGCTGCAGCTTCCAATCCACAACAGGCTTTTCTTTTACCTCCACCCATGGTTTATTACTTCAGCCCTTTCTCCACCCTCCTCCCTTCCCCATCACCACAGCCTTGGCTTCTGTGTGCCAGATGCTCATTTTCCATTTTCATGCGATTATGATTAATTTAAAATAGTGAAAAGCCTGGGAGTTGCCATGGTAACAACTCTCCCACAGGACTCTCTGGGTTCATTTGCCACTAAGAACTCCACTGGGTACCAAACAGAGGGGACAGCGATGCCAGTTGTAGAATCACAGAATGGATTGGGAGGACCTTCAAGCTAATCAAGTTTCAACTCCCTGACATGGACAGGGACACCTTCCACCAGCCCAGGTTGCTCAAGGCCTCATCCAGCCTGGCCTTGAACGCCTCAAGGGAGAGGACATCCACCAGCTTCCTGGGCAACCTGTTCCAGTGTCTCACCACCCTCACTGTAAAGAATTTCTTCCTAATCTCCACTCTAAATCTCCTCTCTTCCAGCTCAAAGCCATTGCCCCTCATCTATCGTTACAAGCCCATGTCAAAAATCTCTCCCCAGATCTCCTTTCAGGTACTGAAAGGCTTCTCTAAGGTCTTCCTAGAGCCTTCTCTTCTCCAGGCTGAGCAGCCCCAATTGTCCCACCCTGTCCTCATAGGGGAGATGCTCCAGCCCTCTGATCATCTTTGTGGCCTCCTCCAGACCCACACCAGCAGGTCCACATCCTTCTTGTGTTGGGATCACCAGACCTGGATGCAGTACTGCAGGTGGGGTCTCCCAGGAGCAGAACAGAGTCAGAGAATCACCTCCCTGGTTCTACTGGTCACACTCATAGGCAAGGTGCCAGGAGGGGGCTGCCAGGGGAGGACCAGCCCCATGGTGGTACTTGCCGTGACGGAGAGGGTGCTGGCCACCACCACGTCGATGCGGTCCACAGAGAAGGGGTCAAACTGCTTGTCTGGGCGCCTCATGAATTCATGCTTCAGCAGATAGCCACACTGCCCGTTGAACTCAAAGAGAGCCATGTTCTGCTGCATGGGGACATCTGCCAGAGAGGAACACCGTGTCTGTGGGGCCCCATCATGTGGCTTGTGTGCTCTGAGGGAGCTGGAAGGTGCTGTCCTTTTAGCTCCTGCTAGCCCAAGGCTCACAGAACCACTGCAAAAACTAATTAAAACCTCTCAGCACCCCACAGGGGAAAATATGACAACAGCTGCTGTAAGATGAGTGCTTGGCTTGTGATTGCACCATAAGCCATGGCTAGCACTATATTAAAACCTTCTTTAGGAAGCCCCTGCTGGTTTGGGGTGTGAAGTAAATACCTGCCTGCCCCCCTCTCCTCCTTCCCCCTTTCATTTTGAGCCGCCTCTAGGTTCCTATCCTCTGCCCGTTCTCTGAAGATCACTGTCTCTGGTTTCTGCACCTGTGATGATATCCTCAACATAATAGCCTCTTCTTAATTAATCTCTCACTCCCTTTTGAATTTGCTGCCTTTTTTTTTTCTCCCACTGATCCTACAGCTTGTCTCTACACTCTCTGTACATAAGACACTCCTCAGAGGAAGGAGAGGAATAAAGAGCAGCTTCATCTGGAGGCTTTTATTTCCTCCTCATGCTGGCTGTGCAGCCAGGGAAGGTTTTTCTTCCCTGTTCATGTCAAAATACTGGAAATAATAGCACAGACAGGCCAGGCCTGCAGCCAGATGGGCTCTGCCTGCCACCTTACAGAAGAGGAAGCAACTTGGGGGAAGGAGGAGCTCCATAAGCATTTGTGAACATTATTTAGTCTGACATCATGTTACAGGACAGAAAGAGATTGTATCCAGGGTGACAGCAGGTCCACGTGTGCGTGTAGACACAAGTGTGCAAGACATTATGTGCCAGGCTTGTGCTGGGCCCAGCAAAGTGCCTGGGCCTGTGGGAGATGGAGTCAAAGAAGAACAGTGCTGTGGGAGAAGGCACACAAAGGTGCTCAGGGAAAACAGCAGTGAAGGAAGAGCCAAGGAATACGATTGCACAGCCTCCACTCAGCAGCTGGAGGCCAGTGTGGCACTCACCCATGGTCTGGAAGTTGAGTGCCACCATCTGACAGCCGACGTTCCAGAACATCTGGGGCAGGTAATTGGAGGAGTCCATGCGGGTGCCTTTGGGGTAGATCCGGCTCATCTGGCGCTTGTTGTATCTGCAGGTGTGCTATTGGAAACAACTCTGGAGCACTCCTGGGCAGCCTGGGGCCAGCTCATGAACTTAGTGTGGAAATTGTTCAAGCTCTGCTACCCAATGCTCAGACCCTTCCCGAGAAGAACGAGAGAGGCCCTGGCAACAACAGGCTCCTTTCTCACACCCCTTCCACTTAAGGACAGGCAGCCTTGCAGCAGGATGCATGCTGTTGAGAATCTCTGAGGAGCCCCCAAAGATCTTCCCCCTGGAAGATCCCATGTCTCCAGCACCTGCACTCTTCAGCAGTTTATCAGTTCTGAAACCAGAAGCCAGTTGGAAATGTCCCAGCCTTACCCAGGCTCTCCTACTGCATACAATCAACCACACAAGACATAGGTGGCCAAAAGGATACTCCACAAACTGCACAGGGAACTTGGTTAGCAGGTCGTAAGCCTTCAGCTCGGTGAAGGAGGAGATGACGTAGCTCCGGTTCTTCTCTAGAGGCAGCAGATAAGGAAGCATTCAGAAGAAAGGCAGCCCCAGCTGCTAGTTTATGTGGGGAGCAGGGGACCCAAAGAGCACTTGGCCTCTTCACTCCCACTTTCTACTAGGCATCATTTTCTATCAAGGCAATTTACCTTCTCCTGGTCCCTGGAGAAGGGATTGGACAATAACAGTCCATCAAAGGTGGTTTGTTTGCCAGGGAGACCATGGTTGTGTCCTGCAGGACAGGAGCACAAACCTTTCAGGGCAACAATTTTGCCCATCTCCTCCTGAATTTCAGTGACACTTAGAGAATAGTTCCTGTCCAGAGCTTTAGTTCCAAGCGAATCCAAATATTCAGTCTTAGAACTCACAGAATCATAGAACTGTTGAGGGTGGAGAACACCTTTGAGATCATTAAGTTCAGCTGCTCACCTGGAGCTCACAATCCCACCACTGCTGCTGAACCATTGCCACTAACCCACATTCCTAAGCCAAAGTGTTGCACCAAGTCCTTTATTTTGTCAAGTTTCCTCTTCTTCACTCCCATGTTTTATTCCTTTTTGTTTCATCAATCAAACCAGCTCACTCAAAGCTAGACCCAAATGTGGGAAGTGTTTAGAGGAACCTATGTGCCTAAAGAAACCACATGCATGGTCAGTGTCTCAGATGTTCCTCTGCCCAATCATCACAGAAGAGGAAAGCCAGGCACATACATTCAGAAAAGCTGGGCTCATCCCTGCCTTCAGAAGCAGCAAAGCAAGCCCAGTGTGTAGGCTTTTTGTTTTCACCCTCAGTTGTACAACTGGGACCATTACCTGACATCTCCCTGTCTTCTTCTTACCAATACCTTACTACAGGGAGAAGGGCAGAAGGGATATGTGTGACACTGTGCAGGTTGTGGGGAGAACACAACAGAAAATGGGTGAAGGGCAGGTGGAGAAGAGCAGCACCTGAGAGCACTGCTCCCCTGTTTGAGTGGACACATGAGAGACCCTGAGGAAAATGAGTTGGACTCACGGGCAGAGACTTCAAAGGAGTCAAACTTGATGGGCTGGATGTAATTAACGAGGCTGGACATCTCCTCATAGGCTGTCACCTCCAAACCAGCAGTGCCCTGAGCAGAAAGCAAGACCAGAAAGAAGAGAGATGATGAAACAAAACATGCTTGGGCTTCATAAAGGACTCTGATGGCTGCCCTGACCAGAGCACACCAGTTCCTTTGGTTTCCTGGTCCTCTGTGGGCAGCACAGACAGGATTGCAGCTCCCAGGTGGCTTCTTAAAAAACAAAGCTGGGGCATCCAGAGAGGTATCACAGAATCACAGATTGGTAGGGGTTGGAAGATCTCTGGAGATCACTGAGGCCAACTCCCATGCCAAGGCAGGGTCATCTGAAGAAGATCATGCAGGATCACATCCAGGTGAGTTTGGAATGTCTCCAGAGACTCCAATACCTCTCTGGAAAGACCCAGGACCTCTTTAACCTCTCAAAGCACAGAGCCTGGGGCAAATCAGGGACATTTTCCTGAGGAGAAGGAAATGAAAAACGGGGTGGGTTTGGGTTTGTGGTTTTTTCAGGGTAATGCAGACCTCCTCCCTTCACCTTCAGCAGCAGCACTTCATGTTTCAGTAACAACTTCTATCACACTAAGGCTGAGCCTCTCCAAACAGCCTGAGGCAGAGAGTTATCTCCCAATCATGCAGCAGCTCAGAGTCAGAAATAACAACTCTTCTTCCATATTCTCTCTGCTTGCAGAATCACAGAATCACAGAATGGTTTGGGTTGGAAAGGACCTTAAAGCATCTAGTTGCAACTCCCTGCGATGGACAGGGACGCCCCCCACTAGATAAGGTTGCTTGCTGCCTCATCCAATCTGGCCTTGAATACTTCAAGGCAGGGGGCATCCACAACCCCTCTGGGCAACCCATTCCAGTGTCTCACCACCCTCACTGTAAAGAATTTCTTCCTAATCTCCACTCTCAGTCTCCCCTCTTCCAGCTCAAAGCCATTGCCCCTTGTCTTAACACTCCCTACCCTTGTCAAAAGTCCCTCCCCAGCTCTCCTGTAGCTCCCCTGAGGTACTGGAAGGCTGCTTTAAGGTCTCCCTACAGCCTTCTCTTCTCTAGGCTGAACAGACCCAATTCTCTCACCCTGTCTTCATAAGGGAGGTTCTCCAGCCCTCTGACCATCTTTGTGGCCTCCTCTGGACCCCCTCCAGGAGGTCCATGTCCTTCTTGTGTTTGGGGCACCAGAAGTGGACATAGTACTGTAGGTGGGATCTTACCAGAGCAGAGCAGAGGGGCAGAGTCACCTCCCTGGTCCTGCTGGTCACACTGCTTTTGATGCAGCCTAGCACACAGTTGCCTTCTGGGCTGCCAGTGACCACTGCCTCCACCACTGTGGAGTTTTTCACCAGCTGACACCCTCAAGTCCTTCTCCTCAAGACTGCTCTCAAGCTGTTCTCCAGCCAGCCTATATTTGTGCTTGGGTCACCATTTCTCTGATTTAATTGTTTTCACAGAATCACAGAATCAACCAGGTTGGAAAAGACCTTCAAGATCATCAAGTCCAACCTATCACCCAACACCATCTAATCAACAAAACCATGGCACTCAGTGCCTCATCCAGTCTTATTTTAAACACTTCCAGGGATGGTGACTCCACCACCTCCCTGGGCAGCACATTCCAATGGCCAATCACTCTTTCTAGGAAGAACTTCTTCCTAACATCCAGCCTAAACTGCAAAATTGTTTTAGAATCATAGAATTGTTGGGGTTGGAGGGGACCTCAAGGATCATCCAATTCCACCCCCCCTGCCATGGGCAGGGACACGTCACACCAGATCAGGTTGCCCAGAGCCACATCCAACCTGGCCTTAAAAACCTCCAGGGATGAGGCTTCCACCACCTCCCTGGGCAACCTGTGCCAGTGTCTCACCACCCTTATGGGAAAGAATTTCTTCCTAACATCCAATCTGAATCTACCCAATTCTAGTTATTTTTCCCCATTCCCCCTAGTCCTATCCTTACCTGACACCTTAAAAGTTCCCTCACCAGCCCCATTTTCCCCTTTTTCCCCCCCTCAAATCCCAGAGCACCTGGGCTCTGTTGGAGTCTCCTCCCACCCCAGGTGTGGCCACTTGGCCCTTCCCACCCACTCCCCTATTTAATGCCCACCAGGAAAAGCAGAAGCCCTAAGCTGAGCCCATCTGGGCTGAGGGATCCTCCTCTCATTGCTGGTGAGTGCCCATGGTGCACACTGGGTGATGGTGGTGGTGACAACAAAGGCCGGGGGGCCTGGTGGCCCCCCGGTTGTTAGGAAGAGGATTGATGGCCACTCTAACATCATCCACAGGTGCTGGTTGGGCCTCCTTACTGGGGCTGAGCTCCTCTGTGTGGTATCTTGGCTGGTGAGGGTCTTACCCCTGGCTCTGGGGTGGGTGCAAAAATGGTGGTGGTGGAGCAGGAGCTGTTCAGCCAGATGATATGATGCTCATGATGCTATTTTTACCTGGAGGCCCCTTGAGTCTGCTCTCATCATTCACTAAATCTCTGCTTTTGTGCCTCATTTACAGACCATTGCTTCCCCCTCACTGCTTCTTTTCAGAAACAGGGAAAGGAGGAAAGAAAGCAATAAAGCATGTCTGGAAAATGCATTCACTTATCAACCAACTCTGACCAGGAAGCCTTCAGGAAGAGGGGCAGGTTGGACAGTGAGAGTCACTCCTTATGAATCACAAGGCAAATTTAATAAAGAACAGACAGAAAGACTGGGAAAAGGGGTGTTGCATGAGGGAAGGGAAGCCCCAACTGGTCATAGCCCAGTTCACTCCTCTTTGCACTTTGAGCTTTTCTCTATTCAACATGGTGAAGTCCCAGAGAAAACTGGAGGACAAAAAAACCAAACCCCACAACATCCAGAAAGGGACCAGAAACCACAATGACAGTACCTCATCTGACTGCATCTTTTTAATTTCCTCTTCATCCAGGTTTCCAAGGTGTTCATCCTCTTCCTCTGGTTCCTCTTCAGCCACATCACCTGCCCAGACTGAGCATACACAGCCCACATCAGCAGAACACTGAGACAAGGCACTGCTGATTGCTAGCTAGGGAGAGCTCTGCAAACCTCAGAGCTGGGTCATGCAGGAACAATGAGTGGAAGAATCACACCATGTCATCAGCCCAATCCAAGTAGGAACCAGCACATTCTGGACTACCATCCTCCAGACCAAATCTTTCCTCCTGCAGGCCTCCCCCCCACCCCAGCAGTGACAATCACAGGGCTGTTTTCCCCACTGAGGTCACACATATTCCTGGGGAAAAAAATGTCCATTTTAGGTGTTCTGCAGTGGTGCTCACCTTCTCTTCATGACTTCATCTGCTCCTAACAAGACAGGCATTGAATATTCACTGTTCTACCACAGCATCCCTCAGCCCAAGGGGTGACAGCTTTGAGACTGGAGGAAGGGAGGAGAGTGGGGCTGACAGTTCTATAACTTCCAAAAACCTCAGAGTGAAGAACTAGGCCATGGTGAATTTGTGGTTATCAGAGAGCTACAAGCAGGAAATGTGATCCACCCTTCCATCAAACCAACAGCAGGTGTCTGCCTTGAGTTCCCAACTCATGGAGCCAGATGCCCTGGAGTAGGCAGAGAGCTAACTGATGGGCAGGACATAAACTGATTGTCTCTTTGGCTTGGAACGAGGTGCTTGAAAATATTCTGAAGACTTACATTCTTTTCCAAGCTTATGCTGCTTCTTGAGATCACTGAATTAATGACCTTGCCTCAAGCTGGTATTGGGTGATGTGGAAGGTCTCCTGTGGACCAGACTTGCCCATCTAGTTAGACTAGTCCCACTCTCCCTTCAGACATACCAGTGTCTTCAGCATCCACGGGGGTTGGCTGCTCCATGATTTCTGGTTCCACATTCTTCCCTTTCTTCAATGAGTTCTGCCTCTTCCCAGATATAGATTGGTTTTTTTTGTTCTTAATCAAGATTTTCCCCAGAAGATCCTTAGGGCTTGGCAGAGGAACTCCTGGCTTCAGCTGCAATACAAACTTCATATTGAATTCTCCTCACAGATGAAATTCCAACGCTAATCTGCCCTGTCCCTCTCGGTACCCTTGCTCTGGCCATTTACTAGTGCATGGACACATCTCTCACTCACTCTACACTCTAAGTTCTCTATTTTCTGGCACATCCCACTACACTAATGAAGAATTTCACCTTCGATTTCAGACCAGCGTTTTGCAGCCCTCTCTCGTTCTGCTGCCTGCACACCCTGTGCTGTTCCCAGTCACCTCTCTTCCACCACCAGCTAGAAATCCATCTACATGGCCTGAAGGCACCCCCACACCTCTGGCTTTTCGCATTCCACCTACTTCTCTCATTATCCCAGAGCCTCACTCCTGGATTAGTGCTGGGGCCAGACTGAAACACTCTGCCTGCAGCAGATTTGAAAAACAGATCCCAGAGTAGGTGGCTCAAGACAAGGATGTGAGTCAGACTGTGCTGCTAGACCCACACTCCCCCTGCAGATAATTTAGCTAATTTGGTGTTCAGGAAGGTGTGGACATGGCACTTTGGGACTTGGCTTAATGGCCATGGTGGTGTTAGGTTGACAGCTGGTCTCAATGACCTTTACCAATCCAAACAATTCTGTGATTCAATTCTATGATAACACCCTGAGCTGCTTCTCCACACCCCTGCACCCCTCAGTTTCTCCCCATTGCCTGGACAATGACATGGACCTGGCCAGTGGGCAACTGCTGATTTGCTCCCTGCTTCTTCTCAGCTCTTCTGACCTCAGTGCTTCAAAAGAGATGCTTGGCTAGGTGTCTCAGCCCCCCCCTCCAGAGAGCAGAGGCACTGCCTGCTATTGGTAAATCAATGTCTGTTCACAGGACAGCTGAAGCAGTAGCAACATGCATGGAGGTCACCAAAGGTGTCCCTCTGTCCAAAAAATACATGTAGAAGGAAGCTGATAACTAGGGTCAAGTAGACCAGGAGCTTTACTCAGTTCTTCTGAGCACTGGGCTCTGCATGTCCCTGAATTGCCCATCTATGCCTGGGAGGGAGAATCATCCAGGCTGGAAGCAGGAATTGAGGTGCATTGGTAGGAAGAGCCTGAAATGCTACTAAGCCCTTGTTTCTGTTTCTTTGCAGAGCAAGGACTGGCAGACAGACATGACACAGCACTGTGTACAAAGCCACAGTGACTCATCTTGGCACAGCTGGCACAGCTTGGCTACCTGCAGCTCCATTTCCAAAGTCACTCAAGTCACAGAGTTAAACAAGAGCAGAGTCAGGCAAGTGCTTAGGAGAACCTCTGGGACTAAGAGGTCTTCCAGCCACTGTGTTGCTCACCAGGATCACTTGTCCCAAGCATTATGTTCTCTTTCACTGCCCTTGTATCGGTGGTGGCATCTCCTAGCATCAGCAGTGACCAATTTTGCCCCAAACACCTCCCCACCAGCCTCCTTCCCAGTTTGCACTTACTGGGTACTTCTCCAAAGGCTCTGTGAGTAGCATGTCTCCAAAGATGGTTCTGCAGTACTCAGCCATCTTTGCCTGCTGCTTGGGCCTGAGGAACAGAGAGATCAAGCAGGGGTGACCAGGAAAGCAGATGCCCAACTTCAGAGCTTAGTATGAATCACCATCCTGAGATCCATGTGCTCGACCCAGTGAACCACCTCTTGCCTTCACAGATACTCTGCTGGTCTTCAAATCCCTTCCCAGCTCAGCTCCCATCTGTTTATCCTGAGCTAAAAGCCTGCACAACTGTGGCCACTCTCCCTCTGCAGCTCATGGCTCATCTTTCATCTCCAACACACATCCTCTTACTGCAGAAGTCCCAGGCATAGAATCACAGCCTGGTTTGAGTTGAGGGGACCTTTAAATCCCCCATCAGTGAGCAGGGACTTTTGAATCAGGCCCTTTAGAAGGGCAATGGAGCTGGTGAAGAGTCTAGAGCCCAGGTCTTATGAGGAGCAGCTGAGACTTGGGCTTGTTCATCTGGAGAAAAAAAGGCTGAGGGAGACCTCAATGCTCTCTGCAACTCCCTGAAAGGAGGTTGGAGCCAGGTGAGAGTTGGTCTCTTCACCTTAGCATCAGGTGATAGAACAAGAGGCAATGACTTGAAATTGTGCCAGGGGAAGTTTAGGTTGGATTTTAGAAGAAAAATGTCTTTGCTGCAAGAGTGATCAGGCACTGGAACAGGCTGCCCAGGGAGGTGGTGGAGTCACCACTCCTGGAGGTGTTCAAGAAATGTGTGGCCATGGCACTTGGGAACACGGTTTAATGGCCGTGGTGGTGTTGGGCTGGAGGTTGGATCTGATGATCTTAGAGGTCTTTTCCAAGCCAAACAATTTTAGCATTCTATCTTTTGATGTTTCATTTCAGCTCAGGCACTCAGAGCCCAGCAGCACTTTCTGCTCTGGACAGCAGAGAACACAGGTCTCCCAGGCCCCAGATACTCACGAGTCCACGTGGTTCTCAAAGGACAGGATGACAGGGTAGAGAGATGTCTTAAAAGCACTTTCTGCAATGGCCTCGATGGCATCCTAAACAGGAGGTAATGGCCAGAGAGAAGATCAGCACTCACTAGCAGCAGAGACACGCAGGACCTCTTACTGAAGAGTCTCCAGATTGACCACTGTCAGGAGCTTCACTGTAAGGTAACTAAACTTCTCCCAGTAAGGTGGTGAGAAATATTCTCTTCATATCCACCCAGATTTCCAGCTCCAGAGGACACAGCACGCAGCTCAACTCTACAGATTGCATCAAAACCGAAGCTGAAGTTTCAAGCAGGTGAGTTTTGATTGTTGTTACCTAGCCCAGTGTATACACAAATGGCTGTGAAAGCATCTTGCCAGACAAGCCACTGCCACTTGCACTTTGAACAGGCAGAGGAAGGTGCACCCAGCACCAGATTCAGCTGCTTCAAATCCTACTTCTACTTGCCTCTGAACCTGTCCAATTTTCTCTCACTTCATCTGCTAATAAAATCCTGACTAGCAGCAGAGAAAAGTGGAATGTTCAGTACCAAGCAGTGTTTCTGACATTTCAAAGGCAAACACCATGGAAACGTTCTCAGCATTAATGAGGTAAGAAAAAATAAACATCTTTTCCCCAAGCCCCTCTTAAACTGCCTCTACATTTCCACTCTTTTCCTTGCTGGTGCTGCTAATTGACACAGCAGAGCAGAGTCATTTGCTCCTGGGCAATTACAGTCCCCCAGACCCTGGTTTATGCAATTATAGTCCCTTACTCCCCCCCAAACCCTGCTTCAGACATCATTTTAGCACACAGGGAGGCTGCCACAGCTGCTCCTCCATGGACCACTTGGACTCTGTCACAGAAACTAGCAAGGTACAGAGGAGAACAGAGGGCTACAAAGATGCTGAGGGGATTGGGACATCTCTCTGATGAAGAAAGACTGAGAGAATTGGGGCTTTTCAGGTTCGAAAAGAGCATCCTGAGGGGGATCTCATTAATGCTGATCAATACTTCAAGGGTGGGTGTCAGGAGGATGAGAGCAGGCTTTGCCCAGTGGTGCCCAGTGACAAGACAAGGGGTAATAGGCACAAACTGAAACATAAGAAATTCCATCTGAACATGAGGAGGAACTTCTTTAAGGGTGCTGGAGACCTGGAGCAGGCTGCCCAGAGAGGTGGTGGAGTCTCCATCCCTGGAGACTTTCCAAACCTGATGGGATGTGTTCCTGTGTGACCTCCTTTAGGCAACCCTGATGATCTCCAGAGGTCCCTTCCAACACTTAACATTCTTTGATTCTGTGATTGAGAAGAAGCTATGGATAAAGCCACTTAAAGGCCAGAAGCAGTGGTGGGAAGAGTGGTGTGGAGGGAAAGATCTGTGGATTAGGTCCAACTCAAAGCTGGGCACGTGCTGCATAAGCAAGTTATCATTTCCTTAAGGTACAGTCAGAAGCTTTAGCAGATCTTGGCAGCTACAGCAGCCACAGCTGTCACTATTCCTCCTCTCTGCAGTGAGCTGCTGAGCCAAAAGCAGCAGTGGTGCTGCAGGACTGGGGAAATGACTGATGCTGAACATGATGATCCCTCTAGTCTGAAGGACTGTGTTGGATTTTTTTTCCCCCACACATAAATATTTTAGTAATAGTGAAGTGTGGGAACTGTGAGGACAAGAGGGAACCAGAATAAGGAGCTTTAAAAGGAAGCTCCAGTCCTCCTGTGGGCAGTAGTGGTGTAAAGGAGAGCAGAAAAAAAAATGAAATGTGATGTGTTGGGTTTTAACCTGCAGAGCTGATTGTAACTTCTGTGGTTCCATGGCCTGTATTTCCATGGGAGAAGCAGGCTTTGTGCTGTACTGCTGAAGCCTGGGAGCTGAATCCTCCAGGCAGCAACCTGCCTAGCAGGCTAGAGGGCAGCTGCTCCACTGACCACATTCCACACACTCATCACATCAGAAAGGAATTGAAACCCATTCCTCCTGAGCTGCCACCATGTGAGGCTGTGGGCAGAGCAGACAGAAGGTAAACTCATTTGAACTGCTTGCTTTCCTGACATGCATCTATCCATAAACTCACCATCCTCATGTAACTTTCTGGCCATACATCCACCCTGTTCCAGAGCCCTGTGTGTGAGGCACATGTATTCGATCATCTCTCCATCTCCTCCCTGACTGCCCACATTTCCTTCATTCATTCATCTTCATCCAGCTAACAGCTTCTCTTCTGGTCCTCCCACTCCAAAAAATGTACACAAACTCCAACCTATTGCAGTTTGCTCATCCTTCATTCTACCTCCACATTCATTCACTTGTCATCACACCATCAGTCTTCCCCTCTCAAACACTGCCCTCAGCCCAGCCATCTGTCAGCTCCCTCAGCCAGCCTCCTCAATCTGAGATCAGTCTAAATCCAAGCAGTGGAGAGGATAGATGAAAAAAACTCCTTCACTACCTTGAAGAGGATCTCAGTAGTCATGGTGAAGCCATGAGTGATGATGGGCTCCTCATCCGGGGGCCGGCCCTTCCAGCAGTCCAGCTCCACGCAGCGGCAGCCGGCCAGCAGCGTCTGGCGATACATCTCGGGAGAGGAGAGACCAGAGAACTGGCCAGCTGGGGAAAGCAGGAAGAGGGAGGCTCCTCAGCATCACTCACCCATCCCCAGTGCTGCTACCTACCTGCTGGAGATGGAGTAGACTGGAACTGCCCATACCTGTTAAATAGGTGTTGTGTGAGGAATTGATGAAGTAGTGGGAGAGTGGCTGGGTCATGTCCTGGTACAGCAGCAGTTTGTCCAGTGCTACAACGTTGTTCTCAGGGCCACAGAGAAACCAGACCATCCCCTCTGGAGACAACTGCCCTGCATGGAAAACAGAGCTGTGAGTAGCACCAAAACAGAATCCCACAAAGGTGGGGGTTGGAAGGGACCTCTAGGGATCATCTAGTCCGAGCCCCCTGCTAAAGCAGGGCACTCAGAGCAGCTTGCCCAGGAGCACAATGGCCAGGGTGGCTGGAATCTCTTCAGAACAGGAGACTCCACAACCAATATGGACAGCCTACTCCAAGCCTCCAGCACCCTCACACTAAAGAAGTTTCTCCTAACGGTGAGGTGGAACCTCCTGGGTTCAAGTTTGTGCCTGTTGCCCTTCTCCTGTCCCTGGGCACCACTGACAGGAGTCTGGCCCCATCCTCTTGCCCCTTACAGGTCTTGCTGAGCACTGAGAAGAATCCCCTCTCAGGCTGCTCTTCTCCAGGCTAAACAGCCCCAGGGCTCTCAGCCTTTCCTCCTCACAGAAATGCTACAGGGCCCTCAGCATCTTCCCATTCTCCACTGGGCTCTCTCCAGTAGTTCCCTGTCTCTCTTGAACTGGAGAGCCCAGAACTGGACCCAGAACTCCAGATGTGGTCTCTCTAGGGCAGAGCAGAGGGGGAAGAGAAGCTCCTTTGATCTGCTGGCCACACTTCTTCATGCCCTACCCTGCCCCTGAAACAAAATGTTTCTGGCACCTCCTTGCTGGTGAAACAGGGAATCAGGCTGACTGCTCCCCTGAGAGTCAGGACAGCAGAAGACACAAGACCTTCTGCTGGTTTCATACTACCTCTAGAGCAAGACTTTGGGCTGAGCAGGACTCACCTCTCTGGATGTTAATCCCACTGGGCTCGTACTTCTCTATCAGGCTCTGCACCTGCTCAGGTTTGGCTGGTGGGAACAGGATGTCATTGAGGCGAGAGTCTCGCTGCTTCTTGTTGATAAACTTTGCCAAGTGCTCCTTGGTCATGTAGGGCTTTGCTTTTAAATGGCTATGGTGAGAGAAGGACAGAGGAGCAGAGGTGACCCGGAATCAATCCTCCTGATGATGACAGTTGAGTGCCCACAGCACAGTGAGGTCTCATCCTCTTTATTCAGACTGAGAGTGGAAGTGTTAAATGCACTGGCACTGGTCTGTGACCTGAGTTCCTGCTTTTTTAAGGCATGAGACCAGTCAAACCATAAAATCCCCTTGCCCCTCCTTTTGCCACAAGAGATCAAGTTCTGTGGCTGGAGGGAAACTTACTGTGAGGTAAATATCTCATCAATTTCAGGCCGTGGACACAGATTCATGAGGAAGGTTTTGTACACAGTCTCAGGGAAGTCCTCTGGGTTGATGGCATCATTCTGAGAACACATTAAAGACAGGTCAACATCACACACCCATGAAGGCTTTCACCCCTTCAGGAACACCCCCAGCCCAGCATGTTTGTGACTGGAACCTCTGGAAGAAGATGGAGAAGCACCATAATGCCCCACTTCAGAAGGGGCAGTTATTTAAACTGCCCCTTGGTGCCTCTTGTGATGATACAAAGCTCAGACTCAGTGCAGTGGTAGAAGTTGTCAGGCCTGGACTGTACTCTGTGGGTTGGCAGAAGCCAACCAATATTAACCACCAGATTTGTTGCTTCAAAGAGCAGAGTGAATCAGGGAGAAAGAAAGGTGCTGCTTCTTGTGCCACCCAACACAAGTGATGGAGCTGTGTTAAAGCAACACGAAGGGTGAGAACTGCTCCCAGCTGCAGTTAAGGCATGGCATATGGTGGTAAGGAAAAGGTCTCACAGCAACCAAGAGCACCTGGGCTGATGATTTTTCATCACAGTCAGAGCAGACAAACAGATTCTTCTCAAACTAGCAAGACCTTTGGCTAGCCAGTGACACCCTTACCTTGCCCTTTGGAAGATGACAAGCACTTAAGGCTGCTTCCACCCTTTTCCTGTCTGCAGGAAACATCTGAAAAATACTGAGCAGAGGGGGGGAAAAAGACATCACCAGATGCAGCAGGAGGGGAGTCAGAAAGGCTGGACTTGGGTGGCTGGGAGCTGCAGCCAGAGTGCAAGACACTCAAAATACACAGTGAAAGAGTCAGACAAGATGACTGTAAACCTGAACAAGAGAAGAAAGTGTCCTGCAAGGGAGTGACTGAGGTTCCAGATCCTACATGCTACAGTGGAGTGCTGACTGCTGCCATAATACAGAAGTTCTGCACATCTGCTATGGAGAAGGTTGAGGGGAGACCTCATTGCTCTCTACAGCTCCTGAAGGGAGATAGGAGTGAGGTGGAGGTTGGTCTCTTCTCTCAAGTAACCAGTCATAGGATGAGAGGAAATGGCATCACATTGTGCCACAGAAGGTTTAGGTTGGACATGAGAAAAAATGTCTTTGCTGCAAGAGTGGCCAGGCATTGGAACAGGCTGCCCAGGGAGGTGGTGGAGTCACCATCCCTGGAGGTGTTCAAGAAATGTGTGGACCTGGCACTCTGGGACACAGTTTAGTGGCCATGGTGGTGTTGGGTTGATGGTTGGAGTGGATGATTTTAGAGGTCTTTTCCCACCTTAATGATTCCATGATTCTATGACTCTGTAAAAGCCCTGTCACTTAACTGCATCAGCACACTCTCAAAATTCCTCTTCTCTGTCTTCCTCTGCTCCTGTTGTAGCATACTCATGCCACACATCCCCCAGGACACTATCCCATGGCAGTAGCTGGCATTAGCAAGGAAGAATTTGTAGTCAAGACAACATTCAAAACCAGCAAACAAACCTCATGGATATTTGCTGCTTTGGAAGAAGGGAGAATTCTCTGGAACCAAAATGTTGCCATGAACTCAAGGAACAAGCTCATGATGCAGGCACAGAAACTGGTGTGCTACATGGTACTTGGTGTAATGGCCATGGTGGACCACTGGGCTCTGTGATCTTAGAGGTCTTTTCCAACCCAAACAATTCTATGACTCATTTGGGAAGCTGAGTGCTGGTCTGCAGGGCAAAACTCACTCACTTGGTCAAAGCCTTCAGCTTCAAGCAGCCTGTGCTGCACTAGGGAACAGTACCAAGAACTGAACTTCCCCTACTTTCAGAATATCCCAGTCAGCAGCAACGAGGTCTCCTCTGTGGATAAATTTAGATGTCAGCTCTATTAAGCTCTTGGCATCACAGCTGCTCCCAGCCAAAAAAAAAGGGGAACAAAAAGTGCCAAATGTGTTGACAGGTGGACAAGGGCTCAGGGGGAGCTGCAGCAGACATATGCAAACCCAGCCTGCCCTTTGCAAGGCAAAAGCTGCAGCACCCTGCCTAGGACTCAGAAGGGATTTAAATGCCCAAAGAGAAAGGATCATAAAAGTCCTCAGAAGGGTTCAGATATGGATTTTGAAAGCCTTACATACACCTGGCACCTGGAGATACAGAGTGGTTTGGTAACTCTGGCTCTTAATATGGACATTTAAAGGTCTAATGTCTTACACACAGAATCACAGAATGTTTGGGGTTGGAAGGGACCTCTGGAAATCATTGAGTCCAATCCCTCTGCCAAAGCAGAGGAACCACGGTGCAAAAGGAGTCCATCCATGGTCTGAATCCTGAGAAAGATTTCTACCTCTTAGGTGCAGGAAGAACAGGAAGCTGAAGCAACTGGACAACCATCATCTTACCAGTCTGAGTGAATACAGAGTAAACTAATATCACAGAATCATGGAATGGTTTGGGTTGGAAGGGACCTTAAGGATCATCTCTTTCCAACCCTCTGCCATGGGCAGGGACAGCTGCCACTAGACTAGGTTGCTCAGGGCCCCATCCAGCCTGACCCCTCCAGGGAGGGGGCATTCACAACCTCCCTGAGCAACCTGTTCCAGTGTCTCACCACCCTCACTGTAAAGAATTTCTTCCTAATCCACACATCCATACTCACTTCCTGACAGGAATCTTCCCCTCTGCATTAAGCTGCATCTTCAGCTTCACCAGGCTGTGGAAAGAAAAGATCAAGATTATGAAAGTACATTTGTACAATTTTAGAGGTTCTATTAAGTAAGGAGAAAGAGTCTAACAGTTAACTGAAAATCAAGGTCCTACAAATTGCCCCCTTACTTACCCTCAGCCAGAGCCTGCTCCTGTTTCTCAGGAAGGAAAAAAGGGCAAATTATGAAAGCTTAACTATCAGAAAGATTCCTCCGAAGCGTGTGAGATTCAACAGGGTCAAGTGCTGCGCTTGGGCCACAGCAGCCCATGAAGGGGAAGCCTTCTGTTGTTAGCAGAGCAGAAAGGGCAGTGGAGAAGCGCTCTGGAGGCCAAGGTGTGTCAGAAGTCACTCACATTTTCTCTAGGAAGGTGTACCGAGACGCGTTGGACGTGAGGGGGTTCCGAACAATGGCCATGATGTCCTCTGCCCAGCTCTGGGAACAAACACACACAGCACAGAGGGATTAGGGGACTGCACCAAGAAGTACACAGCAACAAGCATGGAAAGGTCACGGACCTGTCCTGATACTGCTGGGCTCCAAACCCCAACAAGTGCTCCTCTGGCTTGCCTGTATCCCCTTCCTACTGCTTACAGATACCAGCAGCTGAAACTTCTCTACTGAGTCTTCTCAGCTCTCTGGTTATCCACACAAAGCACGCCAATGACATACTAAAGTTCTTCCACTGGTCCTTCTCTCCATGCAGGGCAGAAGCTTCTAGAACTATGGAGGTTCCACACCAGTAGCACTGGCAGGGTTGAGTTCTCCATCTTTCCCTCTCCCTTCATGCTCCCCTCTTACTTCTGAGATGACACTGGGATTATGTACTTCCTTACACTGAGAAGCCCTTCCCAAGAAGTGCTTCCTTGCCCTCACCTTGCCAACATTCTCCTTGTAGGACACAAAGTTATGGAAAGTGAGGTCCACCATGTCAGGGCCAGACACAACAGTCAGTGTCTTAAGCAGGAAGGTGCTGTGAGGGTAATCCAAGTTAAAAACCTCTCGGAGCTTCTGGCACTGCAAAAGAAACAGAACAGATGGGGATGAAGGGAGAAAGAAGCAAACTGCAACCAGAGGATCCAGAAGGTCTGACTAACACTTAGTCAACACTTAAAAAGAAATAGTTTTATTTCTCACTGTAAATCCCTATGGATTTTACTTTTGATAGGAGAGGTTCCAGGAGAGGTTTAGGTTGCAGATTAGGAACTGCTGAGAGTGGTCAGGTACTGGAACAGGCTACCCAAGAAGGTGTTGGAGTCACCATTCCTGGAGGTGTTCAAGAAACATGTGACCATGGCACTTTGGGACATGGTTTAGTGGCCATGGTGGTGTCAGGTCAATGGTTGGAGGTCTTTGCCAACCAAAACAATTCTGTGATTCTAAGGTCTGGCATCCTGCTTACAGGAGGGGCTTCACTTTTCCAAGTGACTTTCTGCTGGTTGTCAGTTGCTATAAGTGGGTTTTTCCACAGCAATTGCAGTCTCCTGCAGTGCTGGCCCACCAGAGATTAATTTTGTTAAGCAGAAGGCTCATCTGATTAGTCACACTTGTATTTCATCACCAAATGGAAGTATTTATAGGATCTCTTTAAATTATTTAGCATTTTCTTCATTCCTACATAAGGCATCACTAAGCCAAGGAATCCTGGAGTTGTACTGAGGGTCCCTATTTATCATGAAAGGATAAGATTCCCAGCTCCTAGAATAAAGCACAGCAATTCATAGAATACAATCATAGAATTGTTTGGGCTGGAAAAGATCTCTAAGGTCATCAAGTCCAACTATCAACCCAACACCACCATGGTCATTAAACCATGACTCCAGGTGCCATGGCCACACATTTCCTGAACTCCTCCAGGGATGGTGATTCCACCATCTCCCTGGGCAGCCTGTTCCAATCCCTGACCATTCTTTCAGCATAGAAATTTTTTCTAATATCCAACCTAAACCCCTCTGGCACCATTGCAGCCATTGCCTCTTCTTTTGTCACCTGATACTAAGGGAAAGAGACCAGCACCACCTGCCTCCAACCTCCCTTCAGGGAGCTGTAGAGAGACAGGAGGTCTCCACTCGGCCTCCTCTTTTCCAAGCTTAACAACTCCAGGTCCCTCAGCTGCTCCTCACCAGAGCTGTTCTCCAGACCCTTCACCAGCTTCATTGCCCTTCTCTGGACACGTACAGCAACTCAATGATCTTAGAGGTCTTTTCTAACCCAAACAATTCTTTGGTTCTATGACTTCACCTTTGGATTTGCTATAAAATTAGAGCTCCTACAGCATCAGCTCAGCTCAAGTTTAGTGGCTCGTTCCCTGCTGCTTACTGGGCAGTGTTGGCTTCTCAGAAGGTTTTTCCTGTTTGCTACAAGTTAAGAGGATTTCTCAGAATGCTCAAGTCGTGCTTTGTGAGCAATTTTCTTTCCCAGAAGCAAGCAGCCCCTTCATACCCACATCTCCTTTCCCTGCTCACAACAACTTCTCGACGGAGCTGAACTTTTCAGCACAAGTGGAGAAGCGTTAGGATCTTCACTTTGAATTTAACTTCATCTTACAAAGCTGCTGGCGTTCCTTCAGCTTCCTCACCTCTCCTGCTGTAAATCATATGCAGCTGAGACAATGGAGAACTTGTGGTTTGTGCTGAACTCATTTCCTGTATTTGTTACAGATCAGCTCCTCCCAGCCCTTCCTCCTCTGCAAGCTGGTGTTGCTGGCTCTCCAGCAGCTGTTTCTCCTCATACAGTGTCCCCAGTGAGCTGCACCAGAGCTTCTGCCTTCACCCAGATATGCTCTGCCAGACAAGGCCAACCCATGGTGTGGCTGCTAGCAGCCTGATCACCTTCTGAGAAGTCATTGTTCCCATTAGCTCTAGCCTGTGTCACTTTTTATATGCCATGGCCTTTATCAGGATTAGCTTGTGACACCTCCCAGTGCCTCAGTGAGGATAGCTTCATTTTATGAGAAGCAAACTGCAACAGTGAAAGGAGAGGATCATCTTGTGGGGGATCTAAATTGGGTCAGATTTTCCCAGTGACTGATTTCCTGCCTGGCCTTAAGCAAGTCACTCACTCTGTGCTGCTGCTTTGCATGGGGATTATCTCCCTCACAGGATAAAAGCACCAAATGAAGATGGTGAGAAAGGACCAGAGACTGTGTCCAAGGGCACAGAACCTGATGCCCTGGCTCTTCCATAACCTTTAGCACCTTGTGCAGCAGCAGCTTCACTAGGTCATTGCTTAGAATCAGGTGGCCATAAAGGAAAAAATATGAATGAAAAGCAGGACAACTGCATTAGCCATGCAAATCAGAAAGCATCAGGCTTAGCAAATCCACTTTAAAATCTCAAGCAAACAGAAAACAGCTCACAGGCAGAGAGGCTGAAACACAGACTCAGCTTCTGCTCCGCTTCACAGAATCACACCAAGCCCTGGGTTGGAAGGGACCCTCAAAGGTCATCTTGTCCAAAGACCCCTGCAGTCAGCAGGGACATCTCCAACTACAGCAGGCTGCTCAGGGCCCCGTTAAGTATGACCTTGAATTTCTCCAGGGATGAGGCCTTAACCACATCTCTGGGCAAATTGTTCCAGTGTCTCAGAACCCTCACTATGGAGACCTCCCTCCTAATGTCCAAACATCCCAGCCTCCTGATTTGCCTAAACCCCTCATCTGTATGAAGCAGACTCAGTCCAGAGAAAAGCAAATTCCCATGCAAATATAACCAAAGAGCCAGCCCTAAAGCAGAAGAAACAGACAGTCCTTTCTCCACTTGAAATGGGACACAGCCCAAGCACAGCCAGGATGTGCCACAGCAGCACATGGACTATCTGGTGTCTTCTCCCTGGGACAATTCAGTCTGGAGAAGAGAAGGCTCCAGGGAGACCTCAGAGGCCTTCCAGTACCTGAAGGGAGCTACAGGAGAGCAGGGGAGGGATGTTTTACAACAGCTTGTAGTGATAGGATGAGGGGTGATGGCTTTGAGCTGGAAGAGGGGAGATTGAGACTGGAGATTAGGAAGACATTCTTTACAGTGAGGATGGTGAAACACAGCCTGCTCAGGGAGGTTGTGGATGTCCTCATCCACAGTGGGAGGTGTCCCTGCCCATGGTAGGGGGTTGGAACTGGATGAGCTTTAAGATCCCTTCCAACCCAGACCATTCTATGATTCTACAATTCATTTGGTATCTTTGAAATGCACTATGTGATGCAGCACTTGTGGTATTGGAAGACAGGACATGACAATAAGTCTTCTCTTTTGGAGAAGAAATGTTGTTTGGGTGTCAGAAGGAGCACCAGAATTAATCAACTGCCTTTGACTGCAGGTAACCTTCATGTCATCGTTAGCAGCACAGCTCCATCACAGGACTGCAGGACTGATAACTGTGAGGCAGGGGGGCCAGCCTGTCTCTGTGACAAGCATCTCAGCAAGATGAGGCAGAAAAAAACCCCAGGCAGATGAAGCACTCTCGGCTTTCACTGGGGCCTTATCTAAAGGAAGCGGAACAGGCAGCAGCAGCAGAGATTCACATGGCACGAAACAGCCTGCGGCGTTTGGGAATCCAGCGGGAACAGCCTGCCAGGGAAAGATGCAGACTCTGCAACTCAGCACCTTCTGGCCCTGCAGAAAGATGGAAGGGGCAGAGAAAGGCCCAGCACGACAACAGGCCATTATTCAGACATGTTTGTTTCCTCGCTCAGCCCCTGCTCCACTGTTTATAAACCTTGCACGAACCAGAGGCTCCCACCGCATTCTTCCCGCGCGCACGCAGAGCGGCTCGCGTCCACCCAGCTGCCTGTGGTCACTGGGTTATTTCGAGGCCCGGACAGCAGACTGTGTTTAGTTCCAGCCTGAGTCCACAGAGCAGAGATGATGCTCAGTCTCCAGCTCTGACCACCCACCATGTGTTTATAGTGCACAGCTCAGCCCCCTGCTCAGCCCCAGCTGCACTGTGAGTGCTCCCTGTGTTGGTGGCTCCTGAGCACTGCTCACCCCTGTCTGCTGACAGAATCATGGAATGGTTTGGGTTTGAAAGGACCAAAAGATCAAGATCATCTATTTCCAACCCCTGCCATGGGCAGGAACACCTTCCACTAGACCAGGCTGCTCAAGGCCTCATCCAACCTGGCTTTGAACACCTCCAGAGGGAGAGGGCACCCATGACCTCCCTGGGCAACCTGTTCCAGTGTCTCACCCCCTTTGCTGTAAAGAATTTCTTCTTCATCTCCAGTCTAAATCTCCCCTCTTTCAGCTTAAAGCCATTGCCCCTCATCCTGTAATTAGAAGCCCTTGTCGAAAGTTCCTCCCCAGCTCTTCTGTAGCATCCTTCAAGTACTGGAAGGCTGCTCTAAGTTCTCTCTGGAACCTTCACTTCTCCAGGCTGAGTAGCCCCAACTCTCAGTATGTCCATACAGGGGAGGTTCTCCAGCCCTCTGATCATCTTTATGGCCCTCCTCTGGACCTGCTCCAAGAGGTCCATGTCCTTCTTGTGTTGGGGTCACAAGAACTAGGACACAGTGCTCCAGGTGAGGTCTCACAAGAGCAGAGTAGAGAGGTAGAATCACCTCCCTCATCTTGCTGGTTGCACCACTTTTGATGAAGCCCAGGACACAGTTGCCTTCTGGGCTGCTAGAGGCCATTTGGTGCTGTGGGTTAGTTGTTTGGGTGGTGTTGGATTGGTTGATGGGTTGGACGCGATGATCTTGAAGGTCTCTTCCAACCTGGTTTATTCTATGTATTCTATGTATTCTATGTATTCTATGTATTCTGGCTCATGTTGAGTTTTTCATCAACTGACACCCCCATGTCTTTCTCCTCCAGACTGCTCTTGAACCACTCTTCACCCACCCTGGATTTGTGCTTAGGATTGCCTTGACCCAGGTGCAGGACCTTGCACTTGGCCTTGTTGAACTTCATGGGCCAACCTCTCCAGCCTGTCCCAGCCCCTCTGGATGCCATCCCTTCCCTCCAGCCTGTCAACCACAAACTTGCTGGGGGTGCCTCAGTCTCACTGTCCATGTCCCTGACAAAGAAATCAAACAGCACTGGTCCCCTGCAGGGGATGCCACTTGTCATCTCAGAACAGGGTCTGTGAAATACCTTAGCATCACCTTCTCCCTTTACATGCTCAGTTCAGAGTCTCCATCTCTGGGATCAACAGAAACAAAATCCATGTGGAGGATGAAACTGACTTATAACCATGACAGTCAGAAAACACAACTTCTGGGTTTAGGAGAAGTGATGCTTGTTTCAAAGCCAATGCCTGCTGAGATGTCTAAACAGACCCCAAGATGAAGCCAATAAAAGCATGGCCAAAACCATCATAGATTTTGGTCCTAATTATTACATTCCCTGTCAGCCCTCTGGTGTCTTGGTGCATCAGAAGAGGGAAAAAAAGACTGTTATTGTTCCTTGTTACTCAAAGGAAAACACAGAACTGCATCATAATGAACATCTTGATCTGCTCCAGCATGCTGCTGAACCACGGTCAATGGCTTTCTGTCTTGTCTCAGCTACGTTCAAAGGCCCTGCTGATTCTTGTCTTTATTGCTCTTGAACATCTGCCAGAGTTCGTTCTGCCCTGTCTCTCCAAAACAACACCCATGGAGCAGACATGCTGCAGAACACTGAGGAGCTCTCAGAGAAGAGCAGGCACAGAGGGTGAGAAGGGGAATGCTGCACGTGCACAGGAGAGGTCAGGGGAGGACTCAAGGGCTCTGTGCCTGCTGAGGTGCTAATGTGGCAGGAGGTGAGGGCTTGGGAGGGAGGGCAGAAGGAAAGAGGAGAGCCTTTGTTCAAAGAGAGCACCAGTGTCCTCAGTTTCAGGTAGGAATCATGGAATTATTTGGGTTGGAAAAGACCCCTAAGATCAGTGAGTCCAACCATCCACCTATGACCACCATGGCCACTAAACTATGTCCCAAAGTGCCTTGTCCACACATTTCTTGAACACCATTCTGGGGCAACTTCTGGAATGAGCATTACTGGGATTACAGTGGGACTCACTGATCCTAAAGCTGTTTTCAAACTTAAATGATTCTATGAAGTGCTTCTCACTTGGAAGAGACTCCTACTGCTGCCAGCCCTCAGTGACCAGTCCATTGTCAATGCCACTCTTACTCTGCTGGGCACTGGAGGCTGACTGCCTGCTTCCCAAACACTTCAGTACCATGAGGAGCCCCTGCCCCTCCCAGCCTGCAGGGGTAATGCTGTGACTTGTGACAGTGCTGGCAAGGGAGTGTGCATGATGGCAGCTCTTTCCAGAAGTGGTTTTCTGCATGGGTGCTCTGGTGGTGTTCTTGTTGTGCATGGAGAGGTTACAAAGAAAAACCCCAAACATCTTTCTTAGCAGCAGGAGGAAAGTGTTACTGAAAGCAAGTAACTCCCAACATCCACAACACCACACCTGTTAGCAGAGACTCACTTAGGGCATGATCCACTCTCATGAAGCTCAAAGCCCAGCCAGAAGGTCATGGGACCTTGCAGGAGAAGGCAACAGCAAATGCCCTCAAAGCAGTGGCCTGCCTTGGGAATGTCTTCACTAAGAAAACCAGACCATGAGCTTTGCCTCACAGAGGTTGTGGGTTTGCCATGGTGCTACTTGCCAGGAAGGGAAGAGGATTTGACTTGCTATGGGCACTATGCAAAGGCACTCCAGCAGCTGTGATCCTGTTCTCCTCATCTTAATATCCATCAGCCCCTTCTCCTCCACCTTTAGGCAATGAAACACACAACTGTTGGTATTAACTTCAACAGTTACATCCCATGACCATTCCAAGCCATTATTTGTATCAGGGAGCCAACATCCTTTTTCATTCTGCCACCCTTCACCTCCCACAGACCTTGGTTTGCCTTGTCACAACAATTTTTCCTCTTGATACCTCTGAGCAGTGATGCCCCAGGTTCATGTTAAGAAATTGTCACTGCTTTCTGCATTCCTTTGAGGAAACTCTGGTCTAGAACAGCCAACTGAATACACAGCTCAGCCCTGCAGAAGCATGGTGGATAGGGCAGCCATGAAGACACTTCCAGGGCTGGATGGCTCTCCCACCACCTTGGTTTGATGGCCATTTCTGTGCCCACACAAGACCTTCCACCCATCATTCTGTAAGAGAACAGTGGGTAAGGAGCCAGTCTGTTGCATTTTACTATGTCTTGTCATAGTAATGCCAGAAAATTCCTTGAACTGAAAAGAGGACTCATTTCAAATGGGTCTGTGTGAAATGCAGCGTTCATAAAGCCCTCAGGATTTTCCCAGCAGAGGTTGTCATCAAGCACATCGCTTCTGCCTGTTCAGAATACTTAATAAATCATTTGGTGCTTGACCTTTCTTCTTTCTTTGTAAGAAATTAGCTGTAGCCAGCTCCCAGGACTGTACAATGCTGTCTGTGGGCTGCTACAATGGCTAGAAGACAACTACACCAGGTCAGACCAGAGGTCCATCCATACACCTGGAGAAAGCTGTAAGAGCAGAGGAAAGGCAATGACACTTCCCTGGCACATCTCTGCAGCTTCCAGAAATTTATGATTCAGCAGCTTCCTAAGCCAGAGGCATCATCATAGGATCACAGAATGGTTTGGGCTGGAGGGAACCTTAAATATCATCTACTGATAACCCCATGGGCACCTTCCATGAGACAATGGTGCTCAAGGCCTCATCCAGCCTGGCCTTAAACACCTCCAGGGAGGGGGCATCCACAACCTCCTGAGGCAACCTGTGCCAGTGTCTCACCACCCTCACTGTAAAGAATTTCTTCCTAATCTCCAGTCTAAATCCCCCTTCTTCTAGCTGAAAGCATTCACCCCAGGTTCTATCCCTGCATGCCCTTATCTCACACTTAACAACCCTCAGAGGGCATTTTCTTCTAGTCCTGAGTTTTCCTAGCTGGTGCAGGAAGACATCCCACAGCACATGGAGATTACATGCAAAGCAGCAGCACCTCCTCCTGCTTGCGCTGGGCCTGCTGCTGGAAAATTCCACTCAACATGTAGTCCTCCCAATGGAAGAAACACTGAAAAGTGCTTCATGCTCACCTTCTCCAGCCATCTCCTCACTTTACAGCACTCCATGATACTCCTCCACATCCCCCTCATCTTTTCCTTTCTTTTTTTTCCCCCTGCTTCCTCAGATGCTCTTCCTACAGCAGCTATTTCGTTCTTTTCTTCATCTTGCTGCACTCCTCTGCCTTTTCCAGTCGTCTCATCTGGGATGAGGACAGCAGGGAGGCACAGAAACATGAGTGCACTCAGGGGGTGCACAGTAGCACCATGTGCTCTTTCTTTTCATAGAATTCCTAACTTGGAACTCTGGTTTTGAGCACATGCCTCTGAACACTGCCTTGATATTTTACCACACCCTCATGATCTTGTTTCTGAGCAGCAACAGCAAACTCAGAGCCTGTTAATTACAGATTAGAATCAAGGGGGTTTTTTTGTGTGCCTTGTCTGACTGTTATCTGTACTAAATTTTATCACTTATTAGATCATGCAATCAGCAACTCAAGGCCTTGCTGCACATAAGCCCTCTTTTTGTTACCCCAAATGACTTGGTACCTCTGGCAAGTTTTGTCTTCTCTCTGTGCCCCTCTTTTGCAGGTCACATACGAGCATGCTGGGTTTCAAAGCCTGAGCACTGATCATCCTGGCTAGCTCTCTCAAGACACCTTTTTCTTCTCCTTCTCCTCCTTCCTTCCCTTCTTGTTTCAGACAGTTTTGGACTTGCTGAAAACTCACATCATATAATCACAGAATGCATCATGCTGTAAGGGACCCTTGAAGGTCATCTTATCCAAGCCTCCAGTGTCAGCAGGGACATCTCCAACTAAAGCAGGCTGCTCAGGGCCCCAGCAAGCTTGACCATGAATGTCTCTAGGGATGGGGCCTCTACCACATCTCTGGGCAACCTATTCCAGTATTTCACCACCTTCATAGTAAAGAACTTCCTCCTAATGTCCAACCTAAATCTCCCCTGCTCCAGTTTCAACCCAGATGTTTCATTCCAGTGAATTTCCACGAAAGGCAGTTTCTCAGAAGGAATTGTGCAAGGTGGGCACTGTTCTGGAGCTCTGCTGGGATTTTAGCACCCAGCTCATTGTGGTCTTTTGGGAACCACCAGTCTCAGGGAGCTCTGAAGAGACATTTCAGAGCAGCACCAAGAAAACAGCCTCACCACTTACGCAAAGAGGCTGCTCGAGTCTCTTGGATTGCAAAACCTTCCCCTTTTGCAGCAGGCTGAGAATCACCTCTGCTATCATCTCCACTCCTTTGTTTCCTTTTCACATTCAAGCTCTCTTTCAGTTTTCTGCTTGCCTCCTCCATACATGGAGAAGTTAAAAACAAACAAAAAAGCAGAGAGAGAACAGAAAAAAAAAAAGTCCTAACAAGGACAATTTTGCTGCAGGAAGTTTGAATTATATCTGAAACCCAGAACAAAGCCATCCTTGTGTGCTGCCCTTAGCCTGCCACCCTGCAAGCAGAGAATTTACAATTCTTTGGGGGGGGAAAAAAATAGAAGAAACTACTATTTCTTTTTTCCTGGAACTACATTTTCTTCCCTTTAAAGGGAAAAACCTCCACCAGTGTGTTGGAACCTTACTGTAACTACAGGTTTGTAGCTGCCTTGACCCAGTCTGTGCATCCTTGCTCAAAGGAAAGCTCTGGTGACTCAGAGAAGGATCACAAGTCATCAGTGTTGGACCAGATGATCCCTGGGGTCCCTTTCAACTTGGCATTCTATGATTCTGTGAAGTCTCCTGTAGGACACCCCTGTGTAGCTCATGGAATGTAAAAGCCAGGCCAAGATTAAAGTGGGTGAGAGAGAACCCAGCTGCTGAGCACAACTCAAACAGACTCCTTTGACTAGCACATGGAAGGGGAATTGCTCTCCTGGCTTTCTGGCATATTCTTTCTAACAAGCTCATACACCCTAGCCTGGAGGTATCTTTGGTTTGGGTGCACAGAGGAACCCCAGGGAGTTCAGAGACAACATAAAAGGTAACTCTTCTATGTCATTGCAAGGTAAGAAGACAAGTACCATGAGCAGCAGCTGAGGGACCTGGAGAAAAGGAGGCTGAAGGGAGACTTTCTGACTCCCTACAACTCCCTGAAAGCAGGTTGGAGCCAGGTAGAGGTTGGTCTTCTCTTTCAAAGATAGAAACCTCAGGACAAGAGGAAACAGCCTCAAGTTACACCAGAGGAGGTTTAGGTGATGGACATGAAGAACAATTTTGTCATCTTGATGGTCGTCAAGGTCTGGCCCAGGCTGCCCAGGGCAGTGGTGGAGTTCCCATCCCTGGAGGGGTTTCAAAGCAATGTAGATGTGGTGCTGAGGGCCATGGTTTAGTGGTAACCTGGCAGTGCTGGGTTAAGGGTTGAACTCCATGATCTTAAAGATCTCTTCCAGCCTAAATGATTCTGTGATTGAGGCAAGGTCCTCTCCACCTTGTAGCAGAAAGCCAGGATAAGCTGCCTCAGCTGATGCCAAAGCCTCAGGCAGCCTTGCCTTTCCCATCTGAACAACCAATCCAAGTTCAGCATCAATGAAGCTGTGCACTCACCTTGGGGATCTTGGCAAACCGCCCTACACGGGTGTCTCGGATGCTGGTCATATCCAACATTTCCATCTCCTACAACAGAACAAGGACAAGGAAGGTGAGGAAAGGCAAAGCACTCTTTGCAGAGCCCCCAGAAGCTATAAAGCAGGTCTCAGCCAGCACCCTTCACTTGGAAAGAGCTCTCCCACCAGGAATGAGGCAGGGAAAAACCAGCAAGAAGGACATCAGACTGTTGGAGAAGATCTGGAGGAGGCCACAAAGATGATTAGAGGGCTGCAGCACCTCTCCTATGGGGACAGGCTGGGAGAGTTGGGGCTGCCCAGCCTGGAGAAGAGAAGGCTCTGGGGAGACCTTAGAGCAGCCTTCCAGTACCTGAAGGGGGTTACAAGAAAGGATGAGGGGTGATGGCTTTGAGCTGGAAGAGGGCAGATGTAGACTGGAGGTTAGGAAGAAATTCTTTACAGTGAGGGTGGTAAGGCCCTGGAACAGATTGCTCTGGAAGGTTGTGGATGTCCACTGTGTTTAAAACCAGGTTGGATGGGGGCTTGAGCAACGTGGTCTAGTAGAAGGTGTCCCTTCCCATGGCAGGGACACTGGAAGGAGATGATCTTTAAGGTCCCTTCCAACCCAAACCCTTCTATGACATGTCCAGCTGAACAATGCTGAGGTTGTGGTGGTGGTCTGCAGCACTGCCCTCTTCACAGTGAGGCCAGAGGCTTGGTGGGGGTTGCTGTGAGAGGGAGTGGTGGAGTCACCATCCCTGGAGGTGTTCAAGAGGAGACTGGACGTGGCACTTGGTGCCAGGGTCTAGTCATGAGGTCTGTGGTGACAGGTTGGACTCGCTGATCCTCGAGGTCTCTTCCAACCTTTGTGATACTGTGATACATGCACACAGGTTTATGTGAGGAAACTCTGCCCCAGTTACAAATCCATGGTGTTAACACAACTCAGTCTATGGCAGAGAGGCAGGACCACCTCTTCTCCAGGTCACTCCCAGCAGACCTGTTCTGAAGCAATTCCCATGGAGGACATTCCACAACCTTCCCCAGGCAGCCTCCTCCATGTCCTCACTGCTGTTGTGTTTATTTTGTTTGTTCTTTTAATAACCAACCTGAATTTCCTTCCTCTGTTACTAATTTCTCTGCTCACCACGGATCTGGAGAACAAATTACACTTGTTGCAGCAGATAATGTTCTTTTCCAAGATCACAACAAGGAACAATGTGGATACCATACCTTCTGGCTGGATCCCTATTTTATTGTCAAGCAGGGTGGAAATTTTACTCCTAAACCTTCATGTAACAAGACAGTTTTTTACTTCCTTGCTGTTCATGACATGAGGAGCTGGCCAAAGAAGCCACATGAATTCAACAGATAAGCTACTCACCATATCTCACAAAGCTTTGGTTGCTGTGCTCATGCCAGTCCTCACAGGACCTCCTCAAGCCTGCCCCACTCCCTCTGACAGCCAGCATTTACCCACCACCCTTGCTAGCTCACATCACCTGCAGATTCCCTCAGAGCACAGGGAATATGCTCCCCAAGTGCTTCCCCAAGAATGTAAATCAGGCTGCTGAGGGCTGGCTGGAACTCCCACAGCAAAAACCCTACTGCCAGGAGTAGACCTTGAAAGGAGAATGAGAGTGCCAGGCATGGCTGAAAGGAGAGCACATCTTCTAGAAGGATGTGACAGTGCCCAGCCTCAGGACACTGTGTTCTGGGAGGACAGGGCTGCATGGCAGTGCTTTGCCTCATTGGCACTAGGGCACACTTTTCTGAGAATCATAGAATTCTTTGGGTTGGAAGAGGCCTTTGAGTCCAACCTCCAATCTATTCCACCATGGCCATTAAACCATGTCCCCAGCTGCCATGCCCACACGTTTCTTGAGTGTCTCCAACAACGGTGGAGAGCTCCCCAAAACACTTCATGTCTCCTGGCCAGGGCACTGTGCAGTACTGTCTCTATCTACCATGTCTTTTCAGCATGTAGGTCACAAAGAGGAAGAAGCTGCACCACAGCCCTGCTCTGGAAAGCAGAAGTAAGCCCAGCCTTCCACCTCCAGTCAGCCAGACCTCTCCGCTCCTTGTGGCTTCTCCACAGTGAGGAACTGAATTCTCTCTCCTCAGTTTGTTACCTCCAGCAACCAGTACTCTGTGGTTTTCCTCTGGCAGTGTGCACACCTCTCTGACCAGAGAGGAGCCCAACTGCCTTTCCAGACTTGAGGTCTCCACATTCTTATAGTCACTGCTTTTATTCTTATTTGGAGATGAGGTTGTGAAGTCCTAGCACTTACCTTGCTCTGATAGGTCCAGTACAAGTAAAAGCCCTTTGGATCCACTCGAAGGATCACAGGAGAAGCACTTGCTGTTTCCTGACAAAACCAGAAGAGAGGAAGTTAGCACCTTATGTGACTTGGAGAACCCATTATGGGATGTAAGGTTCCCAGTCCAAATATAGACCCAGCTGGGTGAATCATCCTCTGTGATTTATGGAACTGAACCAGATGATTTTAGAACATCTCCAGGGTAACAGTGTGAAGCTATGGGAGCTGAGCTCTGCTGAAGCCCAAGTCTCACCTAACACTATGCTTTTAGCTAGAATGGCTCTTGTGGAGCTTCTTGTACAATGCATCTAGAGAAGGAAGCACCTCTAGATGCAGTTAATGGTTTCATTTGAACTCCTTTCCCTCCAAGGCACCCACAAGCTCCAGAAAGTAGCCTGGGCCAAGCAGAGGCAGAATTCATCCATGGCATCTACCAGTCCATGTCATTTACCATGTAGGTGCTCTCCTTACAGAGAAGAGGTCTGCTCAGGAATACTTTGAGTAGAGGTCTGCCTGCTACAGCAGATCAATCTGCTCTAGGGGGTGATCCTTAAACTCCATGGACTAGCTCGACACAGACTATAAACTTAACCACAGGCACAAAAATCTGATGAAATTATCCAGGGCTGGTCCTGAACCCCACCCAACAAGGAGATCTTCCAGATCAAAACCAAGGTGGACAAGTGGGACAAATTTGGCCTCAAGCCACACCAGGGGATGTTTAGGTTGGAAATGAGGAACAAATTCAAAGAGATCAGGCATAGGAACAGGCTGCCCAGGGAGGTGGTGGAGTCACTGTCCCTGGAGGTATTAAAAAAACAAGATGTGGCACTTCAGGACATGGTCTGGTGGACATGGAGGTGTTGGGTAGGAGGTTGGACTGGATGATTGTAGAGGTCTTTTCCAACTTCAGTGATTCTATGATTATTATTCTCTGAAACCAAATCCCTGTTCAAATTCAAAGAAGCCACAAGGCCTCCACTGAAAAGGAAGGGAAGGTTGTGCTGTCCACCACACCCTGCTGTCATCCTCTGGTTTATGCACAGCTTGTGGAATAACTGCCCAGTGATATTCCAACCTGTGCTCCTCAGCATCCACCCTCTTTATCCAACATCCTTTCCTATTACATTGTTTCCTTATTCCTCAGTGCTGCTGCACCATCCCTGCTTATCACTGAATCACAGAATGGTTTGGTCTGGAAGGGACCTTCAAGATCATCTTGTTCCAACCCCTCTGCCATGGGCAGGGACTCCTCTCACTAGCCCACATTGCTCAAGGCCCCATCCAGCCTGGCCTTGAACACCTCCAGGGAGGGGGCATCCACAACCTCCCTGGGCAACCTGTTCCAGTGTCTCACCACCCTCACTGTAAAGAATTTCTTCCTCATCTCCATTCTATATCTCCCCTCTTCCAGCTTAAAGCCATCACCCTATCACTACAAGCCCTTGTAAAAAGTCCCTCCCCAGCTGCACACAAGTGATCAGCCACACACACACTGCCTTGGGACCTCAAACTCTGCTCCAGCTCTACGCCCACAACAGCTGCTGAAGGCTCCTAATGCATCTCATCTGCAATACCACTTCAAATGTTTCCCTCAGAGCTTAGTGAACAATCATAACCTGGCTTGCCTCTGTTTTTTTCAGCACTCATGCTCAACAGCAGACAATTCCTGCTGCAGACAACATGCATGGGCAGCTGCTGTCCCCTTGCTCAGGGAGGCAGACATTGGGGTAAAATCCTCTTTTGCCTTCTTACTCAAGGAAGAATGGAACTATTACATCTAAATCAGTATCACCTCTTCTGCTGTTCCATTCTTTCTGCCTCTCACAACAAATGGCAGAGACTGCAAAGCAAGTGTATTGAGGACACCAGAGGAGAGAAGCAGCTTTCTGCAGCGCTCTCCAGGCTGCAGCACTGCTCAAGCACAGGCTCTGCACTGCTGGAATGCTGCATGGGTTGGAGCTCACAGACCCCCCCAAGCTGGGCAGATGTGGAGGACATGGCTCACCCTCAGTCCCCTCCAGCAACACAGCCAAGAGAGGAAAAAACTTGGAGCTTGATCTCTACTGTCTGCAAAGTAGGGACAGTCTGCTCAGCTCTGGAGTGCATCCCACACTGCAGGCCCCTCTGGACAAGTCCAAGTGCAGCCCCTCACCCCAAGGAGACTCCCAGCAGTGAGCACCTTCCCAAGGACTGATTCACACAGGCAGAACCCTGGGGTCCCACACAGACACAGTGACTCCATTTGCTTCATCTTCCACAGCAAGAAGCAGTGCAGAAACCATCCCACCAACCCCCAACACCTACACCCCTTGCTTTTAGCCCTCAGCTCTCCTGTTCTTCTCCATCCAGACATCTCTGCTCTCACTGTCCCATCTGCTCACCACATACGTGTTCCCAGTCTCCCCACAAGACAGTATCTGCCCAGCCACCTCCCATAGCACTCAGCAAAGCAAAGCCCCTGGTACTCACATCATCCCACTTGATGAAGCGCTCGCCCTTGGACAGATACTCCTTCACCTCCGGGGGCTGCAGGACAGGGTTAAGCACCGACATTGTCCCACAGATGTGCTCCTCGGCTGCCAGAAGTAACAGCAGCTGCACCGTCTGCTCCTCCTTGGCCCCCTCTGCTCTATCTCTGCCTCTCACATGGCAGGGCTCTCTGCCACAGCCACTGTTGGCATCAGAAAGCAAACAGGCTCTTCTGTCCCAGCCAAGTTTAGGAGGGGCAGGGGCAGGCAGGCGAGGAGTGAGGAATCTGCATTGTAAATCAACAGCTCCCAGAACAGGCACGCGGAGCTCAGCCCAAGGTCACCTCCAGGACAAGCCCACGATGGGTTGAGATGCCTGAGCTCAGCACAGGGTCACCTTGAGGAAGCCCAGGATGGGTTGAGATGCCCGGGGTGGGTAGCACAGCCACACACCACCCTCTCCAGGAGGGACCTTCTGGGAGCCGCGCAGGGTTCAGAGCACTTCCGCAGCTGAACTTCCTTAAATGTTCTCTTTGACAAAGTGCAGGCATTGCCAGCCCACACTTCAACTGCTTCAGCAGATGTGGTCAGCCAGCAGCTCGGGCTCTGGCTACAAGCAGACTGCCCCCTTTATGTGGCAGCTTCACACCACCTCAAACTTACTCCTAGCTCCACACAGGCTCCATGGCTGTGGCCATTCGCTGCACTGTCCAGCCTTGAACATTTTTCCTCTCCAATATAGGTTCTTCTGGATTCATAGAATCGTACATTCACAGAATGGACCACTAGACCAGGCTGCTCAAGGCCTCATCCAACCTGGCCTTGAACACCTCCAGGGAGGGGGCATTCACAACCTCACTGGGCAACCCATTCCAGTGTCTCACCACTCTCACTGTAAAGAATTTTTTCCTAATCTCCAGTCTAAATCTCCTCTCTTGCAGCTCAAAGCCATTGTCCCTTGTCCTGTCACTACAAACCCTTGTCAAAAGTCCCTCCCCAGCTCTCCTGTAGCCCTCTTCAGGTACTAGAAGGCTGCTCTAAGGTCTCCCTGCAGCCTTCTCTTCTCCAGGCTCAACAGACCCTCTCTCAGCCTGTCTTTGTAGGGGAGGTGCTCCAGCCCTCTGATCATCTTTGTGGCCTCCTTTGAACCTGTCACCATCCCTGTGGCATAAAGATGGTCAAAGAAGCTGAAGATCACTCCTGCATAACCCAGTCCCTTCCAGTTTCCTCCCAGTCCCTATCAGTTTCTTCCCAGTTTCCTTCCAGTACCCTCCTGGTTTCTTCCCAGTCCCTTGCTGGAAGGAAACTGGGAGGGACTGGGAGGAGGCCATTAGAACTGGGAGGAGGCCATTACTCTGTAGTTTGGTAATACTGACAGCTACAGCTGGTGCTGAGATAAAATAATGATAAAGTAAAGCTTTGTTCCTAAAGCCAGAGCTGCCTGCTGGAGGAATGAACGTTTTTCTGCAGGTATTACACAGGGCTCCTCAGATCTTGCCTCGTTGCTTTGGAGGATACTAACCCTGCTTTTGCTTGACCTCAGGAGGGGCAGAGAGACAGCTCTCCTGGTCTCTGACCAGGGGGGTTCTCATGTTGTTTGTCAATTGTAAATATCTGTAAATGTTGTAAATACTGTGTGTTTTGTGTGTATTCATTGCAGATTGTCATTTAGCCTGTTAAACACAGCCTCCACTTGCTTTCAACTGAGCTGGTCTGGCAAAACTGATGCTGGGGGGAAATTTCAACCCACCACAGCACCTCAGGGTGCCATCCTGATGGCTGCCTGTCTAAGAGTGTCAGGACTCTCTCTGGCACTACTTGACAGAATTAACCTTTGTCTCTCTTTTTTCCCAGCGTCCCGAGAAGGACTTGTACCAACACAGGTTCAGAAAGCCGAAACCATCAAATGGTTTAATTTATTAGAGCAACAGACACAAGAGATTTGTGATTGCCAGTGATAAAAGCACCGACTGCAAGGTGATCTTGGGGCAGTAAATCCTGGGGAACATCCAACACAGTCACAGATGCACAGGGAGCTGTGCAACAGCTCTCACAGAGAAGAGAAAAAGCAGCAAATGCTCAGCCATGTGCTGAAGGTGCAAATCTTACCAAGCAGGATGTCCCTGGCTTGGATGGAGGATAAGGAGCACAGCCCAGCAGCTGTACCCACCTTGGTCTTTCCTTCCATGATGCCACATGGGGGTAGGAAATGATGCAGCAGAGGAGCAGGAAAGTTAGGGGTGGGGGCAGCCTCCCCCAAAGGGGGCCCTGAATGTTTCAAATGCCTGAACATTCTTGGAGGGGATTAAAAACATTAAAAGCCATTAACTATTAGTGTGAGGTGTTCCAGCAGAGACACAGCTCTCCTGTTTATCTAGATACTGAAGAATGGTATTAAACTTGTATGAAGAAAAGGCTTTGAAATGACCCCCACTGTATCTCCTCCATTATATATAAAGGCTTGTAGAATATAAAAGCAAATCCTAAGCAGAGCCTCATGGGGCTTTGAGATATAAATACGTGTATATACAAATGAAAACCAGTGGATTTTCTTTTGTGTGTGGTTTTTTAATTATTTATTTGAATAGAAGAAAACCTGTGAACAGAGCCCAGCTGAGATGCTCCCCGCTCTTTAGAGTCTGCTGGCATCTAAAGTGATTCTGGGAAGGTATCAACGGAGAATTTGGAGGCATCTAAAAGGTTCTGGGGGCATCCAAAGGCGTCTGGGGACCTCTGGAGGGTGCCCAGTGCGCTCCCGGGGGTGTCTCAGGAAGGTCCCGAAGGAGTTGGGCGGGCGTGTCGGTGTGGTTTTCGGGTCTCTGTGGGGTCACCCCCGTCTCTTATATCTTCAGTGGAATTGTGGGGTCTCAGGTTTTAGGGTCTCGCAGGATCTGGGCGGGGGGCGTGTGTCTCACTCTGGTTTTCGGTGTCCCGGCATGGCCACGGCCCCCAGCCATGCCATGCCCCGCCTCCTACCCCATCCGCCCCGGCATCTAAAGGGCTTCTGGGGGCTTTTGAAGGGGTGTGCGAGGCGTCTAAAGGGGTCGGGGGGGACCTCTGGAGGGTCCCTTGGGAGATCACGGCGAGTCTCAGGAGAGTCTCGAAAGAGAAAAGGTGACAGGAGCCGAATCGAACCCGGAAACAGCCGAAGGACGCCAACCCCTTGTACGCGTACCTCTACCTCTCACGTAATGACGTAGGACGCTCAGTAGCCGCTCTGGATCCTCGTCTCTATGCCGAGGGTCGCTCTACGCACTCGTGCCTGCACTCGGTCCTCCACGGTACCTCCTGCCATTACGCCATGATGTAAGCACGTCTCGCGGTCGCTCTGGCGGCTTCTCTCTATGTGCGAAGCTGTTCTGCGACTCGTTTCCATCGCTGGTCCTCCGGGATGGTTCAGCCCCTCACGCAGTGACGTAATGAGAGACTTGGTGGGGTGCTTGGTGCCGTGGGTTCGTTGTTTAGGTGGTGTTGGATTGGTTGATGGGTTGGACGCGATGATCTTGAAGGTCTCTTCCAACCTGGTCTATTCTATTCTATTCTATTCTATTCTATTCTATTCTATTCTATTCTATTCTATTCTATTCTATTCTATTCTATTCTATTCTATTCTATTCTATTCTATTCTATTCTAATTCGCCGCGCTGCCACTCTGCGCTTCAGTGGTTTGTGGTCGCGCTTCGTGTCCCGGCTCCCCCGCCCCGGCTCCCCCGCCCGGGCTCCCCCGCCCGGGCTCCCCCGCCCCGGCTCCCCCGCCCCGGCTCCCCCGCCCCGGCTCCCCTGCCCCGGCTCCCCGGGCCCGCGCTTGCTTTGTTGCCTTGCCGAGCCCCCGCCAGCGGGTGAGGGGCTGTTGGCTGATGTTCGAGGGCTTCTGGGAACTTTGAAAAGACAGAAAAGGGCCTGGGAAGGCCATGTGGGGCGGGGGGGACTCCGCAGGACGCCACAGCCTTTCTTTGGGACCCCTCAGCCCGTTCAGGCCCCCGGCGGAGGGCCCGGGAGACTCCCGCACTGGGGTGGTGGTCGGGGTGGAGGGTGGAAGGGTAGGGCAGAATCAGCATCCTGTGAGGCTGGGATGCCCCTGTATGCTGGGGGGGCGTTTCTCTACGGTTGGGGATGATCCCTTTAGTATCCCAGAATGGTTAGAGGGAGCGCCTGGGGGTATCAAAAGGGCTTTGGGGCATCTAAACGAGTGTGGGGACATCTAAGGGGCTCTAGGGGGCATCCGAATGGGTCTGGGGACATCTGGGGGGTATCTAAAACGGTCTGGAGGGGGAGGACATCTGAGGACATCTAGAGGAGGTCTGTGAGCATCTGGAGGGGGGCTGGGGGCACCAAAAGGGGGTTTGTGAGTATCTGAGGGGGTTCTGGGGCCTCTGGATTTTTCCTTGGGGGTTCCCAGGAGGTCTCTGGAGGGTCCTGAAAGAGTTGGTGGGGCAGGGTCACTGAGAAGCACTTTTGTTTCTGTGCAATGTGAAGGATCAATAAAAGCTTGAATTTGTACCCCACCAAAAAAATAGTGATGAGAGGCCACAAGGAGCCTAACAGGCAGCAGAGCTCCAACTTAACATTATTTATGGGAAAATTCACTTGCAGTCTGACACACAAACACTTGTGTTTGAAAAAAATCTGCCCAAACCCTGGCATATATTTTATTCTACAAGAACATCAATGGGACTCACCTAGAGAGCAGACAAAAACACCAACCTCTGCTCCCAAAGATGCTGAGATCTAAGAGGCTGTGAAAGAAGATCCATTCATTAGGCACCTGCCAGATTTTGTGCTAGGATGATGGTTTTAAACCACAAGATGGCGTCACTCGCCCACACTCACTTTTTGTTCCTCCTAGAAATGATGGCAGTCACACAGAAATGACTGAAACACTGCTCACGGATTGCATCGGGTTGGAAGGGACCCTCAAAGGTCATTTTGTTCAATGCCTCCCCTGCAGTCAGCAGGGACACCTCCAACTAGATCAGGCTGCTCAGAGCCACATAAGTCCCATCTTGAATGTCTCCAGGGACAGGGCCTCAACCACATCCCTAGGCACCCTCTTCCAGTATTTTGCCACTCTTAACTGTAATTTCCTCTTTATGTCCAACCTAAATCTACCCTGCTCCAGACCCTGGAGGGACATCACTTGCCACCTGTCTCCGTCTGGACACTGAACCATTGAGCCCCACCCTTTGTATGTGATCATCCAGACAATTCCTTATCCACTGGACAGGTTGCTCATCAATTCCGTATCTCTCCAGCTTAGAGGGAAAGATGTTGTGGGGGTGAGAGTCAAAGGCTTTATAGAAGTCCAGATAGATGACATAGAATAGAATACATACATAGAATAAACCAGGTTGGAAGAGACCTTCAAGATCATCGTGTCCAACCCATCAACCAATCCAACACCACCCAAACAACTAACCCACGGCACCAAGCACCCCATCAAGTCTTCTCCGTCATCCCCTGTCCACTGATGTAGTCACTCCACTGTAGAAAGCTACTAGGTTGATCACACAGGACATGCCCTTGGTGAGGCTATGCTGGTTGTCTCAAATCACCCTCCCTGACCTCCACCTGCTTTAGCATAGAATCATAGAATCAAAAAGGTTGGAAAAGACCTCAAAGATCATCAAGTCCAACCTGTCACCCAAGACCTCATGGCACCAAGTGCCACATCCAGTCCCTTCTTGAACACCTCCAGGGATGGTGACTCCACCACCTCCCTGGGCAGCACATTCCAATGGCTAACAACTCTGTGAAGAACTTTCTCCTCACCTCCAGCCTAAACTTCCCCAGGTGCAGTTTGAGACTGTGTCCTCTTATTCTGGTGCTGGTTGCCTGGGAGAAGAGACCAACCCCCTCCTGGCTACAACCTCCCTTCGGGTAGTTGTAGACAGCAAGAAGGTCTCCCCTGAGCCTCCTCTTCTCCAGGCTAAGCAACCCCAGCTCCCTCAGCCTCTCTTCATAGGGTTGTGCTGCAAACCCCTCCCCAGCTTTGTTGCCCTTCTCTGGACACGTTCCAGCAAGTCAAGTGAGGAGCCCAGAACTGGGCACAGTACTCAAGGTGTGGCCTAACCAGATTTCACCCCCCTGTTGCATGCATTCCTTTCAGACCTCGAAGGGGCACTGTGAGCTGTGCCAGCAGGCAGCTGAGACTGGGAGCGCACCACGACTGTAGCTGCAGGGCCACCAAAGGGTCATCTTCAGCACTTGGCACATACACAAGCAGCCAGTGCCCCGGGGCGGGGGTTGCAGTCCTCAGCCCCATTTGTGTGCTAATGGTGCAAAGGACTTTACAGTGGCAGCGGTAGGGATCTCACCGAGGGGGCTTAGGAAGATAAACTTGGCACCTCTGCTGTCTTCCACAGGGTGTCCTCATCTCTGTGCACTTCCCAGT
Source organism: Dryobates pubescens (assembly GCF_014839835.1). Lineage (NCBI taxonomy): Eukaryota > Metazoa > Chordata > Aves > Piciformes > Picidae > Dryobates > Dryobates pubescens. The sequence continues at coordinate 13,748,731 of NC_071633.1, forward strand.
GCTGGTGGGTGTGAGGCAGGAGTGCTTGGACATGACTGGGGACCTGTGGAAAGAGCCTGGAGCAGCTTCCAGCTGGAAAACAGATCATTAGTGTGAGAAATGGCTCTCATGGTGAATGTCTTTAAGCAGAACACAAAGCAACTCTGCCCTTCATTTGAAAGATTTTGGCTCCTGCTCATCCAAAGGAGCCTTTTGAAAGATTTGAAGCTTCCTCGTGGCTTGACTTTCCTCTGTACCCCAGTTAGCACTGGGTCTCACATTGATTCCAAGGAGAGCAAAGCTAAACCAGTGTTGAATGCTTTAAAAACCAAAACCAAACCCAAAACCAAACCAAACCAACCAACCAACCAAAAAACAGAAAGAAGAGGACATAGCTGCATTTCCTCTCTCAAAGGGCTGTAAATAGCCTTAGGAACCCTGAGCTGTGTCTTTTCCCCTGCTGTGTTTGAATCCCTTGTCCTCAGCTGACATCTTCTCACCAGCCTCATTAGGCTGATGGCTCAGGTAAGTGGTTTCTAGAACAACTGCCTTGTTGCACTGCAGTCCTTGCTCTCCTGTCAGGAATGTTTGTGAGAGTCAATTTGATAGAAAGCTGAAATAAATTCAGGGAATCTGGAACTCAAAATTGGAACCTAGGATATTCCTTCCAACCCCAGGCCAACAGTACAGGTCAAATGTGTCACTGTGCAAGGAATGGCTCCAAACCATAACAATGGGGATGCTGGGAAACAGGGAAGGACAAAGAAGCAGCTAAATTGCATTTAGAAGGTGCCAAAAAGAAAATGTCTCTGTCTTTGAAACCGAGAGGCAAGTGGGTAGAAATTCTCCATGCATGACCCTTAGGTCACAACTGCTAAACCTGAGAGATTTAAGTTAGGCATCTAAATGACAGTTAGGCATCTAAAGAAAGGCTGGGTTGATCTTCTTAAGTCGTAAAAGATGTGAAGCAGAGATACATCAAAGACTACTACAGGGCATGTGACAGTCGTCACAGAGCCACATGACACTTGTACACCAAAGTAGCAGGGAGCATTTTACATCTGTAATAACCCAGAGTGCTGACTTGATGGGTCAGCTTCCTATGGGATCACCTGGAGGCAATTGTTGCAAACTCCCACTGCAGAGGCTGGCTGCCAACATCCCATTAAGATTATAATATTTTTTAAGATCAAGATGGAGTTTGTTTACTCTTTTGCTTTTTTTTGGTTGCCCTGAAAATACAAATAAACTTGAAAATATTTCATGGAAGCTGGCTCGTCACTGATTTCATTTCCCTTGTCTTTAGAGCTCCTGATGGATGCTGAACATAACTCAGGTTTTTAGGGAGCATTTCAGTGAGCTGTGAAATAAATGCAACTGTAAAAACAAATCTGCTTCATCATGGAAGAAGGATTGTGGCTGCCTCTTTAGTTGCCCTGTTTAAGAGGAATAACAACAATAGATGGAAGACTTGAGGTTTGTCAATTGAGATAGCTGCAAATAGAACCAAGGGAATAATTAATCCTAGGCTACAAGCACAGTAATTAGTATTGTTTGGATTGATAGCATCTGCACATTTCTCACTACCTTTGAAAGCCTGGTTTCATTTTGGTGTGACTATTTCAGGCTTTTTGTTCACTTTAAGTAGCTGTCATTCTCAGTATAGTTTACATCATAATAGGAGGCCTCTAAGGGTGGAACACTGGACACACACAAAAAAGTCTGCATACCATCTGCTTCCATATCTTTATTTTGGTAGTAAGAAAGACTACCCAAAAATCTGGGGTCTTACGACATTCAGAGAAGCAAAGGGCACAGTCAGAGTGGAATACAGCACTGTTAATAGCATGTTAGATAAATACAAACCAGCTGCAGCTCTCCTGTAGCCCCTTTCAAATACTGGAAGGCTGCTGTAAGATGTCATCTGGAGCATTCTCTTCTCCAGGTTGAACAACCCCAACTCTCTCAGCCTGTCTTCACAGCAGAGGTGCTCCAGCCCTCTGATCATCTTTGTGGCCTCCTCTGGGCCCATTCTAACAGTTCCACATCCTAGAGCGATCTCTCAGCGTTCCTCTCCAGCTTTGTTGATGTGTATTTCCTGGGTTTGTTGGCTTAAGAGCAGTGCTTATTCTGTGTTGGGTCTTGATCCATAATGTGACTTCTAGAGCATTTTAAGAGGAATACACATTTTTCACTCAAGTGTGCTGCCTTGATTTTTTTTCAACTTTTCTAAGTCTAAAAATGTTTCATCATATTTTACAGCTCCATGATACCAACCATGTACATCAGACCACATGTTAATCAGCAGCTGCTTTCCATTTACCAAGAGTGGATTTGGCTGAGAAGTTGACATTTCTTTTTGCTCTTTTGTTGGTGCTGTGGTAGGAGGTTTCTTTCTTTGTTGTGTTGCTGCTGCTGCTGTTGTTTTTAGAGTCTGTTAATACTTTTCTCTTTAGTATTGTTATTCAGACATTTTCCTGAAGTCTGAAAATAGGTTTCAAGCTATGGAAGGTTGAGATATGTTGATTTTCTGCCTGTGTGACAGATTCCAGAGGCTTTTCATTGTCATCTTCCACACTAAAGTCTTTGCTCCTTTTCCTTCTTACCAGCCATGGGGATTGTAACTGATATATCCTAATTACAAGAGACTCCATTTGTACTTGGAAGCTAGCTGCCAAGTATTTTCCTGGGGACTGGAGATAGACCCTGGTCTGTGCTCTTGTATTTTAATGTGTTTGAACAAGGAGGTTTTTGTGTGATCTATATTTTATCCTATGGCATCCACCCAGTGTTTTTAATTTCATTTACCTCTTCTGTCAACCTCTGATACATCTACCCAGGGAGGTGGTGGAGTCACCATCCCTGGAGGTGTTCAAGAGGGGATTGGACGTGGCACTTGGTGCCATGGTTTAGTCACGAAGTCTGTGGTGACAGGTTGGACTTGATGATCTTTGAGGTCTCTTCCAACCTTGGTGATTGTGTGTGTGTGGTCTCTGATTCATCCTTTTATTGAGCACTGATGGATCCTGTACCTCATAATCCTGGCATCAATCCCTCTGTTACTGAATCATACAGATTATTCCTATATTTCTTTCAGGACCAGTTGCTGAGATGTGCTGTGGATGTTATATAGCACCGTGAGACTTCCATGACAGATGGTGTGTCACAGGTATGGCTTGCCAATGGTGTAGGTGGGGAAAAAAGGGAGTTGGTCATTATCTACCCATTGCTTACAGCACATTTTGTCCTGAGTGGAATAACAAATTGGCCTGTGCCAGTGGTCTCTGTGGTGGAAAAATACTGGGTTATACGGTAACAACTAACCCTGTGTCGTAACTGGAATTAGGGATATAAGAAGGGGGATGGTGTTATGTTTATTAAGATTGTTGCATTGAATGAGGTGGTTCTCAGCTATCTGTGCTGTACTGAACTGACAAGGAGTTTGAGTTTTATGATGTGATTGTTTCCCTGCTGTCTTAGAGCGGCTTGACACCCATGGGTTCTGTCAGTAGCAGTGAGCAAGGTCCTGAAAGCAGAATGTATGTGAAGAAGAGTATGTGGCTGCATTAAACACTGCAATGCATGTGCTGCCTGGCAAGAAATGGCGCTGATGAGCATCATAAATCATGGAATTAAGTTGGTAAAGATGTATAAGATCATCAAATCCAACCCTTAACCCAGCACTGCCAGGTCACCACTAAATCATGTCACTCAGCACCACATCTCCACAGCTTTGAAATCCATCTGGGTTTCGGTGGCAGAGATGATTGGAATCAATACAGCTGACCAATGTGATCAGGTATTGATCCTTTATTGTTCCAGTGTTGCAGGCCTATGGCACAGGCCTATGGCACAGGCCTATGGTGAGAGTATAGCACAGTAAAGCACGGAAGGAGAAGGGATAGGACAGGCAGAAGTGCCTAGCAAGGGAACTTCCACAACTTATATAAACTCAGAGTGCCTTGTTGGCATGGACTCATTGGTTCCCTATGAGTGACCACACATCACACTGTTATAGATTATTGGTCCAACTACCAATGACACGTGAGGTTTGTTGATGCAGGTGCATGTCCTGTTGTCCCAAGATAACTTGCTATGTTTATAGCTACCAGTGCCTTGCTTTAGTTACAGTGCTGCAAGACAGCACTGTTTTGGTGCACTGCTAGCTGGCTCTGCACTTATGCTGAGCATGGCCTACCACCATGTCAGGCTCTAGGCCTGCACTGCCAGCTTGCTCACACTGCTCGTCGCTGGCATTGCCACATCTGGGGATAAGGACTCCACCACTGCCCTGGGCAGCCTGTTCTGGGGTTTGACAATTCATCTGGGGAACAAATTGCTCCTAATGTCCACCCTAAACCTCTCCTGGCTCAAGGTGTGTATGTGTCTGCTGGGAATGTTCTCTGGGCAGATCAGAAAAAAGCAGTGCTGCCTGGACACCATCCCCGTTCCACCCAGACTCCCTAGGGAAACAACATCAACAACATGCTGGAATGCAGTCTGTATAAATTCTGTGACATCATCTTGGGGAAGAGGTAGTCATCACACCTCCTCTCTTTTCCTACTGGTGCTCTCATATGCATTTCCTTTCCAATTCCTTTCTGAGGTTCCTAATTACAGAAGACATAACCCTATGGGTCTGTCACCCTAGGCCACACATGGCACCCTAGCAAGGGCAGGATGGGGAACACTCCAGGCGTTACAGTACATGGTCAGCACTGCTGACCTTTAGGTGTAGGACAGAAACAGGACAGCTCAACAGAAACATCTCTCATTCACCCTCAGCCAAGGATTTCTGTTTCTGACTGGAACACTGTGTACATAGTGACAGATGCTCACACAGCACAGGGGATGCTGGTTTACTCCTTTTATAAATGCAAGGTAGCTGCACACCTGAGAGTTAGCCAGCAGTGAGCACAGGAAGCCTGGTAGGACACTGGTAGAAACAAGTCCTTGAGAGTGGACGTTGTAGCATGGACCAGCTCTCCAGCAGACAGGAATGTCCCTGCTAATGATCTGAAAGGAGTACTCCAACCCAAAGAAGCCTCACAACATTTTTGATTTATTCCTCCTTGAGGGCAGGTTAGAAAAATAAAGCAGCAAAGTTTCACTGCCACACTGCGTTTCCCATAACATGCATCAGCTTGATTCTTACCCTCACTCTGTTTCCCCTTCCATGCTTCAATTGTTTGGGTTGGTTTGGTTGGTTGGTTTTGAGGCTTTGTGTGTCTGTTTTGGGTTTTTTTTGGCTTTGTTTGGATTTTTTAGTATTGGGGTTTTTTTGTTTGGTTGGTTTAGGTTTTTGTTTGGGTTTGGGGTTTTTGTTTGTTTGTTTTCCTTTTCCTTGCAGTTGCATTTTCATGCTGAGGAACATACTGATGGTAATGACACCTTGTCATGATTGGCCACCTCACCAGGTGCTGCTCTGAGAACATGACCTGCAAATGAGTAAGTATAAACCAAACCTCCTCCTCCTCCTCATGGGAAATTGCTGGTCTTGGCATTGTGAAGCACGAGCCTGCAACATGTGCTGTGTCTTTTTTGCCAGTGTGTTGTGAACAGAAAAGGGGTGCTCCCTCTTTGTGCTGGGGACAAGGAAAGAAAGCAAATCTCTGTTTCTAGGTTGATAAATAGGAAATTACTGGCTTCACTACCTTGTAGTTTGCAAGGTGTTGCACACCCGATGATCACTGTGAGGTGAAACACCCCTTAGTGATTGTGCCATCTTGTAGGATGTGATCTGTTCAAAGCTGTGCCATATATATGCACAGGTTTTTTGCCTTGTCAGTGCTCACATGCACCCTGCCCCCCACAAGAGCTGTGTCGAACTGCAGTTGTTCACACAGCAAAGGGAAAGCTGGATTTGATCTTTTCCCTGAGCATTCTTTGTTCCGCAGTTAATAAAATTACTATGCATTTGATACCTGAAAGGAGGCTATAGTGAGGTGAGGGTTGGTCTCTTCTCCATAGTAACAAGTGGTAGGACAAGAAGAAATGGCCTCAGGCTGCACCAAGAGGGGTTTAGGTTGGATATTAGTAGAAATTTCTTCACTGACAGGGTTCTCAAACATTGGAACAGGCTTCCCAAGGAGGTGGTTGAATCCCCATCCCCAGGCAGAGATGTGTTGCTGAGGGATGTGGTTTAGCACCAACCTTGGTAGAGCTGGAGAACCAAAGAATCATTTTGGTTGGAGAAGACCTTCAACATCATCACTGATGATCAGTGATGAACTTCAACATCTTTCCCAGCTGAAACGATTCTGTGATAAGACATCCTGGAGCAGTTCAAGTCCAGTGTGACTGCAGTATTTCCATACAGCCAGCCTCAAGAGGGAGTCCAGTGGGATTACTGTGACACTGTGAAGCTCTCTGATCACACAGAATCACAGAACATTAGGGGTTGGAAGGGACCTCAAAAGATCATCCAGTCCAACCCCTTGCCAGAGCAGAATCACCTAGAGTAGGTCACACAGGAATGCATCCAGGTTTGGAATGTCTCCATAGAAGGAGACTCCACAACCTCTTTGGGCAGCCTGCTCCAGTGTTTTGCCACCCTCACTGTGAAAAAGTTTTTTCTTATGTTCACGTGGCACCTTGTCTGCTCCAGCTTGCACCCATTGCCCCTTGTCCTGTCATTGGACATGACTGAGAAGAGCCTGGCTCTCACCACTCGCCCTTCACATCTTTATAAACATTGGGGTTCCTTGGGAGAATAAAGCTCTGACTAAGCACAACTCGGGGAAATCAGAATTTGTGCACACAGCCCTTACAGACTGTGATGGAGTCATGTCCTTGTGTGAAGGTTCCTGAGAACCTGGTGGAGTAAGATCCCTCATCAGCTCGGAAGCTGTTCTAGACTGGTGTGTATCAGTACAACACTAAATACTGCATAGCTTCTGAATGATTCCAGACAAGGTGGAAAGCATTTTAAAGACTTGGGGTTTGCCCTCACATTTCCCTATCATTTGTCTTCAGTTCCTTTCAGCATCATTTGCCATTGTTTGTAACATGGCGCTCAGCATGGACTGATAGGCTCTGGGACATCCACCGTTATAGCAGGGTTAGAGGATAACATTTTAGTTGGGTTTCTGACTGTTAAGGACTATTCATAATGCAATATTTAAGTGTCTGACTGGCTGCTCTTTCACTGACTCTGTGGTCATGGTGGTTGACTGTTGATAATATTATTGTCCATGCTGTATTGCTGGCAAATAAGAGAGAGTCGAGGGCACAAACATTGTTTGAGTACCCACGCACCAGGAAGCATGACACACGTCCGTTGCAACAGGTAATTGCTCTATCAAGAGCCCCATGAGGCAGGTTAATATTACAGTCAGTGAATGGTTAGAATAGTAAGTGCCATTTTGGCATATAGTTCGTCCAAATACGCAAGCTTTCTGGCACATGGGACTGCAGCAGGTTCACGCACATACATCATACAGTGGTGGAAACGTGACGTGCGACACCCGGGGAGGAACAACCCCCTGCGCCAGTACAGGTGCGGGACTGAGCTGCTTAGAAAGCAGCTCTGCAGAGAAGGACCTAGGACTGCTGGGGAACAAATTGCCCACGAGCCAGCAATGTGCTCTCGTCTCCTGGGGTGCACGAAGAAGTGTGTGGCCAGCAGATCCACTCTACTATAAAACGGCCTTTAGACTATCGAAAGCCGTGCTGCAACGGGGGACCGCGCGTTGCTCCGGACTCCGCGCATGCACCGCATAGCGGCGCGTTGCCGCGGACCCGGCACATGCGTCTTACAGCGCCGCCTTGCTGTGTGTGCGCTGCGGAGGCGAAGTCGGATGGACACGAGTCGAGCCGAAAAGAGCCGAAGTCAGCCGAGCCGCACGGAGCCGAGGGGAGCCGGACGAGGCCGAGCTTTGCTTTGCTTTGCTTTGCTTTGTTTTGTTTTGCTTTGCTTTGTTTTGCTTTGCTTTGCTTTGCTTTGCTTTGTTTTGCTTTGCTTTGTTTTGTTTTGTTTTATTTTGTTTTGTTGTATTTTATATTTTATTTTATTTTATTTTATTTTATTTTATTTTTATTTTATATTATTTTAATTTGTTTGGTTTGGGTTTGTTTCATTTTGTTTTGTTTCATTTTGTTTTGTTTCATTTTGTTTCATTTTAAAATAAAGTTTTTAATTTAATTTTTTTTAAATATTATTTTTAAATTTAAAAATTATTGTTATTTTTAATTGGTTTCATTTTTATCTTATTTTATCTTACTATTTTTCAATTAAAAAAATCTTAATTTACTTTTTACAAATTTTATTTATTTTTATTTTATTTTAAATTTTTTTTGTTGTTCTTTTTTGGGGTGTGGAGGAGCAGATTCTGGACATCTTTAAGAAAACTGACTTTTGGGTGCTGCTTCCTTGCCCACATGGCTTTGGCTGTGAAGCTGCCATTGGCTCTTTGGTCTGGCTGTGCTTTTCTGGCTGTGCTTTTCTGGCTTAGCATAAATTACCATAAATCCCAGATCTTGGATCAGGGCAAGTTTTGATACTGCGCAGGCCTTGTTTATGTAACAGCTGCCATTCCACAGGGATGAATCCAGGACTTGCAGCACTAAAAGCATTAGCTGCTGCCACTGGAGCTGAAGATCACCCTTCTGGTTGTAGCATCAGTACATTTCTATCCTTCAGACCGAACACTGGAGGAAACCCATGACACACTTAAGAGTGGGTTATTCCTGCATAAGCACTTTCCTCCCACTGTCATGTGAAGGGAGTACCTATACTTGCATGACCACAGGTGTGGAAACACTGCTGATGCTGCCATTGGCCCACTGCCCACAGCTACTTGGAGCACACTGGTAAACACATGGTTCACTCCTGTAGACCTCTAACAAAGCATCTTTCAGGTACACTTTCATATCAGCTACACCTTCCCCCTTGCAGCATGGAATTCTATGTTTTATGCTGAACTATTACACTGATATTTTCAGCACAGCATCAAACTATTCTTTCCTCTGCTTGCAGATTTGGTGCCATGGTCATGAGGTCTTCAGTGACAGCTTGGACTTGATCTTTGGGGTCTTTTTCAACCTTATTGATTCTATGGTTCTGTGATGATTCTATGATCATAGAACATAATATAATGGACAAACAAATTCTGTTTATGCATCCAAGTAGCAGCTTCAGTTCAGTTTATTTTATTGGCACATTAATGAATTGTATATTCTCTATTTATCAGTCTAGAGCCAGAGTGATGATTAGAGGACTGGAAGAGCTGCCATATGAGGAAAGGCTGAGAGAACTGGGTTTGTTTAGCCTTGAGAAGGCTTTGGGGAGACCTTATTACTACGGACCAGTACATAAAGGGTGGCTACCAAGAAGTCTCCTTTTTACAAGGAGTCACACGGAAAAGGCCAGGAGAAATGGGTACAAGTTACTCCTGAGGAGATTCTGGCTGGATGCAGATGAAAATTTTTCTCCATGAAAACAGCTAGACATTGGAGTCATCTCCCAGGGGAAGCAGTACATTCCCCTACACTGGACAGTTTTAAGACTCAGCTTGACAGGGTGCTGGGCCATCTCATTTAAACTCTATTATTACCTAGAAAGGTTGGAGCAGATGATCTTTGGGGTCCCTCCCAACCTGGCATTCTGTGATTCTATGATTCATTTAGCTACAGACATATATATAAAAAAACTTTCAAAAGCATGTACCTTATTTTTCCTGGCTATAAAACGACAGGCTGACTTTCCAGTCCTGCTGGGCAGCCAACATTTTTAATTGCTTTAAAAGTTTTTGAAAATTCAGTTGAGTTTGAAAAACCAGTTCACTTAGGATTCTCTTCTTTCTACAGAATTAGAACATATAAAATGACATCTGGTGTATCAAGGCATCTCTTGGATCCAGTAGCTGCACTTACACATGCAAACATCCAGCAAGCAATTAAGCACTTGACTAACTTAAAGGACATGTGACTAAGTCATAGGAGCTGGTTGACCCATTTAAAAGCTGAAGAGCTGCTTATTCTAACAACAACAACAAAAGTTATTAGTGTGCCTGGCTTTCGGTCCTTTCTTATGCTGAAAGATGCATTAATGGGCAAAATGATGTTTCAAAATAGAGGCTTTTATTACCTGCTGTTAGGTAAATGCTTCAGACACTGCTGCTAATAATAAAGAGAACAAGAGTAGCAAAACGTTCATGAGCTTGAGAGCAAGTGGATTAACAAGAAAAAAATGCATTTATATGATGTGAAAAATTGTTGATAATGTAGTTTCCAGGAATAAAAATACAAGCCTGAGATATCCAAAATGTTAAATACAGGTTTGAGCACTGCTGAGTGCAGTTCTTGAGCCCTTAGCACAGGACAGACATGGACCTGTTGGAGCAGTGTCAGAGGAGGTTGGATATTTATAGCAAGGCCAGTTATTATTCTTTGTCTCAAGAATAATTTCTTTACATTACTTGATAGTTGGAATACATGCAGTAGATTAATTTGGTTCACAACTGACAATAGATTCGGTAATATCAATTCCATTTGGATTATGTGAGCCTAAACCAGTCTTCATTTTTTTCCCTCTGACCTTATTCCTTGTGGCACAGGTAGGAGACGTATCCAAACCTCATCTCTAGATACACAAGTTGGATACACTGGGAAGATCTAAGTTTGAACATCTTTAGTAGAAAGGATGAAAAAAAATGAAGCCTCCCAACCCTAAAATTGCCACATTCTCTGTCTTGTGTTTCTCTCTTCTGATCTTGTAGAATGAAAGGCATTGTGGTCCCCATGCTTTGTGGTGAAGTTAAATGCTTGGGCTGCATAGTAGCACTGCTCTGCCCATACCTACTCAAGAGATGTTGGAGAGAGCCTGGGGACATTTATGGATCTGATTAACCTTAAGCAGGAGGTAGGTAACAAGTCAGCCAGCTGAGATGATTGATATATGTAGCATGAAATATTTAGAGGCATCTGTAACTTAATTAGCAAAGCAACAAACACTATAGACCTTCTAGATCATTCCTAATGACTAATTCTAGATAAATCCCTTAATTGTGATTAACTGAACTCTGCACAAAGTTTATAGAGAGGACTATTCTGTGTGTGCATGAGAGTGAAACTAACCTTGTAGTTTGATTTTAAACTGCCTTTAAGTACAGAAAACAAAATCCAAATACCAAGTATTAGGAATTTTAATCTCTCAAAATCTTAATTAGCAAAATCTTAATTGGCAACACAGAGCCAATCTCCCCAGGTAAATAAAGATGATTAATGTGGAATTGTTTGAAGTTTGTCTACTTAGTGCATATGTAACAGGAGACCTAAGGCAGGGAAATAAGGTGCTGCAGGAATTGAATATCAAAATGGAAAGGGGAAAAAAATAGAAATAAATAAAGATAGCCCAGCAAGGTACCCATGGAATTTAAACCAGGACTGACTGCTTTCTTCACTGAAAATTAGAAGACAAAGGTGAGATCACAGAAACATTCAGGTTGGGAGAGACCCTCAGGACCACCACATCCAACTGATGAGAGGAGAGAAACCTTTTGTAATTGTTTCACATTTAGGTTTATATATGGCCTTTCTTACCACATGCAGTTGTGGGAGTGTAAGAAGTAAGGCTCAAGTGGAAATATTTGGGGAAAATACATGTGTTGTAGTTTGAGCTGGGTGCCCCCCTGGTGCATTCACTTCCTGTGTCCAGAAGTCCAGCCCAGAGGGATGGACACAGGAAATTGTGTATTTCCTACCATAATTCTTTGCACCACTATAAGATCCAGTGCGGAGTCTGGCACTTCCTCTTTCCTTCCCTCTCCGAGACTTGGTAACTGGGGGAGAGATCTCCCGGCCATGGGCCTGATTGGGCCCAAGGCCACAGGGGGATGGGCAGTCTCAGGCCTGGCCAGCTGAGACTAGCCCAGCAGAGGGAGGGGGAAGAAGGAGCCCTGGGGGTTTTGCATGCACCCTCAGGTGGGGATGGGATCTTTCTTTGTCACTGCGCTTTGGGTTTTCTGTAACATTCACTGCTTTCTATTTAAACTTTCATCACTTTTTTGCAATCCGTTTGCCTGAGTCGTTATTTCTGCCTGTGGTGGGGAGGGGACCTGCCCCAACCCATTACAACATGTCATTGATGTTGCCACCTGCTTGCCCTTGGAATTGTCGTCTCATCTTGATTTTTTTAGGTACACATATATGTATGTATACACATAGGTCTTTTCCTCTAGCATTACAGTTATAATAAGAGGGGTGGGGTTTGGACAGAGAAGGAGAAGCAGTGTTTGCTGTTTTGAAACAGCTTTGTTACAAGCAAGTTTCTCTACCACATTTGTTGACAGGAAGCATTAAGCTTTAAAGGAAAAACAAACAGTAACTCCACACACACACACATTTTCACTCCATGAAAGTGACCACATTTCCCTCGTGTTGCTGGTTAAGCAAACTGAACTATCAATCACTTGATTAAGAAAGTGAGTGTGCACTCCTAATTTTAAGTCCCTAGGACTTGTCAGCCACTCTTTTGTCATGAAACTACAAATTTTAAATAAACCAGTCGTCTTAACAAAAGAAATGTTCTCAGAAATGGCTGATGGCCTACAAAGAGTTTGCAGAACAGGAGCTAGCATCTTGAAAACAAAGTTTTCTGGGGGTTAAGACCTTGCTGTGAAGTTTGGATACTTTCTCCTTTGGCTGATCTTCATGGATTTATTTCTGTCTTGCTTTACCAAGGATCTTCTGAGTCTGGTACCTGGAAGTGACCATGGCTGCACAGAAGATGCAGAAGTAACTGTAGTCTGATGTATATTGAGTATAAAGATATTAGAAATACAGGTGATTGATCTTTTTTTGCTTTTATGTTGTTGGTTATAATGTTGAGAAAGGAAAGATTATGAGACCTGGAGACATGGAAAAAAATATCCCAAATAAGGCTGAAGCAGAGAAAAGGGAGCTTGCTGTTCTTACAGGAGTACCATTAGTGATATTCCCTGTGTAGCGCAGACCTGAATTTAGGAGTCTTAGCCCTTTGATACATAATAATACATACAAGAGAAAACAATTGTCTAATTGAAATAATGAGCTAGACTATTCCTTATATCTGTTAAGAGAGAAAAATGTAGCCACAATCTTGCAGAGAAGCAATTTCCCCTTTTAATTTCTTTCTGACAAGCTGCTGTGCTTCACTTGTAATACATATTCTGTAAAGAACCATGCTGGGATGGATTCTTATCAAGAATGATAGCAGGGAGAGGAAGCAAACCACCACACACACAAACCTTGCTAACTCCACTGCTTTCATAAATCCTGCAACCACCTTTGGCTAATTTCTGTTTGTTTAGACTGATCTCCTTATCTGCTGCCTGATTGTATGTTTTAATTTTCTAGCATGTATAGGTAGTCTTATCTACCTGTCTGGGAACAGAATTATGTGCCATGAAGTGCAAGTCCACAGAATAACTAGCAGATAAAGATCTTTATCTTTTAAGAACCTAATGTCAAGTCACCTAACACTTTAAGACAGAGTGTTCCTGTTGCTGAAAGATTTTACCTCACAAACAGGGAAGATAACCACCCATTAACCACATATATCACTTGTAGTACATCCTTTAGGCACAAAGCCAGGGACTTCCCTCAGCATTGCACTGCAGAAAACAGCACAAAACCCGGTGCTTTAGGGTGCAGAGCTACAGCTGCCTAAACAGACAACTGTACTTGCCTCAGAATTTCAAAGTATAATCCAGGGAGGTTTCTTATTAATTCAGAAGTAGGTTTTTTGAAGGTTAGAAAGTCAGGCCTTCAAAGAAACACCAGTTACTGTTGGGTACATATGAATTATAACTAATGTTAATGTATCACCTATGGCTCAGTTGAGGAATGAACATTTAACTGTACACCTGGTCAGCTTAATTCTGCAATTCATAACATTATTTTTTTTACCCCCAGATACAAACACTGCCTCTTAAAGTCCCAGAGTAATTACAGGATGAGGGTACTGAGAAAACTGCAATTTCCTATGCCAGTGAATAACTTCAGCCTGTCCAGGGAGGTGGTGGAGTCACCATCACTGGAGGTGTTTAGGAAGAGACTGGATGGGGCGCTTGTTGCCATGGTTTAGTTGATTAGATGGTGTTGGGTGATAGGTTGGACTCAATGATCTCAAAGGTCTCTTCCAACCCGGTCTAGTCCTGTTCTAGTCTATATTCTAGATTCTATTCTATTCTATTCTATTCTATTCTATTCTATTCTATTCTATTCTATTCTATTCTATTCTATTCTATTCTATTCTATTCTAGTTCCGACACCTCAAGACTGAAAATACACAGAGGGAAAAAAAAAAGAAGTTACTAATTACACACGGTCAAATTCGAGTAAAAAGGGACAACCCCACCGCAGCCCTGAAGCCGAGGTGGCGGGACGGTGGCACACCCCTCTCCCAGCCTTTTCCCCCAGTATCTGATTGACACTTCGATCACCCATTCACAGCCGGGGCTGCCCGCCGCAGACGCGGCGCTATTGGCTTAGAAGCTAGCGGGGGGTGGGCGCAACACCGGGGTAGAAGCCGCGGGTGCGATACTCCCGCTACCTGCTGGTACTGCAGGGCGCGGAGCTGGTCTGCGCGGGGTCACCTCTTTGGTGCTGCCTCTTCGCTTGGGGCCAGTCTCGTCCGCCCGCTCCGTGCTTTGCTTTACTGTCTCTGCAACCGGCCTTCCTGCCTCGGGGGTCGCCTTATCTTGCAAAATGGCTGACAGCCGGGACGACGCCTCGGACCAGCTGAAGCTGTGGCGGAGCCAGCGGGGCTCGCAGGTACCCGCTGAGATTCCCTGGGGCGGGTGTTACGCTTCCCCCGGTGCACGCTGAGGCGTGAGAGCACCCTGCCCCTCGGCACCCAGCTCGCCTCGGGGTCTCGCTCTCCGTCCGTCCCGGGTCACAGGGCGGTGACGGTCCGGCCCGCTACGAGGGGCACGGCAGAAGGAGACAATGAGCCTGCGGGCGGCCTTACCCCTCCTACGGGGGGGCGCAGAGGGGAGCGGGTGGGCCCCGGGTGCCCAGGGGCTTCCTCCGGCCCGGTGTCTGACCCGCGGAAAGCAGCTCGGGGGAAGCGGGGCGAAGTTTAGAGGGGCGCAGCGGTGGAGGACGAGGTGACCTCGCCGCGTCGCACGGAGCTCCAGGCTTGGTGCCGGGCCCGGGAGAAGCAGAGAACGGAGGGGCTGGCGGCTGCCAGGAGGGACAAGGGCGGTCAGCACTGCTGCTTCGGCCACAGCTTCTCCATTTAGGCAGGAATGGGGCATGGTTGCCATCAAACAGGCAAGTTCCTGGGCAGGGATATTATTTTTCGTCTCAGATCAAATACTCTTATTACTCCCATTTTTCATTCTGCTGTCACACTGGTAGAACATGGCGAAAATGCAACTAAGGAATAACGCCGAACATGGATTACATTCATCAGTATGTGGAGGCTTGTTTACCAGGTCGGAGTGGACTGGGGCAAGGGGTTGACAGAGATGATACAAAAACTTCGTCAACAGCATAGCACTCGCTCTTCTGAAGACATAGAATATACCCCAGAATACTTGGGTAAAAGTATACTTTTTGTGGCAGTTTCTACTCTGTTTTCTAACAGAGATAGGCGTGGGGCATTCAATACTTTTTCTGCTGCTTAAGCAGCAGTCTCACAAGACACAAATGGATGTCTCGGTTTCCACTGTCTGTAGCTATTATTATTAAGTAATGTGGATTCCCTCCCCTCCCCCAGTTCTAAAAGATACTGTATGGAAGCTACCATCCAGGAGTGAATGATGACTTCTTCATATTCTAGCATGCTTAATAATTTTGTACTGTGAGCAGTACTTTTTGTATGGACGTTGGGGTTTCTGTAACAAAGCAGTATTTGAATACAGGCCAAGGTTAATTTGAAGATTGGGAGGCAACCCAAAGTTTGTGTTGCATAAGAAGTCATGAGACCTTAAGATAGAAAGCAGGGAGGACTTATTAGAATTTTAAAGTGACGTGTATAAGGTGCAAAGTATCAGTAATGCCTGGAAGTATGTACTTTGATGTATGATGTTTACAACAGCTCTGACTAAAATTGTCCTGGCTTTGTTTCCCTCCTTGCTGTCATGGCAGGTTGGTGCTGTAATGAAATACACATGCAGATTGAAACATTCTTATCTCTTCTGGTTTTGACTGTATGCAGCTCCCAACTGTATGAAAATACAGGCATCAAACAGAGTCGAGTCCAAAAGCAGTATGAAAATTCTTCTTAAAACTGTGTTGGTTTTTTTTCCTTCTCCCTTCATGCTGATGGAACTTACTTTGAGTGCCCCACATAACATTACCCTGAAACTGAAGTGACTGTATCCTACCATTAATTAACCAAAAAACCCCAAACCTTGTACTTCCAGTGTGAATGCTAGAAAGACCCTTTGAGAAAGTACCTACACAAAATAGGCTGTACAGCCAGAAAGCTGTTAAATTTGAGATAGGTTTAGTGTCAAAAAGTTGTGATTTATAGCTGCTACTTCTAGTAGACTTAGTGTTGTAGAAGAAGCTTTTAGACAGCAGTTTGGGAGGGGCTGTGCTACCTCTGCAGCTGTGTTGAGTGCACAGTTTGCAAGTGATACATCACAATTTTTCCTGCCTTTGAGGTAATCACAGGAAAGGTATTGTAGAGGTATAGGTGAATTAGAATGACTCAAAGTCTCCTTAAGACTAAGGATACACTTGTTTTTTCTTGTCTTTTACCAAGCTTTTGCAAGGGCTCCGTAGAGGAGGAGGTCGTAGGTGTTAAGTATATGCAGTGTAGTCCTGCCCCTGCATGGTTAAACTTACTGTACTGCTTGGAATTTATGAGGAACTCCAGCATAAACAGGGCTCTAATTCAACATGACTTTTGTGTTTCTCAATGGACTGAGTGAAACTTGGTCATAAAGATGACATAAGCATTAGTGACTTAAAGTCGCTGTATGGACTGGAGAGGTCTTAAGAGCTATGTCTCATGTTAGAAAGTTACCAGAATCCAGTCCCTGAGTTTGTTTTTCTTAGGATTATACTAGGCCAAATTCATAAATGGTGCTGAAGCTGTTGAAAGGGTTTTGTGTCATGGGCTCCCTTGAGTAAGGATGAAGTGTGCATGTTGAACACGTGGGTAGAGTGGAAGTGCCTGTAGGGCGGTGGAAGGAGGTTAGAGAGGAAAATGCAGAAGCCTAGGATGGCATCGGTAGGATCTGTTCATTTTCATCCTGTAACAGTGAGCTTGCCCATCTCAAATGAGTGTGACAGCCATTGATATGAAAAAAAAAATCACTTCATTTATGACTAGAAAAAACCAGTACATTCAGTTTTATCTGTGAGAAACTTGCACATTTGAATCAGCAAAAGTAAGGAAAATGAACACATTGGCAGTGCTGGGAAAGCAAAAGAAAAGTATTGTTTCTTGACCAAAAAGTTGAATTGAAAGTGTTGTGACGTGTGAGCATTTTACAGTCTCACCTGCAGACTATACCATGTCCTAAGAAAGGGCTCTGAAGAGCAGATGCTTAGAAGAGGTGTCCAGATGGGTTGCTTGTAGCTTCCATACTGCAGTACAGACAATAGGTCAGTTGGTAATAAAATCACATTAATTAGTGCTGGTATTTGTGTGACTATCTTGAAGTAGCATACTTTACCCTTCCAGGAGTAAATCATGGAATGCATCCATGAGCTATTCCCTAAACTTCCTCACATGTAATCATGTCCTTCTAGTTGCTTTAATAGATAAAATTAAATTCCTCTTTACAGAGTTAATTTGTAATGGCAATATATAGGCAATACCTAGTTTAAAGCAGATGGTCCTCTGACTTGATACTGTAAATAAAACTGGAGTGGTAACTTTCCTGTAAGTTTCTAACATCACTTTCCTGTTTGTAACCAGGTCCCTAGTGTCTTATCTAAATGTTTGTACAAGTTTCAGTGTAGGTTGGGATTTTGAGCATACCGAAGGAGTTGAATTTATGCTTGTTGCTTTATGCTAATGAAGTGGTGAATGAAGGATAAAGAACCTACATATTTGGGGAATTTGAGCCAGCTAATGTGTGTTGCTTATTAGTAAGAACACACTGGAAATTCACTTATCCTGTCAAATGTCTTTGATGTGGTTATTCATGCACCTGAGTTAAACAAAGGTGTGTATCTTTTATCTGCTATACAACTCCCTCAAAAGAGGTTGGAGTAAGGTGGGGATCAGTCTCTTCTCCCAAGGAGCAAGTGATAGGAGAAGAGTAAACAGCCTCAAGTTGCCCCAGGGAAGGTTTAGCTTGGACATGAGAGACAATTTCTTCCCCTTGAAGGTTGTCAGGGCCTGGCGCAGGCTGCCCATGGCAGTGGTGGAGTCCCCGTTCCTGAAGGGGTTTCAAAGCAGTAGAGATGTGATGCTGAGAATTGTTGTGGTTTCCTGCCCTTGTGGGCAGGGTGTTTACTGCTACCAGGGATTCTTGGAGCTTTTGTCTCTCAGGTCTTCATGGTTCAGGAGCCTGGAATAAGAATCACCACCATCCCTGGAAGCATTTACAAGACATACAGATGTAGTGCTGAGGGTTGTGACATGGTTTAGCAGCAGACTTGGTTGAGTTACTAAATGGGTTGAATCAATGATTTTTTTCCCAACTAAAACTATTCTGTGATGGTTCCTCAGGTGCCCCTGCTTGTATTATTTTCCATAGCTCTTCCAGAGCAGCAGTAGTCCTGGGTGCCCCCTTTTAGTCTTTATGCTGTATGACCTTAGCTTGCTCTTTATGTCTCCATCCCTGTACTGATGTTACCTTCTTCCTCTCCTTTTCTCCCTTGCGACTCTCCAAAAATTACTTCTTTCCTATCTCCATCCTCTTCTGTTGATGTGAGGGCAAACTGAACCTCAATACATGTTTTAAGGTTGACTTTGCCTGTCTTCAAGAAAACTACAATCTTAACAAGTACTATTTCTGAACCATGGAAAACGTCCTTGGAAGGTGCAAGGCTTGAACTCCTCTTAAATAGCCCCAGACGTAGCACTATGGTGTAGTTAAAGATACAGATTTCCTAGCACTAGTTCCAGAATCTGAAGGATTTTGCTACGTGCTTGTTAATATGTCCTGTGAACAGGCATCTGCATTGGGTAGCTTAAATACAGAGGGGGTTTTAAGTTCTGGTGGTGTGATACTGCCTGTGTCTCTTTTAGAAACCAGATGTCTTGACCACCGGTGCTGGGAATCCCATAGGGGATAAGCTTAATATTATGACAGTAGGACCACGTGGACCTCTTCTGGTTCAAGATGTTGTTTTCACTGATGAGATGGCTCATTTTGACAGAGAGAGGATTCCTGAAAGAGTTGTGCATGCAAAAGGGGCAGGTATGTTTCAAACCCACGTGCTTTTCCTCTGTGTAGAATTAGACCTTTGAAAGCTCTTGAGTTAACAAGCAGATTGTGACAGACACATTGCATGATAGTATCTGCAATTTCATATTCCAGAGTGTAATAAATAATTCTATGCCAACAACAGTGTAAGGCTTGGTTTAAAAGAACTTGCTGCCAAAACTTGAAAAACTGTTAAGAAATGAGAGAAAATGAAGTTCTAGCCCTTAGGTTTTTACTGTCTTTGCTGTAATCTCTGCTTCCTCTTTCAGAGTGCCCCATTCCTCTGGAAGGGTAGCCTTAACCATCTCTTTTTTTTTTAGTGCTTGTTTGCCTGCTGTTTGATAGAGATCCTTATCTTTGTCATCTGATGTTTCTCTCTGCCAAAGGGAGATGATGATCTGATGTAAATAAAAAACCCTAAATCACCTCACTGTAAAATTGGTTATTGATCTTAGTAGGGTGCAGCTGGAACCTCTGAGCTGAGCTACATGTTGTCCTAGAAGAAGAAAATAATGGGGCTGAATTTCTAGTGTGAATGTACATGGGAAAAATTCCCTTGTGTGTGGGGGTGGGAAGAACTTGGTTGCTTCATCCAGCTTGCAGGTGGACCAAAAGTTCTGCAACGTGTATTGGGATGAAAGAAATGCTGATCTTGCTCTGAGGTAAATCTGCAAATCTTGGCAGAGCAACATTCAAAAAGATGCTGTTTATTATTTTTCTCAGTAGAAGCAAGGTCTGTGTTGTCACAGTCAGTTAAGGAGGGAAGAGGGAGTACTCTGCAATCAGTAGTTTGTCTTAAGTAAATGTCATACTGTGACTATGAATTGTTTTAGTGCATGGATGTGAACTGCTTAAGCTGGTGTATTCCCACGTTTCCTTTTGACTTGTATTTTGGACCACAATAGAATGATAGATAAGCTGTGATTGATTGGAAGGAAGGGCTCTAAACCTGATGTTTTGCAATGACTTTTTCAGGAGCCTTTGGCTATTTTGAAGTCACCCATGATATTACCAGGTATTGTAAGGCAAAAGTGTTTGAACACATTGGAAAACGAACTCCCATTGCTATACGGTTCTCCACTGTTGGTAAGGCTCTAAAGTTACTGTCTTATCTTCTTACTCATGTACTATAGTTACCCTGATAGACGTGTTTGCACTGTGGAGCACTTGGTGTGCTTAAGGTGCTTCCTTCCAATTGCTTTCTGCCAAGCAGTTGCTCTTCTGTGAATTTCATTGAACTTGTACCACCTTAAGCAGCTTGTGCGTCTTCCTGCCAGAGCTTGCTGTAGATGCTTTTCCCTCTAATGTGTGAGAGCATAGCCTGAGCTGTTTTTTTCTCTGACAGAAAGCTTGCTTTGTTTCTGACTAGGTCATAATCATCCAAGACTTGAAAGTTAAATACCTGTTATCTCTTAGGTTGTAGGAAGGTTTTGGGTAGTGAATGTGTGAAGTAAGTATTAAAGCAATGAAAGATAAACAGTCTTCCATAAATAAACTCTTCCTTAGAGTTGAATGCATTCAACTAGCAAAATGTTGGATGATGCTAGCTATAACATGAATTATGATCAATGTCTGATAGAAAAAGTGACCTTTCAAACATCTCTGTGTTAAAAAGAAATCCTAATGGGGATTCTGTTCTGGAAATAGTATTGAAAAGAAGTGGTTCCAGCAATGCTCAAGGAGCTGCTGGATTTGGCCTACTGACTTTTACCTGTGTCACCCAGACTGAAGGAGTCATGCAGTGCTCTCATGCAGTGCTCTCATGCAGTGAGGGAAAGACATGCTGCTGAGTTTGAGCTGTGGACTGTGTGTTGAAGTGGGTGGTTGCATTGCTGCCTTTCCCTTTCCTTGCTCTGTTTGAATGTGTTTCTCCCTAGCTGCTCTGCAGTGCTCAGAGAGATAATGAGTGTCTTTATTTTATCGTGATGTTTAGCATTAGCTGTTCCTGAACACCTCTGAAAGGCTTTTGCTCAGGTATTATGGCAGTACTTATGCTGTGGTATAAAGTTACCCATTGAAAAGACTATTTTGGATAAAGCAGGAGGGGAATTCAAAGGGTTTAGTCTTCCATAAGAAGAATTTCCCTTCCTGTTTTATTAGGCACACTGTTTAGATTCCTACCTTCCAAGTGAGAGCTTCCACACTGGGATCTGCTGCATAGAAACTAAGGTGTTTTTAGGCTATTCAGCATTATAATCTGATGTTGTCTGTTAGTGATAATGCAAATTCTACTTTTTATTAGCTCAAGTGGATATACTTGTTTTTCCTTTCTCTTAACTATGAATGCTTGGGTGGGTATCTGCTCACACTTTGGAAACTTGCACTGGCTGAAGTACTGTTAAAAATATGCCAAAAATTCCTTACTGTAGAAAAGACTTTAATGAACTCTGCCCTCTTAGGATTTTATGGCATGTTCTCACATCCTGTGTTTTTATGCTTACAATTTGTGTTGGATTTCCTATCCTAACACTTCTCTGTGTTCTTCAAGCTGGAGAATCTGGGTCAGCTGATACTGTCCGTGACCCTCGAGGCTTTGCAATGAAATTCTACACAGAAGAGGGTAACTGGGATCTTGTGGGAAACAACACTCCAATCTTCTTCATTCGGGATGCAATGCTGGTGAGTAAGCACAAAGGATGAGGTTACTGTGTGAAAGAGCCCTAAAGCTGGTTCAGGTCTTGTTCTTGCTTTGCTGGGAAGCAAAACCTGGTGTTTTGGTGCACTTAAATTTTGTTGTTTTGAACACTATTGACTTGAAAAGGTGTTACTAAAAGAAAACAAAGAAAAATTTAAGAGCTGATGCTTGGTTAGTTATGTTTCATACCAGGGAGAGCACACACCTTAAGACGTGTTTGCTGGTGCATGTAACACAGCAGAAAGCCAGCGAGTGCCTTCCTGTGTTAATGTCAGACCCGACCAGTTTCACTGATGTTCCATCAGCTGTTTGTAGTTTCTTTCATTCTTGAAGCTGTTTGGGAGGGGAAAATAATGCAGAGTGGATTGAGAGTAGCTCTGAAGAAAGAGACCTGGATGTATTGATTGATTGAGAAGCTCAGCGTGCCCTCATGCGGCCCAGAAGGCAAATTGTGTGCTGAGCTGCATCTAGAGGAGTGTGGCCAGCAGGGCAAGAGAGGGGATTCTGCTTTGCTCTGGTGAGATCCTGCCTTGAATACTGTGTCCAATTCTGGTGTCCCCATCATAAGGAGGAAACACAGCTGTTAGAGCAAGTCCAGAGGAGGGCCATAAAGATGCTCAAGGGGCTGGAGCACCTCTGCTGTGAGGATAGATTGAGGGAGATGGGGTTGTTCAGCCTGGAGAAGAGAAGACCCTGTGGGGACCTCAGAGCTGCCTTCCAATATTTAAGGGGATCCTACAGGAAGGCTGGAAAGAGGAACTTTTCATAAGGGTGTATAGCAGTAGGACAAAGGGGAAGGGTTTGGAGCTGAGGGAGAGCAGGTTTAGACTGGATCTTAGGAAGAACGTCAGTATGAGGGTGGTGAGGCTCTGGAATAGGCTGCCCAGGGAGGTTGTGGATGCCTCCTCCCTGCGGGTATTCAAGGCCAGGTAGGTTGGATGAGGCCTTGAGCAGCCCAGTCTAGTTGAAAGGTGTCACTGCCCATGGCAGGGAGGTTGGAGTAGGTGATCTCTAGGGTCCCTTCCAACCTAAGCCATTGTAGGATTTGAAAGCTTCTTGCAAGTTCTATTAAACCTGATCTATGTGGTCTTTTAGTATAAATTAAACAACACTTTGTAAGTGGAGGGGTTTTTCTTGAATGGAGGAGTTCTGCACAGGTATTGTATAGTCAGAGACTCAGTAAAGTTCAGATATACAAGTCTGAAAAGGTTTACCTTTATTGATCACAAAAAGAAAACCTAGCTTTGAACTGCCTGTTTATCCCAATTGCAAATGTTTCACTTTACCCTAATTGTGCTGCTCTGTCAATGAATTTTGGCTGCAGGAAGGCTATGACAGTAGAGGATGCTTGGGTTTTTCTTGATGATCTTACAACTTTGTCTCATTGTAATGGGTTGGGGCAGGTCCCCTCCCCACCACAGGCAGAAATAACGACTCAGGCAAACGGATTGCAAAAGTGATGAAAGTTTAAATAGAAAGCAGTGAATGTTACAGAAAACCCAAAGCGCAGTGACAAAGAAAGATCCCATCCCCACCTGAGGGTGCATGCAAAACCCCTAGGGCTCCTTCTTCCCCCTCCCTCTGCTGGGCTAGTCTCAGCTGGCCAGGCCTGAGACTGCCCATCCCCCTGTGGCCTTGGGCCTAATCAGGCCCATGGCCGGGAGATCTCTCCCCCAGTTACCAAGTCTCGGAGAGGGAAGGAAAGAGGAAGTGCCAGTCTCTGCACTGGATCTTATAGTGGTGCAAAGAATTATGGTAGGAAATACACAATTTCCTGTGTCCATCCCTCTGGGCTGGACTTCTGGACACAGGAAGTGAATGCACCAGGGGGGCACCCAACTCAAACTACAACACTCATCTTCCAGTGTGTACAGTTTATTGAAAACACTCTCATTTTGTACCAGGAGTTGCTTAATACACACCATATGGTGCCATGGTTTGGTTGATTAGATAGTGCTGGATGGACACGATGATCTCGAAGGTCTCTTCCAACAAGGTTAATTCTATCCTGTATACTTTGGGCATGTTACAGAACTTTTTCTTCCCTTTTTCTTTTCTCTCTCCTCCACTTCTGGACAAATTAGTTTCCATCCTTCATCCATAGCCAAAAGAGGAACCCTCAGACTCACCTGAAGGATCCAGACATGGTGTGGGACTTCTGGAGTCTTCGCCCTGAGTCTTTGCACCAAGTAAGAGTCTCCTTTGACTATATTTACTGTGATTTTTATGACAGCATGTGGTTTTTAACTATCTCTTTTCCATGTTTTCTTTGGAAGCCTACAAAACCTTCTAGGAACAGTAGAGGTGAAAGGCCTAAAATAACTTTCAAGGCTTTTAGTACACACATCTAGCCCTTTTTTTCTTTAAGTGACTATGAAGTGGGTGGGATTCTTCCATTTTCATAACCATATTTAATATAGGGATGAAGGGGAGATTGCAAAGTTTTCCAGCACTAAAACAGCGGAGATACTGATGAACAAGAAGCTGTTAGTGTTAGAGAGCAGTAAAATACTGGGAAAGTAATACTATCACAGGAGTTTATTTAAAGCAGTGCATTAGATCAACTCCACAAATGCCTAGAATTCACAAGGCATTCCAATTGTTCTGAAATGTATTTGTGTCTAAGAAGGTTGTGCAAAACAACAAAAGAAGAGGATAATAGAAAATGAAAAATGCAGTAGGTTGGCTGTTTGAAAGAAAACAGGCTCATACAGAAGCCTTCCAGTAACTCCTCACTGGAAAAAGTACCACAAGCAGGGTTTGTGACCCTAAACCTGAAGAAATGCAACATCTTGAAGGTTTGCATGATGATATTTTTACTCCTTGATGATTTCCAAGTTGTTAAGAGCTTAACAGATTTCTGTCTTTACCCTGGAAAAAACTCCTCCTTCTGTTTGTACCTGAGATGGTACAGAGTGCTTACAGGGGGAAGTCACAAGATTCTCTCTAGGTTAATGTCTTGTACTTCACCAGTTATTTCACTTGGGCATAAAACTTCACATAGATTCAATTCACAATTGTTCTTTGTGCAAAACCAAAGGAGTCTTATTTCCTTTACACTCTTGAACTAAAAAATTCCTTGAGGAGCTCATGACATTGAGATAGATTCTGGTACCTGCAGGGGGCCTACAAGAAGGCTGATTGTTGCTGGAGTGATATGAGGGGGCAGTGGTTTGAAATGAGAATAGATTTAGGTTGGATGTTAGGAGGAAGTTATCTACCATGAAGGCAGTGAAAACACTGGAAGAGGTTGCCCAGGGAGATTGTTGATGCCCCATCCTTGTTGATATTCAAGGTCAGGCTCAACAGGGCTCTGGGCAACCTGACCTAATGGAGGCCGTCTCTGCTAATTACAGTGGGGTTGGGCTAGATGGCCTCTGGAGGTCCCTGCTAGCCCAAACCATTCTGTGATGCAGATTAATGCAACAAACAAATTGTCTTGAATGATCACCCTATCCCTGACCTGGTGAGCCCATTTATGTTGTTTGATGCTTCTCTTTAGGTGTCTTTCTTGTTCAGCGATCGTGGTATTCCTGATGGCTATCGCCATATGAATGGATATGGATCCCATACTTTTAAACTGGTTAATGCTGATGGAAAAGCAGTTTACTGCAAATTTCATGCCAAGGTACTGAAGTGTTTTCCCCATTTATTTGTTGGAAGGATAGATATATATTTATACATCTCCTTCATACTGGATAAAAAACTGTTTTAATAGATTGTCTGAAGATGTTCTGTGACTTGAAGTTTAATTCAGAAAAGATCTGAGAGTGCAGAGACTCAATCAGAATATTGGTGGAGGGGGTTGTACCACTTGCATGCCTTAACACAGATGGTAGGCATCACTGTTCTTGTTCCTTGGGGAGCTTCCTCTTGTTAGAGAACTCAGCTTACTTGTCTGGTGAGCTCTTGAGCACCCAGGTCAGTTTCTTGCACTTCAGCCTCATACTTGCTATTGGACTTCCTTACTGCTGTTTAGTTCAGCTGCAAGAGTCCTCTAGCCCACTGGTAATGTGTTTTATTCAGTGTGTGTGTTCCTCTTTCATGTTCATGGCTACACAGTAGTACAGGCTCAACACATGATTCTTGAGGTAGAAGTTCTCTGTTTGGATCTGGTTTTCATTCCCGTGTGTTTTCTGCTATGCTGATTTGGTATTTTTAAGATGGCCTCAACTGTATATCAAAATGTAGGAGCTCTGCAGCTGAAGCTCACAGAACTTCCACACTTAGATCAGAAAGCAGTCTTTAGCACTGCTTGAGGACATCACTTGAAAACAACTTCCCTTCAAAGTTTTAAAAGTCATAATGCCTCTTACCTCATTAGACTTTAGTGAAAGCTGCACATCTACCTTGGAAATAAGACTTTGGAAACCATTATGTTATGATGGATTTTATAGCAGCTCTTATCCTTCTAGTTGTCAAAAGCATATTAAAATGGAAATTTTAGTGCTAAAGATGTCACAGAACTAGGGGTGGGAAGTGGGGAAATTGAGATTCATGTAGAATGCAGAACTTTCAGTCCGGAGGGGCTGCAGCAATTTTTTCACTGTTTGTTTGCATGTGATCTGTAGGAAAAAGTGGGATGATAAAGACAGTGAAGTGGCACATCACCTTAGAAGGGGAGAGGAGAATCCTCTTTCCTTGATGTGCTGCAGGGATCACAGCTTCACAGTTGATGTCTTGTATTTTGCAGGGTAGTGTTATATATTGATTCCACTTGATCAGAGAGCTAATCTTTATTTGGAAGGCAGCTGTTGAATGCACCACTTTTCTGAACTCAAATTGTTTGAGATGGGAACATGGACAATCACATTCTTGGATGCTAAGTCTTGTTAAAGTATTGGTTAATGATTTCTGTAATACTGTCTGCACCTTTTAACTGGTGCTACTGTGCTTATTGTTTTTAGACTGACCAGGGTATCAAAAATCTTCCTGTGGAAGAAGCAGGAAGATTGGCTTCTACTGATCCTGATTACGCCATACGTGATCTCTACAATGCCATTGCCAAGGGAAACTACCCAACATGGTCATTCTACATTCAAGTGATGACATTTGAAGAAGCAGAGAGGTTTCCATTTAATCCTTTTGATTTAACCAAGGTATCTGTGAGGCTGTGGTGAATATTCCAATTTCAGTTAGGCTGAGAAATGTCATGAGATCAAAATGTTGCAAATGTCAGAACTGAGTTGCACTGTTTGTTTGCTAGTCCCTATCAGTTGGCCTGTCCTTTTTATTCTTCCCTTCTATTTAAGTGTGGTCTTTATTGTGTAGTCATGATGAGTCAGCAGTTCTGGAGGTAAAATCACACTGATGTTCTATCTGGTGTTACTCTTAGTGGAGTATGGACAGGACTCGTTCCATGTCTGTAGATTATGGCCACACTGTGGTTCCAAAGATCATATTGCAGAGTCCTAACATGGTGAGGGTTGGAAGGACCTCTGGAGATCATCCAGTCCAACAGCTGTGTGAAAGCAGGGTCACCCACAGCAGCTTGCCCAGGGTCACAATGTCCAGGCAGTTTTGGAATCTCTAGAGGAGACTCCACAACCTCTCTGGGCAGTCTGCTCTAGGGCTCTGGCAAACTCATAAGAAAGAAGTTTCTCCTTGTTTTGAGGTAGAACTTCCAGGTTCCAATTTCTGGCTGTTGCCCCTTGTCCTGTCACTGGGCACCACTGACAAGAGTTCTGGCCTAATCTACTTGACCCTCACCCTTTAGATATGGTCACATTGTTAGATACAGCCACACCCTGAACTCACTAGTTTAATAATCAGAAGCTACATAGCAACAACAGTTGAATCTGCCTTTGTCAGACTTCCAGTTGCTGTTCCAAGGAATGGCTTGTTGGAAGAATCTAATGTAAAATTATATTACTTTGTTTCCCTTTTAATATTGCTCTCCAGAACTGGCTAAAGCCTTTGGAACTTCAAAGCACAGGCTGAGATGACAAAAGGCTATTTAAGCTGGCTTCATTTTTTGAAGTAGCTGAAAACAACCCTGCTGCACTTCCACCTACAACAATGCATTCCTAGGCAGGTTTTCAAGTGCCTGTGGGCATTTCATTTTAGCAGTCAAGTGCCAAGATGATGAAATAAGTTGCATTAGTTGTCTTCATTAATTGCAAAAGACTTCTTTAAAATGAGACATTTGTTTCAAATGTTTGTTAGCCAAAAAAGAAAAGATCTTCAGTGATGCGTTTTCTCCACCAAGACTTAAACCAGGCAAACGCCACCCAGTAATTATTTAAGCTGTATAATGCTATAATAATGTTGGTTTTAATATGTAAGTGTGTGTCTGATGTCTTACAGATTTGGCCACATGGTGACTACCCACTTATCCCTGTGGGAAAGCTTGTCTTGAACAGGAATCCTGTCAATTACTTTGCAGAGGTAGAACAGATGGCGTATGATCCAAGCAACATGCCGCCTGGGATTGAGCCCAGCCCTGATAAAATGCTGCAGGTAAGCCACACTGCACATCAGCCTCTCCAGGGAGATCTTATGTTTGCTTTGCTTTATCAAAGTGTTCCTGTTCTTGTAGCTGTAGTAAAGCTGGCAGATGGAAAGCAATTCCATCCACTGAGACAGCGTGTGCCCAGGTGGCCACGAAAGTCACCAATATCCTGGCCTGGATCAGGAGTAGAGTGACCAGTAGGACCAAGAAAGTGATTGTTGCCTTTTACTTGGCACTGTTGAGGCCATATCTTGAGTACTGTGTTCAGTTTTGGGCTCCTCACCCCAAGAAGAACATTGAGGGGCAGGAGCAGATCCAGAGAAGGGCAGCAAAGCTGGTGAAGGGTCTGGAGAGCGGGGCTGGTGAGGAGGAGCTGAGGGAACTGTGAGTTGTTCTACCTGGAGAAAAGGAGACTGAAGTGAGATGTTCTGGCTCTCTGCAACTCCCTAAAAGGAGGCTGGAGCTAGGTGGTCTGGTCTCTGAAGGAACAAGTGACAGGACAAGTGGAAATGGCCTCAGATTGTGCCAGGGGAGGTTTTGATTGGTATTAGAATAAATTTCACTGAAAGTGTTCTTGAAGACTGGAACAGGCTCCCCAGGCAGGTTGTTGAATCCCCATCTGAAATGGGTAGGAAGCCAAGCTGCATAAATGTAGCTCACCTGCCTTTCTTCACTGGTACTGCAGTGAAGTCAGTGCCTGGGTGTCACTTTGGACATAAATTGAAGTATGTCAAGGGTAGAGATACAAAGGAAACAGTCGTCTTCCTTAGACTGTTTAATGTATAGTGCTTTGAGTTGGGATAATACCACTCAAGTGATCTTTTTCAGGGCTCATGTTAATGCTTGTGATCCTTGTTTTAGGGTCGTCTCTTCTCATACCCTGACACTCACAGACACCGCCTGGGACCTAACTACCTACAAATCCCTGTCAACTGCCCCTACAGAGCTCGGGTGGCCAATTACCAGAGGGATGGCCCAATGTGTGTTTCTGACAACCAAGGTAGTCATGAAAGCATCTTTACAAATAATGATCTCTAACTATATACTGTACAAGTACTGAGAATCAAAACTTTGCTATAAAACAAACTTGCTTCTGTAGGTAACAGAATTAGACTACCTGCATCTCTAGTAGCAAACTGAGGGTGTTCCTTATACAGCTCATAGTGGTTGATAGTCTCTTAACAGTAAATGTTTTTCGGTTGTGTGTATGTAACTTGCTACTAATAGACTCAGTTTAGATTTTGTAAGTAATGGGGAAGGGGAAAACAAGGGAATTTTCTTGCTTCATGAAAAGCAGGGGGTGGGTGTTAGTCTTCTGCTAACCCAGAAAAGGGGAGGCTCTTTGGGTGTTTGGACAGAGGGTGGGGAGTTTGTTTAAAAGGATAAAAAACAAGGAAAGCTTAAAATGTGATTAAAAGAACCTTAAAAACCCTTTAAAAGGGTTTGCAGGAGAACAGAATAGAATTAACCAGGTTGGAAAAGACCTTTGAGATCGAGTCCAACCTATCATCCAACACTATCTTATCACAACTAAACCATGGCACCAAGCACCCCATCCAGTCTCTTCCTAAACACCTCCGGTGCTGGTGTCTCCACCACCTCCCTGGGCAGCCCATTCCAATGGCCAGTCTCTTTCTGTGAAGAACTCTTTCCTAACATTCAGCCTGAACCTCCCCTGGCATAGCTTGAGACTGTGTCCTCTTGTTCTGGTGCTGGTACACCCCTAGTCAAATGAATTCAGTAATGTCCCTAGTTTATGTGCCTGTAAAGACTTCTAGAAACATGCCTGTTAAAGGAGACTTAATTGCCCAGGTTCTAAAATATTCATTAAAATTAAAGTTAACTATTCTTCATGATCTTTTAAGGTCCCTTCTGATTCAAGCTACTCTGATTCCATGAAAATGAAATATGCTAGAGAAGTGGTTTCACAGAAGTGAACTGCAACCTCTTGGTTTGTACTTCTAGGCAAAAAAAATATAACCTACAAATCACAGAGATGGCTCAAATGGCTTTGGATTTAAAGACTGACTTCTGTAGGCTCAGTCTGCTTTGTTAAGCTGCTTTGCTTTCTCATTGCCCAGAGACTGCAGAAGGCAAGAGTATGAATGCCAAGGCTAGAGCTGCAATTTCACCTGCCTTCAGCAGGTTATGTTCTGTCAGTGTTTGCCCAATAGTGACTGTTTTAAACCAAAGAATAAACAAAGGATTTGCTTAAGCTGTGCTTCGTGCCAAACACTGTGTCCCTCTGGGCTATGAATTCTGGTGCTTGCTAAGGGAGGAGAGGGAAGTACTTGTAAAATAAGAACTTGAAGAGAGCTGCTCCTGTCCAAGAACAGATGATAAGTTTATTTTTGTGCAGTTCCAATTGTATTGTATGTCTAAAAGAAGACTTCAACGTAGTTGAGTGTAGTTCAAATATGTAGCAAAAAGTGTGGTTTTATGGTGCTTTAGACTTAAACTTCAAATTGCTTCCATGACTTTGTCTATCAAAATGGTCTGAGCAGTGTTACTGCAAGAGTGGCCAGACCTCCCTGTTTCTGAAACAAAGCAATTTCTTTCCCCCTCCCCCCCAAACACTGTTGAAATTGTTTCAAGTATCAGCATGAAGACAGCTCCTGATCACAAGGAGGACACAGAGCAGTTGGAGTGAGTCCAGAGGAGGGCCACAAAGGTGATGCATGGGCTGGAGAACCTCTGCTGTGAGGCTAGGCTAACGGAGCTGGGGTTGTTCAGCCTAGAGGAGAGAAGACTCTGGGGGGGACCGTAGTGATGCCTTCCACTATCTGAAGAGATCCTACAGGAAGGCTGCAGAGGGACTTTACATAAGGGTGTGTAGCAATAGGACAAGGGAGAATAGTTTGAAGCTGAGGGGAGAACAGGTTTAGACTGGATCTTAGGAAGTTGTTCTTCAGTACAAGGGTGATGAGACTCTGGAACAGGCTGCCCAGGGAGGTTGTGGATGCCTCCTCCCTGGAGGTGTTTGAAACCAGGCTGGTTGAGGCCTTGAGCAGCTGCATCTAGCAGGGAGGCATCCCTGCCCATGGTGGGGAGGTTGGAGTGGATGATCTCTAAGATCCCTTCCAACCTGAGCCATTCTACGATTGTGTTCAGCTGTATGTTGGCAGGAAACCACTAGTGACAGTTTATGATAAAGGGCACCATAGCTGAGTCCTTGATTTAGGTTCTTCTAAGCAATAGAACATTTGCTGTCTTCTGAGTCCATCAGAAAGGTGGCATCTGACTGGGGGCATTTTTTGGGGGGGGGGTGTTTTTTTAAATTTTGTTTTGCAGGTGGTGCTCCAAACTATTACCCAAATAGTTTTACTGGTCCAGAAGATCAGCCCATGCTGAAGGAGAGCCGTGCCTGCGTTTCAGGAGACGTGCAGCGCTTCAATAGCGCAAACGAAGATAATGTGACTCAGGTACGGTGTAGGAAGAGGCTTTCAATTGCTTGTTACATGGCTTTACAGGATGAGTTTAGAGTGTAAATAAGATTAATTCAAACATGGCTTCTCTCTGAAGCACCTGTGCCAACCTGAAGCTGAGCTCTCATGAGAGCTTGCAACATCTCCGTATAACTTCATGACTGAGGTTTTGCTGACAGACCTTTGCCATCCATGTTCTGAGCACATACATCTAGAGGTTGTGACTTTGTCTTCTTGCAGTTAGCATCTGCAGATAGGCAAACTTGAGTGTGCATGTAATGTCAGTTCCTGAATTGGACCCCAACAGCAATATTTCACAGAATGGCAGGTTGGGAGGGACCCCAAAGATCATCTGGCCCAAGCTTTCTAGGTGATAGTGTGTTAAATGAGATGGCCCAGCACCCTCTCCAGCTGAGTCTTAAAATTGTCTGAAGTAAGGGAATCCACTGCTTCCCTTGGGAGAGGATTCCAATGTTCAACTGTTCTCATGGGGAAAAAACTTTCTTTTGGAGTCCTGTCAGAATCTTCCCCAGGAGTAACTTGTACCCATTCCTTCTTGTCTTTTCCACGTGTCTCCTTGCAAAAGGAGGAGTCTTCGTCCTCCTGGCTGTTACCAGTTTAACAAGCCATAGTTATTAGCAAGCTAGAAATGTTTGTGGAAGTTAGAAATGTAGTCACAGAAGCTAGAAATGGAAGGAATTGTTAGCAGGTTTGCATTTAAAAAAACCCCCAAACCACCAACCCCAAAACCCAACAACCCCACAAATGGGTTGCCTTTCGTGATTTCTAAGTATTTTAAGTGTTTCTTGACTAGGAAGTGAAAGCTGCTCACTTTCAGCTGCAATGAATCCTAAGTCTAGCAAGGACTCTTGGCTGCTGCAGGTAGAATAGAGTAGAATTAACCAGGTTGGAAGAGACCTTTGAAATCGTAGAGTCCAACCTATCATCCAACACCATCTAATCGTAGAATCAATAAGGTTGGGAAAGACCTCAAAGATCATCAAGTCCAACCTGTCACCCAAGACTTCATGACTACTAAACCATGGCACCAAGTGCCACATCCAATCCCCTATTGAACACCTTCAGGGATGGTGACTCCACCACCTCCCTGGGCAGCACATTCCAATGGCCAGCAGTTCTCTCAGTGAATAGCTTTCTCCTCACCTCCAGCCTAAACTTCCCCTGGCACAGCTTGAGGCTGTGTCCTCTTGTTCTGGTGCTGGTTGCCTGGGAGAAGAGACCAACCCCCTTCTGGCTACAACCACCCTTCAGGTAGTTGTAGACAGCAATAAGGTCTCCAGTGAGCCACCTCTTCTCCAGGCTAAACAACCCCAACTGCCTCAGCCTCTTGTCATAGGGCTTGTGCTCAAGGCCTCTCCTCAGCCTCGTTGCCCTTCTCTGGACATGTTCATAATCAGCTAAACCATGGCACCAGAGTGACTTGCTTGTGGGAATTCCAACCTCATTCTTTGTTTCCAACCACCAGGTGCGAGAATTCTACACCAAAGTGCTGAAGGAGGATGAACGCCAGAGGCTGTGTAAAAACATTGCTGATCACCTTAAAGATGCACAGCTCTTCATTCAGAAGAGAGCTGTAAGTGGCTTGTTTTGGTTGCTTAGCCTTTGCTCTTTGTTCCAGTTCATCTTGCAGTTTATGGTGTTGTGAGAATGGCAGTGTGCCATGGGAAGGAACTTCAGGAGCTCTTCAGATGAGACAGCTTCTGAACTTATGCAGGGGTTAAACACCAAAATATGTTTCTGTTACTAGATAAACAGTATTAGTAACATGGAACATGTTAAAGTAACTTTTTCCTGATGGGTAGAATGGGATTAATGTTGAACATTAAGGATGTCATTATGTGTTTCAAAAATCATGAAACTGGCGGTGTAATACTTTGCTCTCTACACAAAGAAAAGGCAGGGAGGGGTTGGATGTTTGTATTTCCCAGTGGAACTTTGCTTAAACTGGGAAAGAGCTTTATGTAAGATAATAGTGTGTCAAGATGCTCACAGATCTTTTCTGGCTGGTCATAAAAGAGTTTTCATCCTTTTCTTCGTAATGATTGTATTGCTTATAGGCCACAGAGCAGAAAATGTGTTAAAGAATGTATTTGAAGTGGAGGTGAATATTCTTCTTGTCTCTTCTGTCTTCCTGTGCAGGTGAAAAACTTCACTGACGTTCATCCTGACTATGGTGCCCGGATTCAGGCTTTGCTGGACAAATACAATGCTGAAAGTGGAAGAAAGGTACTCAAATTATTTCTATAGTTGGATTTTGACAGGTTGTGAACTATCTTAGACCCTTGTAAATCCAACAAAGTGAGAAGTTGGTCTTGATTCCCATGTGGTTCAAGTGGGAGAATTCAGTGCATGCAGAATTACAAAATGAGGAAACATCCCTCTCTGTTTACCTTTAAGTGCTGATGAAGCAATGGTGCACCAGTGCTTTGTTTCAGCTGAGTCTTTTGTAAGGCTTCTGGAAGATAACTGTACATGATAAGCAATGTGTTCATGTTGATTCTTCAGACCAAATAATTACCCACTCTTCCTAATGGCAACAAAACATTTCCACAAGCCTTTCTTGGCCTCAGTGCTTGCTGTACAGAGTAACAGCATTGCTGCTTCAAATACTTGTTTCTTTCAGAAGTTTCCTTAACTGCATTTTAATGGAATCACAGAATGTTAGGGGTTGGAAGGGACCTGCAGAGATCAAGTCCAACCTCCCTGGCCAAAGCAGAGTCACCTAGGGCAGGCCACACGAGAATGCAGCCAGGCAGTTTTTGACAGTCTCCAGAAAAGGAGACTCCACAACCTCTCTGTACAGCCTGCCTCAGTGCTTTGTGACCCTCGTGGGTAAAGAAGTGTCTCCTCACGCTGACGTGGAACCTCATGCATGCTGGCTTTTACCCATTGTTCCTTGTGCTGTCATTGGGCACCACCCACAAGAGACTGGCACCTTTGCTTTGACACCTGCCCCTCAGATATTTATCAATGCTGCTAAGATCCCCTCTCAGCCTTCCCTTCTCAAGACTGCTGGAACTTGCTCTGAATATTGCTTTTGTCTTAATTTTAGGATGTAATCAGGACATACAGACAGTCCACATCTCGTATGTCTGCCAAAGATCGATCCAACTTGTAACCCAACTTGCTGCAGAGATTTGCTCTGTCCGTTTTCCGTCCTCCCAGCTGCAGGAGCACCTGTTGAAGACCTTCCTGAATGTAGCAGAATTCCATGCAAATGCAGAAGTGCTTTGCAGGCTTGGTTCACTTAAAACTTCTGAAGTGCCTGCATCAGTATTGGAATCTTGGTAATGCAAACTAACGATCCTAGTGCCTCTCAACACCAGTGCTTTACTGCTTGTTAACAACATGTGGTGTTTGTTAAGGAAATTCATGATGAAACATTGTCTTCATGTCTAGAAGCAAACACAGGTTTAAATCAAACTGCCTTTACTTTTTTTTTTCTTCAATTGTAAACTTCTCTGGCTAAATCACACAACAGAACTTAATGATACTGTGATCATCCTTACAGCTAAACTCGCTCATAGTTGCTCAGTCTTTCAATAAAACAATTCTCTGTATGCATTTCTAGACAGCTCTTTTGAATTGCACTTTTGTCCTTCCAGAATTGACATGATAGCTAATGATTAAAATGATAGCAGATGGGGTAAAAATGTTAGTTTCCTCTCATTCCTTGGTTTTTCTCGTGTGCCTGCTGACACTGCCTCAGACTGGAAAAAAGCTTGACTGATGGTACAAAGGATTTCAGGGCCCAGCTGCTACCTCGTAGCTGGAGCAGATGTTACACAAATTTCAAGTCTCATCAGGTTTTCAACTGTCCTGGGTCTGCCTTGAGTTGTATTTTGGAGTACTTCTGGTTTGGCTTTGGATTGTAAATTTGCATTCCAGGGAGTGATGGCAGATGAGATACATAAGAGTAGACACTAAGAGCTGTTCCACGAAACTGTAGAAAGCTCCTTTTCTAGCTCACTTACCTATTAGCCTGTGGGGCACAATTAACTGTGACAAGCTGCAGTAAACCAATATGAACTGGCAGCCTGCTTTGTTCTGGGATTCAGGTGGATTTGTGCCTGATCAGGCATGTGTGAGTGGAAACAGATCCATGAGTGGGTGGGAATATTTCTTGGTGAAACACAGAATGGGAAAGAATTACATAAGGCTTAATCTTTAATTTCAGTTGTCTGCTAAATGTTGTCTTTCATTTCTGAAATAAAACTGAGTTTAACAACCTGGTGGCAAGATGGTGTCTCTCTTCTGTGTGAATGTTTTCCCACAGTTTATTGTAATCTAGGAAGCTGATGCCTTCACCTGGTT
Source organism: Dryobates pubescens (assembly GCF_014839835.1). Classification (NCBI taxonomy): domain Eukaryota; kingdom Metazoa; phylum Chordata; class Aves; order Piciformes; family Picidae; genus Dryobates; species Dryobates pubescens. The sequence continues at coordinate 13,784,875 of NC_071633.1, forward strand.
TTGGACATCATGGAGGACCTGTTGTACTTCTGGATAACTTAATTCCTCTTTCAGAACTTGGGTATTTGGCCTTTGCAGGCCGAGACTGCCAGCAAAGGCCTTGGGACTCAAGATTGATGCTTGGAATTCATCTGCAGGGGGCAAGCACTAAATTCTGCTTGGCTTTGATAGGTGAAAGTACATTTTAGGAACCTTCTCTTGAATTTTTGAAGCCTTCAGAAGAGGGAGTGCTGCTCCCATGTGATACAGCATTGCCTATGATTGTGTATACCATGTAGACAGTCCTGCTTTTACTGTGGGTTTTCTTGCTGATCCCTTTCTTAAGCCCTTACTTGTGGAAGACCCTTTTGTTATTTTCAATACCAAAACTTTGTTTACAGAAGTGGCAGAAAGGTAACCTAGTTTTATCATCAGTTCACTCAATTTTTGGTGGTCAGTTCATGTGGAGTTGAGGTACAGCACAGGAAGTGTCTCAAAGCTACCACACAGCCTTTCAAAAAGCTGTCAGTACAGAGATTTGTTCTGCCATCTATGCTACCCAGATGTTCAGTTCTGTTTGCTTTGGGGCAGTTACTTTGCTCCTCAACCCTTACTTTTCATTTGTAACTCTGTGCACTAGGCCTCACTCTACAATGGATGGTAACCCTCTCAAAGAGGTCACCATGTGGTGGAAAGGGCACTGTGACATGAACATGGGGACAGTTCAGTGTGTTTAACATGGAGGCTGTTTTATTTATTTCTCCAGGTGGCCTTTATCTGACCATGCCCACAAATGCTGCTGAGCACTAAAAAATTCTACCTTAAGCTACCCCAGAGGAGGGGTTAGGCTGGAATTTGGATGGGGACAAGCCTGAAAAGAAAATCAAGCAGTAGGGGGTGGGAAGAGAGAGGAAGTGTTTGCAGTGATATTGAGAAGACAAAGAATGGGCTGGGTAGGCAGTGTGTACCTTCTGCAGCTGCCTTTGTTTTGAAAACTCACCATTTTAGTGTAGCTGATTGCAAGACCTATGTTCTGTGCTGCTCAGCTGCCCATGACAAGCATTAGATGGTGAAACTTGGCTGTTTCAGAAGGCACTGAGGGCGTTCAGCTACATTGGAAGAACAATAATGTTTATTCAACTGAACAAGGTGATAGATGCATTTATGTGCTTCCTACTGGCACAGGTTGCACAGGGAGGTGGTAGAAGCTCTATCCCTGCAGGTTTCAAAGGCCAGGCTGGATGTGGCTCTGAGCAGCCCCATCTATCCTACCCATGGCAGGGGGGTTGGAAGTGGATGATCCTTGAGGTCCCTTCCAACCCTAACATTTCTATGATTCTACCATGAGAATAAAAGCTGTTCACGTGGCAGGACATGACACAGCCTCACTCCTGTTTTGACTTGGTGTCTATTCAAGGCAAATTAAATATTCCTTTGGCAGGTTCTTGTAGTTGTGTGAAGGACAGTGGACGTGGAAATGTATTTGGAACATACATTTTTGAACTTGCAGCTTCTCCTGGAGTACCTCTCCTTCTTTTGAGCCCTCTCCCCTTTATCTCCAGGTTGTTTCCCCTCCTTTCCCAAGATGCTTGGACTTGGGCAGCCAAAACCCATGAGCAGATTCCAGAATCTCAGTGAATAATTGTTGAAGTGGGCTGTTCTGGGAGATGAGTGGGTCTATGGGATTGCTAAATCTTCTCTAAGGAAAAGATGAGGTGGGCTTGTGTCAGATAGTCCCTGCTTTGTGTGTTGGAAAATGTAAGCCTTGAATTCTTTTGTTGATCCCAGCTTACTCATCACCCAGAAAAAGCCACTGAGGGAAATTTTGTCCTAGGTAGTGTGTGGGTATCCAGGGCTTTTGTGTCCATTAAATCAGTTTCATTGATTTACCAAGTGTTGTTAGATGCTTGTTACTCATCATGGAGGAAAAGGCTGGCTGTTCTCCATCATACTTGAAATCAGGCATATGAGTCACTATGAGGACAGGCTGAGAGTTGGGGTTGTTTCAGCCTGGAGAAGACTCCATTCTCTGGAGACCTCCTTGTGGCCTTTCAGTACTGTTATGATAGCTATGCCCTGGCTTTTGAGCAGGGCCTGGTGCAACAGGACAAGTGGTGATGGTCTGGGACTAAAAGAGGGTGATTTAGAGGTGGCGAAACACTGACCCAGCTTACCCAGAGACCTGGGAGATGCCCCATCCCTGCAAAGATAGCAGGGCAGACTACCTGGGGCTCTGAGCAACCTGATGTAGTTGAAGACATCCTGCTGACTGCAGGGGACAAGATGACCTCGAAAGGTGCCTTCCAAGCCAAAGAATTCTATGGTTCTGTGCTTTTGAGTTTTGTTTGCTGTGTGGTTTGGGGCTTTAAAGCAGTGCTGCAGAGGTGCATGGATACAGTGACATGTTTTTATATTCTTATCTCTTACTGACAGTGGATTGCATGAAGGTAGGCAGTGCAGGGTGAAGTCTGACCTTTCCTCACAGATAATATTCCAGAATTTAATCTGCACCAACACTTGGACTCACAGCTGTGTGATCAGGCAGAGTTGAACTCAAGCATGGCCTTGACTCAGCTGTTGATGATGTAACTTAAAGCAGTTGCATAAGGCCTTTTTTGGACAGAACTGGGAAAAGAACTAAAGTTCTGGTTTGGTGATCATAAATGAAATAAAAGCAATTGTGCCACATTTCTGGTGGGTTGTTTGGGTTTGGGTTTGGTTTGGTGTTTTTGTCTGTCAGTAATTGCTAAATTCACACTTAGCTCTTGAATCCAGACTGAGAGGTAAAGACCTTTATAATCTGTGCCGTTCTAGCGTATCACAAGTAGCCATTCAAGGTACCTGCAAGGCATCTGTCACATTCCCATTCTCTTTTGTCCCATTAACAAACTACCAGTGTACTTTTCCTGTGAAAACTTCTCCTACATGAGAAGATAGAATAGATCAGACCAGACCAGGCTGGAAGAGACCTTTGAGATCATCGAGTCCAACCCATCATCCAATACCATCTAATCAACTAAACCATGGCACCAAGCACCCCATCAAGTCTCCTCCTAAACACTTCCAGTGATGCTGACTCTACCACCTCCCTGGGTACCCCATTCCAATAGGCAATCACTCTCTCTATGAAGAATTTCTTCCTAACACCCAGCCAGCTGCTGGCACAGCTTGAGACTGTGTCCTCTTGTTCTGGTGCTGGTTGCCTGGGAGAAGAGACCAGCCCCTGCCTGTCTACAACCTCCCTTCAGGTAGTTGTAGAGCACAATTAGGTCTTCCCTGAGCCTCCTCCAGGCTAAAGTTTTGAGGTTCTATTCTAGTTCAGGATAATTTCAGTTGTGGGAATGGGTCATCTGGCAGGGGGATTGGACTAGATGATCTTTTGATGTCCTTTCAACCCCTAACATTCTGTGATTCTGTTGTTTGGACTGCAGAAGGTTCCAAGAACTTGTGAAGGGTTCCATGTTTTTCTGGTATGGGGAAGCTGCTCAAGGCTAAATAATGAGGCAGTGGTGTAAAAACAACAAGTGAAGTCTCTTGGTGTTCATTTCCCTGGTGACAATGACAATTCTGCAGCCTGGATTGCTGTGTTAGAGCCTGTATGATTCTGTTGTGTGATCAAAGCTTGAACTTTGCCATAGTGGAGTTCCATGTAAGGTCAAACATCAACCCTAGTGCAGCTGGCAACCTCACCTGCATTGCAGTCTGAGAGCAAACAGGCACTCAGGAGCTGTGCTGATATTTAATTTTCAGGTCCCATGCTAAAAATTGGTGAAGTGAGTTGTACTTTCTTAGTTAAAAACCTAAAATATGTTTCTATCCTGCTGAGCAGGGTGAAGTATGTGGCCTGGGAGAGGCCTAATGCTGTTACAGGGTTAATAGTGACATTTTGCAGCCTCGAAGCTGCAGCCTGACCTGTTTCATTGAATAATGGTATGTTGCTCTTCACCTTGGGACAAAACAGCACACACCACTCAGTGCACACCACTTACTTTGCCTTTTATTTTTTGTTGTTTATTTTTGGAAGAATCACAGAATCAGCCAGGTTGGAAGAGACCTCCTAGGTCATCAAGTCCAACCGACCACCCAACCCTATCTAATCAACCACACTATGACATGAAGTGCCTCATCCAGCCTCTTCTTAAACACCTCCAGGGACCTCCACCCCACCACCTCTCTGGGCAGCCCACTCTCTCTGCCTGGGAAGAACTTCTTTCTAAGATCAAACAACTTCCCCCTGCACAGCTTGAGACTGTGTCCTCTTGTTCTGGTGCTGGTTGCCTGGGAGAAGAGAACTTGCAGGCAGTGTTTTCATAGCCTCTTGAAAACCTTGGAAATGGTCACCTTGATCTCATTCTGTCTTTTCCAAGTTTAAAACAGAAAAGGAAAAAAAAGGGGGGCATTTTTCTTGGTTACTGTCAACAAAGTTGCATCCAGTGACCCAATTAATGGAGCAAGTCAGAAGCAAAACTTAGCTTCCTTTTTGAGAGCAGGTGATTTGGGTCAGTAATTTTTCCATTGTTTTCATGCTTCCAGTAGTGCCAAATCACAAAAATGCTTTATGCAGATTTGCTGTGGTTATTCTTTGCTCAATCCTCACAGATCATAGAATCATAGAATTGTTAGGGTTGGAAGGGACCTCAAGGATCATCCAGTTCTGACCCCCCCCATGCCATGGGCAGGGACACCTCACACGAGATCTGATTGCTCAGATCCACATCCAGCCTGGCCTTAAAATCCTCCAGGGTTGAGGCTTCCACCACCTCCCTGGGCAACCTGTGCCAGTGTCTCACCACCCTCGTGGGGAAAAACTTCTTCCTAACATCCAATCTGAATCTACCCATTTCTATTTTATTTCCATGTATTAGAACCTGGGAATGGGAATTTTGTTGGTGTTTTTGGTTTTAATTGCCTTGCTTATTCTTTGTTTTGGTGTGTTCTCCCCCTTCCTCCCCCCCAGTCTCACAGTGATTGTTGGTTCAGGATTGGCAGCAAAGAGCATTGACACACAAGTGGAAACACTCTTCTACAGACAAATAGCTAGGAAAGAATCATCTCTTCTTCTGTTTTCTACCCTGAAGTTCCAGGAATCTATCTTTGACCTTGTGCATATGTTCTGTAAGAATTATTGAAGAATAAGGATGATGGGAGCTACAGTTTACAGGTCAAGTTGCAGGGGCAGCACTCCCCAAACACAGACAGAACAAAATGCCTTAAGGCATCTTTCCCTGCAGTGGTAGCTGGGTGACTGCTCAGCTCTACATCTGGCTTTCACTCACAGATGCTGTTGGGCTTGCCACTGGAAATGTGTGGAGAAGCCAGTAACAGTTCTTGTGGAAGCTGGAATATAATGTTCCACAGGTGGACTGCGTTGGGATGTGAGAGTGTGAAAGGGTGAGGGTGCCTAGGAGAGAAGGACCCAGCTCTCACTTCCCCTTCAGCTTGCTTTAGTCAGTCCATTGCAGTTATTTCACCCTTGTAGATCACTGCAGTTCATTCACCCATGTAGATCACATCCATTCCTCCTCACCTTCAGAAAACAACTCAATGAAATGTTGGGTTTTTTCACACTAGCATTGTCTTTGGTATACTAGATCAAAGAAAAATATGCACAGTAACTTGCCTGTTGGACCAAACACCAACTTTTGTCCACTCCTTTAGTGAAGAGCTGCCTAAATGGCACATGGTTGACCCCTGCCCAAGCAGAGCTTGCTCCAAACCTGCTCTGTTCAAGCCACAGGTACTTAGACCCTGGCAAGCAAGCTGGCCACATCAGTGCTGCTTTAAGTTATGCAACACCTGCTCTGCCTGAAAATGTAATCTTTAACAGAAGTCTAACACATTTTGCCTTGCTTGCATTTCCCCCCTCTAATCTCCCTTTCAAACCCTGTTAAATAAACCAGTAAGTCCAGTGTGACCTTTTGTGTGGCTTGAAATGAGGGAGAAAAATCAAAACAGGCTCGTACAAAGGAGGTGAAACCACATAGCTCTGCCTGATCCCAGCTCTCAGGTAGTCTACAGGGTCTTGACAAGGCTCTTTACTTCATGGGGAGAAGTTGGAAAGAAATCTCTGCTCATTTGCTCTGCTTTACTTGTGTGTGTGTGTGTGCAGAGCCCAAGTTGCTTTTGGCACTCATTGCCTTTCCTAAGAGCTGCTGGCTCTTTGGATTGAAAACAAGTAAGTTGCAAGCACTTTTTGAGTGATGTTCTCATCTGACTGGCATAGAAGCAGAGGCTTTCAAAGGCTGCAGGATGAGGAACAGTTTCAACACTTCAGGGACATGAAAAGGGAGGATTATACTATAAAAATATTGCTGAGATCTCTCAACTTTTTAATAGAGGGTTTTTTTCTCTAAGGATTAAGATTTTTTTAAATCATTATTGTTTACCATTCAACTTT